>NC_134688.1:121375403-121975403 GCF_050947455.1 Rhinoderma darwinii | reverse complement strand
TCAAGTAATACAGACAAACAAGATGAGAGAGAGGGATGTTGTCGGCGGGGAGTGTGTAGGATAACTCGACTGCCAGTATTGCCCCCCACAAGAGGTGATATGATAACAGAAGATTCCAGTATGGTTCAAAGTCGTCAGAAGGACAAATTCAATATGAATTGTGAGTAGAGTGCCCAGGCAGAGGTTATAGTTGTGCAAGAAGGCTGTCATCTATGGAAGGGCTACGAGCCTGGAATAGGTGTAGGATATGGTCCATAGTGTCATGCTTTCTGAAGTATTCTCGTTGGTAGTATTCCCATTAAAAATTCAGGTAGAAAAGGAGGGAAAATAATAATAATAATAATAATAATAAAAAAGGATGGAGAGACATTGCAGGGAAGACGGAGGACATGCCGACCCAGAACACCTCTGCTGGGAAAAATACGGTAGCTCCCAACCAAGGAGAGAGGTAGAAAGAGTTAATCCGGGGTTATTGGTGGATGATCCACAATGGATTATTCTACTATATTATATCTAGGAGGTTTTCTCAGGATGTGCCTTAAATGTCTGATAGGTTATGGGACATAATTGAACATTAATACATAACTGTTTGTTTGTATGAAGTTATTACAGCAGGACAATAAAAAATGTTGACAGATAGATTTTTCTAACAATATCAGAAGCACTTTGAAATACCATAGCAGGAAAATAAGGGAACAGGGATGGTTTAGTTCATTTTCTTACAGATGGTTAAGGATCTGATCACAGCTGGACCACAAAGTCGATTAATCTTTTAATCTGGCTATATTCTGAAAGTATAATATAATGGTGCTGTACTGGTGATGTCCAGCGCATGATTACCGAGGCGGCACTTGCTGAGTATTCTATTCAGAGTGACTCTGATCTATGCATAAAGCTGTCTACATCCTGTTTATTATAACATACTTCAATATAAACAGGATTGTATTTTTCCATATATACACATGACAAAACGGTACAGGGACATCAATTGAATTATGCACATTTTTTACTCTTTTGGTATATAGTTGTGTTCCTTTTAAACATTAATCATTGTGTTTTGAACCCGTTCTGTGGCAGTAATTTTTGTTTCTTCAATTTAGTTCATTTCCTCACCACCTTCTAAAAGTCCTAACTTTTTTATTTTTCCGTCAACATAACCATATGAGGACGAGATGTCGTTTTTAATTGCACCGTTTAATGTACTCTATAATGTACTGGAAAACTAAATAAAGACAAATTCTTTGTGTAGTGGAATGGGAAAAAAATAACGATTCCTTCATTGTTATTTTGGTTATGTTTTCACGGCGTGTGGTAAAAAGATAAAAACGACATGTTAAATTTTATTCTGCAGGTCAATAGGATTACGGCAATACCAAATTAATATGGTTCTGTTTATGATGTACTACTTTTACAAAGACAAAACAATTTGTTAAAAATAATTATGCTTTGTGTCGCCATATTCTGAGTGCAATAACTTTTTTAGTTATCCATCGATGGATTGCTGTAAAGGGGCTTGTTTTTTGCAGGGCAAGTTTTGTCGTTTTAACACTATCATTTTGACTACATATGACTTATTTGATCACATTGTATCACATTTTTGGGCATCTGAAGTGATCAAAAATACATCAATTATGGTGTTTGTTTGTTTGTTTGTTTGTTTGTTTGTTTGTTTGTTTGTTTACGGCGTTCACACAGTGGGTTAAATAACGTTATAGTAGAATAGTTCAGACTTTTACAGACGCGGAAATACAGATTATATTTATTTTATTTATTTTTTACATTACTTTAGGAAAAAATGGAAAACGTTTTTTTTTTAAACTTTAAATAAAGTTTTTAGTAATGTACTTTAAAATATTAAAAGGTAACTATAATTTCTGTTTCTTTTTAACCCTTTCATGACCAAGGGTCAGTGATGCCTCTGTGTCCAGGTAAAATTTTCCATTTCTGATATGCACGATAATATCTTTGCAACCGCTTTAATCACATCTATTTAAGACTTATGAGGCTTTCATTTCTAGGTTAGTTTAATTAATTTCATGTTTTTAATTTTTATTATGAGCAGACAAATCACGAAAAATGTGGAAAAAAACAACCTTTTTGTACGCTTTTATCTATTTTTACTTATCTATATTATTTATGTGTGTATGTGTATGTATATATATATATATATATACATATATATATACTGTCACGGCGCGGGGTGTGGACCCACTGGGCCGTACCGCGTAGCGGGGTAGCAGCTGGCCAACTAGGTACAAAACAATGTCTATAGTTCAAAACGGGTACCTGACGCAATAGTAGACAGTGGCAGGATCACGACTTGGCTTTCACAGCAGGTGACACCGCGGATTCAGCGGGAAGGCACGACTTGGCTTTCACAGCAGGTGCCGCCACGCATGCGGCGGAAGACACGACTTGGCTTTTACAGCAGGTGACGCCGCGGATGCGGCGGAAGACACGACTTGGCTTTCACAGCAGGTGACGCCGCGGATGCGGCGGAAGACACGACTTGGCTTTTACAGCAGGTAACGATAGTACGGGATACAGGGTACAGGCAGCAGGCACGGGCATCACTGGGAACTTGAAAACACTGGGAGACCTTTAGCAAGACAGACTAGGGTATACAACAACGCTCAGGCAAGGAACCAGTGGGCAGAGCTAATTTTTATAGTCCAGCAGCCATTTGGGCTAATAACTGATTACTGGCAGCTGGACGCGTACTGGCCCTTTAAGGGGAACGGTGCGAGGACCCGGAAGACAGTGCCGGCGCCTGCCAGAGGAAGGAGGACGCCGAGCAGAGAGGTGTCCATGGCCGGGATCGTCAGGGGGTGAGTTAGAACGGCGATCCCCGGCCATGGACGTAACAGTATCCCCCCTCTTACGCCCCCTCCTCTTGGGACCAGAGCGGGAAAGAAATTTCTTCACGAGGACCGGGGCATCGATATTCTCCTCTGGCTCCCAAGACCTCTCCTCTGGACCAAATCCCCTCCAATCCACCAAGTAAAATGTCCTGCCTGCTACTTTCTTGGTGGCCAGGATCTCCCTCACTTCAAAAGTTCCGGATGAACTGCCAGGAGCCACTGCGGAACTAGGAGTCCTGGAGTAGCGGTTTAGAACCATGGGTTTTAGCAAGGAGACGTGGAAGGAATTAGGGATCTTGAGGGTAGGAGGCAGTCGAAGCTTGTACGACACAGGATTGATCTGCAGCAGAATCTCGAAGGGTCCAAGGAACCTGGGGGCAAACTTGCAAGATGGCACCCTCAGCTGGATATTCCTGGAAGACAGCCAGACCTTTGTACCTGGAAGAAACTGGGGAGGTTCTCGTCTTCTAGTGTCTGCCTTTCTCTTCATGCGGTCCACCGCCAGCAGAATAGAAGACCGTGTCTGCTGCCATATTTGCAGAAAGTTCCTGAAGGTAGAATTGGCTGCAGGCACCTGAGACATAGTAGAGCCGGGCAGGGGTATTCGAGGATGTTGGCCATAGACTATAAAGAACGGACTGGAAGTGGTGGACTCACTGGTATGGTTATTATAAGAGAACTCCGCCCACGGAAGCAGCTGCACCCAGTCATCATGTCTTCTGAAAACAAAGTGCCGTAGGTAGTTCTCCATACTTTGATTAATCCTCTCAACTTGCCCATTGGACTGAGGGTGATAAGCTGAGGAGAAGTCCAACTTTACCCCGAGTAGGCCACAGAGTGCTCTCCAGAACTTAGAGGTGAACTGGACCCCTCGATCCGAGACAATATGCAGAGGTAATCCATGCAGACGGAAGATGTGTTGCATGAAGATGTCAGCCAGTCGAGCGGCAGAAGGCAGGCCAGTCAGGGGAACAAAATGAGCCATCTTTGAAAAACGATCCACCACCACCCAGATCACACTGCATCCTGCAGAAGGAGGCAGATCCGTAACAAAATCCATAGCAATATGCCGCCAGGGGGCCTCGGGCACCGGCAGTGGTTGGAGCAGACCGGCTGGTCTGGAGTGGGAACCCTTGTTGGCTGCACACACCGTACAGGAGGAGACAAAGTCTATGACGTCTTTGAGCAGCGTGGGCCACCAGAACTGACGGGCAATCAGGTCTCGGGTCTTACGGGCACCCGCATGTCCTGCCAGCTTGGAACAGTGACCCCAGCGAAGGATTCTTCCTCTGTCTGCCAGCCGTACGAAAGTTTTGCTGGGGGAATGCCTCTAACCTGCAGAGGGTTGACAGGGTAGATGCAGGAGGGATCGATAATATTCTGTGGGGGCTCCACAGTGTCCTCTGTTTCAAAAGACCTAGACAAGGCATCGGCCCTCACATTCTTGTCGGCAGGTCGGTAGTGGAGTTCGAACTGTAACCGTGCAAAAAACAATGACCATCTGGCTTGACGAGGATTCAGTCGTTGAGCCGTCTGTAGATAGGTCAAGTTCTTGTGGTCCGTGAAGACCAGGATAGGATGAGCTGCGCCTTCCAGTAGGTGTCTCCATTCCTGCAGAGCCATCTTGATGGCCAGTAACTCCCGGTCCCCAATCGAGTAGTTGCGCTCTGCAGAAGAAAACAGCTTGGAGTAGTAACCACATACCACCGTCTTGCCTTTCGAACCCCTCTGGTACAATAGAGCCCCGGCACCAATAGAGGAGGCGTCCACCTCTAACGAAAACTGCAGAGACACATCAGGATGGTGCAGAATGGAGGCAGACGTGAAGGCTTTCTTTAAGGTTTCAAATGCGATCTCCGCCTCTGGAGTCCATACTTTGGCATT
Organism: Rhinoderma darwinii; assembly: GCF_050947455.1. Classification (NCBI taxonomy): domain Eukaryota; kingdom Metazoa; phylum Chordata; class Amphibia; order Anura; family Rhinodermatidae; genus Rhinoderma; species Rhinoderma darwinii. The sequence goes on along the minus strand of NC_134688.1, from coordinate 121,970,658 downwards.
CATACCCTTTTTAGTAAGGGTGGAGATGGGAGCTGTCAGAGACGAGAAGTTGGGGATGAATAGTCTGTAGAAGTTGGCTAATCCCAGGAAGCGTTGTATGGCCCTTAAGCCTTGGGGACGTGGCCACTCCAGGACAGCCTTGACCTTCTCAGGATCCATCTTGAGACCCTGATCAGAGATTATGTAGCCCAGGAAGGGAAGAGACTTTTCTTGGAACACACACTTCTCCAACTTGGCGTAGAGATGATTCTCTCTTAATCTAAGCAACACCTGGCGGACATGGCCCTGATGAGTCACAAGATCTGGGGAAAAAATCAAGATATCATCGAGGTACACCACAACACAGACATAGAGGAGGTCACGAAATATGTCATTCACAAATTCTTGAAATACTGCGGGAGCGTTACACAGGCCGGAGGGCATGACCAAATATTCGTAGTGTCCATCACGTGTGTTAAAGGCAGTCTTCCACTCGTCTCCCTGACGGATCCGGATTAGATTGTAGGCCCCCCGCAGGTCAAGCTTGGAAAAAATTTTCGCCCCCCGTATACGATCAAAGAGCTCAGAAATCAACAGCAAGGGGTACCTGTTCTTCACCGTGATCTGATTGAGACCCCGGTAGTCAATACAGGGTCGAAGGGATCCATCCTTCTTTTTGACAAAGAAAAACCCGGCTCCGGCCGGGGATGAAGACTTTCGTATGAAGCCCCTCTCTAGATTCTCTTTAATGTAGGCCGACATAGACTGGGTCTCTGGCAAGGAAAGAGGGTATACTCTACCGCGAGGAGGAGAAGAGTCAGGAATCAAGTCGATAGGACAGTCGTATTCTCGATGTGGTGGCAATATCTCTGCCTCCTTTTTGTCTAAGACATCAGCGAACTGAGAGTAACAAGGAGGTAGCCCAGACAATGACTGAGGCGAAGAAGGCTGGGATGGAAGGACATGACCCAGACAGCGGTCTAGACACTTGGGACCCCACTGAAGAACCTCTCCAGAGTTCCAATTCAGGACAAGGCAAGCCCAGCAGCACAGGGTTGACGGCCTTGGACAGGACATACAGAGAGATCAGCTCGGAATGAAGAGCTCCCACCTGGAGTCTCAACGGCTTGGTCACAGACAATACTGGGTCAGGCAAAGGCAGTCCATCTACCGAGGCAACGATCAATGGTCTCTCCAGCAAAACAGTGGGCAACTGAAGGAGATCCACAAGGTCTTGACAGATGAAATTGGCTGCGGAGCCAGAGTCCAGGTAGGCAGAGACTGGATGAGGTCTCCCGCCAGCGACAATGGTTACAGGAATGAACAGCTTGGACGAGAATTCTCTATCAAGTGCCGTAGCGCCCAGGGTTGTCTCTCCAACCAATCCCAGACACTGGGGTTTCTTAGGCCTTTGGGGACACAGACGCACGACATGGCCAGCGAGGCCGCAATACAGACAGAGTCCAGAGGTGCGCCTGCGCTGTTTCTCCTGATCAGACAGTTTAAGCCGATCCACCTGCATCGGGACCTCGGACGCAGCAGAAGAACAGGGCAAGAGGGGTTGCTGGAAGTTGGGCGCCAGTCTAGGAAGCCGTCTCTCCTGAAGAATCTCTTGGGATCTCTCTCTGAGCCTTATGTCCACGCGGCTAGCCAGCTGAATCAGATCATCCAGGGCAGCTGGGAGATCTCGAGCAGCCAGTTCGTCTTTGATCTCAGGCGATAGGCCATGCCAGAAGGATGCTACCAAGGCCTCATTATTCCAAGACAATTCTCCTGCCAGAGTCCGGAACTGGATGGTGTATTCGCCCACGGAGACGTCCTCCTAACGCAGGTTAAAAATAGCAGTAGCAGCCGATGAGGCTCGTCCAGGCTCCTCAAATACGGAACGGAACAACCGCACAAACCCCAGGAAGTCTCTGGTCACGGGTCCCTGTCGTTCCCAGATTGGGTTCGCCCACGCCAGGGCCTTGCTGGCGAGTAGGGATACAATAAAGGCGATCCTGGCTCCATCCGAAGGAAATGCTTAGGCGTGCAGAGTGAAATGGATTTGGCATTGGTTCAGGAACCCCCTGCACGAACTTGCATCTCCATGAAACCGTGGGGGCAATGGCAGCGAGAACCGAGAGTCCGAAGTGGAGCTGCCAGGAGGTGTAGCTGGAGGGTTGATCGGAGGAGTTTCACTAGGAGCGATGACGGAAGAAACTAGTGCACCAAGATGCTGCGCCATGGAGTCTACTGCCACAATGAGTTGATCCTGTCGCGCTTGCAGATCCTGCAGGTCTGCCTGCATGGCTTGGGAGGATGACAGACTCTTGACTTGACCAGCGGGGTCCATGGCCTGAGCGTACTGTCACGGCGCGGGGTGTGGACCCACTGGGCCGTACCGCGTAGCGGGGTAGCAGCTGGCCAACTAGGTACAAAACAATGTCTATAGTTCAAAACGGGTACCTGACGCAATAGTAGACAGTGGCAGGATCACGACTTGGCTTTCACAGCAGGTGACGCCGCGGATTCAGCGGGAAGGCACGACTTGGCTTTCACAGCAGGTGCCGCCGCGGATGCGGCGGAAGACACGACTTGGCTTTTACAGCAGGTGACACCGCGGATGCGGCGGAAGACACGACTTGGCTTTCACAGCAGGTGACGCCGCGGATGCGGCGGAAGACACGACTTGGCTTTTACAGCAGGTAACGATAGTACGGGATACAGGGTACAGGCAGCAGGAACGGGCAACACTGGGAACTGGAAAACACTGGGAGACCTTTAGCAAGACAGACTAGGGTATACAACAACGCTCAGGCAAGGAACCAGTGGGCAGAGCTCATTTTTATAGTCCAGCAGCCATTTGGGCTAATAACTGATTACTGGCAGCTGGACGCGTACTGGCCCTTTAAGGCCGTGCACGCGCGGGAGCGTGCGCCCTGCGGGGAACGGCGCGAGGACCCGGAAGACAGTGTTGGCGCCTGCCAGAGGGAGGAGGACGCCGAGCAGAGAGGTGTCCATGGCCGGGATCGTCAGAGGGTGAGTTAGAACGGCGATCCCCGGCCATGGACGTAACATATACACTGTTGCAGCTCTGTAACAATTAGGCTGGATTCACACGACCATGTTACGTCCGTAATGGACGGAACGTATTTCGGCCGGTAGTCCCGGACCGAACACACTGCAGGGAGCCGGGCTCCTAGCATCATAGTTATGTACGATGCTAGGAGTCCCTGCCTCGCTGCAGGACAACTGCCCTGTTACCGTAATCATGTTTTCAGTACAGGACAGTTGTCCTGCAGCGAGGCAGGGACTCCTAGCATCGTACATAACTATGATGCTAGGAGCCCGGCTCCCTGTAGTGTGTTCGGTCTGGGATTAGTGGCCGAAATACGTTCCGTCCATTACGGACGTAAAGTGCTCGTGTGATTCCAGCCTTAGGGCATGGACAGACGTAGCGGATTTGCTCTGGATTTCCGCTGCGGACATTCCGCAGCGGAAATCCGGAGCGGACCCGTTTCTCCATTGCCTTCCACAGCTTTGTGGTTGGGTTCGTTTGCACGTTGCGGACAAGTCCGCTGCGGAGCATAGGCTGCGGTGCAGAATTTGGTGTCCGCAGCATACAATGGTTGTTGCGGACGTGTGGCGGACTGGTTGCGGACTCATTGCGGAATTTCCCATTGACTTCAATGGAGATTCAAAATTCTGCAATGAAGTCCGCAGATGTAATGCAGATGTTATGTGTGCTGCGGAGCGTATTGGTTTTTTAACATGACTTTTCTTCATTCTGGCTGGACCTATGTGTATTTCTAGGTCTACAGCCAGACTGAGGAAGTCAATGGGGCTCCCGTAATTACGGGTGACTACGTGTGTGGACCCATAATTACGGGTGACTACGTGTGTGCACCCGTAATTACGGGAGCGTTGCTAGGCGACGTCAGTAAATAGTCACTGTCCAGGGTGCTGAAAGAGTTAAGCGATCGGCAGTAACTGTTTCAGCACCCTGGACAGTGACTACCGATCACAATATACATCAACCTGTAAAAAAAATAGAAGTTCATACTTACCGAGAACTCCCTGCTTCTTCCTCCAGTCCAGCTTCCCAGGATGACGTTTCAGTCTAAGTGACGGCTGCAGTCAATCACAGGCTGCAGCGGTCACATGGACTGCCGCGTCATCCAGGGAGGTTGGGCTGGATGTCGAAAGAGGGACGCATCACCAAGACAACGGCCGGTAAGTATGAAATTATTTTACTTTCACTAGGGAATGTGCTGTCCCTTCTCTCTATCCTGCCCTGATAGAGAGAAGGGAAGTACTTTCACCTCAATACACAGCGGCTAGTCCGCATCAATTTAATGCCCATTTTGGGCAGATCCGCAACAGAATCTGCAACGCAGATTCTGTGCGGCATTGATGCGGACAGTTGCGGAAGAAATCCGCCACGTCTGGGCATGCCCTTAGTCTTCTTCTCACTGTCAGCCTTAAGCTATATTTACACGACTTGAAAAAAAAAAGGCAGTTTAAAAAAATTTGAATCCATTTTCCACCGTCTGACCGCTTTTAACCGCCGTTTGCCATCCGTTTTTCATAGCCGTTAAAAAAATTTATGAATTTTATTCGTTAGGGTTTTTCTTTGTCCCAACCCCCTGAAAACACCACAGTGCCCATGTAGATAGGGTCACAGTCCCCACTGTAGGTGTTGCCAGTGCCCAAATAGATAGTGTCCACTGTAAAAAGTGCCACAGTGCCCAAATAGTGCCACAGTTCCCACTGTAGATACTGTTCACATAGTGTCACACACAGTGCCCATGTAGATAGTGCTACAGCGTCCCCTGTAGGTAGTGCCCATATAGTGCCACAGTGCTTCGGTTGATAGTGCCACAGCTTCCCCCCATAGGGTAGCACCACACCGCCCTGTAGATAGCACCCCCACCTGTAGATAGCACCACCCTCTGTAGATAGCGCAACCCCTGTAGATACTTCCACCTAAGCTCCCTCTAGGAGCGGAATCCACAGTCAGAGCGCTCTGGCCCAGGTTTCCACAACTAGAGGGAGCCCCTGACGTCTCGGTCCATCTAGGAGCGGAATTCCCAGCCAGAGCGCTCTGATCAGGGGTTCTGCTCCTAGAAGGAGCTTAGGTGGCGCTATATACACAGGGGGGTTGCGCTATCTACAGGGGATGGTGTCACCTGCAGGGGGTTTGTGTGTGGTGCTATATACAGGGGGGTTGTGTGTGGTGCTATCTACAGGTGGGGTTGTGTGCGGCGCTATCTACAGGTGGGGTTGTGTGTGGCGCTATCTACAGGGTGGGTTGTGTGTGGCGCTATCTACAGGGTGGGTTGTGTGTGGCGCTATCTACAAGGGGGGTTGTATATGGTGCTATCTACAGCAGGGTTTTGTGTGGCACTATCTACAGGTGGGTTGTGTTTGTGCTCTCTACAGGCGGGTTGTGTGTGGCGCTATCTACAGGAGGGTTGAGTGTGGCGTTATCAGGGGGGTGTATTCTGAGCATATCAAACCAAAGCAGACATGAAAGTGCAGCGCTGCTTACAATGAAGCAGCACTGCATACATTAAACCCCCGTACCAGGCTGCCAAGGTTTATATACATGACAACTGCACAGGGCATGGGTAATTGGAACGTATATAGCCATATGGCTGTCGTGAAGGGGTTAATAATGTATATCGCAGGCGATTTCAACAAATATTGCAATATACTTTATTAACTAATTCAGCCTCCTTTCATTGTAAAGCTGTTTCGGAACTGCTGCTTCTATCCTCAGCGCCTGGCTGTTGCTAGGAAAAATCCGTATTCCACGCCATATACACTGAACACAGCTACTCTGTGTGGGGAATACTTCATGCCGCCTGCTCCTGAAACCCAATGCACACAATGTCTCAGTGCATTGGGTATTTCTACAACAGACTGTTTTAGCCCATTCCCACTTCATACTGATCTTTTCTCCATGATCTCCCTGCCAGGGCCGGCATTAGGGGGGACAAACTGGGCTTGCCTTCATCCTTTTAGGGCCCCCTGCTGCTACAGGGCCTGAGAAAGCCCGGCCCTTTACATTTATGGGCCGGTCGGCACAGGCCCTCTCATGTACGGTGGCATCACTAGGACCGAAGGGGGCCCCAGTGCTAGCGACAGCCACATTCACATGTTTATGCGTCCTCAGGATGCAGATACAATTGAATACTGTAGGTTGCAGGCCACATTAGGCATGCAGCCTAAAAGGCTCTGGGAAGACTCCCTGCGCAGGCCGGTGTGATGACGTCATTGCATCACGCTAGTCTGCGCATGCGTCCCGACCGGAACCTGTCCATCGTGGGAATGGGGCAAGGTCAGTACAATTTTTTTTTGGGGGGGGGGGCTGTGTGGCAATATACAGGGGGGGGTGTGTAGCACTATAATATACAAGGGTGAGCTGTGTGGCACTATATACAATTAATTTGTATTTTTCTGGTAAAATTTTCTGGGAACAGCAAAAATGGATTAAAATGGAATTTCTGCAAAAAAATTATATTTGTAAATACCACCTCCACTTTGTTTAATTCCTGTTAAAAGGGTTAGGAAACTTTATAAATGCTGTTTTGAATACTTTGATGGGTGCATTTTTTAAAATGGGCTTATTTATGTGGTTTTCTAATATATAGGCTCCTCAAAACCACTTCAGAACTGAACTGGTTCCTAAAAAATAGGCTTTTGAAATTTTCTTAAAAATGTGAGACAATTCTCCAAAACTTATAAGACTTGTTACATCCTAGAAAAATAAAAGGATGTTCAAAAAAACGATGCTAACATAAAGACATATGCAAAATGTTAATTAACCGGTTAAGGACTAGGCTGCTTTACAGCTAAATGACCAGAGAAAATGTCAACATTTTTCTATGCGCTTCATTAGATGATTCTTTTCTAAGTGAATAAAGTTCATCTTTAAAAAGAGTGTAAAATTCAAAGGACAGATAGGGCTTTGTTTTAATGGCATTTGTCAGTATACATCATTTTCATTTTTTTCTCTAAAGTAGGTAAAATTGGAAAAAAATTCATGAATTTAGCATTTTTCATACAGTATGGACCACAAACAAAATTCATCTCCTTTCACGTTCTTCCACTTCTCCCGTGCATGGGGATACGAAATATCTGTGCTTTATTCACTGTGCGGGCATATGCCAGGGCTTGGCATAAAGGGTGGAATTTTTGGCCTTTTTGGTCCAGGAATTCTGCACTTGATTTTATAGCAGCATACTGTATACTAGCCTAATGCTGCTTAAATATTAGAAACACCCCATAAATGACTTCTTTCGCACAAGTAGACCCCACAAGGTTTTCTTCGAGGGGTTTAACATCTTTTTAGAAAGTCCAGATTTATTCTGAAAGTTTCTTGAATAAGATGGAACAAAATAATATTAGAATTTTTGTGGCAAATGCATCATTTTATGTGAGCATTTTTCACACACCGTATGAACCAAATGTATCTCCTTTCACGTTCTGCCCCTTCTCCCATGGGGATACCAAATATGTGTACCTCATTCTTTACATAGAAATGTATGAGTACTTATAATAGAAGATTTTTTATTTTACAAATCACCTTTTTTCAAAGCTGATTTTACAAAACTCAGCAGAGTTTCTATAACACTTTTAAAATATCTGGTCTTGAAGCATCGATCCCAAAAGTATTCATCTAGGGGTATAATGGGAACTTTTTTTTTTTTTTGGTTTCCTAAAATAAGAAATTGCAGGTTTATGCAAATAAGGCTTTCCAGGGGTTGAACTTTAGAAAATATGCAAACATGACATTCACATTCATATTTTCAACTAATTAACTAAAATCTAATAATTCAGAACAGTATGGTATGTTTTTAAAACATGGGTGAATGCACAGGCCTGGTTCTGAGGGACATGAGGGACAGAAATATCGGGAATTTTTGCGGCGCCCGTCATTTCTGCAGACGCGGCACTTTTTCTGGGGGTTGCTTCTAGTTGGTGTTGGGGGAATGGGAGTGATAAAATGACTTTCAGTCAGTCGTTTGACATCCTCAGACTGGGGGCATTCTCGGATGTCCTGAACGTCAAAATTGAGGCTTTTGATCATTTCCTCCTGGAAATCCAGATATGTGCCTCTACCTCAGTTTTTTTTATAGAGCATAAAAAAGTTGTGGATGGCCACCTGTAAAAAGATAAATGGCCACTTTTTTATGCCAGGTTTTTGCTTTGCGTTTCACTAAATAGGGCTGTAAATCCTGGTCGCTTAAATCCACCCCCCACCCCAGAAAAAGAGACTGGAAGCAGCACTCAGCAAAAAAATGTGAATTTATTCACCCAACACAGCAACGTTTCACTTCCTCCATGGAAGCATTTTCAAGCCCCCCCACCCCATGTACTTGTTATATATGCGGACACGCTCACTGGTTTGTGCTTGTCCAATGTTGTCCCTCTTTACCTCACTGCCACTGTTGCTGCGGTATGAATTATGCTTAGCACATATACATCTTTGCGATCCCTGTACTAGACCGCCAGCAATTCCTCAGATGCATAAGCACAGGAGTCCCCGCTTTACCATGTGCTTCCCCACTAATTGCGGCGGAAAACCAATTCGGTTTTTGCACATGGTACCACATGCCCCAGTCCTCACAGCATGCAAATGCCTAAACAGGGGCACACTGGAATAAGAATTATAACTGTACAGGTGGTACCCCTTGTGAAGAAGAGGCTGCATTATCTCCCACATGATTTTACTTCTGGTGGGAAGATCAGGGGGGGTGATCCAGGAACATTTATTGAGCAGTACCGCCTTTCATAAATTCTGGCATGGGTGGATGAAGGTTTCTGCCTTATATATTGAGTGGCGTATAAATTGGTTTTGTGGACGATCATATTTAGGAGGTTATCGGTAATAAATAAATGGAAGTAATCCATTTGGACAAAATTTGCATTGTCCACAGTTATGCCAGGACTGGCAGTAAATCCGTGGATTCTAGGCCCGAAAGATGGAGCAGATGCCCATACGAGAGCCTGAGAGACCAGGCTGAACTGTGCTACAGCGCTACTAGGCCCCGCGCTTTCATGTTCTGCAGTTTCAACTGCATCAGGGATAACGTCCCCTGAAGATGAACCTGAAGTGACGCTATCATCACCACTGCCTAAAACAGGTTCCATTTCTGACGCTATCTCTGATGCGGTCTCAGACTCTGACCACAGCATGGCGTATGCCTCCTCAGCGCTAAAGAACTTCCTTGCCATAATGTAAATAACACTAACTAAACCAACAATGTATCTATATATATATATATATATATATATATATATATATACAGTGAAGGAAATAAGTATTTGATCCCTTGCTGATTTTGTAAGTTTGCCCACTGTCAAAGACATGAACAGTCTAGAATTTTTAGGCTAGGTTAATTTTACTAGTAGGAGGTAGATTATATAAAAAAAAAAAAAAGAAAATTATATATATTTATTTGCATTGTGCACAGAGAAATAAGTATTTGATCCCCTACCAACCATTAAGAGTTCAGCCTCCTCCAGACCAGTTACACGCTCCAAATCAACTTGGTGCCTGCATTATAGACAGCTGTCTTACATGGTCACCTGTATAAAAGACTCCTGTCCACAGACTCAATTAATCAGTCTGACTCTAACCTCTACAACATGGGCAAGACCAAAGAGCTTTCTAAGGATGTCAGGGACAAGATCATAGACCTGCACAAGGCTGGAATGGGCTACAAAACCATAAGTAAGACGCTGGGTGAGAAGGAGACAGCTGTTGGTGCAATAGTAAGAAAATGGAAGACATACAAAATGACTGTCAATCGACATCGATCTGGGGCTCCATGCAAAATCTCACCTCGTGGGGTATCCTTGATCCTGAGGAAGGTGAGAGCTCAGCCGAAAATTACACGGGGGGAACTTGTTAATGATCTCAAGGCAGCTGGGACCACAGTCACCAATTAAACGATTGGTAACACATTACGCCGTAATGGATTAAAATCCTGCAGTGCCCGCAAGGTCCCCCTGCTCAAGAAGGTACATGTACAGGCCCGTCTGAAGTTTGCAAATGAACATCTGGATGATTCTGAGAGTGATTGGGAGAAGGTGCTGTAGTCAGATGAGACTAAAATTGAGCTCTTTGGCATTAACTCTACTCGCCGTGTTTGGAGGAAGAGAAATGCTGCCTATGACCCAAAGAACACCGTCCCCACTGTCAAGCATGGAGGTGGAAACATTATGTTTTGGGGGTGTTTCTCTGCTAAGGGCACAAGACTACTTCACCGCATCAATGGGAGAATGGATGGAGCCATGTACCGTCAAATCCTGAGTGACAACCTCCTTCCCTCCACCAGGACATTAAAAATGGCTCGTGGCTGGGTCTTCCAGCACGACAATGACCCGAAACATACAGCCAAGGCAACAAAGTAGTGGCTCAAAAAGAAGCATATTAAGGTCATGGAGTGGCCTAGCCAGTCTCCAGACTTTAATTCCATCGAAAACTTATGGAGGGAGCTGAAGATCCGAGTTGCCAAGCGACAGCCTCGAAATCTTAATGATTTACAGATGATCTGCAAAGAGGAGTGGGCCAAAATTCCATCTAACATGTGTGCAAACCTCATCATCAACTACAAAAACCGTCTGACTGCTGTGCTTGCCAACAAGGGTTTTGCCACCAAGTATTAAGTCTTGTTTGCCAAAGGGATCAAATACTTATTTCTCTGTGCACAATGCAAATAAATATATATAATTTTGACAATGTGATTTTCAGTTTGTTTTTTTTTCTTATATATAATCTATCTCTCACTGGTAAAATCAAACTAGCCTAAAAATTCTAGACTGTTCATGTCTTTGACAGTGGGCAAACTTACAAAATCAGCAAGGGATCAAATACTTATTTCCTCCACTGTGTATATATATATATATATATATATATATATATATATATATGCACAAACTAACTGATATATATACATATATATATATATATATATATATATATAAATAAAATTATATATGATCAAACAGGCTATCTACACTACCACTACAAAAAATAAACCGCTATTGAGATGTATATATATTTCCTACCTGCCTATTCTAGTAAATATAGAAAGGTAGGTAGATAGAACAAAAGGTAGATGGATACAGTGTATAGATAGATAGAAATGTATCCATACAGAGAATATTTTGGTGTGTAACACAGTGTATTTTTAATTTTTTTTGTAACAATTCTCCTGGCAGCAATTCTCTCTAAGGCTGGATTCACACGACCATGTTACGTCCGTAATGGACGGAACGTATTTCGGCCGGAAGTCCCGGACCGAACACAGTGCAAGGAGCCGGGCTCCTAGCATCATAGTTATGTACGATGCTAGGAGTCCCTGCCTCGCTGCAGGACAACTGTCCCGTACTGAAAACATGATTACAGTATGGGACAGTTGTCCTGCAGCGAGGCAGGGACTCCTAGCGTCGTACATAACTATGATGCTAGGAGCCCGGCTCCCTGCAGTGTGTTCGGTCCGGAATTAGCGGCCGAAATACGTTCCGTCCATTACGGACGTAACACGGTCATGTGAATCCAGCCTAAGTCTCTTCTTCTCCTCACACTAAAACAATGTGTAAGGAGAAGAAAAGAGGCAGGAGATTTCCTGCCAAAAATTTCTAAATAAAAACAAATGTGATCGCTGTGATAGATTTTCACAGCGATCACATGTTCAGGGACCAAAATATTTGGTTCCTGATACTCTGCCCAGTGCCCAGCCAGGGCTGTTAGCAACAGCCAGGGCATAGTGCTTGCGTACTCTCTGAAGTGCAGCTGTAATTAGTCTATACGGCGAACTTTAGAGACCCTGACCGCTGGCCGTAAAAACACAGCCAGCGGTCGAGAACCTGTTAAGAACTATTTTGTGTGGTATAACTGCCTGTCTTACAAGCAAATACATTTAAATTCCGAAAAATGCTAATTCTTGCTAATTTTCTCAAAAACTTGTGTTTTTCACAAATAAACGCTGAATGTATCGAACAAATTTTACCTCTGACATAAAGTACAATATGTCACGAGAATACAGTCTCAGCATCGCTTGGATAGGTGAAAGCATTCCAAAGTTATTACCATATAAAGTGGCTTTGTCAGGAAGGTCAAAACTGGCTGCAGCGGGAAGGGGTTAAAGAAAATTATTATAATAAGTACATAAGTATAATATAAAAACTAAACAGCCCCAATCTTTCCACAGATAAAGCACTTGGTTTAATGGAACACAGAAGGTATTACATGGTCTCTACGAATGCTACTGATTGGTTAAGAAGGATTATGTGGTACTGTTTATAATGTCATTGGTTCTTTGAAGTCCTAAACAGACAGTTTCACATCATATTTCTGGGTCTTGGGGGCTGGTTAGTAGGTTTAAATGTACCCACTAGTATAACTACAGCAATAGACAATCTTTGAAGGGGTATTCCACTTTGGACAATCACTTTTATTTTTTTTTTAAGGGTCCCTTAATAAGCTGATCCCCAGTGATCAGTTGGAATCTGTGGAGGAATCCAGCGGCAAGTGTTGCAAGGGGAAATGAAGCATTACCCAGAACCCATTGCAATGCACAGATGTACCAGGTCCTAGAGAGAGAGGCCCTTTGTAGCTGTTTTGCACTCTGTCTAATAGATGGAGGTTATAAATGAGGGGCGCCCAATTATTAACTCAGAATATCCGAAAAGGGTATTTGAAAATGTGTTTCCTAAATGAGACAACGTGAAAAGTGAAAATAGTTTTGCCAAAAGTTTTGCTCACCTCATAACCTTCATACTAAGTTGCGTTTTTCCAATGCGTTTTTGTGAAGCTTGATTAATACCAATGTAGGCATAAAAAAATCCAAGAAGCTGTAGGTGCTCGTAGATCCTCCTGAGCTTAATCCTGTGTCGACAGCAGACTATAGTAACAAAAATGGTGTGTAGAAAAGGCAGATCCAGCACTCAAATGATAAAAAATTAGATTTTTATTTAGGTCATTTAAAAAAAAGGGATAAAACAACAATCCCGGGACCTTAATCATAGCTTGCTACATGAAGATAAAATTCACAAATATATAGTCAAGAAACTCTATCACATGATTAATTCAATGATAAAGTCAATTCCATACCAATGGTGATTGTTAATCGTTTTTGATGTTTGGTACTTTTTCATTATTAATATGACAATAGTATGGTAATAGTTTGTCACATATGATTATATATCTACATTCTCGTAACCATTTACAAGTAAAACACCCTCCAGCCATGTTTGACGTCAATACACACCTGATGTCTAATTAATTAGTCCACCAATCTACTAGGTTCTAATCACGGAAATGTAACCAAGAGATGTATATACACTCGCTTGATGTATGTATTTTTTCTTTCTTTTGTGACAGTCATTTATTCATGCGTTGTCTGTGATAATTTATACTATTCCAGTATTATAATTCTGTGATTTCTGACATTAAGAGAAAACTACGGCATAAGTTTTGTTCTTCACCAGACAGGGTTAAAACTTTCAAACCCAGCCCAAATTAATCATGTGATAGAGTTTCTTGACTATATATTTGTGAATTTTATCTTCATGTAGCAAGCTATGATTAAGGACCCTAGTGGTCTGAAACGCGTAAGCGTGGTCCCGGGATTGTTGTTTTATCCCTTTTTTTAAAATGACCTAAATAAAAATCAAATTTTTTATCATTTGAGTGCTGGATCTGCCTTTTCTACACACCATTTTTGTAAATGAGACAACCCTTATTTTTAACTCCTTTCACCTTAGGTTTATATTCATTATTTTCCCCTTGTTTACCTATATAGGGAACCTGTCAGCAGTTTTGAGGACTCAAACATTTAGGCCCAGTTCACACTGAGTTTTTTTATGCTGATTTTGACGCGGAAACCATGTCGAATCAGCGACAAAAAATGTCCAGGACGAAGGTCCGCGGCCATAGACGTTACACCCAGTAAGGAGGAAGACTGAATATCCACTTCAAGTATTATTTAACATAGTAATAACCATACTGAATTCCTGCATTATGCATTTCTTCTTCAAGACAAGAGTTGAAGACCCTTTTGTATGGCCTGTTAATCTAGAAATGCAAATGATTTTAGCTTTTTATGCCAATCATTTCATAGCAGAATTTTGAAAACAAGATATGTTAATAAGTTAAATCACAAAGCAACCTTCACTTAATCAGGCCAATAGCTGCTGAAATGCATATTCAAAATGGAATCATCATAAAAGTAGTTGTAGGGCAGTATATGCACATAAATAATGCATGCTGAATATATAATATATGACATAATGACTCACTGTCCTCCAGCAAACTAGCAGATCTGCCCTCTGTTAATTACTATGAAATTTACTTTTCTTCTGCTGACATTGTAATGTAGAATCACTAAGCAATAATAAGATGAATGCTTCAACAGAAAATCACATATTTTACCACACTAAGTACAGATAAGGATGATAGGTTCAGCCAAACAGTGACACTTAACGAGGACCTGTCACTAGTTCATATAAGTTGAACTGGTTTACTGACCTGAATACCCCTGTCTCCCTGATTCCAGCGCTGTTTTATTTTGTATTTTTCCTGGGCCACCCATTTAAGGGCAGATTCAGACGAACGTTGCGTTTTTGCGCGCGCAAACAACGCGGCGTTTTGCGCGCGCAAAAAACACTTGACAGCTGCGTGTGTCATCCGTGTATGATGCGCGGCTGCGTGATTTTCGCGCAGCCGCCATCATAGAGATGAGGCTAGTCGACGCACGTCACTGTCCAAGGTGCTGAAAGAGCTAACTGATCGGCAGTAACTCTTTCAGCACCCTCGACAGTGAATGCCGAACACAATATCGAGAAACCTGTTAAAAAAAAAGAAAAAGTTCGTACTTACCGAGAACTTCCCTCCCGGCCGTTGCCTTGGTGACGCGTCCTTGGTGACGCGCCTCTCTTGACATCGGGCCCCACCTCCCTGGATGACGCGGCAGTCCATGTGACCGCTGCAGCCTGTGATTGGCTGGAGCTGTCACTTGGACTGAATTGTCATCCCGGGAGGTCAGACTGGAGGAAGAAGCCGGGAGTTATCGGTAAGTCAGAACTTCGTTTTTTTTTTACAGGTTCATGTATATTGGGATCGGAAGTCACTGTTCATGGTGCTGAAACAGTTTAACTCTTTCAGCATCCTGGACAGTGACTATCTCCTGACGTCGCGTACCGGAATTTTTTTTACCGCGTTCGGCCAAAACGAGTTCGGCCGAACCCGGTGAAGTTCGGTTCGGTTGTCCGGGTTCGCTCATCTCAAAGACACTCCGTTTGGATGTTTGGAAACAGAAAAGCACGTGGTGCTTTTCTGTTTACATTCATCCTTTTGACAGCTGGTGCTCTGTTTCAGTCGGTTCGCACGGAAGTGCTTCCGTGCGACCTGCGTGGTTTCCACGCACCCATTGACTTCAATGGGTGCGTGATGCGTGAAATACGCGGAGATATTGAGCATGTCGTGCTTTTTGCGCAGCTGACAAACGCTGCGCAAAAAGCACGGACTGTCTGTACTGCCCCATAGACTTGTATTGGTCTGTGCGTGGCGCGTGAAAACCACGCGGCCCGCACAGATCCAATACACGTTCGTGTGAATCCCCCCTAAAAAATATGGCCCACTGTTGTGTTGACTCCCTATATGCTAATTTTAAGTATTTTGCCAACAGGGCGTGAACTACCCTCAAGCTGCCTTGCGCTGATTGGTCAGCATCAGAGGTAGGGAAGCTAGCTCCACCCCATTGGCTAACTACAGCAAATGAAGACTCCTTGGGTAAACCACCTACTTTGTCATGTTCATTCAGACACGAAAAAGGAATACTTGTAAAGGAATACTGGAGTTTGAAAATGCAGTACCAGGGATTGTGTCAAAGGCAACACAGAGTTTGGAAAATTCTGTGCTGCAATGATCACAATGTAGCCTAAGCATTAGAATCGCTAATAACATGTTCACCCTATCCACTCAAGCAGTATGCTGTTTCATTCCAATATGATACACTTCTTCAATAAGTCCCAATCCAATCACAGAGTCAAGACAGACTCCTTGAATTGGAAATGCTGGAAAGCAAAAAATAACCCAGGCAAAGCTTTATGCAAGCGTTAACATTTTAAGGGGGTGTTCACACTGAGTTTTTTGGCGAGTTTTGTGATGTGGAAACCACGCCACAAAACGCGCCAAAAAAACGGCCGAAAACGCCTCCCATTGATTTCAATGGGAGGCGGAGGCGTTTTTTTCCCGCGAGCAGAAAAACCGGCTCGCGGGAAAGGAAGGGACATGCCCTATCTACGGGTGTTTACGCCTCTCACCACCCATTGACATCAATGGGAGTCAGAGAAAGCGTATTTCGCAGCGTTGTATGCTCAATGGCCGCAGGTAAAAAACGCCAAAAAAAAACACCGCTAAAATCGGCGTGCAGATTTTCCTTCTGCATAAAACTGTGTGAACCAAGCCTAAATGTACTAGGTACAATTCAGTATATGTGACTTTACATGTGTATGGAACCCAACAACTCAAGAAGTACTGGCTTAAAATGTACAAATAATACAATAATAATTGCTTTTAACACATTAAATTCATAACAGCACTTACTAGAAATAAAACAAAAAGCACAAACCCAATACACTGCTAAAAAAAAAAAAAAATGGAATACTTAAATCACCCATTGGATCCTGATAAAGTTGAAAAACTTTACTGATATAAATTGAGTAATTCGGTGAGAAAAAAATTACACATCAACGGTCAATCGTCAACCAAAGTTGTGCAAAAAGGGAGATGCGCTGTCGACATGATAGAAATGTATGAGGACAAGCAATCATAGTAACAATTGTTCATCCCCATACATAGCTTCTTGTGAAAGGAGTCAACCAGTGCAGATCAACGCGCTTGTTTACAAGTTCCATGTTGGGCCTGGTAAGAGGACCCTTAGACCTCAAAAGAAAAGAGCATTATAACATGTACATTAACAAATGGGTTGTCTAGATGGGACGACCCCATTAATTTTGAAGTCTGTAAACTGCATTGCCAAGGAGATGGGGAATCTAGACTGGGAAAGGCCACAGCAAGTGAATTTAAAGAGAATCTGTCACCTCTCCTGACATGTCTATTTTAGTAAATCGATATTCACTGCCTGCATAAAAGTTTAAAATTGAATTTCATTAGGTATTAGCTAAAAACGTGGGCACTAATGCCAAACAGGATCTGAACACAGGCGTTGGTAGCACAGAACATAAGCCTATATATAGTGTCTAGAGCATATTGGCTCACTATTGGTACACAAACGACACTATGTAAAGGCAATAGCAAATCTGATTATGGTCTGATTGCCAGAAAGATGCAAACTTTCCTAAGCTTTTCTGCGCCCCTGTATCTTCAGGGGAGCGTCCTCATGGGCATAGTTGCCTAGCAAGTTGTAAATGCCGGTCAGCACATACTATGCTGTGTTTGTTTACCGGCGTGCACTGGACACTGATGAATGGTCTAGTGCGCGCCGAGAAAAGGCTTAAGGCTTAGCCCCGCTGTCTATCGATCGCATCAGCGGGAACCTCAACCAATAGGCGTGTACTACGTCAGGATTACATCCGCCAAGTGGTCCGACCCCTTAGTAACGTTGCGGCCAATAGAAACGATGCATACAGCAACGATGGTTACAAGGGGAGCTCCAGGCGGCCTAAATGAAGAAGCCCCTGCCCACCACATGAAAGAGGCATATTTAATGCGAAGTAAGTGGTCCATAGTATTGAACCTGATTAGAGAGGACTTGTATTGAACTAAGACTTGGATATTGATGCACCATGCTGCCATATCTAGTCATATACCAGGTGATACAATGAATGCAGCCATGTAGTGAAGAGAGCAATGGCCAGTAGTGTCCCAGTTCAACAATTTATGTGGATAAACCTATTAGTATTAGGGACGACAAACACGAGCCTAACTCACTCATTGGCACCCTTACTACAAATATCATGGCCATTATAAGAATATGAGAAAGAGAGGACATGAGATTAAGAACAGACCAAACACTAGCAATATTCAGAGGAAGGGGAGATAGGATATTTGTTCATTGTAACGTCCAGAGCCACAGACCGTCGTGCCTTCCTGCCCCCCGACGGCCATAGACAAGTGAGTGCCGGGCGGCATATCCCTCCTGAGATACGCCGGCACTCACTTCCGCATCGCTGCACTAGTTCCCGTAGGGTGTGCGCATGCGCCCGGCCTCAAAGGGAAAAATATGTAATTAGCCCATGATCACCCAGGACTATAAAAAGGGCTCCGCCCTTTCATCCATTGCCTGAGTGTTGTTGTGTTTACCCATGTTAGTCTTAGCAAATGGTCCCTTAGTGTTATCCTGTTCCCGTTGTTCCCGTGCCCTGCTACCTGTATCCTCTATCCCGTGCTATATCTGTTCCTGTGCCTTAAACTGTTGGAGTCGTGTTGTGCCACCAGTCACGCCTGCTGATATACACCACATCTGGTGTCTACAAGTTCATCTGTGCCGAGCCTCCATTACGGTCTGGACTATCAAAGGTACTTTTGTACTAGGACTGTTTGGCCAGCTTCTACTCCACTACGGCGGTGCGTCCTAGTGGGTCAACATACCCACGGGTCGTGACAGTACGCTCAGGCCCTCTGGGTCTGCGACAAACTTCATCCAAAAAGACCTAGACCTAGATCATCTCCAGTTGCCCACAGTTTCTCTGGAGACGTCTTTGGATGTTGCCTCCATGAGACCAAGCCACTGAAGCTCCAAGTTGGAGCCCTTCATTTGGAACTAATTATGTTTCTTGTTTTGCCCATAGCCATCAATCCTGTTCTGCTGGGCCTGCCTTGGCTTCGACTGCATGCCCCAGTCCTGGACTGGAATTCCGGAGAGGTTCACCAATGGGGCTCCAGATGTCTCAATCGCTGTCTGTTGCAGATCCATCCTGTCCAGCCTCCTCTGCCTCAGTCATTGGCAGGATTACCCCCTTATTTCGCTCAGTTTGCGGATGTCTTCCGCAAGAGGGAGGCTGAGATGTTGCCCCCACACCGGGCTTATGACTGCCCCATTGAACTGGTTCCAAATTCGTCCCTTTCCCGTGGACGGGTATACCATCTCTCCTTGCCAGAGACTCACTCCATGTCGGCCTATATTAAGGAGATTCTGGAGAGGGGTTTCATACAAAAATCCTCCTCTCCATCCGGGGCCGGGTTCTTCTTTTTCAAGAAAAAGACTGATCTCTTCAGCCTTGCAACGATTACCGTGGTCTCAATCAAATCACGGTCAAGAACAAATATCCGTTGCCACTAATTTCCGAACTATATGACTGCATACCAGGAGGCAAGATTTTTTTCTAAACTAGACCTTCGTGGGGCTTACAACTTCATCCGGATTCTCCGGGGTGACAAATAGAAGACGGCATTCATCACTCGAGACGGGCACTATGAATACATGGTAATGCCCTTCGGTCTGCGTAACGCTCCCGCGGTCTTCCAAGAATTTGTCAATGATATCTTCCGAGATCTCCTCTATGTCTGTGTTGTGGTCTGTCTCGATGATATTTTGATTTTCTCTCCAGATCTGACGACGCATCGGAGGCATGTCCGTCAAGTTTTTCTGAGATTAAGGGACAATCATTTGTGTGCCAAGCTGGAGAAATGTATTTGAGAGGAACTCTCTACCCTTCCTGGGCTACATCATCTCAGATCATGATGGATCCTTAGAAAGTACAGTCCGTTCTAGAATGGCCACGTCCTCAAGGCCTGAGGTCCATACAGCGTTTTTTGGGATTCACCAACTTCTACCGGCAGTTTATCCCAAACCTATTCACTGACGGCTCCCATCTCTACTCTCACCATGAAAGGTATGAACGCCAAGGTGTGAACCCCAGAGGCAGAATCTGCATTCAATAGCCTTAAGAGGGCCTTCATTTCAGCGTCAATCCTCCATCATCTTGACGTGTCTCAACAGTTTTCGCTGCAGGTGGATGCCTCCTCTGTTGTTGCAGGTGCACTTCTGTTCCAGAGAGGTTCCAAAGGGAAGGCAGTGGTCTGTGGTTATTACGCTAGACTATTTTTTCTCCCGCAGAGTACAATTACTCTATTGGGGATCAGGAGTTACTGGCCATCAAATTGGCTCTGGAGGAGTGGAGCCATCAACTAGAGGGTGCATCTCATCCCATCCTGATATATACCGACCACTAAAACCTCACCTACCTCCAGTCGGCCCAGCGGCTGAACCCCCGTCAAGCCAGGTGGTCGCAGTTTTTCGCCCGATTCGAGTTTGTGCTCCACCACCGGCCCGTGGACAAAAATGTAAGGGCCGATGCCCTGTCCAGGTCATGTGAAACAGAGGACACCGTGGAGCCTCCGCAATGTATCATTGACCCATCCTGTAATATTTCTGCTAATCCCCTGCAAGTTAGTGACGTCCCTCCGGGGAGGACTTTTGTGCGGTTGGCAGACAGGAGGAGAATCCTTCGCTGGGGGGGCACAGCTCCAAACTGGCTGGTCACCCGGGTGCTCATAAAACCCGATCTGATTGCCCGTCATTTCTGGTGGCCCACACTGCCCAAAAATATTGTGGACTTTGTCTCGTCCTGCACTGTGTGTGCTTCCAACAAAGTTGTTCACTCCAAGCCTGCCGGTCTGCTCCAACCTCTGCCTGTGCCCAATGCTCTCTGGCAGCATATAGCAATGGACTTTGTCACTGACCTTCCTTCCTCTGCAGGATGCAATATGGTCTGGGTGGTGGTGGACCGGTCCTCGAAGATGGCTCATTTTATCCCACTGACGCCTACCTTCTGCTCCTCGACTGGTGAATCTCTTCATCCAGCACATGTTCCGTTTGCATGGCTTGCCTCTTCATATCGTGTCTGATCGGGGGGTTCAGTTCACCTCGAAATTCTGGGGAGCCCTCTGAAAACTCCTAGACATGAAGTTGGACTTTTCTTCAGCCTATCATCCCCATTCTAATGGCCAAGTCTACAGGATTAACTAAATCATGGAGAATTATCTTCGCCACTTCATCTCCATGCAGCATGATAACTGGGTACAGCTTCTTCCATGGGCCGAGTTCTTGTACATCAACCACACAAGTGAGTCCACTGCTTCTACACCATTGTTCATTTTTTCACGGCCAAAATCCACGAATTCCTGTTCTGGCTACATCCCAGGTACTCGCAGCTGACTCTGTATTTGGTGATTTTCTACAGGTCTGGAAGCAAACCCGGCCCTCTATTCTGCAGGCAGTTGATAGCATGAAGCGAAAAGCAGATGCTAAGAGAAGAGAGCCACCTCTGTATCTTCCAGGTACCAAAGTCTGGCTATCCTCAAGGAATATCCGGCTGAGGGTGCCATCATACAAGTTTGCTCCCAGGTTCCTCAGACCCTTTGAGATCCTGCAGCAAATCAACCCTGTCTCTTACAAGCTTTGGCTGCCTCCTACTCTCAGGATCTCCAACTCCTTTCATGTGTCCCTACTGAAGCCTGTGGTCCTGAACCGCTACACAAAAACGCCTGGCCCTGCAGTTGCTCCCAGCAGTTAAGGAGATCCTGGACTTCAAAAAAGTAGAAGGAAGAACGTTTTATTTGGTGGATTGTTAGGGGCTTGGTGGTCCAGAGGAGAGGTCCTGGGAGCCAGAATAGATCCTCAAAGCTTCTACTTTCATTAAAAAGTTCCTCTCTCGCTCTGGTCCCAAGAAGAGGGGGTGTAAGAGGGGGGATACTGTAATGTCCACAGCAGCGGACTGTTGTGATTACTTGCCCCCCGACGGCCGCGGCCATGGACAAGTGAGTGCCGGGCGGCATCTCCTTCCGGAGAGATGCCGGCACTCACTTCCGCATCGCTGCACTAGTTCCCGTAGGGTGCTCGCGGCCGGCCTTAAAGGGCCAGTGCACACACATGAGGAAAATCTGTAATTAGCCCATGATCACCCTGGACTATAAAAAGGGCTCTGTCATTTCATTCATTGCCTGAGTGTTGTTGTGCTTACCCATGTTAGTCTTAGCAAATGGTCCCTTAATGTTATCCTGTTCCCGTTGTTCCCATGCCCTGCTACCTGTATCTTGTATCCCGTGCTATATCTGTTCCTGTGCCTTAACCTGTTGGAGTCGTGTTGTGCCACTGGTCATGCCTGCTGATTAAGGCCCCATGCACACGACCATATTGTCATCTATCCCGAAATACTGTCCGTAAATACGGATCCGTAGGCATCCTTGTTTCATCCGTATATACGAATAGGTGTCCGTAAATATGGTCCGTATTGCATCCGTATTCCATCCGTATATACGGATCCGTAAAAAAAAGGGAGGCTGCAAATTATGTCATCAGCATGTTGCCTAGCAACGCTTCCGTAAATACGGACGGTGTACGGATGCACATCCGTAGCCGTCCGTATTTACTGAAGCTCCCCTAGACTTCTATGGGAGAGTCCGTGTCGTAATTACGGACAAGAATAGGACAGATTCTATAATTTTTTCAGCACGGTCACACATCAGTAAAAATACTGATAGATAAAAATAGACATGAATGGGTGCGTAATTACTGTCCGTAATTACTGATGAATAATACTGTCGTGTGCGTGGAGCCATACACCACGTCTGGTGTCTACAAGTTCATTTGTGCCGAGCCTCCATTACTATCTGGAATATTAAAGGTACTTTTGTACTAGGGCTGTTGTTTGGCCAGCTGCTACTCTGCTATGGCAGTGTGGTCTAGTGTGTTCACATACCCACAGATCGTGACATTCATTAAGGCCCAGCGGTCTGATGGTTTGCATCCTAAAAATCCACTGAGCCTCTTTCTGCAAAATCTTCCTGTCCCAGTCACCCCCTCTAGGCAGATGGTTTGATATGTTCCATCCCCTGAGATTTCAGGACCGTAGGGTCCCCTGCATGGCATTCCCATACATGTCTATAGACAGATGTATCTTCCATTCTATTGGTATCACATACAGAGGCGTAGCTAGGTTCTCCAGGACCCGGGGCAAAGATTCAGTTTAGCGCCCCCAACCTCTTTCCCGACATCTCCTTCCCCCTCACCATGTTTGTTTTCTCTACCAAGCGACGTGTCATTTCTTTTTATGTAACGCGAGCATAAAAACATTTGTACATTTTACAAGCAATATGGTTCCATACACAACACCAGAACAAAGCGCAGTACATAAATACAGCACCAGCACAAATGCAGTTCAATTTAGTGCAACCCCTGCTGTACAGGTTTGTACGGCGTAAAACTACAGCTCCCAGCATGGCCCGAACAATGATAAGGATATGCTGGAAGTTGCTGTTTCACAAAAAATAAATCCTATCATAATCATCTCGCTGCAGATCACACAGTGACTACAATACTGATTAGAGGCAGAATAAACATTTACATTAAGTGACTCACCGGTGACGTCTCAGATTCTAGTTCTTTTTCTCCATCCGGTCCAGACCTCTATGATAACTTCTCCCGGTCACAGCCCATTTCTGCAGTTTGCCGCTCACATGTCTTCAGCTTCTCACTTTTCCAACATTTCTGCACCTATAAATAAAGATAAAGTTCTCATTATACCACACACTACGCCCCTAAATATAATAGCGCCATACACTGCACCTCTAATTATAATAGCACCATACACCGTGTCCCACACACACCGTGACCCCTGTAGATAGTGTCTGCCATAGAGCCCCCTGTAGATAGTGCCCCCATATAGCCCAGCCCTGTATATAGTGTCCCACAAATAACTCCCCCTATAGTGCTCTACAGATAGCCCACCCCTGTATATAGCCCCCTGTAGACATAGCCCAGCCCTGTATATAGTGCTCCACGTATAGCCCAACCCTGTATATAGCCCCCTGTAGATATAGCCCAACCTTGTATATAGTGCTCCACAGATAGCCCACCCCTGTATATAGCCCCCCTGTAGATATAGCCCAACCCTGTGTGTAGCCCCCCTGTAGATATAGCCCACCCCTGTATATAGTGCTCCACATATAGTCCACCCCTGTATATAGTGTTTCACAGATAGCCCACCCCTGTATATAGCCCCCCTGTACATATAGTCCACCCCTGTATATAGTGCTCCACTAGATAGTCCACCCCTGTATATAGTGCTCCACAGATAGCCCACCCCTGTATATATACAGGGGTGGGCTATCTGTGGAGCACTATATACAGGGGTAGACTATATGTACAGGGGGCTATATATAGGGGTGGGCTTTCTGTGTAGCACTATAGGGGGAGCTATTTGTGGGATACTATATACAGGGGTGGGCTGTATCTACAGGGGGACTATATACAGGGGTGGGCTATATCTACATGGGGACTATATCTACAGGGGTGGGCTATATCTACAGGGGTGGGCTATATCTACAGGGGGACTATATCTACAGGGGTGGGCTATATCTACAGGGGTGGGCTATATCTACAGGGCTGGGCTATATCTACAGGGGTGGGCTATATCTACAGGGGTGGGCTATATCTACAGGGGTGGGCTATATCTACAGGGGTGAGCTATATACAGGGGTAGGCTATATCTACAGGGGTGGGCTATATCTACAGGGGTGGGCGATCTATGGAGCACTATATACAGGGGTGGGCTATATCTACAGGGGTGGGCTATATCTACAGGGGTGGGCTATATACAGAGGTGGGCTATATCTACAGGGGTGGGCTACATCTACAGGGGTGGGCAATATCTACAGGGGTGGGCTATATCTACAGGGGTGGGCGATCTGTGGAGCACTATATACAGGGGTGGGCTATATCTACAGGGGTGGGCAATATCTACAGGGGTGGGCTATATACAGAGGTGGGCTATATCTACAGGGGTTGGCTATATCTACAGGGGTGGGCTACATCTACAGGGGTGGGCAATATCTACAGGGGTGGGCGATCTGTGGAGCACTATATACAGGGGTGGGCTATATCTACAGGGGTGGGCAATATCTACAGGGGTGGGCTATATACAGAGGTGGGCTATATCTACAGGGGTTGGCTATATCTACAGGGGTGGGCTACATCTACAGGGGTGGGCAATATCTACAGGGGTGGGCTATATCTATAGGGGTGGGCGATCTGTGGAGCACTATATACAGGGGTGGGCTATATCTACAGGGGGGCTATATACTATATAGCCCCCACTGTAGCTATTGCCCACCCCTGTATATGGTGCTCCATAGATAGCCCACCCCAGTATATAGCCCCCCTGTAGATAGACACCCCCCATAGTTAAAGTCCCCCCGTAGATAAAGTCGTCCCCCCGTGTAGACAAAGTCCACCCCCGTGTATAAAGCCCCCCCCCCCCGTGTAGACAAATTCCCCACGTAGATAAAGTCCTCCCTGTAGATACAGCCACACACTTTTATTACAATTTAAAAAAAAACAAAAAAAACTATTCAAACTCACCTTAATCCAGCTCCCACGCCGTCCGGCAGCCATGGAGACCTGCTCTCTTCTGCACAGGTCTCCTGGGGGTTGAACGCAGCGTCTATAAAAGGCTGGGCAGGATGACTTTCCCGGTCACTCAGCGCCTTTCATCGACGGAAGTTTCACTGGTACAAAAGATATCAGTCGCTTCACTGATGCAAAAGCGCTGAATAGCCGGGCAAGGAACATGCCCGGTCATTCATTGCTTCTAATTGTACCTGTGTCCTATAGACACAGGTACAATTATAGTGCAGGAGGAGGTGGCGCTGGCGCCCCCCTCTAAGTTGCGCCCAGGGCATATGCCCCGCCTGCCCCCCCTAACTACGCCACTGATCACATACATGGTCCCTAATTCTCTGTCTAAACTTTCTTTTTGTCTTCTCCACATATTGCATCTCACTTGCACATGTAATGAGATAAACAACCGGTATGAAACACTTTTCCGGTGGTATTGCTCCTGAAGGTCTTACTTTTCAAAATTGAGCTACAGGCTTTACATATGCCACAGCGAAAAGTTACCAGGTGGTAATTTTCTCACCATCCAGGTGACTGTGTACTGGTCAATCCTTGATGTTCCGACCTCTCCTGAACGTTATTTGGGGGCTATCTCCAATTAAATTACCCACATCAGGGTCCGCTTTCAGAATCCCCTAATATGTGTTAAGGATCCTCCAAACGTCCTAATGTGCAGTATCATATGTCCCTAAGACCCTGAAAGTCTCGTCCTTCTCTATTCTTTTGGATTCAAGAGAGACTTGAATAGCGTACGCTATTGATTCTGTCAAAACGGCTGAACTATTGCACAACTGAGACAAACGAAAACCATTGGCATCGGATCCGTCACCATTGAAATCCATGGCGATGGAAACAGAAACCTTTGGTTTCCGTTTGTTTCAGTCAGGGTCCAGTTCCGACGGAAAGCTCAGACGGAACGTCGGAACGGGACCCTAGCGCAGATGTGAACGAAGCCTAAAGGGGTTGATTATCTCATTAAATGTGCATGTGAGATGCAATATGTGGGGGAGACAAAAAGAGAGTTTAGACGGAGAATTAGGGACCATGTATGTGATACCAATAGAAAGGAAGATACATCTGTCTCTAGACATGTATGGGAATGCCATGCAGGGGACCCTACTGTCCTGAAATCTCAGGGGATGGAACATATCAGACCATCTGCCAGAGGGGGCGGCTCGGACAGGAAGATTTTGCAGAAAGAGGATCAGTGGATTTTTAGGATGCAAACCATCAGCCCGCTGGGCTTTAATGAACAAATATCCTATCTCCACTTCCTCTGAATATTGCTAGTGTTTGGTCTGTTCTTAATCTCATGTCCTCTCTTTCTCATATTCTTATAATGGCCAAGATATTTGTATTTAGGGTGGCAATGAATGAGTTAGGCTTATGTGTTTGTCATCCCTATTACTAATAGGTTTATCCACATAAATTGTTGAACAGGGACACTACCGACCATTGCTCTCCTCACTACATGGCTGCATTCATTGAGTCACCTAGTATATAACTAGATATGGCAGCATAGTGCGTCAATATCCAAGTCTTCGTTCAATACAAGTCCTCTCTATTCAGGTCCAATACTATGGACCACTTACTTCGCATTAAATATGCCTCTTTCATGTGTTGGACAGCGGCTTCTTCATTTGGGCCGCCTGGAGCTCCCCTCATAACCATCAATGCTGTATGCATCGTTCCTATTGGCCACAACGTTACTAAGGGGCCTGGACCAGTCGGCGGACGTCATCCTGACTTAGTAAACACCTATTGGTTGAGTTTACCACTGATGCAACCGCGGAGGGCAGGGCTAAGCCTTATTAGGCTCGAGGGTTTTCTCGGCGCGCGCTAGACCATTCATCAGTGTTCAGTGCAAGCCAGTAAACAAACACAGCATAATATGTACTGACCGGCATTTATAACTTGCTAGGCAACTATACCCCTGAGGACGCTCCCCTGAAAATACAGGGGTGCAGAAACGCGTAGGGAAGTTTGCATCTTAGTGGCAACCAGACCATAATCACATTTGCTATCGCCTTTACATAGTGTCGTGTGCGTACCAATACTGAGCTAATACCCTCTAGGCTCTCTATCTATAGGCTTATGATCTGTGCTGCCAACGCCTGTGTTCAGATCCTGTTTGGCATTAGTGCCCACGTTTTTAGCTAATATCTAATAAAATTCAATTTTAAACGTTTATACAGTCAGTGAATATCTATTTAACAAATTCTAAACGTTTCACTACTTATACTTTTTCTTTGTATTTTAGTAAATACTTATATTTCCCATTAAATAACAACTATGAAGCATCTTGTCTTATAACTCTGCGTTGTACCATTCCTCTGTTATTCCTCCTAGAAATGTATGAGTAAAATGACAACTGGCTGTAACCATTCCCCTTGTCAAAGTGGACTGATTGAACATTGTCAATCTGTGTAGGGACACACACCCAAATGCTAACACATAGTTTTCACATAGATAGATAAAGAGATACTGCAAGATTTTAACAACCGCCGTATAATGTTTTACGGCGGCCGTTTAGGGTAGTTCTTCTGAAGCATCGCTTTTTCACGGCAGCACTTTAGAAGATGTTTGCCCCGAATAATACTTTATTATGAAAAAAAAGTTACACATATTTGGTATCGCTGCGTCCATAACGACCCCAACTATAAAACGGTCACATTATTTAATACGCACGGTGAACGCAGTAAAAAAATAAGATAAATAACAATGCCAGAATGGTTTTCTGTTCATCCTGCTTTCAAAAAAATCTGATAAAAAGTGATCAAAAAGTTGCATGTACTCCAAAATGGTACCAATAAAAACGACAAGTCGCTCCGCAAAAAAAGCCCTTTAAAGCCCTTTAAAATTAAAAAAGTTATGGCTCTTAGAATATGGTGACACAAAAAGAAATAATTTTGAAAAAAACTATATATATATAAACCACAATCGCAACGACCTGCTGAATGAAGTTATTGTATTATTTATACCCCACGGTAAACAACATAAATTGAAGACGCAAAAAAGAATGGTGACATTTTATTTTTTTTCTCATTGCCCCACCAAAAAAGTTAATAAAAGTTAATCAATACATTATATGTACCCCAAAATGGAGCAAAAAACAAGTCCTTATGCAGCTATGTCGATGGAAAAATAAAAAAGTCATAGGTCTTTGAATGCGACAATGGAAAAACTTTAAAAAATTGCTTGCTCATTAAGCATTAAAATACATTCGGTATTAAAAATGGGCATTAAAAACTGATCAACTGTCAGTATTTTTATGGCCATTTTGCATCAGTGGGTCTCCAAATTTTCATCCATTTCCATTCTGTCTGTCCGTCTATCCATTTTTAATGGCCATTTGTCATCCGTTTGCCATCCGTTTTTCATGGACATTAAAAAAAAAGGATGGATTTAATTTGTCAGGGTTTTTTTTGTCCCCACCCCTGAAAACACCAGTGCCCATGCAGATAGTGCCACAATGCCCACTGTAGATAATGCCCACATAGGGACAGTGCCCACATAGTACCATCATGCCCACATAGTGCCACAGTGCCCACATAGTACCACAGTGCCCACATATAAAGTGACATAGTGCCCACATATAAAGTGCCAGTGCCCACATAGTGCCGCAGTGCCTACATAGTACCGCAGTGCCCACATACAAAGTGCCAGAGCTCACATACAAAGTGCCAGAGCCCACATAGTGCCACATTGCCCATGTAGATAGCGCCAATCTCCCCTGTAGATAGTGCCACACCCCCATATAGTGCCACAGTGCCCATGTAGATAGCACCACCCCCCTGTAGATAGCACCCTCCCTGTAGATAGCACTCCCCCTTGTAGATAGCATCCCTCTGTAGATAGCGCCACTGTAGCTCCCTGTAGGAACGGAATCCCTCTTGCTGGAGCTTCCGCTCATAGACAGAGCACCTGACGTCTCTGTCCTTATATGGACAGGGACGTCATAGGCTTCCTCAAGGAGCGAAATAGTCTGCAGCGCACCGGCCAGGGATTCCGCTTCAGGAGTAGCCCCTGATGTCAGTGTCCATATATGGATAGTGACGCCAGGGGCTTCTGCAGGAGCGGAGTCTCCGGCCAGAGCATTGGCAAATCTCTGGCCGAGGATTCCGCTCCAGGAGTAACCATTTGACGTCACTGTCCATATATGGATAGTGACGCCAGGGGCTTCTCCAGGACCGGAATCTCCGGCCAGAGCTGGGTCTGGCCGCTGGGGATTCCGCTCCTACAGGGAGCTACAGTGTCGCTATATACGGGGGTATGGGGGTTGCTATCCACAAGCAGGGGGTGCTGTCTACTGGGGGGGTTGGTGCTATCTACTCCGGGTGCTGTCTACATGGGGGGTGCTATCTACAGGGGGTCAGAGGGAGCCCCTTATACCAATGTCCAAATATGGACAGTGACAGTCAAGGGCTTTCCCACAACAGGAGTCCCCGGCCGGAGATCTTGCGATTCTCTGGCCAGGGACTCCATAGTTGAAAGCCCTGCCTTCAATGTCCATATATGGACAGTGCGGACAGGTGTTTCCCCTGACTCAGCACTCAAAGTTGCGCTGTGTGCAGGGAGTCCTCAGCCAGGATCAGTTTTTACCGGCCTTTCCAAGTATTGATTCCTGAAAAACGGCCAGCAAAAACTGATCGATTGACTTCTATGGGAACCACCTGGCCGTGAAAATCGTCAAAAATAGGACATGTCCTTTTGTTTGACGGCCGGTATTCACGGGCCGTTAAAAACATGGCCATGTGAATACACCCATAGAACTTCATTGTTCTGAAAACAGCCATTGAAAAATGGCCGTCACACGGCTGTTTATCACTGTCGTGTAAATGTAGCCTTATGCTACATACAGATGAGCGTGTCCAATTTGTGCATGTTTTTCCTACATGTCTGTGTGCATTGCGTACTGGAAACAGTAAGCTTTGCGTGTGGTGTGTCTTTTTCACGTCCGTGCAAGCACTTCATATTTTTTTTAATGTATTTCTCTGCTTTTCAATGTATTTGATGCGTGAAACACGGACAGCACACGGAAGTCTTCCGTGTGCTGTCCGTGGTTTTCACGCACCAATATAGGACATGCAGTGAGTTTCACGTAACGGAAACACGCTGCGTGGAAAGCAACGCATGTGTGAATGGCCCCATTGAATTGCATGGGTCCCTGTGCTGTGAGTGATTTATTCGCACACGGATGAGTATTACGCTCATTTGAATGAGTTAAAAATACAAGAATATTAGTCCGACTATGAATACATGAAAACAATCCAGGGATTAAGAGATTAAGGCATAGCAGAGGGCCTGAATGCAGAACTGGCATTCCCACTAGTATACATCTGTTTACAATTTTTATCAGTATGCCACAGACAATAATAAGGTTAAAAAGTGATGCAAAAATAATCAGGTCATTATTTCTCTCAGGAGAATTTTTATTTCCACTGTTTGGTACAATCTTATAATTTGTACATATTGAATACAGATATGAATCTTACCAGGAAAGTTAAACACTGGAATAATTCATAACTTAACTGGAAAAGGATTATATATAAACATATACTCAAATTTTTAACCCAAATGTTGCGGAATTGTAGCACATATGTGATGCACCATAAATCCATCGATATAAGTATCGATCTCACCAATTTAACCCCTCAGATGCGGCGCTCAATAGTGCCGCATCTGAGTTATTTTGGAGAGAAGGAGAGAGCTCCCTCTCTCTCCCACCGACACCCGGCAATAAGATCGCCGAGTGTCTGTCTTCTATGGCAGCCGGGGCCCTAATAGAGGCATGGCCTAGCAGATGCCTGTCTATTTTAAACGGACAGGCCGTAATACACTGCAATACAAAAGTATTGCAGTGTATTATAAAAGCGATAGGATGATCGCATATTAAAGACCCCTAGTGGAACTAGTAAAAAAATTAAAAAAAACTTTAATAAAGTAAATAAAAAAAGTGAAAAAAAATAATGAAAAACCCACTTTTTCCCCTTACAAAATGCTTTTCTATTAAAAAAAACTAAATAAAGTAAAAAAGCTACACATATTTGGTTTTGCCGCATCCATAACGACACCAACTATAAAGCTATTACATTATTTAACCCGCACGGTGAACGCCGTAAAAAAATAAAATAAAAAACAATGGAAAAATTGCTGTTTTCTGTGAATCCTGCCTTATACAAAATGTGCTTAAAAAGTGATCAAAAAGTCACATCTATTCCAAAATGGTACCAATAAAAACTACAAGTTGTCCCACAAAAAAAAAAAACCCCATATAACTACATCGGCAGAACAATAAAAAAAGTTATGGCTCTTCAAATATGGAGACACAAAAACAAATAATTTTGAAAAAAAAAGTGTTTTTACTGTGTAAAAGTAGTACAACATCCAAAATCTATACAAATTTGGTATCTTTGCAATCGTAACAACCCACTAAATAAAGTTATTGTGTTATTTATACCACACGGTAAACAGCGTAGATTTAGGATGCAAAAAAGAGTGGCAACATTTCTGGGCTTTTTCTATTCCCCCCCAAAAAAAAGTTAATAAAAGTTGATCAATAAATTATATGTACCCCAAAATGATACTATTAAAAAATACAACTTGTCCCGCAAAAAACAAGACCTTATACAGCTATGTCGACACAAAAATAAAAAAGTTATAGCTCTTGGAATGTGACGATGCAACGTAAAAAATAGCTTGGTCATTAAGGTTTAAAATAGGCTGGTCATTAAAGGGTTAAAGCTTGCCTGTTGTCCCCGTGCTGTTTGTTTACATCGATACGTTTCGTCAATGACATGCGCTGCGCAGGAACATAGTTAGAAAATTATTATGGGATTCACCTGTCAAGACTGACAACGTAGGGAAATACATAAGATTATGGTCTGTCCCAGGAAATCCTATACGAACATTAGTTATGTGGTGTCTTACGCCTCTATGCTTTTTTTTTAATGAATCAGAGTGGAGATATTTTTTATGTCTTCATGTGATCGGCCTGTGTGCTGCCCTCCTCTTCCTTCCTGTGCCTTGGGGAACTTGCAGATGTTCATAACCAGCAGGGTTGCCAACCTCCACTTCAGAAATTTCTGGACAAAGGAGCTAAAAATCACGGACGAACCCAAATTTTTACGGACACATTACAAAATCATTGCCTCTTCACTGTGCCATGTTCTAGGAGTGACTCACCAATCACAGCCCCGTCTGTAGCTTTCCCCCGCTAATTAGCTGATGTTTTCTCGTATTATTCGCTCACTTTCGATTTTTTTCCCCATCCGGCCCAGACCACTGTGACGATTTATTCCAGCCATAACTCGTCTTTGCAGAATTTGACACACAGACATGTTGGCTTCTCGCTTTTCTAGCACCCTCCACACCTATACCCCATCCTCTAAACAAACTCATAATCCACAGTGCCCCAGACTTTAATAATAATTCCTTAGTGCTCGACCCAATAAAAGTGCCCCATCAGTAACCGTGCCCACTTTGTGCCCCCTGTACATAGCACCACACACAGCACCACCTTTTAGATAGCGCCGCACAAGCCCCCCTTGTAGATAGCACCACACAGCCGCCCCCTGTAAATAGTCCCTCACTGCCACCCCCTTGTAAACAGTCCCACAGTAGCCCCCCTTGTAAATAGCACCACACTGTCACCCCTTGTAAATAGCACCACACTGCCTCCCTTGTAAATAGCTCCACACTGCCGCCCTTGTAAATAGCTCCACACTGCCGCCCCTTCTAAATAGCATCACACTGCCCCTTGTAAATAGCACCACACTGCCCCCTTGTAAACAGCTCCACACTGCCCCCTTGTAAACAGCTCCACACTGCACCCCTTGTAAACAGCTCCACACTGCACCCCTTGTAAATAGCTCCACACTGCCCCCCCCTTGTAAATAGCTCCAAACTGCCCCCCCCCCATGTAAACAGATCCACACTGCCCCCCTTGTAAACAGATCCACACTGCTCCCCTGGTAGATAGCTCCACACTGCCCTCACTTGTAAATAGCTCCACACTGCCCCCACTTGTAAATAGCTCCACACTGCCCCCTTGTAAATAGCACTGCACAGCTCCCCATATTAAATAGCGCTGCACAGCTCCCCCTTGTAAATAGCTCCACACAGCAAACAGAGTGTAGAGCGGTAGGGGTAGCCTACTGCTACCACTCTCCGCTCTGCCTAATGTGACTCACCGAGGAGCCGAGGTGGTCATGCGATGGAGGTCCTCTTCTGGCTGTAGTTGGTGACGGCCCAGGAGTGGACCAGTCCAGTTCCCTGACCTGAGTCACCTGACCACATGTTGCTGACGTGAGGTTAGGTTACTGGATTGGTCCACTCCAGGTACCGACCTCACTTGGCAGCATATTTTCAGATTCCACTTTTAAGCGAAATCTGAAAATATGCCAGGCCGCGGCCTTTGCACTGTGCATGTAAATTTTGGCACATGCGCAGTGCAAAGTTCCAGGGGAAAAATGAAAAATCCCAGACAGTGCTTTTTTCTGCCGGACGCTACGGACGGCAGAAAAAAACACCCATTTACGGACTGTCCGTAAATTTACGGACGGTTGGCAACCCTGATAACCAGCAGTATACTTCCTTACTGCGTCTCTGTCTTCTGCTGGCGCAGAGCATGCGTTGTTCAAAGAGAGATTCTTTGAACCACGTATGCGCAATTTGGATGCCTCGTCAACTGGGACACTGATCGAATGTCACTGATGATGCGCCATTCGGGGAACAAGCTTGAATAAGACTCCGTCCGGAAACTCAGAAGAGCCAAAAACTAACGGGTGTCCTCGGAAGTCCTGAATTCCGATGGGCCTGGCACCGAAGCTGCCATTAGAAGAAATCAAGATCTTTAAAAATGTAAGTATATTACGAAGTTTATTTAACCCCTTCCCGCAATTTCAAGTACAGTTACGTGATGGGAGCTGGTGTTTTCCCGCAACTCCACGTAACTGTACGTGAAACAGATGGAGCTGGCTCAGGAGCTGAGACAGCGACATCACAGCCGGTTGACAGCTGTATGTTACAGCTGGCACCCTGAGGTATCGGCCAGGACCGGAGCTAGCCTCTGATCCGACCGATTAACCCCTCACATGCTGCGTTCAATAGAGATCGCAGCATGTGAGGAGTTTATAGCCACCGGCACCCCAGCAACGTGATCGCTGGGTTGCCGGTGGCTGCAAAGGCGATCGGAGGGCTAATGCTTACCTCCCGGTCTGCCTGTAACGGAATCCTCCTATGCCTCGTCGTCGGCGGGGCCCAGGAGGCTTCCGGTACCATCAGCAAAATGGCGCCGACTCAGCTTCCGGCTCAGAAGCTGAGCCGGCGTCATCAGCAGTGGGTGTCCGCTGTATGTTACAGCGGACACCCCGATCTATCGCCAGGAACCGGAGCTAGCTAGCCCAAACATATCTGCTGGAAGCAACGGTGCCCGTATTATACCAGGACAACACTTCCCAGCAAAATTCCTCAAACTGCAAAGATCCTGAGTGTGGACCAAAAGGGAAATAAGTAAGGACCATTTATTAGTGCGACACCGGCCTGTGCAGAAAGGATTGTGTCACAGCGTAACACACATCTATGGATCATTTTATTGTTTTTTTTTTACCCCATTATTATACCACCTGACTATGCCCCTTATATACTCCGCCCGGCTTACATGTACCCCCACATTATAAACGGAAACACCAGTAAGACTCCAAACAAAACTACTACAAGCAAAATCCACGCTCCAAAAGCCAAATGGCGCTACCTCCCTTCTGAATCCTACAGTGTGCCCAAACAGCCGTTTACTTCCACATATAGGGCATCGCCATACCTGGGAGAGTCCTTTTAACAATTTTTGGGGTGTGTGTCTCCAGTTAATATGCTCACTACACCCCTAGGTGAATACCTTGAGGGGTGTAGTTTCCAAAATGGGGTCACTTCTGGGGGGGTCCACTGTTTTGGTCCCACAGGGACTTTGCAAATGCGACATAGCGCCCAAAAACCAATCCAGCAAAATCTGTACTCCAAAACCCAAATGGCGCTCCTTCCCTTCTGAGCCCTACTCTGCGCCCAAACAGCAGTTTATGACCACATATGTGGTATTGCCGTACACAGGAGAAGTTGCTTTACAAGTGTTGGGGTGCTTTTTTTCATTTATTTATTGAGAAAATGAAACATTTTCAGCTAAATCTACGTCTTAATGAAGAAAAAGGATTTTTTTTATTTTCACTGCCCAGTTCTAATAAAATCTATGAAACACATGTGGGGTCAAAATGCTCACTACACCCCTAGATTAATTCCTCAAGGGGTGTAGTTTCGTGAATCTAGTCACTTTTGGGGAGTTTGCACTGTACTGGTACCTTAGGAGCTTTGCAAAAGGGACATGGTGTCAAGAAACCAATCCAGCAAAATCTGTGCTCCAAAAGCCAAATGGCGCTCCTTCTGTTCTGATCCTTGCCGTGTGCCCAAACAGCAGTTTATGACCACAAATGGGGTATTACCGTACTCCAGAGAAATTGCTTTACAAATGTTGGGGTTCTTTTATTCCTTTATTTGTTGAGAAAATGAAAAATTTTGAGCTAAAGCTACGTCTTATTGGAAAAAAAGGATTTTTTTTATCTTCACTGCCCAATTCTAATAAAATCTATGAAACCCCTGTGGGTTCAAAATGCTCACTACACCCCTAGATGGATTCTTCAAGGGGTGTAGTTTCCTAAATGGGTCACTTTTTTGGTGTTTTCACTGTTTGGGTCCCTTAGGGGCTTTGCAAATGCGACGTGGTCTCCGCAAACCATTCCTGCTAAATTTGAGCTCCAAAAGCCAAATGGCGCTCTTTCCCTTCTAAGCCCTGCAGTGTGTCCAAACAGCCTTTTATGACCACATGTGGGGTAATGTTTTACTCTGGAGAAATTGCTTTACAAAAGTAGTCCTTTTGGAAATTAGAAACAATTAGCTAAACCTACATTTTCTTTGAAAGAATGTAGATTTTCATTTTCACGGCCTAATTCCGATAATTTCTGCAAAAAA
The DNA here is from genome assembly GCF_050947455.1 of Rhinoderma darwinii. Classification (NCBI taxonomy): domain Eukaryota; kingdom Metazoa; phylum Chordata; class Amphibia; order Anura; family Rhinodermatidae; genus Rhinoderma; species Rhinoderma darwinii. The sequence continues at coordinate 121,934,242 of NC_134688.1, read as the reverse complement.
CCTGCGGGCTCAAAATGCTCACTATACCCCTAGATAATTTCCTCAAGGGGTATAGTTTCCAAAATGGGGTCACTTTTGGGGGATTTCCACTGTTTTGGCACCGCAAGAGCCTTTCAGACCCAACATGGTGCCTAAAATGTTTTCTAATAAAAAGGAGGCCCCAAAATCCTCTAGGTGCTCCTTTGTTTCTGAGGCCTGTGCTTCAGTCAATAAGTACACTAGGACCACATGTGGGGTATATCTAAAAACTGCAGAATTTGGGCAATAGATATTGAGTTGTGTTTCTCTGGTAAAACTTTCTGTGTTACCAAAAAAATAGATAAAAAATTTATTTCTGCAATAAAAAAAAAGAAATTTGAAAACCACATCTACTTTGCCTTAATTCCTGTGAAACATTTAAAGGGTTAAGAAACTTTCTAAAAGCTGTTTTGAATACTTTGAGGGGTGAAGTATTTCAAATGGGGTGACTTATTGAGGGTTTCTAATATATAAGGCCCTAAAATCCACTTCAAGACTGAACTGGTCCCTGTAAAAATAGCCTTTTGAACTTTTCTTGAAAATGTGAGAAATTGCTGCTAAAGTTCTAAGCCTTGTGATGTCATAGAAAAATAAAAGGATGTTCTAAAAACAATGCCAATCTAAAGTAGACATATGGGTGATGTTAATTAGCAACAATTTTGTGTGGTATTACTATCTGTCTTACAAGTAGATACATATACATTTAGAAAAATGCTAATTTTTCGCTAAATTTTGGTGTTTTTCACAATTAAATACTTAATGTATCGAGCAAATTTTGCCAGTAACATAAAGTCCAATGTGTCACGAGAAAACAATCTCAGAATCGCTTGGATAGGTAAAAGCATTCCGAAGTTATTACCACATAAAGTGAAACATGTCAGATGTGAAAAAATTGGCTGTGTCCTGAAGGCCAAAACAGGCGGTGTCCTTAAGGGGTTAATGAATATTTATTATGTGTCAGAAAATAGTTTTTTAAAAATGGAAATCCCCTTTACAGGGGTTTTTCCTTCTTGGACATTTATGGCTAATCAACTGCCCTCTAAACCCCGTTCTAGCTTACTCGGCTCCGCAGCCTCCCAGCCACTTCCTGGTTAGGTAGTCGGGAGTTACGGAAACAGCTGAGTGCAGGTTGAGCTATGCGGTTTCCGTAACTCCCATATAAGTGAATGGGAGTTACTGAAACAGCGTAGCACAATAAGCTACGCTGTTTCAGGAACTTGGTAGCTACGGAAACAGCGTAGTTTGAAATGCTATGCTGTTTCCTGAACTCCCATTCACTTCTATGGGAGTTACCGAAACAGAGTAGCTCAGTGAGCTCGGCTGTTTCCATAACTCCCGACCACCTAACCAGGACGTGGGCGGGTGGCAGCGGGAGCCGAGCAAGCTAGAATGGGTTTTAGGGGGCCCCATTCTAAGGATAGGTGCCAGATGTGGGACCCGCATCTATCGTACTTTTTTTTTTTTCATTCTACCCCCCCCCCCTCCCAAAAAAAATGCAAAAAGTGCGTTTTCCCATCTTGAACAATTATGGCATAACCGCAGGATATGCCATAATTGTCCAAGATGGGAAAACCCACTTTTTGCATTTTTTTTTTTGGGGGGGGGGGGGTAGAATGAAAAAAAAAAGCAATTTAACATTGTTTTTCTGCGGGTTTATTTCCACAGTAAAAGAACTGTTAACCTATTTTTAGACGTCAGTATGAATAGAAAGATGTGATTAAGCTATGATTAATGTCACGGACACAGGGTATGTGGACCCACTAGGCTGCTCCGCCGTAGCGGGGAGGCAGCTGACCAGGTCACAGGCTATGCGAAAGTCAATGGCAGACAGTAATGCTTGGGGACCTGAAATAGTCCGGACGGTGGCTGTGGCTACAGCACGGATGGAGGCTGGTGCGGCAGGTGGCGCCAGAAGTGGCGGGCAGTATGCGATGAAGCAGAAGACACTGGACGTGGCAGACGACACTGGACGTGGCAGAAGACACTGGACGTGGCAGAAGACACAACTCCAACGCTGGTAGGCACAGGAACTGGAACAATACAGAATACAGGAACGGATAACAGGGCACGGGTAACAGCTGGAACGGGGAAATACTAAGGGACCATTTGCGAGACAGACTGGGATAGACTAACAACGCTCAGGCAAGGATTAGAAGGCCTGGGGCCTTCTTATAGACCAGGAAATCGTGGCAGTTGATAATGACGACTTCCTATTTGCGCGCGCTGGCCCTTTAAGGCCGGGCACGAGCGTGCGCGCGCACCCTACGGGACACAGCCGAACGGAGCGGAAGTGAGCGCTGGCGTCTCCTAGGAGGGAGACGGGGACCAGCGCTCACGGAACCATGGCTGCGGGCGTCGGGAGGTGAGTAAAACCAACGGCCCGCGGCCATGGACGCTACAGTATCCCCCCTCTTACGCCCCCTCTTCTTGGGGCCAGAGCGAGAGAGGAATTTTTTAATAAGAGCAGGAGCGCTGTGGTTCTCTTCTGGCTCCCAGGACCTCTCCTCAGGACCAAACCCTCTCCAGTCAACCAAATAGAAAGTCCTTCCTCCTACTCTTTTGCAGTCCAGGATCTCTTTTACCTCTAATACATCAGAAGGACCGCTGGGGGCAACTGTGGAGCTAGAAGTCTTGCTGTAGCGGTTCAGGACCACTGGTTTCAGGAGGGACACATGGAAGGAGTTAGGGATTCTGAGGGTAGGAGGCAGCCGCAGTTTATAGGAGACAAGGTTGATCTTTTGCAGAATCTCGAAAGGACCAAGGAACCTGGGAGCGAACTTGTATGAGGGTACCTTCAAGCGAATGTTCCGAGAGGACAGCCAGACTTTAGTCCCCGGAAGATACTGAGGCGGCTCTCTTCTCTTAGTATCTGCCTTTCGCTTCATGCGATCTACTACCAGCAAAATAAAGGACCGGGTCTGTTGCCAGATTTGCAGGAAGTCCCCATATGCAGAGTCAGCAGCGGGTACCTGAGATGAAGTCGACACAGGAAGCGGGACTCTGGGATGTTGACTGTACACGATGTGAAACGGAGTGGAAGTGGTGGACTCACTTGTGTGGTTGTTGTATGAAAACTCGGCCCATGGAAGAAGCTGTACCCAGTTATCGTGCTGTGAAGAGATGAAGTGGCGGAGATAATTTTCCATGATCTGGTTGATCCTCTCAACTTGCCCATTGGATTGGCGGTGATAGGCAGAGGAAAAGTCCAAACTCACATCCAGGAGTTTACAGAGGGCTCTCCAGAACTTAGAGGTAAACTGAACCCCCCGGTCAGTCACAATGTGAAGAGGCAAGCAATACAAGCAAAGGTGTGCTGAATGAAGAGACTCGCCAGTCGGGGAGCAGAAAGTAGGCCGGTCAGCGGGATAAAATGTGCCATCTTAGAGAACCGGTCCACCACCACCCAGATGGTGTTGCATCCTGCAGAGAGAGGAAGGTCTGTGACGAAGTCCATTGCGATGTGCTGCCAGGGGGCACTGGGTACAGGCAGAGGTTGAAGCAGGCCGGCAGGCTTGGAGTGAGTCACTTTGTTAGAGGCACACACCGAGCAAGCAGAGACAAAGTCCAGAACATCTTTAGGTAGCGTGGGCCACCAGAAGTGACGGGCAATCAGGTCTTGGGTTTTACGGACACCAGCGTGCCCAGATAGTTTAGAACTGTGTCCAAAGTGGAGAATTCTTTTTCTGTCTGCCAACCGAACAAAAGTCCTCCCCGGAGGGATATTTCTAAGCTGCAGAGGATTAGCGGTGACAACGCAGGATGGGTCTATGATAGTCTGAAGGGACTCCACCGTGTCTTCCGTCTCAAATGATCTGGACAGGGCATCGGCCCTCACATTCTTGTCAGCGGGACGGTAGTGGAGCAGAAATTGTAAACGGGTGAAGAACAGCGACCACCTGGCTTGACGGGGATTTAGTCTTTGAGCGGACTGAAGGTAGGTGAGGTTCTTGTGGTCGGTGAAGATCAGGATGGGGTGAGCTGCGCCTTCTAGAAGATGTCTCCACTCCTCCAGGGCCAATTTGATAGCCAGTAGCTCCCGATCTCCAATGGAGTTATTGCGCTCAGCAGAAGAAAACAGTCTTGAGTAGTAGCCACATACCACTGCCTTTCCTTTGGAGCTCCTTTGGAACAGAAGTGCACCTGCACCAACAGAGGAGGCGTCCACTTCTAGTGAGAACTGCCGAGACACGTCAGGGTGATGGAGGATTGAAGCTGAAGTGAAGGCTTTCTTGAGGCTAATGAATGCGGACTCTGCCTCTGGAGTACACAACTCCAACGCTGGTAGGCACAGGAACTGGAACAATACGGAATACAGGAACGGATAACAGGGCACGGGTAACAGCTGGAACGGGGAAATACTAAGGGACCATTTGCGAGACAGACTGGGATAGACTAACAACGCTCAGGCAAGGATTAGAAGGCCTGGGGCCTTCTTATAGACCAGGAAATCGTGGCAGTTGATAATGACGACTTCCTATTTGCGCGCGCTGGCCCTTTAAGGCCGGGCGCGAGCGTGCGCGCGCACCCTACGGGACACAGCCGAACGGAGCGGAAGTGAGCGCTGGCGTCTCCTAGGAGGGAGACGGGGACCAGAGCTCACGGATCCATGGCTGCGGGCGCCGGGAGGTGAGTAAACCCAATGGCCCGCGGCCATGGACGCTACAGTATCCCCCCTCTTATGCCCCCTCTTCTTGGGGCCAGAGCGAGAGAGGAATTTTTTAATAAGAGCAGGAGCGCTGAGGTTCTCTTCTGGCTCCCAGGACCTCTCCTCAGGACCAAACCCTCTCCAGTCCACCAAATAGAAAGTCCTTCCTCCTACCCTTTTGCAGTCCAGGATCTCTTTTACCTCGAATACATCAGAAGGACCGCTGGGGGCAACTGTGGAGCTAGAAGTCTTGCTGTAGCGGTTCAGGACCACTGGTTTCAGGAGGGACACATGGAAGGAGTTAGGGATTCTGAGGGTAGGAGGCAGCCGCAGTTTATAGGAGACAAGGTTGATCTTTTGCAGAATCTCGAAAGGACCAAGGAACCTGGGAGCGAACTTGTATGAGGGTACCTTCAAGCGAATGTTCCGAGAGGACAGCCAGACTTTAGTCCCCGGAAGATACTGAGGTGGCTCTCTTCTCTTAGTATCTGCCTTTCGCTTCATGCGATCTACTACCAGCAAAATAGAGGACCGGGTCTGTTGCCAGATTTGCAGGAAGTCCCCATATGCAGAGTCAGCAGCGGGTACCTGAGATGAAGTCGACACAGGAAGCGGGACTCTGGGATGTTGACTGTACACGATGTGAAACGGAGTGGAAGTGGTGGACTCACTTGTGTGGTTGTTGTATGAAAACTCGGCCCATGGAAGAAGCTGTACCCAGTTATCGTGCTGTGAAGAGATGAAGTGGCGGAGATAATTTTCCATGATCTGGTTGATCCTCTCAACTTGCCCATTGGATTGGCGGTGATAGGCAGAGGAAAAGTCCAAACTCACATCCAGGAGTTTACAGAGGGCTCTCCAGAACTTAGAGGTAAACTGAACCCCCCGGTCAGACACAATGTGAAGAGGCAAGCAATACAAGCAAAGGTGTGCTGAATGAAGAGACTCGCCAGTCGGGGAGCAGAAAGTAGGCCGGTCAGCGGGATAAAATGTGCCATCTTAGAGAACCGGTCCACCACCACCCAGATGGTGTTGCATCCTGCTGAGAGAGGAAGGTCTGTGACGAAGTCCATTGCGATGTGCTGCCAGGGGGCACTGGGTACAGGCAGAGGTTGAAGCAGGCCGGCAGGCTTGGAGTGAGTCACTTTGTTAGAGGCACACACCGAGCAAGCAGAGACAAAGTCCAGAACATCTTTAGGTAGCGTGGGCCACCAGAAGTGACGGGCAATAAGGTCTTGGGTTTTACGGACACCAGCGTGCCCAGATAGTTTAGAACTGTGTCCAAAGTGGAGAATTCTTTTTCTGTCTGCCAACCGAACAAAAGTCCTCCCCGGAGGGATATTTCTAAGCTGCAGAGGATTAGCGGTGACAACGCAGGATGGGTCTATGATAGTCTGAAGGGACTCCACCGTGTCTTCCGTCTCGAATGATCTGGACAGGGCATCGGCCCTCACATTCTTGTCAGCGGGACGATAGTGGAGCAGAAATTGTAAACGGGTGAAGAACAGCGACCACCTGGCTTGACGGGGATTTAGTCTTTGAGCGGACTGAAGGTAGGTGAGGTTCTTGTGGTCGGTGAAGATCAGGATGGGGTGAGCTGCGCCTTCTAGAAGATGTCTCCACTCCTCCAGGGCCAATTTGATAGCCAGTAGCTCCTGATCTCCAATGGAGTTATTGCGCTCAGCAGAAGAAAACAGTCTTGAGTAGTAGCCACATACCACTGCATTTCCTTTGGAGCTCCTTTGGAACAGAAGTGCACCTGCACCAACAGAGGAGGCGTCCACTTCTAGTGAGAACTGCCGAGACACGTCAGGGTGATGGAGTATTGAAGCTGAAGTGAAGGCTTTCTTGAGGCTAATGAATGCGGACTCTGCCTCTGGAGTACACACCTTGGCGTTCACACCCTTCTTGGTAAGGGTAGAGATGGGAGCCGTCAGAGAAGAAAAGTTTGGAATAAACTGCCGGTAGAAATTGGCGAATCCCAGGAACCGTTGTATGGCCCTTAGGCCTTGAGGACGTGGCCATTCCAGGACAGACTTTAGTTTCTCAGGGTCCATCTTAAGGCCTTGATCCGAGATGACGTAGCCCAGGTAGGGCAAAGACCTCTTTTCAAAGGTGCACTTTTCCAACTTGTCATACAAGCGATTCTCTCTTAGTCGCAGAAGAACTTGACGAACATGCCTCCGATGGGTCATCAGATCTGGGGAGAAAATTAAAATATCATCGAGATAAACTACAACACACATATAGAGGAGATCTCGGAAGATATCATTAACGAACTCCTGAAATACTGCGGGAGCGTTACACAGTCCGAAGGGCATCACTAGGTATTCGTAATGCCCATCGCGGGTGTTAAATGCCGTCTTCCATTCGTCACCCTGGCGAATCTGGATTAGATTATAAACCCCCCGCAGATCTAGCTTAGAAATAATTTTGGCTCCTCGTATGCGATCGAAGAGCTCGGAAATAAGTGGCAACGGGTATTTGTTCTTGACCGTGATCTGATTGAGACCACGGTAGTCAATACAGGGTCGAAGAGATCCATCTCTCTTTTTAACGAAGAAGAAGCCTGCCCCGGCCGGAGAGGGAGATTTTCGAATGAAACCCCTCTCCAAGTTCTCCTTGATATAGGCTGACATCGATAAAGTCTCTGGCAAGGAGAAAGGATATACTCGTCCACGGGGAAGAGAAGCATTGGGAACCAATTCAATGGGACAGTCATAATTCCGATGTGGAGGCAACGTCTCAGCCTCTCGTTTGCAAAAGACATCCGCAAAACTGGCATACTGAGATGGTAGACCAGAAAGTGACTGAGGCAGAGGGGGCACAACTGGACGGACTTGTGACAGGCAATGGCTATGGCATCTGGAACCCCATTGAAGAACCTCTCCAGAATTCCAGTCAAGTGTCGGGGCGTGTAGACGGAGCCATGGCAGACTCAGCGAGATAGGATTGATAGCCTTGGGTAGTACCAGGAAGGTGATCTGTTCTGAGTGAAGAGCTCCGACCCGTAGTGTCAACGGCTCTGTGATGAGCATGATCGGATCAGGCAATGGTAGACCATTCACGGAGGCAACAGCCAGGGGTCTCTCCAGACGGACTGTGGGTAGACGAAAACAATCCACTAGATCCTGCTGGATGAAATTAGAAGCCGCTCCAGAGTCAAGATAGGCAAAGGAAGGATGTGATGTCTCTCCGGTGACGATGGCCACAGGAACCGATAATCTGGAAGAGGTTTTAATGTTTGGAGACGTTCCACCTAGAGTTGCCTCTCCAATCAACCCTAGGTACTGGAGTTTCCCGTTTTCTGTGAGCATTGGCGCACAAAATGACACTTGAGGCCACAATACATACATAGTCCGGAGGAGCGTCTGCGCTGCTTCTCCTGTTCTGATAACCGGACTCTGTCTACCTGCATGGGTTCTTCAGGTAGCGTACTAGGAGTGGACAATAGTGGTCTCTGGACTGATGGTGCTTGTCTGTGGGCCCGGCTCTCCTGTCGAACCTCTTGAAAGCACTCCCGGATTCTCATATCAACCCGGGTGGCTAACAGGATGAGGGCATCCAAGGTAGAAGGAAGGTCTCGGGCTGCCAGTTAGTCCTTGATGTGAGAGGACAGTCCCTGCCAGAAGGTCGCCACCAGTGCATCATTGTTCCATGCCAGCTCGGCTGCTAGGGTACGGAAGGAGATAGCATACTCCCCTACAGTGGAGCCTTCTTGCTTGAGGGTCAACAGAGTGGCTGCGGAAGAGGATGTTCGACCCGGCTCCTCGAACACGGCACGAAAGGACTGCAGGAACAAGGCTAGGTCCGCGGATACAGGCCCTTGTTGCTCCAAGATTGGGTTCGCCCATGCGAGGGCCTTGCCAGCGAGGAGGGAGATAATAAACGCCACTTTGGCCTCCTCGGAGGGGAAGAGATGAGGCCGTAGCCTAAAATGCACCGTGCATTGATTGAGAAATCCTCTACATGCTCTGGGGTCACCGTCGTAGCGAGGAGGAAGAGGCAGAGGAACTGTGGATTCGGGACAAACAGGAGGAGCAACGGGCAGTGGCACAGCAACAGCTTCAGGAGGAAGAACCGGAGATGGAACAGCGAGTCGATCCAGGCGGACCATGATAGAATTCACCGCCTCAAGGAGTTGATCCTGACGTGTGCGTAGGTCATGCATCTCTGTCTGAATCTTCTGGACTGTGGTCTTGGGCTGGCCAGCGTGTTCCATGGCCTGAGCGTACTGTCACGGACACAGGGTGTGTGGACCCACTAGGCCGCTCCGCCATATGGGGGAGGCAGCTGACCAGGTCAGTCTATGCGAAAGTCAATGGCAGACAGTAATGCTTGGGTACCTGAAATAGTCCAGATGGTGGCTGTGGCTACAGCACGGATGGAGGCTGGTGCGGCAGGTGGCACCAGACGTGGCGGGCAGTACGCGATGAAGCAGAAGACACTGGACGTGCCAGAAGACACTGGACGTGGCAGAAGACACGTTTCCAACGCTGGTAGGCACAGGAACTGGTACAATACGGAATACAGGAATGGGTAACAGGTAACGGGTAACAGCTGGAACGGGGAAACACTAAGGGACCATTTGCGAGACAGACTGGGATAGACTAACAACGCTCAGGCAAGGATTAGAAGGCCTGGGGCCTTCTTATAGACGAGAAAATCGTGGCAGTTGATGATGATGACAACTTCATATTTGGGCGCGCTGGCCCTTTAAGGATAGGCGCGAGCGTGAGCGCACGCACCCTACGGGACACAGCCTAATGGAGCGGAAGTGAGCGCTGGCGTCTCCTAGGAGGGAGACGGGGACCAGCGCTCACGGATCCATGGCTGCGGGCGTCGGGAGGTGAGTAAACCCAACGGCCCGCGGCCATGGACGCTACAATTAAGAACTGAGAAGTTCGAAACGCGTAGGCGTTCTCTCCCCGGGATTTTTTAATTTCTTGTTTTCATTTTGACGTAAATGACGACGTAAACAGTTTTGTATTTTTTCATATCATATCGTGTGCTGGACCTCTAACTTTTTTCCTTGGATTTCTACCTACTCCCGACGTAGCTCTCTTACCCGTGCACCGATCAATTATGGAATGTGGCGTCCTTACTTCAAATGAGTGGTGAGCGGACCAATTTTCTTGTATATTTTCTACATGAATACAACGATACCAAATATAAATAGTTTTGTTTACGTTTTAGTACTTTTCACAATAAAAACATGTTCTATTAAAAATAAATTTTGGAGTCGCTGCTTCCGAGAGTCATAATTTTTGTAATTTTCCACTGAGTTGTATGGGGGCTTCTTTTTATTAGCACCATTTTTGAGGTACATATATTTTATTAGTTCATTTTTATTACATTTTTTGGGGGATGGGAATGGCAAAATAAAGGGGCAAATCCACTATTGTATTTTTTTCCCCCCAATGCAGTTTAAATAATCAGTTGTATTTTTTTCTAAGGGCCGTTACAATTCCGGCCGTACTGTATATCTATTTTTTTTACCATATTATTTACTTTTATTTACTAAAAAAATATTTTTTTTTAATGGTTGTTGTTGGTGGAGAATTATTTTTTTTTAAACTTCTTGTTAAAAAATGTTTTTGTTGCACTAGGGGACTTGACGAACAAAGGAACTGAAGGAAGAAAACATAGAATAAGCACAGCTTGTGAGCTTATTTGGGAATGTTAGTCTATGTTTCATAAAGTTAGAAAGGTACAGGTTTGTTTTTTTAGAAAACATTCTATGATAACCCCCTTAAGCTTTCCCTAGAGGTAGCCAGAACATTATATGTTAACTCTTTGTCTATGCAGGGTATCAGAAAAATGGGTATCTGACCACTATAAATATGGTAGGGTAAACACGGTTTTAAAAGGTGGACACTCAATTTGACTTACCACAGGCCTAAATGCAAATTTTGCCTGATGCAGATTGTGTTGCAGATTTTTGAGCCATAGCTAAAAGCAGTTCCAGGAGAAAGAAAAAGAATACAGTGACAGATTTTGTTGCAGAAATTTTCTGCGACTGAAAATCAGTTCTATTCATTTGAATGGTGTTGTTTCTGCAGCAGGTGCATGGATTTGTACAAGTTACATTTAGGGCTTGTCCACATGTAGCAGAATTGCTGCGTATTTTCTGTCCGGAATTGCGTACGGAAAATACGCAGCAGAATACATTAGCAGCGAAATGGGTGAGATTTAACAAATCTCATCCACATGCTGCGTAAAATTTCCGACCAGAAATTGACCTGCGGTGCATATTTTTCGTACCGCAGCATGTAAATTCCTGCTGCAGAAAGTGGACAGAATTGCTGCGTTTTTCAGAGAAGATGTCACCATCTCTCAACATTGAGAAAAACGCAGCAAAATACGCACCATTTTCTGCAGTCAAAATTGCAGGAAATGGTGTGGTTTTTCTGCAGCGGAAATCCTGCTAGTTTCTGTGGAATTGCTGCAGAATTTTTTTGCAGCAATTCTATTACGTGTGGACAAGCCCTTAGATAAAGGGAACTGATTTTCTTTCGCAGAAAATTTCTGCAACAAAATCTGCCGCGTGTCACTGCATTCGTGGTAAGTTCTTTTTAATATTTCCAATTCCCTTTAAAACCCCTTCTAGCTTTGGCTCAAAAATCTGCAGCAAATACGTGACGTGTGAATCCAGCCTAACTATTTAAGGCACCTCCACTATTTACCTGGTGCCTGAACAACTTTGGGGCAACCTAGTTGTGTTCTGCAAAGGTTCCTGTGTGCATCTCAATCCAATCCGCACTTGATATCTGTTATCAGCTCGTATCCAGCTATTGGCTACCATACTGTACCCAGTTATCTGTTATCAGCCAGTATTCTGCTATCCGCTACAGCCTGTGTCCGGCTATCTGCTGCCAGCCTGTGTCCGGCTATCTGCTGCCAGCCTGTGTCCGGCTATCTGCTGCCAGCCTGTGTCCGGCTATCTGCTGCCAGCCTGTGTCCGGCTATCTGCTCCCTGCCTGTGTCCGGCTATCTGCTGCCAGCCTGTGTCCGGCTATCTGCTGCCAGCCTGTGTCCGGCTATCTGCTCCCTGCCTGCGTCCAGCTGTCCGCTACCAGTCTGCCTTCCGCTGCTTGCTACCAGTGACGAGACTAAAGCTTCCTGCCTATTATGAACTGTGTCGTCTGATCCGCATCCATGTGCCAAGGTACCATTTGCCAGTGCTTGTACCCAAGGTGTGCTACACCTTTGTATCCGGGTCCACTAGACCAGCCACTACACTCACTGGGACAACCTCAAAAGGCAGCGACCTGGTAGTCTCCCTGCAGCAGTTCAGATCCCCATACGGGGGTTAAAGGATGAAGACCCGGGAGGTTACGTAGATAATGTCCTTAGAGGTGACCCTAAGCCAAACCGGAGGAGTAGCCCAGTGGGTCCACTACACACTGGCCGTAACATATACACACACAGAGACACATATAGACACACATACAGGCACAACCAGCAGAAAGATTCTCCAATAGGCTCCTACCTCCTTCCTTGCTGCACAGGCTGATTGGCTTCTTGCAGTGGCGGGCTGTAGACGGAGCTTCCTTTTCTCCTCTTGCTGCCTCTGCTTCTGTCTCCTCAGTATGTGTTACTAGGAGCAGAGGATATAGACCTCTTTCATCGGCCTGCCCAGTGGCGCCCCCTACATGATTACGCTTACCAGAGAGAACATAACCGGGATCAAGTCTTATTTCTACTTTCCTCAGGAGCCCAAACAGAGACTAAGTTCTTAGATAGCTCCTGCCATTCGGTAAATAGCCTTATGGCTCCATGAAAATCTCCTATGCAGAAAACGGTTATATCACGATTTACTACCAGTTAATGTGTAGCTTAACATGAATTGAATAATTATACAGAAAAATGTTTAAACAGAATTTTTGTAATAAACTTTTTTTAGTTGCTGTTGTCTTGCTTTGCACTTGATAGCTAAAACAATGGGGGGATTTCCATGTATCTGACTTGAAAGTGTAGCTAAACGTTTGACAAACTTCTCATAGTGACATATCAGAAGTTTGGATTGGTGGGGCTCCGAGCACTGAGACCCCCACCAATCGCTAGAACGAAGCAGCTGAAGCGCCCGTGTGAGCGCTTAGCCGCTTCGTGTCTGTTCGGCTTTTTCCGGAGAGCCGATGTATCGGAGTACGGGCTCATAGACTTTCTCTTGAGTCTGTACACCGATACATTTATTTCCGGAAAAAGCCGAAGAGACACAAACCGGCTAGGCGCTCACACGAGCGCTTCAGCTGCTTCGTTCTATCAATTGATCAGTATCAGTGCTCGGACGCCCACCAATCCAAATTTCTGACATGTCACTATGACATGTAAGAGGTTTGTCAAAAGTTTAGCTACACTTTAATTTGTCTTTGTACAATTAGAGCCCCCCCCCCCCCCCATTACTAGTGTGCAGTGGTAATCTCTCCCCCACTGATTACATATTTTTGGAATAGACTACTGCACACAATGGGGGTGTTTTGACTCCACTAATAATGTAGTCTACAAATAATTTTTGTTCACTAAAACACTTTCATGACGTTGTCTTTAAATTACCCAACGTTGTGTATAAAGTGAACATAAATTTGTAATCTGAGGCATTCTAATTTATTTATTGACTGTAGAAGAATCTATAAAAGTTTCCAAAATATTTCATGAAGATAGTCCTGAGATTGAAATCATAATTACTATATACAGGTTTAATATTGCAGTATTGCTTACAATATTAATAATATAATTATTATTAAAACACTATAACAACAATATTATAGTCTCATTGTGTCAATAAGTTTGGTTAACTGTACTCTCAATTAAATGTAAAAATCTAACAGTGAAGTAAACATTTATAAATAACTAAAAATCATAATGGAAGTTAAATCAGTATGTTTTCTTTTCCACATTATAACATTTTGTGTACAAAACATCCAACTTGATCTCCCAGTGGCAAACATACTGTATAAAGACAAGCATTTTCCATCAAGTAAGAGCGTGAGCATATTACCTTACTCAGGAAATTACACAAACATGTTACATTTCATATGCAAATAAAATATTTCACTGGCTGTACATCACCGGGGAGGATGGATATGAACAGTATAAGAAGGCTGGTGAATTTACGATGATTATTCTTATTACCTCTTTTTGTAAAGCACATTTTTTAGGTCAGCACAATGGTGGAGAAATTATCGCACAGTTCTACTTTCCCCCTCCTCATATCATTTCCTTTATTTTATAATAGCTTTCACAGAGACAGTGTTCTGGGGATGGAGAGCCCCATAGCAAGATAAAAATTAGGATTTGTTTTTTCACCACCAACTTTACCACTAAACTCAACAATGTAAGGTTGCATCACCAACACAGAATTAAACAATAAATATGTTTGACAGAAAAAAGGAAGAACATAGGCTTAGGAATTAAAGTAGGGTGATGGCTGCTTTAACCATAGGGTAATTGGTGCAGAGATTAGAGACACAGTGAAAAAGTCTAGTTGAGCCCAGGATTATTTCTGGTTGGCACTCATGGGAATGGGGGCATCTGAGGCCGAGATGGGGGCAGGCACTTTGTGGAGACTGTGAATCATCTCTGTGGCAGGCATTAAGGGATTCATATATGGGGAGAGGAGTGATTTTGCCTTCTTTCCATTTATAAATGTTGATGGCAGGGGTGTATAGGGGGTGCAGAGGTTTGAGTCGCACTTGGCCCTATGGTCTGAAGGGGGACCAATGATTAGTCTGCCTCCTAAGGGAATATCAATATTTTATAGTCCTGTGCTGTGACATCACTGTGTCCTTAGCCATTAGCTGCGACATTATTGTGTGTTTTATTTCCATTCTGCAACATGACTGCGTCCATAGCCATTAGCTGTGACATGATTGTGTGCATTATCTCCATACTGTGACATCACTGTGTGCACCATTCCCATACTGTGACATTACTGTCTGCACACTATCCCTGCATTGTGACAGCACCATCACTATTACTCCACTAGCATCACACCAGAAAAAAAACATGTCCACTAGGCATTGAGAGAGAAAATATGCCTTTTCAAAAAGCATACAGACGGAAATACAATTTCAGGATGCTTGATATTTAATATACACCTATAGCTTCCTAAAAAGTATTTGTAATAGGATTCTCTTGCGCTTGGGATCTATTGGGTCCATCCAGCTTAAACCCCACAAAATCACATTTTTCTAAAATGTTTTTCGTTGTTTATTGTTTTAAATGCAAATCCTGTTTAACTGTATAAGGAAACAGAAATGGTAATTGCCTAAGCAATAGCTTTTTCATGTTTTGCCATGCACTTCATTTGGAGGCCAACAGACTATCAATCACATTATCCTGCTTCTAATTTGTTTCTCTTACTCATAAAGTAAATTAGCTGCCTAGTGAATTCACATATTTATGGATATATTTTAATTAAGTAAGCAGTGGTTTTCCGCACTGAAGAGTGACAGATCCAGTCCTCCAGTGAGCCATTCATCCACTTTGGAATGGAAGTAAAATATGCAATCATTAGGAATGTATGGTATCTACAGGAATAGAGGTATTAATGTAATCTATTCTGACAACTAAGACCCACAATTTGTATGATCTTCTGTGAAGATTGCTATCAATAAATCACTATCATACGTTCATGCACATGTCATTATGTTCTTATTTACATATGTCTAACAAGCAGAGCATCCCCCATGCACCATTTTCTACTTTCCATTTATATGTTATTTCAGAGGCGTATCTAGGCTTTCCTGCACCCGGGGTATAAATTCAGTTTGGCATTCCCATCTGAAGTTTAACTCCGTTTGCCACCTCCCCACCTCATACTAATTAACGTCACTTTTTTCTTTTTTTTACATTGTTTTATTTAACTTGAGCAACAATAAAATAGGTATGTACATATCACGAATTATACCAGTATATTAGGTATTTTAATGGGGTGAGGGTCCACTAGGCCAGGTACAGGAACAGTAAGGAGAAGCAGAAGGCATAGAAATTTGGGACCCCATAGAAAAGTCAAAATTGAGGACTCTCCAAAAAAATGTTCCCCCCTCATCGCTCTCTTAAGGCCCAGGCCTCCAGACCCTTAAACCCCCCTCTCCCACACTACATACACATCAAAAATACAATAAATAAAATACAGAAAACCTACAGAAAAATTAGCATCACAATGAGTTATTATATGGTCACTCACTGTGTTGTCCTCCTTAGGCTGGGTTCACACGACCTATTTTCAGGCGTAAACGAGGCGTATTATGCCTCGATTTACGCCTGAAAATAGGGCTACAATACGTCGGCAAACATCTGCCCATTCATTTGAATGGGTTTGCCGACGTACTGTGCAGACAACCTGTCATTTACGCGTCGTCGTTTGACAGCTGTCAAACGACGACGCGTAAATTGACTGCCTCGGCAAAGAAGTGCAGGGCACTTCTTTGCAACGTAATTTGAGCCGTTCTTCATTGAACTCAATGAAGAGCAGCTCAAGATTTACGAGCGTCACAGACGCCTCGCATAATACGAGGAGGAGCATTTACGTGTGAAACGAGGCAGCTGTTTTCTCTTGAAAACAGTCTGTCTTTTCACACGTAAATGCCTGCTATCGTGTGCACATACCCTAAGCCTCAAGCGGTTCTCCTGCAGTGATACTACAGACAGTCACTCGGCTCATTCCTGGCTGGAGCAGAGGGAAGACGAAGCACGTGGCTCATGTCAAAAGGAAGAGACAGCTGGCGGGTTAGCCAGAAATGTCAGAAGACTCTGTAGGCCAATAAGCAGTGCCTCTCTCTGCTTATTGGCCAGCTGAACCCTTTAACAATTCTAGCCAAAGCAGTAACAAATAGTCTGTCTGGCTGTCTCAAAGAGAGAGAGATGTGGAGACAACCAGGCAGCAGAGGCAAGCAACTCATGCAGAATAGGCAAACAAGCTTTCAGTTGAATACAACAGTTGATTGCTGTGGTAGCCGTCCCATAGACGGAGCACCTCTGCCAGCAGCAGTCAGCCGTTTAATTCTCTGGTAGTTGAATAAAATAGCTGATTGCTGCTGACAGAGGCGCTCCGTGTATGAAACAGCTACCGCAGCAATCAACTGTTAGTGATGCACTTCTCCAGCTCTGTGTGCCGGGCCACCTGAGTGGGCAGTTGTGGCTCTGTGTATGTGAGACTGTGACCGTTCGGCAAGGCTGTTCCCCTCCGTACAAATGCACCAAACACACATGCCCCTGTCTGCTCCTTCCTCTAGCTGCACCACTGTGTTGTAATATGTATAGAATATCCTTGTCTTTTTACAAAAAAGTTGTTGAATGTTTATGGGGTTTTCCTGGTCTTTATACAGTAAGATTTATCACTTACTAAAGTGCAGTCTGTAGCTGAAATGCCTCTGTAAGCCAGTCTCACAATCATTCACATGACCAGGCTCGTAGTGTTTATCTTCGACTTGTGTGATGCTTAATACACTGAACACAAAGTTATCTCCCTTCTCGTCCTCCCTATGTATGGGAAGTCACACATTTCATGCCTCTTATCTGCACTGCTCCCTGTCTCTAGAGGGATTGTGTTTTACATGCTAGGCAACAGATCATGCAGACTCTAGCAGCAGAACAGCAGAGCTGTGTCTCAGCAGCAGACAGTGAGTAATGACAGCACTACCTTACACCTTGTAATGGGCATGCAGGCAGCTGTAAATATAGGCAATGTCTGTGAGATGAGAGAGGAATCATGGGAACTGTAGTCCTTTACATGGTAATCCTGCCCATGGTAAGTGAGCCCTGGCAGCATAAAAACATATGCTATACAGAGCTAGGTGAGATAATGAAAATGAAAAACAACTACTTCTGAGCTATGGTGGTATCACCTGGTGAGCCTTCAGAGACATAAAGGTACTTTTTTTATAAGCTCGGAAAACCCCTTTTATATCAATAGTCTGCAGAAACCATTTTATTGTATGAAAATATTTGAAGTTCATATTTTATTGGAAAAGGATCCTTTCAACCAAAATCAGAAATATATGATAAACAATAAAAAATGTTCAATTCAATAAGAATATACATATTATGCAAAGATTTTGCTCCTTACTGTACCTGGCACAAATGACAACTGCCATATAAATGTCTTTCCTTCTCTATCTTGTACAGATTATAAATTACAAGAGGTATTTTATTCTGAAACTGTATTCAAAATTCTGTGGGCTCCAGAGCTGATATCTTCCAACATTTCTTGTTGGTTAAATTATTGCATAGAGGTGCATATAATTAACATTTTTTGAGGGTCCAACAGAGAATTTGGGGGAATTTCTCGAAGCCTTAATGGAATAGAAAAGTTTAAATTTAGGGCACATACCATATTTGTGTAATTAGTTGTGACTTTTCACAACTCTCACTACTTTTCAAAAGTGTTGTAGACTAACAGATTAACCATCGCTTATACCAGATATTGGCATAAATTATGGCATAACTCTACGCCTGCTCTTAGCAGGCAAAGATGTTAATTTCTGGCACACGGACAGCCAAATATGCGGCAAATATATTAAGAGGCACATTGTACTCCAGCACACATAAATTTAAATGCCCCCCTTTGTTTATTGAACTTAGTAAATACCCCCTTTGTTTATTGAACAGAGGATGTGATTCCACTGTTTCTCTGAAATATTCTCTATATCCACTTGGCAGGCTGTAGGTATTTTTTTATTTTATTTTTTTTACTAAGCAAAATTCGACAGACTTCTGTCTCGAATTGCATCAATAAACTGGGGTACACACAGTGAGCAATATTCATTATGTGTTTTATAGACTATTTTCGACTCACTTGACAGGTTTGAAACGTGTCTAGAAAAGGAATGGAGTCTTAAAATGCGGCAGATTTATTAATCACGTTTGCAATTTTTTTTGTGCTAAATAATGATGTAAATTGAACCATCCAAGTGGTGTCGTAAAAAAAAGAAAAAAGTGTCTAACATGTTTAGCAAGATGCACTAAATTTATCATGCAGCACAAGCCACCGTGACAAATTTGCCACCGTTTCTATATGTCTCATGTAGTTTTATGCTGCCTAAATTAAAGGGTAACTAAACTTTCAGAAAACTTCTGACATGCCATAGTGACATGTCAGAAAATTTGATCGGTGGGGGTCCGTCACTGAGACCTTCACCGATCGCTAAAACGAAGCGACAGAAGCGCTCGGGTGAGCCGCTTGGTTTCTGATCGGCTTTTCTCGTAAAGCTGAGCAGTTGGTGTACAGAATCAATAGAAAGTCTATGAGCCCATACACTAACTGCTCGGCTTTTCGAGAAAAGCTGATCAGAAACTAAGCGGCTCAGTGCTCACCTAAGCTCATTTGCGGCTTCGTTTTAGAGATCGGTGGGAGTCTCAGTGCTCGGACCTCCACCTATCAAAACTTCTGACATGTCACTATGACACGTCAGAAGTTTTCTGAACGTTTAGTTACCCTTTAACCAGTTCAGGACCGGGCTATTTTGTGCCTTCAGGACCAGACACTGTTTAGCCATTTTTAGCACGTGTTAGTTAAATGGCTATAACTTTTTTATTTCTTGGGCTAACGACGTGATTTTTGCGACGTTTTTTCCGTAGACAATGCAGGTTTCTTTTTTTATTGTTTTTATACACACCTTTTTTGCTATTTTAGAATTTTTATTCATAAAGTTTGAAAATAATAGTAAAAAAATAAGCTTTTTTACGTTTCAGCTATTTATTTTTTTTTTGGTAATAACATAGTTTTAGCCTAAAATAGACCTTTTATTTGTGATCGTCATTGTCTACCGTAAATTTTAATATATTACATGTCTATATTAGGGTAATTGGGTCAGCGCTAGCGTTACAACAATGATTGGCGGGGGGAATGTTTTTTTTTTGGGGTGGGTATTTTATGTGTATTTATTATTTAATTTTTTTTTACACTTTACTATTTTTTTATTACTATGGTCTGTCCCTCAAAGGTCAAAAAAGACCTTTGGGGAACTTTCTAATTTTTTTTTTCTTTCTTTTACACCATGTTTTTCCACTGTAACTGGGGCTGCACACCAGCCCCAGTTACAGGGGAAATCAGCCCTCTCATAGTGACGATTGTCACTAACTGGGCTGTGCTCTAGTAAGACCCAGCAGCAGTCTGTCAGTAACGGCACCCGGCGATCATGTGACCAGTCACATGATCACCGGGAGGAATAGAGAGAGCGCCGCTGCTGCGGTCTCTATTCCTATACACAGCGTTCATTGAGTGCTGTGTAAAAAGACATCGGAGAAGACAGAAGCAGCAAAAGCTGCTTCTATCCTCTCCTCAGGGTCCCCGGCAGTCACTGACAGCTGGAGACCCGACATTCAGCTGCCCGATCGCGCGGGCAGCAAGTTAAAACCTGAGACATAAAAAGTCTATGGCTCGAGTTTTAATGACCCTGACCGCTGGCCGTAAAAATACAGCCAGCGGTCGGGAACCAGTTAAGGACAGTATTAATAAATCTGCCCCAATGTCTTCAAAATACTATTTCTCTTGTACTAATGACATATTTTAGTGTAGTTCTGTATTGTATATGTTGAATTTATGAAACTAATACAATTGTAGGTTAAGTAAATTAATGCTGCAGGTATTTTCTCTAGATTTTTATTAATCAAAACTACTGGGTACAAAAAAAACCAGGAGGGCAACTATGCGCCTAGCAGTACAAAAACACTAATATTTGTCCTTTCCCTATAGTCCCATAGTTTGAAAATACCGTATAACATGAAGAATACAGCACACATGCTATGCTGTAAAGCAGCAGTCTCCAACCTTTTTTTAACCAAGGACCAGTTTCATGCAAGACTAATTTTCCATGGACCAGCAGGGAGGAGTGTTTCGGGGTTTAGGGTCAGTGAACACGTTGCGTAAATACTGCGCAACGGAATTAGTTGCAGAAAATCTGCAGTGTAATACAGTAGCAGCAAAGTGGATGAGATAGAACAAATCTCATCCGAAAAAACGCTCAGAAATCAAAATGAGTTTTATTCCGCAGCATGGCAATTGTATTTTCGTAAACGCTGCTTATTTGTTGCGGGTCTTGCCCATTGAATTCAATAGGGAGGTAAAGCCCACAACAAATAGCAGTTGTTGCATTTGTTGCGGCGGAATCGCAGCGATTCCACCACAAAAAAAACACAACTCAGAAAAAAATCTTATACTTACTCAGAAGTCTGTTTCTTCCTTTAGGCCAGCCTCCTGGGATGATGATTCATCCCATGTGACCGCTGCAGCCAATCACAGGCTGTAATGGTGGTCACATGGGATGAAACGTAGGAAGCCGACCTGGATGATGTCAGAGGGCTGGCCTCCTGGGATGATGTGACTGCTGCTCCAGCCAATCACTGTCTGCAGCGGTCTCCTGGGATAAAATGTCATCCCAGAAGGCCAGCCTGCTAGCAGGCCGGTTGAACGCCTAGCATTCCCTGTGGCCACCGATGCGGATACCAAATACTGCGGCCCGGTATTAAATGATCCACGACCCGATATTGCTCCGTGGCCCGGTGGTTGGGGATCACTGCTGTAAAGGATTATAGTGGCAAATGCCAAGTGAAAAGCATATGTGTGAAATAGATGGGATACTTCAGTTCAGTCTATAAAATGTTATATAACTTCTCAATTACAGCACTTCATTAACCGGGATGAACATTCTTTAACCCCTAAGCGCACCAGGACGCAACTGTACGTCCCTGCTGCCAGTGTCTTAGCGCACAAGGACGTACAGTTACGGAGTGGGTCGCAGTGTGCATCGGGAACGGCAGGGACAGCTGTCCCCAACAGCTGACACTCCCCAGTCACCGGCATTGGATCCGTAAAAGCGGTCCAGTGTCGGCGATTGATGTAATCGGTGGATCTGTACAGATCCACCGATTACATCATTTCTGCACATAAAGTATAAAAAACCATTCCGGGACATGTAATAAGTCCCGAAACGGTTACTATAGAGACTCACCCACCCTACCCGATGCCTCATGTCACCGGCAATGGACCAATAGCAGTGGCCATTGCCGGCGATTGCATTGATAGGTGGGTCTGAACAGACCCACCTATCATAGTGCATTCTCAGCCGGGGGCGGATGAAGGGGCGGGTAAAACCCCCTCCCCTGACAACTAACACTCCCTAGTTACCGGCATTGGACCCGTAAAAGCGGTCCAATGTCGGCGATCGATGTAATCGGCGGATCTGTACAGATCCACTGATTACATCATTTCTGCACATAACGTTTTCAAAACTGTTTCTGGACTTGAAATTAGTCCAGAAACAGTTACTATGGGAACCTTCCCCCCCCCCCTGCCCCCTGTCCCATGCCTCATGTGACCCCCCCCCCCCCCCTCCTGTCCCATGCCCCATGTGACTAGCAGGGAACCAATAGAAGAGGTGATTGGTGAGTCTGTTCAGACCCACCAATCACAGTGCGTTTTTCACCCAGGGTGGGTGAAAAATAACGGACACAGGCTCTGATCTCTTAGTAGGTGAAGAGAAGTTGGAGAGATCAGAGCCTGTGTCGTGTTATGTGCCCCACACAAAGTGAAAAAAAGAATCAACCCCTAATTTCCCTCTTCCCTGTTCCTAGTGTGTGACCCCACACACCTCCCAGTGTATAAGGGAGATTTTCTTTTTTTCATTAAATTTGTTAGCGTCAATCTGTAGCGCTATAGCGTTAGTGTCAATCCGTAGCGTCAGTTAGCATCAATCCATAGCGTCAGTTTGGCAGTTAGTGTCAATCCGTCACTGTTAGTCGCGTCACTTGTCAGTTAGTGTCAAGCCGTCACTGTTAGTCGCGTCACTTGTCAGCGTCAATCCGTCACTGTTAGTCAAATCACTTGTCAGTTAGTGTCAATCCGTCACTGTCAGTCTCGTCACTTGTCAGTTAGTGTCAATCCGTCACTGTCAGTCTCGTCACTTGTCAGTTAGTCAGCGTTCGTGTCAGTTAGTAAGTGGTATAAAAAAAACAAAACCCCCAAAAATTATTTGTGTTTAGTGTTTTCTGTGAAAAAAAAATAAAAAATCTAAAAAAAAACTTAGTGTTGCAGCGTTAGTTAGTGTTTAGTGTTTTAGTGTGAAAAAACGAAAAAAAAATCTTTGTTATACAACGTAACGTTGTTACAGCTACGTGTGTATAAACTACATATATACACACACACAAATTAATAAAATGGCTGCGAAGCGTTACACCACTGAAGAGGCGTATGCCATGATCGATCCGATACGGACTCAGCGAGTGGTGAGGAAACAGAGTTCTTTCTCTCGTCCTCCTCCTCTAGTGACAGCGAGGAACCTGCTCGTAGTCGCAGGAGGGTTAGTGCCCAAGTTCTGCCTGACCCTGAAACTGCCGTTCTGCCTGACCCTGGTACTGCCAGCAGTGATTGGTCACCCCCAACCAATTACACACCCCAAATCCCAGAATTTACTGCTGCAGCAGGAATTAATGTGCAGATGGAAGGACTGCCTGTAGTTGAATATTTCAAATTGTTCTTTACCGACAATTTGATAGAGCTTATGGTGGACCAAACAAACATCTATGCCCACCAATTTATAGCCGAACACCCAAACTCATTTTATGCCCAGGCCAATCGTTGGCAACCAACTAATTGTGCAGAAATGCAAAAATATTGGGGGTTAGTTCTCAACATGGGTCTCACTAAAAAGCCCAAAGTGAGATCCTACTGGTCTACGGACATTTTATATCATTGTCCGTTGTACCGCAATACAATGACCAGACCCCGCTTTGAGGCCCTCCAAAAATTTCTGCACTTCAGTGACAACTTTCTATGCCCCCCCAGGATGACCCCAATTCCGACAGACTTTTTAAAATTAGGCCCCACCTAAACTTTTTTTCCCAAAAGTTTCCTGAAATCTACACCCCCGACAAAGAGATTTCAGTTGATGAATCCCTGGTGCACTTTAAGGGTAGGCTGAAGTTTTGCCAATATTTGCCCAATAAGCGTGCCAGGTACGGGATCAAGATCTACAAGCTGTGTGAGTCTGAGACCGGATACACATATGCTTTCCGGATCTATGAGGGGAAGGACAGGACAATACAGTCCCCAAATTGTCCCCCCGTCCTGTCCACAACAGGGAAGGTAGTATGGGACCTCCTACACCCACTGCTAGATCAGGGGTACAACTTGTACTTAGACAACTGGTACACAAGTGTACCCCTGTTCAAATGTCTAAAAGACAAAAAAACAGTGGCATGTGGGACGGTCCGAAAAAACCAGCGGCACCTTCCCAAGACCCTCATCGACCAATCCCTGCAAATTGGAGAAAGCTGGGATCCTGTGTTTTAAATACCGGGATAAAAAAGATGTATGCATGCCGACATCTATGCATGATGCCAGGTGCACCCCTGTCCCCACACGTGGATTCACAACCTCCACAATGAAACCTGTGTGCATTCAGGCATATAATAAATTCATGGGGGGTGTTGACCTGAATGACCAGGTGTTAAAACCGTACAGTGCCATGCGGAAAAGCAAAATTTGGTACAAAAAATTGTCCGTGTACCTTGTACAGATGGCACTGTACAATTCATTTCTAATTTTCCGGAAAGCTGGCCACCCGGGTACCTACTTGGAGTACCAAGAAAAAATTATTACATTTCTATTGCTTGGAGACGAGGTGGGGGAAACATCTGCTGCTTCAAGTAGTTATTGACGTATCGTTCCTGGGCAGCACTTTCCAAGTGAAGTGCCTGCAACTCCAAAAAAACGGCGGGCACAAAAAAGGTGCCGTGTCTGTGCAAAAAAGGATATCCGTAAGGATACCATATATCAGTGCGACACCTGTCCACTGCTTCCGCATCTTCCACACCTCCCTGGATTCAAAAAAATTATACTTTTGAAACCCCCACACCTCCCTTTATCATTCTGGTCTTTTACCCATTTATAAAATTGAACACTCTAAAAAAAAATGTGTAACAAAACTAAAAACCCTCATTATACCCCTAAATAAATGCCTAATACTATAACATATGTGTATGATCTGCACAATTTTTTAGGCCTATGCTTGTTGCTAAAAATCATCCAAATAAAAATAAGGCCTCAAAATCCTTGTGGTGCTTCTTCACTTCCAGGCACTGCTATGTGTCCAGACAACATATTTAGACCACTTTGGGGGTATTTCTAAAGTCAGAAGAAATACCCCAATAAATATGGAGGCACTTTACTTCACTTATATGTTGTGTCTGAAAAATCTGCCCAAAAAAATGGCGCATTTGTAAAAAATGGAACATTTTATTTTGCAAGCCAGAAAAACTATGGGGGTCATAAAAGTGATCACACCCCTACATAAATTCTTTGAGGGGTGCAGTTTCCAAAATGGGGTCACTTCACTGTACTGGAGCTCTGCAAATGCAACATGGCACCTGAAGAGCATTCCAGCAAAATCTGTGCTACAAATTGCGCTCCTTCATTTCTGAGCCCTGCCGTGGGTCCTAACTGTAGTTTATTACCACATATGGGGTATTGCCGTAATCGGGAGAAATTGCTGTACAAATGTTATGGTGTTTTTTCTCCGTCATTTCTTGTAAAAATTAAAAAATTATATGTTTTTTCAGAAAAAAAGTCAATTTTCATCTTCACAGTCTATTTCCACTAAATTCTGCAAAAAAACTGTGGGGTGAAAATGCTAACTATACCACTAGAAAAATTCCTTGAGGGGTGTAGTTTCCAAAATGGGGTCACTTTTGGGGGGTTTCCACTGCTTTGGCACCACAAGATCTCTTCAAACCTGACATGGTGCCTAAGATATAATTTAAAAAAAAGGAGGCCCCATAATCCACTAGGTGCTCATTTGCTTCTGAGGCCTGTGCTTCAGTCTGTTAGCACACTAGGGCCACATGTGGAATATTTCTAAAAACTGCAGAATCTGGGCAATAAATAATGAGATGCGTTTCTCTGGTAAAACCTTCTGTTTTACAGCAAAAAATGTATTACAAATGAATTTCAGCCCAAAAAAATGAAATTCTAAAATTTCACCTCTACATTGATTTAATTCCTGTGAAACGCCTAAAGGGTTAAGAGACTATGAGAATGCTGTTTTGAATACTTTGAGGGGTGCAGTTTTTAAAATGGGGTGATTTATGGTGACTTTCTAATATATAAGGCCCTCAAAGTCACTTCAGAACTGAACTAGTCCCTGAAAAAAATAGCCTTTTGTAATTTTCTTGAAAATTTGAGAAATTGCTCCTAAAGTTCTAATCGTTGTAACGTCCTAAAAAATTAAAAGTATGTTCAAAAAATGATGCAAACATAAAGTAGACATATGGGAAATGTTAACTAGTAACTATTTTGTGTGGTATTACTGTCTGTTTTACAAGCAGATACACTAAAATTTTAAAAAATGCTATTTTTTGCACATTTTCTCTGAATTTTGGTGTTTTTCACAAATAAATATTACATTTGTCGACCAAATTTTTTCACTATCATAAAGTACAATATGTCACGAGAAAACAATATCAGAATCGCTTGGATAGATAAAAGCATTCTGGAGTTATTACCACATAAATTGAGACAGGTCAGATTTGAAAAAATGGGCCGTGCCACAAGGCCAAAACAGGCTGCGTCCTAAAGGGGTTAAATTATCTTATTATTTAAAGATAATGTTATTTACTATTTCACCTACAATTTACATGACTTTAGAAGGGAGTTTTTTGGCTAACTGAAATAAAGGGACATTCCAATTATGTATATGGAACAAATATGGGAGCACGTGAATAAACTGTATAGTATCAAAGGTTATTTAACTTATACACCAATAGGGTAAAAAATGTAACACAGATGTTCAGACTGCTAGATTGCTTTTTTTTTTTTCTGGTGAACCGCTAGATTTTATATTTGACACAGATTCTCTGCAATTAAGTTTTTAAATTTAAAACAGAACTTAAAAAAAAATTACAATCTACTTAATTACACTTTTTAACAATAAGAAATATAATACAGTCTAAGATTACCTGAAGATTCTCCGATTTTTCCTTTCTGGGTTCCTGTGCTAAAACAAAAGGAGCCATATCTAAAATATATAAAATGTTAACTAAATAAAATGTCACTAAATTCTTTACTGTAAGTTTTAATAAATGGTCTAGGTTTATACATGTTGTTTTCGGTATTGGGGAAAAAGTTATACAAATTTTAAGCACTGTATACCATTTATATATTCCTTTCGAGCCAATTATATGTGTTTTGGGATAAGATATGGGTATTATTAATTCCATATATGGTAAAATAATAGCATTGAAGGTTCTTCTTAAGCTAGAAGACTCACTCTCCTGAATAAAGGCTTTGAGTATGTTATTGGTCTTGGAAATTTTTTTGGAACAATCAAGTTATGAACTATGGGGTTCATAGAATAATCATATCAGATATGATTTGATATGACTTTTTTTAAAATCTCTTTCTCTGTCTCTTCTCTCAGGTCGATTGATGGATTAGGATTGGGTGACTGGCTTACGATGTTTAAATTGATAAATGTATTTATGTGATTATAAATATGGATTTCTAAAATAATTTTAAAAAAAGGTAATAAGAGATAATTAAATTTAAAAAATTCTATAAAATGTTGTTATATAGGATATTTTGTAAGTGTATGAACTAGTACGTGTATCAGTGTATATTTGTTGTATAGTGTTTATACGAGGTTACCAAACATTGTAATAATGTAGATTTGTCGGTTGTCCAAACATTGAAACATCTAATAGCTACAAGCCATGTAATGTAATGACTCACTAGATGTCCTATTCTTGAGCGATGTAATGTAACTGGAAAGGATCTGCCAGACACAGCTTCTGTATCGACGCCAGTGCGTAATTTGTCTGCACCTGCTCCTAAGTCTGAGAGAGTGACTCCGTCTTCTACCACTCAGGCTGGCAGGCTTAGGAGTGGGAGAGCCTATCACAGCCTGGCCAGACGGAGCTAGCTCCCACCCTCTGTCTATTTATACCTGCATTTCCTGCTCCTCCTTTGCCTGTGATTCTCCTGTTTCCTGGCTCTGCTGCTTGAACTATTTGTCCCTGCTTCATATTGACCCTAGCTTACTGACTACTCTCCTGCTCTGTGTTTGGTACCTCGTACACTCCTGGTTTGACTCGGCTCGTTCACTACTCTTGTTGCTCACGGTGTTGCTGTGGGCAACTGCCCTTTTCCCTTAGCTTCTGTGTACCCTTGTCTGTTTGTCTGTCGTGCACTAATTGAGCATAGGGACCGTCGCCCAGTTGTACGCCGTCGCCTAGGATGGGCCGTTGCAAGTACGCACGGACTGAGTGGTGGGTAGATTAGGGCTCACCTGTCTGTCTCCCTTCCCCGCCATTACATAATCACAGGCCCATATACCTTTTCTACCCTGGTCCCTGACACTACTATGGACCCCCTTGAGACCCTGGCTCAGCAAATGCAGGGCCTCTCCCTACAGGTCCAAGCCCTTGCTCAGAGGGGCAACCAGCATGATGCTACCCTGGTAGTGCCCCCCACCTCACCTCTTGAACCCCACCTCAAGTTGCCTGACCGGTTCTCAGGGGACCGGAAGACCTTTTTCTCCTTTCGGGAGAGTTGTAGACTCTATTTCCGTTTAAAGCCCCACTCCTCAGGTTCTGAGAGCCAGCGAGTGGGTATAATTATGTCCCGGCTCCAGGACGGGCCCCAAGAATGGGCCTTCTCCTTGGCTCCTGACGCCCCTGAACTTTCCTCTGTTGATCTTTTTTTTTCTGCTCTCGGGCTCATATATGACGAGACTGACAAGACTGCCTTTGCCGAGAGTCAGCTGGTGACTTTACGTCAGGGTAAGAGACCCATTGAGGAGTACTGTTCTGATTTTAGGAAGTGGTGTGTAGCTTCTCGGTGGAATGACCCTGCCTGGAGGTGCCAGTTTAGATTGGGTCTGTCGAACGCCCTGAAAGACCTGTTAGTTAGCTATCCCTCTTCTGACTCCCTAGATCAGGTTATGGCTTTAGCGGTATGTCTTGACCGACGTCTCAGGGAACGACGACTTGAACGTTTTGGTGCCTTCTCCTCTGACCCCCCATGATGGCTCCTGAGGTTCCGTTGCTTCGTTCTTCCACGGAAAACTCGGATGAACCTATGCAACTCGGGGCCTCCGTGTCTCCCCAACAACGTAGAGAGTTCCGCAGGAAGAATGGTCTCTGCTTCTACTGTGGGGATGACAAGTATCAAGTGAACAACTGTCCTAGGCATAAGAATAAGCAGCCGGAAAACTTCCGCGCCTAAGTGATCATCGGGGAGGTCACTTGGGCGCACAGGTATTTCCCGTAAATATGAAACCTAATAAAATCTTGCTTCCCTTTCAGGTCTCTTTTGGTGGTAGGTCTGCTACCGGCAGTGCCTTCGTGGATTCAGGGTCTTCTGCTAATATTATGTCTGTGGAATTTGCTATGTCTCTAGCTATGCCATTGATTGACTTGCCTAAACCTGTCCCGGTAGTGGGTATCGATTCCACTCCTCTTGCTAATGGTTATTTTACGCAGCATACCCCTGTTTTTGAACTCCTTGTTGGCTCCATGCATTTGGAGCAGTGCTCTGTACTGGTGATGCAGGGATTATCGTCCGATTTGGTTTTAGGCCTTCCCTGGTTGCAGATGCATAATCCCACGTTTAATTGGAATACTGGGGATCTTACCAAATGGGGTAATGAATGCATGACGTCATGTTTTTCTATTAATTTAATTTCTCTCCCTGAGGAGGTGAACACTCTACCTGAGTTTATTCAGGACGTCGCTGATATTTTTTCTAAAAAGGCCTCCGAAGTGTTACCTTCTCATAGAGAATATGATTGCGCAATCGATTTGGTACCAGGAGGTAAGCTCCCTAAGGGTAGGATATTTAATCTCTCTTGTCCCGAACGTGAGGCCATGAGAGAGTATATCCAGGAATGCCTGGCCAAGGCTTACATTCGCCCCTCTACTTCTCCTGTAGGTGATGGCTTCTTCTTCGTCGGGAAGAAGGATGGTGGTCTTAGGCCGTGCATCGACTACCGAAACTTGAATAAGGTCACTGTAAGGAACCAGTATCCCCTTCCTTTGATTCCTGATCTCTTCAATCAGGTTCAGGGGGCCCAATGGTTCTCTAAGTTTGATTTACGGGGGGCTTATAACCTTATCCGCAAAGAGGGGGATGAGTGGAAGACTGCGTTTAACACGCCCGAAGGTCATTTCGAATATCTCGTCATGCCCTTTGGGTTGTGTAATGCTCCCGCGGTCTTCCAGAATTTTATAAATGAGATTTTAAGAGACTACCTGGGGGTATTTCTTGTAGTGTACCTTGATGACATACTTGTGTTTTCCAAGGACTGGTCCTCCCACATTGAGCATGTCAGGAAGGTGCTTCAGGTCCTTCGGGAAAACAAACTGTTTGCTAAAACCGAAAAATGTGTGTTTGGTGTGCAGGAGATACCATTTTTGTGTCTAATCCTCACTCCTCATGAATTCCGCATGGACCCTGCCAAGGTTCAGGCTGTGGCTGAATGGGTCCAACCTGCCTCCCTGAAGGCGTTACAGTGCTTCCTGGGGTTTGCTAATTATTACAGGAGATTTATTGCTAACTTCCAGGTCATCGCTAAGCCTCTTACGGATCTTACTCGCAAAGGTGCTGATCTCCTCCACTGGCCTCCAGAGGCGGTCCAGGCTTTTGAGGTCCTTAAGAAGTGCTTTATCTCGGCCCCAGTGCTAATTCAGCCTAACCAAATGGAGCCATTCATCGTGGAGGTTGACGCCTCCGAGGTGGGAGTGGGTGCTGTCTTGTCCCAGGGTACCAGGTCCCTCACCCATCTCCGTCCCTGTGCCTACTTCTCCAGGAAGTTCTCGCCCACTGAGAGTAACTATGATATTGGCAACTGCGAACTCTTAGCCATTAAATGGGCATTTGAAGAGTGGCGCCACTTCCTGGAGGGGGCTAGGCACCAGGTAACGGTCCTTACCGACCACAAGAATCTGGTTTTCCTAGAATCTGCCTGGAGGCTTAACCCGAGACAAGCTCGATGGGCGTTATTTTTTACTAGATTCAACTTTTTGGTCACCTATAGGGCTGGGTCTAAAAATATTAAGGCTGATGCACTGTCGCGTAGCTTCATGGCCAGCCCTCCTTCGGAGGAAGATCCTGCTTGTGTTTTGCCCCCAGGTATAATCATTTCCTCTGTTGATTCTGACCTAGTCTCCGAAATTGCGGCTGATCAAGGTTCAGCTCCCGGGAACCTTCCTGAGAACAAGCTGTTTGTTCCCCTGCAATTCCGGCTAAGGGTACTCAGGGAAAATCATGACTCTGCACTATCTGGCCATCCAGGCATCCTGGGTACCAAGCATCTCATTGCCGGAAACTATTGGTGGCCTGGGTGGCTTAGAGACGTTAAGGCCTACGTTTCCACTTGTGAAATTTGTGCTAGGTCCAAGACTCCCAGGTCCCGACCAGTGGGCTTACTATGTTCTTTGCCCATTCCTCAGAGACCTTGGACCCATATCTCCATGGATTTTATCACCGATTTGCCTCCATCTCAAGGCAAGTCGGTGGTGTGGGTTGTAGTAGACCGCTTCAGTAAGATGTGCCATTTTGTGCCCCTCAAGAAACTACCCAATGCTAAGACGTTAGCTACCTTGTTTGTCAAACACATCCTGCGTCTCCATGGGGTTCCTGTCAATATTGTTTCTGACAGAGGGGTACAATTTGTTTCATTGTTTTGGAGAACCTTCTGTAAAAAGTTTAAGATTGATCTCTCCTTCTCCTCAGCCTTCCATCCTGAAACTAATGGCCAAACGGAGAGGACTAATCAGTCTCTAGAACAATATTTAAGGTGTTTTATCTCTGACTGTCAATATGATTGGGTCTCCTTCATTTCCCTCGCCGAATTTTCCCTTAATAACCGGGTCAGTAACTCGTCAGGGGTCTCCCCCTTTTTCTGCAATTTTGGGTTTAATCCACGGTTCTCCTCCGTTTCACCTGGTGGTTCAAACAATCCCGAGGTAGATGTCTTTCATCGGGAACTGTGCACAGTCTGGGCTCAGGTTCAGAAGAACCTAGAGGCGTCCCAGAGCATACAAAAAATTCAGGCAGATAGAAGACATTCTGCTAACCCCTTGTTTGTGGTCGGGGATCTGATGTGGCTATCTTCAAAAAATTTGCGCCTTAAAGTCCCGGCAAAAAGATTTGCTCCCCGGTATATAGGGCCGTACAAGGTCATTGAAGTCCTTACCCCCGTCGTTTCGAATACACGATGTGTTTCATACCTCCCTCCTAAAACGCTGCTCCCCATCCTTGGCTCCCTCGAGGAAACCTCCGGTCCCTGTTCTCACCCCTGAAGGGGTAGAATTCGAGGTGGCCAAGATTGTGGACAGCAGGATGGTCCAAGGCTCCCTCCAGTACCTGGTCCATTGGAGAGGATACGGGCCTGAAGAGAGGACTTGGGTACCCGCCCGGAATGTTCACGCTGGGGTATTGCTCAGGAGGTTCCATCTTCAGTTCCCCAATAAGCCAGGTCCACCTAGAAAGGGTCCAGGGGCCCCTCATAAAAGGGGGGTACTGTAAAGGATCTGCCAGACACAGCTTCTGTGTCGACGCCCGTGGGTAATTTGTCTGCACCTGCTCCTAAGTCTGAGAGAGTGACTCCATCTTCTACCGCTCAGGCTGGCAGGCTTAGGAGTGGGAGAGCCTATCACAGCCTGGCCAGACGGAGCTAGCTCCCGCCCTCTGTCTATTTATACCTGCATTTCCTGCTCCTCCTTTGCCTGTGATTCTCCTGTTTCCTGGCTCTGCTGCTTGAACTATTTGTCCCTGCTTCATATTGACCCTGGCTTACTGACTACTCTCCTGCTCTGCGTTTGGTAACTCGTACACTCCTGGTTTGACTCGGCTCGTTCACTACTCTTGTTGCTCACGGTGTTGCCGTGGGCAACTGCCCCCTTTTCCCTTAGCTTCTGTGTACCCTTGTCTGTTTGTCTGTCGTGCACTAATTGAGCGTAGGGACCGTCGCCCAGTTGTACGCCGTCGCCTAGGACGGGCCGTTGCAAGTAGGCAGGGACTGAGTGGTGGGTAGAATAGGGCTCACCTGTCTGTCTCCCTTCCCCGCCATTACAGTAACATGGCAAAGTATGACATCATAGTAGAGCAGTATGCAGATCTGTACAAGTTATGGACAAGTTCTTCTACTAGAAATCTGTTATATTCCAGTGAAAACATCCTGTTATCAATGCCGATCTATTCACATTCCGCTATTTTTGTAGTCTTGGCTGCAGCTGTACTTTAATGCGGTGGCCAGATGTATCATCTTTAGTTAATGCAGTTTTTATGGCATGCTTTGCTTTTAATTGTCGTTTAACATTGAAGGACATCTACGAACATTCTCTTAAACCTTTCTTTACGAATAGTTGCCGCCAAATCTGGCTATGTGAAGGTTAAACCGTATGTATTTGATGTGCAGATCACGCTGTGACGTCACTCACAGGTCCTGCATTGTGTCAGACGAGCGAGGACACATCGGCACCAGAGGCTTCAGTTGATTCTGCAGCAGCATCGGCGTTAGCAGGTAAGTCGATGTAGCTACTTACCTGCAAACGCTGATGCTGCTGCAGAATCAACTGTAGCCTCTGGTGCCGATATGTCCTCGCTCGTCTGACACGATGCAGGACCTGTGAGTGACGTCACAGCGTGATCTGGCAGAAGCTGGGCGTTCTGAAGAGAAGTGGATGATACTTCTCATCAGAACGCCCAGCTAGTAAAAGTATTAAAAACGCCCCGATGTACGCACATAATACACGCCCACTTGGACTTTTACTTTTAAACACACCCACTTGGACTTTTGCAAGCCTCATTTGCATAACTACAAAAATGGTCATAACTCGGCCAAAAATGCTCGTTTTTTAAAAATAAAAACGTTACTGTAATCTACATTGCAGCGCCTATCTGCTGCAATAGCAGATAGGGGTTGCAAAATCTGGTGACAGAGCCTCTTTAAGGTGTTGGTTTTTCATTGTTAATGATTTTAGTCTGTTCCATCTCAGTATACAGAAAACTGGTGCAGATCTATATCTGGTTTTCAATAACGTCAGGTGCGCTTATATGCCTGGAAATCAATATTCTGTTTCCACAAATACTATCATTTTTAATTAACACTAAAAATATTCTGTTGTTTCCTGATGGTAAAGTGTTAACACTATGGTCTTCTGTTTTCTCTTTTAGAAAGGTGTTTTCCTTTGAAGGAGCAATAAAAAATAAAAAATAAAAAAAAAAGGTGATAAGTGTATTATAGCATTATACTACACACATGTATGTAATTGTACAATTTGATAACATAATCCTGAGGAAAAAAAAGCAATTGTCTGATCAATTAGGTACAAGTGTACAGGGACGGCTCTGACAGAACCTATCTGCGCTGGAAGTGATGTTGTGGTTGTTGTAATGTAGGTCACATAAATGACATTTTATAAACACCAGAGGCTTTATTGGAGCACAGACCTTCACTGATCTGACAGAAACAACAAATCTTATAAGATGCTCAAAAACTACAACTCTGCTACAGAGGACAAATAAAATGTAATCAAAAGGGTTTGGATAAAGGGAGAATTGAATAAAACGCACGTCATTGTTCTGAGCTTTTATGTCTGAATTCTGTAATCGACCAAAAAAAGGAAGAAGCACGTCAGAGAATTGAGAGGGAAAAAATAAGGAAAAGGATGTACCGTATACATTAAACTGCGTAGACTTCAAGGGTGCCCTGGTTTGGAGGTGCTCTTCATAACATTTTGGGGTAATATGTCATCATCAGCTCCCTAATTTTTTGTTTTCTTTGTAACAAAATCTGAAAGCAAACGAAACCTAAAAGTAGAGCAGATTGCAACCACTGGGTAATAAACCACTGGATACTGTAGACTAGGAACTAAACCAAGGAACATCGTAGACTGGGGCACAAAACGACTAGGTCTAGAAAATAATATACTCTTCTACAAGTTCTGGTCTTCCCAGGTCAACATTTTTTTGAATCTTAAAACATTATATACCTGACCACTTCTATCGTCCCCCTGTGTATTATATTTAATTGAGACCACTGTCATAAAAATGTAACTTTATAATTTGTGTCAATCCTTGTATCAGAAAAAACACAATTTGCCTATAAAGCAAATAACCTTATTTTCCACACTACTAACACAAGGTATTGAAATGTTCCATTCGCATAATTCCTAATAATGAAAATAATCTTTATTAAAGGCACGTAACCTATTTTCTAAAAGCCACCCATGAGCCCAGAATCATTATCACACTTATAGATGTAATGGTCAGTCTCTGTATACGGTCTATACTAGAGGGAAGCGTCCACAGATCGTGATCACAGAATTGATTCTGAGCTGATGGTATGTTAAAAACATTCAACAAAGCCCCCCCCCCCCTGACATGTTTCTCCGAGATGGTGTCCTTGTATCAGCTCACTAATCTTCTAGATAATAACAAAAGTGGAACTTCTCATTGTACCATGAAGATTGGGCAGATAATCAGACAAACTACTGCTGCATGGAAAAAAAAAATCATTATTACATGGCAATCTCTATTACAGAAATTACTAATTACAATTTAAAGGAACACTAAAACAAAAATGTATTAAAAAAAGCAAACAGGAGATGATCTTGCCCACAATGTTTGTCAGTTTGCAGGTTTTTCTTCATATTCATGAAACAAAATAGCTTTTTGAAAATATTAAAGAGAATACAGGGGTTAACTCTCCTCCCCCCCCCCCCGATCCCTTTAATTTTTAGCTGTCAGATGGCCAAGAGGATGGAGGCTTAGCCAAGGGGGCTTGACTTACTGATCCTAGTCTCCTATTGCAGATAGAGCAGTGGGGCAATGCTCCTTCTGCAGCCAATTGAGAGGAGAGGGAAATGGCTGCTATCCTGGCACAAATATAAAAGAACTCTTTATATATTTTTATGTTTTAATAGCAATATGAGGCAAACTAGGAACATACAAAAGTGAGGAGATTAAAGGGGTTGTTCAGTCCCAAAAAAATGATGGCCTAGCCTCAGGAAAAGAAAGGGAAGCAGCGCTCGAACGCTGCGGCCCCTTCGAAACAGCTGATCGGCGGGGGTGACGACCGATCATATATTAATGGCATACAATGAGGATAGGCCAACAATATTTTGGGACTGGACAACCACTTTAAGGGAGGAAATGCTGGGATTTTTTTTAATCTATTTTCAAAGTTAAATGCTGCCCTAAATTATTGTTATATATCAATATCATAAAAGGCTTTTATTTTTTTTTATGGGGAAAGTTTTCCCAAAAGTGAAGCTTTTTCAATTAAAACGTACCTGATTTTAAGTGAAACTACAGAATAAGCCATCGTGTGGGTGCGTGTGTGTTTGTGCGTGTTTGTGTGTACACATGAGGAATACCATTATTTCTCGCCATTATGTAATTTGTGTCCTGCATTTGTCACCACTTTTCCCCTCCATCTCTAATTGTCAGTTCTCCCTGAGCGCAGCTCCAAAGGGGAAGGAGACTAGCATCTATGATGTCTCCCATACACTACACACAGAGAAAGAGGAGATCATGATCCCCCTATCCCTCTATAGAACACACTTTATAAGCAGCAGCATGGAGGCGAAAAGCAGTGGGAGAGGAGGAATCTGATAAAGGAATGAGAATGTTTCTTTAGTAACATATATTACAAAGTGTCTTATCATAACTTGTACTGTTGATTTATGGGGGAATAAAAATTATCAAAACTCTTCAAACTATAAAAATGGAATTAAACCTTTTTAAGCCAGTCTAACCAAAAATATCAAAAACAATAAACCAAAAAACTATCCAGGACATTACAAGCACTCATCTGGGTCAGATGAGTGCTTGTAATGTCCTGGATAGTTTTTTGGTTCATTGTTTTTGGTTAAGTTACTAGGACGGCACCGTGTGGCATCTTAGCCACAATATTCTGGGCTTTCTGGATATCTTTTTTCTACCCCTTGCTAATCAAAAATATAATGTAATGGAGTTGTTCCTAAAGTAAAAGCCCTTAAAGTGGCTCTGTCACCACATTATAAGTGCCCTATCTCCTACATAAGGAGATCAGCGCTATAATGTAGGTGACAGTAATGCTTATATTTAGAAAACGATCTATTTTCACCACTTTATTAGCGATTTTAGATTTATGCTAATGAGTTGCTTAATGCCCAAGTGGGTGTGTTTTTACTTTAGACCAAGTGGGCGTTGTACAGAGGAGTGTATGACCCTGCCCAATCTCGTTGTAACCTGTCATTTACCGCGTAATCTCGCGAGATTACGCTTCCTCTGCTGTAACTACCATAGAAAGAGTAACGAAATGCAGAGATTGCGAATAGACATCCCGTGGAATGTCTATTCACTGTCTAAACACTTCAGTATTGTTAATGTGTAAGTATAAGACAGCGCATCTAAAAGGATCCCTATGCACTGACTAAATGAATGGAGAGGAGTGCATGACGCTGATTGGTCAGCGTCATACACTCCTTTGTACAACGCCCACTTGGTCTAAAGTAAAAACACGCCCACTTGGGCATTAAGCAACTCATTAGCATAAATCTAAAATCGCTAATAAAGTGGTGAAAATAGATAGTTTTTTTTAAATAAAAAGCATTACTGTCACCTACATTATAGCGCCGATCTCCTTATGTAGGAGATAGGGCACTTATAATGTGGTGACAGAGCCTCTTTAAGGCTATGTCCACCATTGAATTTTTTATTTTTTTTTTTGTTTCTCTAATGCATCTAAAATAAAAAATTAAGCACCCTTGCAAGAAACCTTGCTGCAGTTGTACTCCCTTCCATATGTCTCTTACTCGTGATCAGTGGCGTAACTACCGGCGTAGCAGCAGTAGCGGCTGCTACGGGGCCCGCGGCATGAGGGGGCCCGTGTCGCCCGCCGGCACGGGCCCCCACCATGGCCGGAGGCTCCGCTAGCAGCCGCTATGGCTGCTACAGCGGGACGCCACTGAACAGTACGGCAGAGCAGGGAGGTATCTCCCCGCTCTGCCATTAAACAAAAGACATGTATCCCCTATCCACAGGACAGGGGATACATGTGTGATCGCTGGCAGCGATAGGGAGAACGGGGGACTGAAAGTCCCCTGAAGTTCTCCATCACAAACCTCGGACTTCCGGGGTCTGTGTCGGCAGCTCCGTAGAAATAAATGGAGCGCCGGTCGCGCTTGTGCGCATGCGTGACCAGCGCTCCTTTCATTTTTAGTGAGCTGCGCAGACGCCGGAAGTCAGAGGTTAGTCATGGAGAACTTCAGGGGGACTTTCGGTCCCCTGTTCTCCTTATCGCTGCTAGCGATCACACATGTATCCCCTATCCGGTGGATAGGGGATACATGTCTTTTGTGGGACACACTGTAGGTCGCATTTTTTTGAGAGGGGATACGCTGTATGGCGTTCCCTACAGGGGGGGGGCTGTATGGCGTTCCCTACAGGGGGGCGGCTGTATGGCGTTCCCTACAGGGGGGACTGTATGGCGTTCCCTACAGGGGGGGCTGTATGGCGTTCCCTACAGGGGGGCTGTATGGCGTTCCCTACAGGGGGGGCTGTATGGCGTTCCCTACAGGGGGGGCTGTATGGCGTTCCCTACAGGAGGGGCTGTATGGCGTTCCCTCCAGGGGGGGCTGTATGGCGTTCCCTACAGGGGGGGGCTGTATGGCGTTCCCTACAGACCCCCCTGTAGGGAACGCCATACAGAGTCCCTGTAGGTAACGCCATACAGTCCCCCCTGTAGATAACGCCAGACAGCCCCCTCTGTAGGGAACGCCATACAGCCCCCCCTCGTAGATAACGCCATACAGTCCCCCCTGTAGATAGCGCCATACAGCCCCCCCCTGTAGATAGTGCCATAAAGCCCCCCCCCTGTAGGGAACGCCATACAGTCCCCCCCTGTAGGGAACGACATACAGTCCTCCCCCGTAGATAACGCCATACAGTCCCCCCTGTAGATAGCGCCATACAGCCCCCCCCTGTAGATAGTGCCATAAAGCCCCCCCCTGTAGGGAACGCCATACAGTCCCCCCCTGTAGGGAACGACATACAGTCCTCCCCCGTAGATAACGCCATACAGTCCCCCCGTAGATAACGCCATACAGCCCCCCCATAGATAACGCCATACAGCCCCCCCCCCGTAGATAACGCCATACAGCCCCCCTGTAGATAACGCCATACAGCCCCCCCGTAGATAACGCCATACAGCCCCCCCGTAGATAACGCCATACAGCCCCCCCGTAGATAACGCCATACAGCCCCCCCATAGATAACGCCATACAGCCCCCCCCCGTAGATAACGCCATACAGCCCCCCTGTAGATAACGCCATACAGCCCCCCCCGTAGATAACGCCATACAGCCCCCCCGTAGATAACGCCATACAGCACCCGTTATCTACAGGGGGGCTGTATGGCGTTATCAAAAGGGGGGGTTTGTAAAAAAGGCACTATCTACAAGGGGGGGGAGTTGTGTGACACCCGGGGGAGGGGGGGCACCAGTCAAAAGTTTGCTATGGGGCCCAGTCTTTCCTAGTTACGCCCCTGCTCGTGATAATGTATAAAATGTATATTAGCGAGAAGTAAGAAACAGATGGAGGTAGTAGAAGTCATGGCATTGTACAGTGTTTGTTGTCTGGAGCTGTGGAAACACGTGGGTCTGCATAGGGCTATACCCACAAAATGGTTGATTTTTAATCATGACTATTTGCAAAGTTGCTTCATTTTTGCATTTTTTTTTTAGATGCATTGAAGCTATTAAATAAATTGCTTGCATATGTGTACATACCCTTTAAGAAATTTCTTTCCATGTGGCATTCTTCTGAGCACTCAGCAGTCAGGACATTGTGTGAAGTATGATACCATCACTCTCATCGTTTCTAGGACTATTGGGAAGAACATTGAATCTCCCATACCAACCCCCATAGGTTATTATAAAGACAGAATCAAGAATCCAGTCAAACATTTTGTAGACGCATAGATTGCAATACTTATTCAAGGCAACTATTGTGTTTTGCTGCACAGGGAGACAGGGAAAGTAACATAATTGAATTGTATTGTTCTTGTAAATGTGTTTCTTGTTGATGAATAAAAGCGATTTGACGCAGATCTAGTACATGCAGAATAGTCAATACAAATTGACTGTTCTACTTATATCTCAATTGTTGGGGTTGACCTTAATTGATCCTTTAAAACAATGTTGCTAATGCCACAAATATAAATTGTTGTGTTAAAAGGCCTGTGTAATGTGTAAAGTATATGTTCATCTGTATCATAGCAAAGTACAAGAGCAGAAAATCAAAAGGTCATATAGCCTCAGACTATTACATTTATCTGCTGTCTGCATATTACTTATGATCTGCGCATCTTGGCTGATGGCATTCATTTTTCAGACTTCTCTGTCTTCATATTTCAGAGCTTGTTTTTCACCACATGAATAAATGAAACCCTTTTAAGCTAAATTTTAACCGGCAAATATATTTTGTTTGAGAAAGTGACGCTTGGACTTGGGGAATTACATGTAACATATTAGAACGCCATCTATGGTTTGGGGCATGCTGTCAGGTATCTTGGGGACAACCTGAGAGTACACAGCACTGTTTATATGCTGAAGGTCGGTTTTGTCCCAGTAAAAGTAAAGCTGGCCATAAACTTTAGATAGCTGTCAGTCAAACGACCGCTCGGCCAACTGCTATTCCTCTCGACTCCGCCTAAGCATATATGTGTTTTCAATGGGGAGAAGACCGCTGCCAGACTCATTTGGCTAAAGCCTATCAACTAACGAACAATTTTCTACTAACGAACACTTTCCCGCCGCCGCTTTCCCGCCGTCGTTTTTTCTCCCCACCTTCCAAAAGACATAATTTTTTTTATTTTTCCATCAATTTTGCCGTATGCGGGCTTGATTTTTGTGGGAAGAGTTGTAGATTTTCACTGCACCATTTATTGTACCATATAATGTAGTGGGAAACTGGAAAAATATTTGTGGGGTGGAATAGGAAAAAAAGAGCGATGCCTCAATTTTTGGGGGGGTTTTGGTTTTTACGCCATTTACTGTGTGGTAAAAACGGCGTGCTAACTTTATTCTGCGGGTCAATACAATTACAGAGATACTGAATCTATATAGTTTTTTTATGTTTTACTACATTTACAAGGAAAAAAAATGATTGTTAAAAATAAAATTTGTGTTTTGTCGCCATTTTCTGAAAGCCGTCGATTGAGCGGTATGAGGGCTTATTTTTTTGCTGGACGAGCTGCAGATTCTATTGATACTATTTTGGGGTACATGAGACTTATTGATCAAAAAACAGGATTCTGGCGGTATTCATTTTTGTATTTTTTTATGGCGTTCACGGTGTAGAATAAATAACTATATATTGTAATAGTTCAGACTTTTACGAATGCGTTAAGACCAGTTATGTTCCTTTTTTATTTTTTTTACATTGTGCCTGAGGGAAAATGGGGGATTTTTGATCTTTTAATAATATATATATATATATATATATATATATATATATATATATATATATATATATATATATATATATATATATATATATATATATATAAAACCTTTAATATTAAAAAAAAAATTTACATTACTAAAAAGTCATGTAAGTTGTTTATGCTTTTTTTAGTTCCTCTAGTGAACTTGAACAAGCAATCGTTTGTTCGCTGATACAATACACTGCAATACCTATGCGTTACAGTGTATTGTACTTTTTACTGGCACCTATCAAGCCCTGTCCCTATTTAATGCAGCATTAAAGTTGTTAAACAGCCGGGATCTGATTTATCAGCAACTATTTAGAACAAAGCATCAAAGGGGTTGTATGAAGGGGTATTTTAAAACAACCTTGGGAACCTACAGAAAATAAGACAACATTTTTTACATACTTACTATCCAAATTTTTCCTGTGTCCTCCAATGCCAGTAATGGCGACCCTGGCAGTGACATTCAGTCCACAGCGACATCAGATGATCAAGTCACCCATTGGCTCCTGTGAGACATTACGTTACTATGCCTCACAGCCAAATCAACAAAACAATTGTGTAAGGCTGGGTTCACATGACCTATTTTCAGACGTAAACGAGGCGTTTTACGCCTCGATTTACGTCTCAAAATACGGCTCCAATACGTCGGCAAACATCTGCCCATTTATTTGAATAGGTTTGCCGACGTACTGTGCCGACGACCTGTCATTTACGCGTCGCTGTCAAACGACGACGCGTAAAAAGGACAGCTCGTCAAAAGAAGTGCAGGACACTTCTTGAGACGTAATTTGAGCCGTTTTTCATTGATTCCAATGAAGAACAGCTCCAAATTACGTCCGTAATTGATGCCTCGCAAAACGCGAGAACATGCAATTACGTCTGAAATTACGGCGCTGTTTTCTCCTGAAAACAGCTCCGTAATTTCAGCCGTAATTGACGTTATCGTGTGCACATACCCTAACATTACATCACTGTGCTCTTATTATAAGGGTATGTGCACACGATAACGACAATTACGGCTGAAATTAAGGAGCTGTTTTCAGGAGAAAACAGCTCCGTAATTTCAGACGTAATTGCATGTACTCGCGTTTTGCGAGGCGTCAATTACGGCCGTAATTTGGAGCTGTTATTCATTGAAGTCAATCAAAAACGGCTCAAATTACGTCCCAAGAAGTGTCCTGCACTTCTTTGACGACGCTGTTATTTTACGCGCCGTCTTTTGACAGCGACGCGTAAAATTACAGGTCGTCGGCACACCCATTAAAATGAATGGGCAGATGTTTGCCGACGTATTTGAGCCATGTTTTCAGGCATAATTCGAGGCGTAAAACGCCTCGTTTACGCCTGAAAATAGGTTGTGTGAACCCAGCCTAACAGTGCAATGATTGTTACCAATGGTGAGGTACAGAGCAAGAATTTAAACAGTATATATATTAGTAAGTCTTCGATTTTAACATTTTTACAGGCTCATAGGTATATTTTAAAACACCATGTATTTCATTCTTTTTTTAAGAAGTGCTATTAAATGTGATTTCATTTTTTTAAAATTGAACAAACCACAACTGCTATTCTGGAAATATATCATTTACTCCAATGTGGAGGAGCCGTGCACCACAAAACAGAGCTATATTTATACAATATAAGATATGTTTTATCCCCAAGAACCATTACCTAGGGGGGGGGGGGCAGGACAGTTTAGGAACTATTGTGTGTAAACTTTATTCTTATTTGAGGGTAAATCCTGTCATCCCATAAGGCTATGCTCACATTGACATTACGTTTCATCAGATTTCCATTGCCTTTTCTTTTGACGGCAGAACAGTATAGTAAAAAAAAAAAGACCAAGACAGATCCATCATGGATCTTATAAAAATGGAACCCATGACATCAGTGTGAACAGATCCTAAACTTACAAAACAAATATAGCAAAATATATATAATTTATTTAAATATACAGTGAAGGAAATAAGTATTTGATCCCTTGCTGATTTTGTAAGTTTGACCACTGTCAAAGACATGAACAGTCTAGAATTTTTAGGCTAGGTTAATTTTACCAGTGAGAGATAGATTATATTAAAAAAACAAAAAACAGAAAATCACATTGTCAAAATTATATATATTTATTTGCATTGTGCACAGAGAAATAAGTATTTGATCCCCTACCAACCATTAAGAGTTCAGCCTCCTCCAGACCAGTTACACGCTCCAAATCAACTTGGTGCCTGAATTAAAGAC
The DNA here is from genome assembly GCF_050947455.1 of Rhinoderma darwinii. NCBI lineage: Eukaryota > Metazoa > Chordata > Amphibia > Anura > Rhinodermatidae > Rhinoderma > Rhinoderma darwinii. The sequence goes on along the minus strand of NC_134688.1, from coordinate 121,890,862 downwards.
AGCTGTCTTAAATGGTCACCTGTATAAAAGACTCCTGTCCACAGACTCAATTAATCAGTCTGACTCGAACCTCTACAACATGGGCAAGACCAAAGAGCTTTCTAAGGATGTCAGGGACAAGATCATAGACCTGCACAAGGCTGGAATGGGCTACAAAACCATAAGTAAGACGCTGGGTGAGAAGGAGACAACTGTTGGTGCAATAGTAAGAAAATGGAAGACATACAAAATGACTGTCAATCGACATCGATCTGGGGCTCCATGCAAAATCTCACCTCGTGGGGCATCCTTGATCCTGAGGAAGGTGAGAGCTCAGCCGAAAACTACACGGGGGGGAACTTGTTAATGATCTCAAGGCAGCTGGGACCACAGTCACCAAGAAAACCATTGGTAACACATTACACCATAATGGATTAAAATCCTGCAGTGCCCGCAAGGTCCCCCTGCTCAAGAAGGCACATGTACAGGCCCGTCTGAAGTTTGCAAATGAACATCTGGATGATTCTGAGAGTGATTGGGAGAAGGTGCTTTGGTCAGATGAGACTAAAATTGAGCTCATTGGCATTAACTCAACTCGCCGTGTTTGGAGGAAGAGAAATGCTGCCTATGACCCAAAGAACTCCATCCCCACTGTCAAGCACGGAGGTGGAAACATTATGTTTTGGGGGTGTTTCTCTGCTAAGGGCACAGGACTACTTCACCGCATCAATTGGAGAATGGATGGAGCCATGTACCGTCAAATCCTGAGTGACAACGTTCTTCCATCCACCAGGACATTAAAAATGGCTCGTGGCTGGGTCTTCCAGCACAACAATGACCCAAAACATACAGCCAAGGCAACAAAGGAGTGGCTCAAATAGAAGCACATTAAGGTCATGGAGTGGCCTAGCCAGTCTCCAGATCTTAATCCCATCGAAAACTTATGGAAGGAGCTGAAGATCCGAGTTGCCAAGCGACAGCCTCGAAATCTTAATGATTTACAGATGATCTGCAAAGAGGAGTGGGCCAAAATTCCATCTAACATGTGTGCAAACCTCATCATCAACTACAAAAAACTTTGACTGCTGTGCTTGCCAACAAGGGTTTTGCCACCAAGTATTAAGTCTTGTTTGCCAAAGGGATCAAATACTTATTTCTCTGTGCACAATGCAAATAAATATATATAATTTTGACAATGTTATTTTCTGTTTTTTTTTTAAATATAATCTATCTCTCACTGGTACAATTAACCTAGTCTAAAAATTCTAGACTGTTCATGTCTTTGACAGTGGGCAAACTTACAAAATCAGCAAGGGATCAAATACTTATTTCCTTCACTGTAGTCCATCAGCGACTTGATAGTACAAGTTCTAAATACTCAATAACTACTTAACATTAACTAATAAGCAACGGCATGCTGAAATCAGTAAGGCCCCATGCACACGACCGTAAAAACACCCGTAATTACGGGCACATAGACTTCTATTGGCCATAGGTACCTTCCCGTTTGTTTATGGGAAGGTGCCCGGGCCGTTGAAAAATATAGAACATGTCCTATTTCAGGCCGAAATTACGGCACGGGCGGGCCCATAGAAGTGTATGGGGCTCCCGTAATTACGGGTGGCTACGTGTGTGTGCACCCGTAATTACAGGAGCATTGCTAGGTGACATCAGGGGATTTCAATTTTTGAATAAAGAGAAGCAGTCAAAATGGCGTCTGAGCATTCATGTGACCCTTTTAAGGGGTTTGGACATGATTGTGACATCATTTCCAGCCCCCCATTTTTTACAGGTCTGTAAATACAGGTGGCATACAGATGACAACGGACCCATATTTACGGGCACGGGTCCATAAATACGGGTTAAAAACGTGTGACAAAGGACCTGTATTTACGGCCAGTATTTACGGGAGGAAAAAAATATGGTTGTGTGCATGGGGCCTAAGTCTGTCATTTCCTTATGCTGCCTTCAAACAGGACAGCATAAAGAACTGATCGATCTGATTTAAATGTACTTGCCATGGAAGGTACCATCTATCGTTTATGGTAGTTCTGCAGAGTCGCCAGCTCGTTCTGGATCCGAATATGTTCAATTATATCTAAAATTTTAGGCATCACTTTCCATAAATGCCAGGCAATATGTCTTCTAAAAAAAAAACTACCGGACTACTAATGCCAAACTCTCTCAAAACATTTTATTAGCTGCCATAATTCACATTTCTGCCAAATGGCGCTCAGATAGACTTCGTCTATCAGCTGTAAAAGATAGGGTTAATAGAATTGTTACATATGAAAAAATTGAGGCTATCAGAACCGACACCTTAAAGGATATGTTCACATGGGTCGGATTTTTCTAAAAACTTTACAGCATTTTCAGCCAAATTTTCCGCTGTGGAGAAGAAAAGAAATACATGCTCACCTTCCTTGGCACTCCCATAGCGACGCATCCCTGCTACCATTGGCTGGTCTCCTGGGATGACGTCTCATCCCATGTGACAGTCACAGGCGGCTGTGGTCACATGGGAGAAAACGTAATTTCAGGAGGCAGGGACATGTCTACAGGAAAACCAGAGGAGGAAAGTAAAGTATTATTTTTATTTTAAAGCTGAAAAAGGTTTTTGTTTTTTTTCTAGTTGCGATTCTTTTTTTGCAAAAGTGCAGCTAATCCAGAGCAAAAAAAACTGCACCTTTTGCCATTTGTTGTGGATTTTCATTTCCCCATTGAACTCAATCTGGAAAATATGCAACAAATGTGAAACCATTCTTCAGCATAAATTGACATGCTGCGGATTTATAAATACACACCGCAAGTCAATTTCTGCATGAAAAATTTCTGTGGCGTTTGGATGAGACTTGTTAAACCTCATCCCCTTTGCTGCTACTGTAATATGCTGCGGATTTTCCGAGCTCAAATCTGGATGAGAAATTCACATGAATTATGTGAACTTACCGTTAATGTCTACCAAAAACTCTGTCAACCTCAGCTTTCCTCTAACCCTCTCGCCAGGCTTACAATATTATTTTACTTGGTAAATCTTTATTATTGTTTTACGGTCAAAATTCAAATGACATAATGGACTGTTGGAATACAGTATCACAGCACGTGCAATTACTTTATTGGTTCCCTATAAAACATACTTCTGTCCTGTTATTTATGTCTCATTTCCTTTTCTGTTCTTTTTGCACCCCCTGGGTGGTGTCACCAATATGGTTTTATTTTTCTAACCCTATTGCTCCTCATACAAAAAAGTTTCATTTTGAAACATAAATGAACATTCCATAAAGCTAAAATGTTTTCAGTTCCATATCAATGCAGATATATATCTATATATATATATATATATGTATGTATATATATATATATATATATATATATATATATATATATATATATATATATATAGCTGCCAGCACACTATAATCAGATTACTGGCAAGTTTGCCAGTGTATACTATGGCGTGGCTCTAGCTGTGCATCACACTGCGTCTGCGTGGGACTCTTTTGTCCCTCCATGATGATGAAGTCGGGCCAGTGGTTGCGCTTGAACACGTCATCACAGTATCTAGAGACGCATGTGATAGTTTTAGCCAATAGACGGTGAGCATTGGGGCATGCGCATTACGGCGCATTATGGCGCCGATGAAAATGTGGTTTTTAGCTATTGACAACTCGTGTACAGATTATCCTTGTTTATCCAGATTAGTGAGTGCCAGCTTCTTTGTATTGTACTGTAATTGCTGATTAATATGTAATTAATATGTTTCACTATTATATACACATATATTTCACTTGTCAGAAAAGTGACTTTTTACATTTATATGTCAGTAATTGACTCATACACTGCTGTATTGTATGTTTTGTTACACTGCTATCAAATATCATATTTTTGTATACATTATATAATTGTTACGATTCATAACACCTGTTAATTGAGCTGCGGCTCTGTCTATATATGTCAAAGTGTGGTTTTCATTGATTGCTTGAAAATGCTTCCATGGAGGAAGTGAAACGTTGCTGTGTTGGGTGAATAAATTCACATTTGTTTCTGAGTGCTGCTTCCAGTCTCGTTTCTTGGATATATGCATGAGGAGCACGTCACTCCTTATTTTTGAAGCTAGCACCAACCATTTTCTTGGCTATTTACACAGTGCTGCTCCTATCCCCTGTTCTACTAGATATATATATAGATATATATAGATATATATATATATATATATATATAGATATATATAGATATGTATATATATAGATATATATATAGATATATCTATAGATATATCTATCTATCTATATATATATAGATATCTATATATATATATATATATATATATATATATTTTCCAGCACGCGTTACTTTTTACATAAGTATTTGCTATAAATTATTTCAAATTCTAATGGATCATTATCAACACTTGTCAAATAGAATTATGAGTGCTATGTTAAAAGATATGATTAGTAATCTCTCTGCCCATATGTCGATGTGAAACTAAATAGAATACATCATTTATCCACTAGAATAGGGAACAGATCAAATAAATAATGATTTAGATTAATGTAGTAACTAAATATACTCCTGCAATATGTCACCGGCTTATCATGGATAACATTCAGCACAAGGTAAATCCTAGAATTATTTGTTCATTCCCATTTAAATGGCATGTTTGACTTGGAAATATAAACTTACAATAGTTTTTGTTTTTTGTCTTTTATTTCCCAAATATCATTATTACATTTTCAGCATAAAACAAAGTATTTATATGTAATAATCTACCTGAGAAGTGATGAGCTATCACAAAAAAAAATAACAGATAATTGATACAAAGTGATTAGCTAAGAACAAATAATGACTAAAAAGTGACCAGGAACAAATAATAAATGTAACTGTGTTGACTATGGCAAGTGGCAATACTCCGTGAAATGTCAAATAACAAAATCAGGTATCAAGAATGAATTTACTACACAGACTTAAAAGCTATGTAAACCTTTGCACACTTTTTTTCTATAAAACAACTTATTATGGTATTTGAAACAACTTTTAATTATTTTTTATTAAATAAATGTTTTACTTTTTGAGATACAGCTTCTATGTATCCTGTATACATAGTAGATGTATCTTGCCCTCAAACCCAAATCCGTCAGGTCAGCGGCACTGACGGCTTCAGTGACAGCAGGTCTTGCGTATCTCTGACACGCAGGATCCTACTGTTATCGATCACATCTAAGTTAATGAACACGCAGGACCCGCTGTCACTGAAGTCGTCAGTCCCGCTGACCTAACGGATTCAGGTTTGAGGGCAAGATACAGCTACTATGTATCCAGGATACATCGAATCTGTATCTCAAAAAGTAACCAAAAAAATTCGTAAGAAACATTAAAAAGTTCTTTGAAATACCATAGTAGGTTGTTTTATTAAAATAAAACAAAATGTGCAAAGTTTTTCATAGCGTGGCCAAGGTGTTTTAATCACATACAATTCAGATTCCCAGCTATACAATGTATTAACAGGTATAGGTATAAATGTTCTATTTAATATAAAAATAATTAACATAAATGAAATGAGCTGGGCATAAACTGATGTGATATAGCTCCCTTTATGTATTATACAAAAGAAAACCTTTAGTGGAGTGGTGTCATTGTTGTCTTAGGCTGGATTCACACGGGCATGTTCGGTCCGTAAAGGACGGAACGTATTTCGGCCGCAAGTTCCGGACCGAACACACTGCAGGGAGCCGGGCTCCTAGCATCATAGTTATGTACGACACTAGGAGTCCCTGCCTTGCTGCAGGACAACTGTCCCGTACTGTAATCATGTTTTCAGTACGGGACAGTAATTCCACGTACATAAGTATGATGTTAGTAGCCCGGCTCCCTGCAGTGTGTTCGGTCCGGGACTTGCGGCCGAAATACGTTCCGTCCTTTACGGACTGAACATGCTCGTGTGAATCCAGCCTTACAGAGACCTTCACTGGTCTGTAAATTTTACATTTAGCTAAAGTCAAGGACATTTTTTACAAAAGAATATAGGCTGGAAAATTTGTCTGAACAGTCAAGTTGTTTCAAGTCTTCACCCTCCTCGTCTGTCAGACCTTAGGCTTGTAGTCACCTGGATTTATGCTTAATTTATGGTGTGTTTCTCCCAGCGTTCAGATTTTGTCTCTTCCAATGTTATGAGCTTGTGGGAAGAACTGCAATATCAAACCAATTGACTTTGGACTTTGTTGAAACATTTCCTTTACTTTTCACTATTTTCATGTATATTTGAAATAATTTCTGCCAGCTGCCTTGAGCACAAGGTTTTTAGGACAGCTGGTAACTAGGGAATCTCGGAAATGTGTTTATTGCGCTGCCATTATGAATACATTTCTATCTTGTCAGCACATATTCTTGGCATGTCATATTTTAAACATAAGTTGTAATAAATCTCGTAAATGGTCAAAATGAATAATGTGGAAACTCTTTAAAGGGGTTGTCCACAGGACAGGTGATAAGTGATCGCTGGGGAACCCACCGATCACTAGGACAGGGGTCTTGAGACTCCTCATTGCATGAGTGCAGTAAGGCTGGGTTCACACGTGGCGGAATTTCACTTAAATTCCGCTGCGGACACTCCGCAGCGTTAATCCGCAGCGGAGCCGTTTGTCCATTGACTTTCACTTTAATTTAGCAGTGTTCGTTTAGACGATGCGTAAAATTCCGCTGCGGAGCATAGGCTGCGGAGCGGAATTTGGTGTCCGCAGCATGCTCTGTCTGTTGCGGAGCAGTGGCGGACTCATGGCGGAATTTCTCCATTGACTTCAATGGAGATTCTAAATTCCGCAATGAAGTCCGCAGCTGTCATGCACATGTTATGTGTGCTGCGGATGCGTCTTGCTTTTTTAACTTGACATTTCTTCATTCTGGCTGGACCTATGTATTTCTAGGTCTACAGCCAGACTGAGGAAGTCAATGGGGCTCCCGTAATGACGGGAGCGTTGCTAGGAGACGTCTGTAAATAGTCACTGTCCAGGGTGCTGAAAGAGTTAAGCGATCGGCAGTAACTGTTTCTGCACCCGGGACAGTGACTACCGATCACAATATAGAGCAACCTGTCAAAAAAATAGAAGTTCATACTTACCGAGAACTCCCTGCTTCTGTCTCCAGTCCGGCCTCCCAGGATGACGTTTCAGTCTAAGTGACGGCTGCAGCCAATCACAGGCCAAGCACAGGCTGCAGCGGTCACATGGACTGGCGCGTCATCCAGGGAGGTCGGGCTGGATGCCGAAAGAGGGACGCGTCACCAAGACAACGGCCGGTAAGTATGAAATTCGTTTACTTTCACTAGGGAAAGTGCTGTCCCTTCTCTCTATCCTGCACTGATAGGGAGAAGGGAAGCACTTTTCCCGCAGTCCGCAGCAGCTAGTCCGCATCAATTTTCTGCACATTTTGTGCAGATCCGCAGCAGAATCTGCAACGCAGATTCTGTGCGGCATTGATGCGGACAGTTGCGGAGGAAATCCGCCACGTGTGGTCATGCCCTAAGGAGGAGTTTAAATGGAGCGGTGGTCACGCTCCATTCAAACTCCTCCTCACTGTGGTTGTGCAGGGAGGAGGAATGGGGTTGAGGCCCCCCCTCTAGTCAACGGTGGGGGTCCCAGCGGTGCGGCCCCCAGTCATGAGACATTTATCACCTATCTTGTGAATAGCTGAAAAATGTCCTTCGTGGGACATCCGATTTAAATTCATATAAACATATTAGGAACCAATTTACCCTTCCTTAAAGGAAAGGTGTCATGATTTTTTTATTTTTTATTATTATTATTAATTTATGTGTTTTTATTTAATAACATTTTATATTTACTTAATTTTTTCACATAAAATTTTATTTTGTTTATTAACACTTTTTTACACTACTGGGGGCTGCCATGTTTTTTTTCATCTGTGTATGTGTCTCTTAACGACACATACACAGATGGAATATGGCAGATACAGGGCATAGGACATAACGAATGGGAGCCATTCGTTACATCCTGCACTTCTGCAGTCTTGCTCTGTATTGCGCATTCGCAGTTCAGACCGACTCAGCATAGAAACTGGTTTGTAGGGGGAAAGCCGGCACCATTTTGGTGAAGATCGGCTGCAGGTAAGGTGTGTGTGTGCGTGCATGTGTGCGTGCGTGCAGGGGGGTTTGTTTGTTGTGCGGGGGGGGCGCTCAACAGAGCAGCGGTGTTCGCCGCTGTTCTTTCAAAACAGCTGATTGGCGGCTATGAAGGATCAGCAGCACACAAGCACTGCTGATCCTTCATAGCCGCTTATCAGCAGTTTTGAAGGATCAGCGGCAAACACTGCTGCTCCGTCGTTCCTTGCTTCTACTGTGAACCGCTGTGTAACTACATGGTGATTCATAGTAGGAGCAAGGAATGAAGAAGCAGCGGCATAATACTACCTTTTTTTTTTTGTTTTGCAGGTTCCACTGGACCGTTTGGACTACGTCGTAGATTCGTTGGACTACTACGATGATTTACTATTTACTTTTTTTTTCCCTTTAAATAAGATGGTGAAAGAGGGTTGTGTGGGGGAGTTTTTATTTCAATTAAAAATATTTTCTTATGTCTGTTTTTTAATACTTTATAGCGCCTTAGTAATGGCAGTTGTCTGTTTGACTATATCCAATACTAATGCGGAGCTTAGTGTTAGCCAGTAAAAAAGCTAGCACTAACCCCCCCATTATTACCCCGGTACTGGATCGTACCTGGCTCTTCCCGATACCCCTGGTGGCGGTGGGTACTGGGGTAAAAATGGGGGATTACTGCTAAACTTTTTATTGGCTAACACTAAGCCCCGCCTTAGTAATGGACGTCGTCAAACAGGCAACTGCCATTACTATGATGGTAATAAAGTATTAAAAAACAGATATAATTCCCTGTTCACACAGAGGTTGCTGGTGCTGATTTTGATGTGGAAACCACGTTGGAATCAGCGCTATAAAACCCCCAAAATCTCCCCGCATTTATTTCAATGGAAGGCAGAGGTGTTTTTTTCCCCGGGTGGCTTTTGACCGTTCGCGGGGGAAAAAAAGTGGCGTTGCCTTTCTTGCATCTTCCGCCTCTGACCTCCCATTGAAATCTTTTTGAGGCGTTTTTCGTGGTGTTTTTGCCCATAGTTCTTGTATTAGTTTCAACGGCCGCGGGCGAAAACTGCAGTGAAAACAGCGGAAATAAAGTGCAAGCAGTGTAAAATCGGCTTCAAAATTCCTGATGGAATTCTGAGGCAGATTTTTTTTCTGCCTGCAAAAAAACTCTTTGTGAACAGGGCCTAAGGGTGTATTCACACAGTGCGGTTTTGCCGCCCCTTTCCCGCACGGCCGAAAACCACATCGAATAGCGCATGCGTTTTTACCCAAAAAAAATTCGATATGGTTTTTAGCTGCGTGGCAAAGACTCGGCAATACTGCACTGTGTGGATACACCCCAAAAAAATATTTTTTATTCAAATAAAAACTCCCCGCACAACCCTCGTTAACCATTTTATTATTTTTTTTAAAACGTAGATCAAAGTAGTCTAACGTATCTACGACGTAGTCTAAACGGTCGAGAAGAACCCGCAAAATAAAATGAGTAATATATAAAATAAAAATCTTCTCACCTACAGCGACTTCTGTCTTCTCCCTGCACCGCAATAGAAATTAGACGCCAATGAAAAATAATTCCCTTAGGGCATGTTCACACACCTCTAAAAAATCTGACGTGTACAAATGTAACATACCCTAGCGTTTCTTGTGAAGCGCCTTTTAAAATACAGGTGTTTTTTAAGTGTTTTCACGTGTTTTTTGACGCATTTTGTGCGTGCTTTTTGCACTTTTTTGGTTAGTAATTAGGAAGCCCATTGACTATGGGAACATTTTGCGTGCTTTACGAGTCAAAGAATTGACAAAACCCTTCTTTTTTTCTGCAACGCGTTTTTTAAAAACGCTGGTGTAAAAAATTGAGTTGTATGTACTAACGGCGCTCTTTCCCATTGATATAAATGGGAAGCTTAATCAAGTGTTTGATGCATTTCTCGGCGCGTAAAATGCCCCAAAAACAGCAGCAAATACACGCTGTGTGAACCTGTCAACTGAAAAGTCATTCACCACAGGGTCTTCCCTCATGACTTTAATCATTCTAAGGCTTTATTCAGACGAACGGGAATCACGTCCGTGCAACGCGCGTGATTTGCACGCGCGTTGCATGGACCTATATTAGGCTATGGGGCCGTGCGGACATGTGCGTGATTTTTACTCAGCGTGAGTCCGCTGAAAAAAAGTCACGACATGTCCGTTCTTTCGGCGTTTTTCACGCATCACGCACCCATTGAAGTCAATGGGTGCGTGAAAACCACGCATGCCGCACGGAAGCACTTCCGTGCGAACTGCGTGATTCGCGCAAGAGCTGTCAAACTCTGAATGTAAACAGAAAAGTACCACGTGCTTTTCTGTTTACAAACATCCAAGCGGAGTGTCTTTGAGATGAGCGAACCCGGACAACCGAACCGAACTTCACCGGGTTCGGCCGAACTCGGCAAAAAAATTTCCGGTACGCGACGTCAGGAGATGGTCACTGTCCAGGGTGCTGAAAGAGTTAAACTGTTTCAGCACCCTGGACAGTGACTTCCGATCACAATATACATGAACGTGTAAAAAAAAAAAGAAGTTCTGACTTACCGATAACTCCCTGCTTCTTCCTCCAGTCTGACCTCCTGGGATGACAATTCAGTCCAAGTCACAGCTCCAGCCAATCACAGGCCAAGCACAGGCTGCAGCGGTCACATGGACTGCCACGTCATCCAGGGAGGTGGGGCCGGATGTCAAGAGAGGGACGCGCCACCAAGGCAACGGCCGGGAGGGAAGTTCTCGGTAAGTAAGAACGTCTTTTTTTTTTTTTAACAGGTTGCTCGATATTGTGATCGGAATTCACTGTCGAGGGTGCTGAAAGAGTTACTGCCGATCAGTTAACTCTTTCAGCACCCTGGACAGTGAGTACTTACTGACGTCGACTAGCCTCATCTCTATGATGGCGGCTGCACGAAAATCCCGCAGCCGCGCATCATACACTGAGGACACACGGAGCTGTCAAGTGGTTTTTGCGCGCGCAAAACGCTGCGTTTTTGCGTCCGCAAAAACGCCACGCTCGTGTGAATCCAGCCTAAGCCTCTTACCAGCTGCCATTGTGAAAACACTCCCAAAATAGAGCTGGACACAGCTTAGCAATTTGAAAACACCTTTTCCTGGCTTGTAGCAAAAAATAGGGAGGGGGTGAGTCTCCCTCCCACATTTACATCAGCTGTAAATCAGGCTGCTTCACCTGTTTCACTTTGCTGTAATTCTGGGAAGTGCTCCCTCTGGTGGCCAACATAGGAACACATGTCAAATTATTATTTAATTTTTAATACTTTCCACCTTGTGGAAGAAAAAAACAATACAGCAAGACAACTTGAAAAACATAATAAAAATAAGTAACTTACTTAAAAAAAAGAAAAAATTAATTCCCAACGCATTCCATTTAAAGAAAAATGTAAAAGAATGTCAAAGAAATTTCCCCACTCAACCAATGTGTAAATACACCCCTTAAAGTCGTACTTAGACACTTAGAGGGGGAGTTTTTAAAACTATCTACGAGTAGAAAGGTCGCAATAAAATGTAGCCAGATTTTTTTTCCACCACCCCTGCCATCTGCAGCCCAACACATTTACTATAATATACACCAGCTAGATTCCTCTTCTCTGACGCAGGAACAGCCAGAAATGCACCTAATTTAAGTGTGCGAATTTTACTCGAGCACGCTTTATATTAAAGAGGCTCTGTCACCAGATTATAAGTGCCCTATCTCCTACATAATCTGATCGGCGCTGTAACGTAGATAACAGTGGTTTTTATTTTGAAAAACAATCATTTCTGAGCAAGTTATAAACAATTTTTGATTTATGCTAATTCGTTTCTTAATGACCAACTGGGCGTGTTTTTACTTTTTACCAACTGGGTGTTGTACAGAGGCGTGTATGACGCTGACCAATCAGTGACCAATGAGTGTCATACACTTCTCATTGTTCCAGCCCAGCTTCTTTCACTGCACAATCACACTCTAACAATGGGCTGCAACAATGAGAAGTGTATGACGCTGATTAGTCACTGATTGGTCAGCCTCATACACTCCTCTGTACAATGCCCAGTTGGTAAAAAGTAAAAACACGCCCAGTTGTCTATTAAGAAACGAATTAGCATAAATCTAAAATTGTTTATAAGTTGCTCAAAAATGATTGTTTTTCAAAATAAAAACCGCTGTTGTTATCTACATTACAGCACCGATCAGATAATGTAGGACAGGGGTCTCAAACCCGGCCGGGTAAGTGGGCCGCATATAGAAAAAATGGGAAGTTGACGGGCCGCATTACTTTCAAATTTGATACAATACAAAATTATTATTAATCAGTTATTTGAACTACAATACCAAAACTACATTACTATAATAATACTCCATTACTATAACAATACTACTACATTACTATAACAATACTACATTACTATAATAATACCGCTAGGTTTAAAATTTGAGATATTTCTCCACATGCTTATTTCAACAATCCAGCTTTCCAGTTTAAGTGTCGCTAAATGCAGTCTGGAGGCTCAGTTGTCAAGATTGGGCAGCCCCTTTTTAGATAGTGCCACAGTGCCCTCGGTGGATGCTGCAGCAGTGCCCTCGGTGGATGCTGCCGCAGTGCCCTTGGTGGATGCTGCTGCAGTGCCCTCGGTGGATGTTGCCGCAGTGCCCTCGGTGGATGCTGCCGCAGTGCCCTCGGTGGATGCTGCCATAGAGTCCTCTGTAGATAATGCAACACACCCCTAGATAAGGCCACAGTGCCCTCCGCAGATGCTACCACAGTGATGTCAGGGTCTTGCCCAGAGCTGGAGTCCCGGAGCAGAGCCGCTTCTAGCACTCGAACTACAGTAGATTTGTGACTGCAGCTCTGGATTTGTTTGGAGTATGGGACCTGATGTTACAGTACAGTTGTGACTGCAGCACTGGATGTGACTGGAGTATAGGACATGATGTTACAGTAGAGTTATGACTGCAGCTCTGGATGTGGCTGGAGTAGAAGACATGATGTTACAGTAGATTTGTGACTGCAGCTCTGGATGTGACTGGAGTATAGCACATTATATAATAGTAGAGTTGTGACTGGAGCTCTGGATTTGTTTGGAGTATAAGACAAGATGTTTGCATCTGCATCTACTGATCTTGCAGTAGAGTTGTGAGTGTAGCTGTGGATGTCTCTGGAGTATAGTACATGATGTTACAGTAGAGTTGTGAGTGCAGCTCTGGATGTGACTGGAGTATAACATGTTACAGTAGAGTGGTGACTGCAGCTCTGGATGTGACTGGAGTAAAGTACATGATATAATATTAGAGTTGTGAGTGCAGCCTGGGATTCCAGCTTTGCTCCTGACATCACTGTCCATATATGGACAGAGATGTCAGGGGCAACCCCAGAGCGGGAGTCCCGGGCAGAGCACTAGTAGGCTCTTCCTGGGACTCCAGCTGTGCTCCTGATATCACAAACATGGACAGCAATGTCAGGGAATTCCACAGAGTCCCGGAGCAGAGCCGATACTAGCGCTCTGCCCGGGAATCCGCTCTGGGGAAGACCCTGACACACTGTCCATATATGGGCAGCGATGTCAGGGAATCCCACAGAGTCCCGGAGCAGAGCTGATACTAGCGCTCTGCCCGGGACTCCTCTCTGGGAAAGACCCTGACACACTGTCCATATATGGGCAGCGATGTCAGGGAATTCCACAGAGTCCCGGAGCAGAGCCTGTACTAGCGCTCTGCCCGGGACTCCACTCTGCGGAAGACCCTGACACACTGTCCATATATGGGCAGCGATGTCAGGGAATTCCACAGAGTCCCAGAGCAGAGCCTGTACTAACGCTCTGCCCGGGACTCCGGCTCTGGAGAAGCCCCAGACATCGCTGTTCATATGTGGACAGAGATGTCAGAGAATTCCAGAGTCTCGGAGCAGAGCCGATACTAGCGGCTCTGTGTCCCGCGGGCCGCAGATGACAGCCCCAGGGGCCGCATGCGGCCCACGGGCCGCGTACTTGAGACCCCTGATGTAGGAGATAGGCCACTTATAATCTGGTGACAGAGCCTTTTTAAGACTAGTATATGAAACGCCAGTCTTAATAAATTCCCCTTTAGTTTTTTTCCCAATAATACATAAACCCATGCATCATACCTGCATTAAATTTTCATTTGACCCTTCATTTTCTTATTTTCAGTGCATGATCACGCACTTTATGCAACAGGCACCATCTTGCCACTATTTGTTCTGTATCATGGCTGGTTCTCTGTGCTATACAGATTGACTGCTGTAAACCACAACTATTGTATCTTTTAAAGAGGTATTCCCATCTCAGACTTTTATAGCGTTTCCGTTGGATATAACCGCATGTATCGGACATACCCACATGTATCAGACATCTATGGCATATTCGTAGGATATGCCATAAATGTCTGATACATGCTGGGACATACCAATCTCAAGATTGGGAGTCCCCCGAACCTCACCTGATGAGATGGCCGCTGGCCGCCACATCTAAAAAGCAAAAAGTTAGCAGCAAGGTGGCTGAGAATAATTAAACAGCTGAGCTATGCTATTTCCGTAACTCCGGTACAAGTGAATGGGAGTTACGGAAACAGTGTAGAACAACAATCTATGCTGTTTCCGTAGTCCAATTTACTTCTATGCGAAAACGCACTGGTCGGCTGTTTTCAGAACCCCAACCAACTCTTTATCGATTCCCCAAATGGATGCGGCGACCAGAGGCCGCCTCACCAGGTGGGACAGATATGGGGACCCACAATCTTGAGATAGGTGCGGGTCCCAGAGCTAGGACTTGCATCTATGAGATATTTATGGCATATCCTTTGGATAAGCGATAAATGTCAGGGATGGGAATTCACTATTAAGGGCACGCTCACACGTGGCAGAGTTTTTCCGCTGCGAATGTTGGTGCAGATTTGGGACAACGAATCTGCACCAACATTTGGATATTTGACAGGTAATTCAGACGTTGCAGAAAACACAGCGGACTTGCCACAGATTTCAGTTTTTGCATTGCAAAGGCTGAAATCCGCAGTGAAATTCCGCTTCTTTTCTGCAACAGAAAGTACATGCTGCGGAGGGAAAATTCCGCACCGCAACCTATGGTCCACAGCGGAGTTTTCCGCAATGTCTGAACTAACTTGCCTAAAAATGTATTGAAACAAATGTAAAAAACGGCCGCTGGAGAATTCCACTTCGGACTGTCCGCAGCGGAATTCCACAGCAATTCCGCCACGTGTGAACATGCCCTAAATGTAAAGACAGTGTAGTCACCAGTACAGGAGGTTATTGACAATTGGGGAGGTCATCAGAACATGCAGAAGGGAGGCTTTCAATGGAAAAGCACAGCGAGATCTTCCACCAGGGTCAGACTGGCCAATCAGGGTACCAAAATATTCAATGGTGGGCCCTGACTCGGATACAAAAATGGGTCTCAAAGGTCCAGCAGAAGACACCCCCATTTAGAGCTGATTTTGGAGTCACTTGCCACTAGGGTCTTATAGGTTGGCTCACAAAAAATTTGTTTGGCCTTATTGATGATATGTGCAATGATAAAGAAAATTATGCAATTATAAGGGAACGTTCACATGTTCTGTATAGATGTAGGGTAGGCTGTCAGAATAATATCCTCTCGTAGGTCCAAGAATCCCCAATGTTACACTGGTTGCAAGGTATTTTATTAATAAAACCTTTCAAAAAGCGGTTTAGTGACTGGAGTCAGGTTTTAAGCCCATTTGGCGGAAATGTACGTCATTGATGGAAAGGGAGAGTAAGGAATGGGCTCACAGTCTGATCCCACTGCATGCCCAGCCAATGTCAGCTGTGTGTTACAGCCAAAATGTCCCTTTATGGCCGGGATCGGAGATAACTTAGATCCTGGACGTTTAATCACTTAAATGCCACAGTCAGTAGAGACTGCTGTATCTAAGCCGTTAGAAAAAGGGGGGCCTCCCACCATCATGCCCTCATGCCGATCGTAGTTATGGCAGCCATGGGGCTTAGAGAAGGCCCCCAGGTCTGCATCTTTGTGCACCTAGAGACAGGGTTTAACCCCTTAAGGACGCAGCCTAGTTTTGGCCTTAACCCCTTCCCGCAAAATCACGTACAGTTACGTGATGGGAACTGGTGTTTTAACGCATTCCCACGTAACTGTACGTAAAGGAGATGGAGCTAGCTCAGGAGATGAGCCAGCGCCATCACCCCCAGGAGCCAGCTGTATATTACAGCTGGCACACTGGTGTAACGGCCAGGATCGGAGCTAGCCTCCGATCTGGCCGATTAACCCCTCACATGCTGCGTTCAATAGAGATCGCAGCATGTGAGTTTTTAGCCACCGGCACACCAGTAACGTGATTGCTGGGTTGCCAGTGACTGCAAAGACGATCGGAGGCCTAATACTTACTTCCCGATCTGCCAGCAATGGAAGCCTCCTATGACACGCTCGGCGGCGGGGCCTAAAAGGCTTCCGGTACCATCGTCAAGATGGCGCCGGCTCAGCTTCCAGCTCAGAAGCTGAGCCGGTGTCATCAGCAGTGGGTGTCCGCTGTATGTTACAGCGAACACCTTGCTGTATCGGCAGGAACCAGAGCTAGCTCCAATTCCTGCCATTAACCCCTTCAATGCAGCGATCCAATGCGATCGCTGCATCTTAGCGGTTTGTAGCAAATCGGCAGCCTGCCATGCGATGGCAAGGCTGGCGACTGCTACTATGGCAAGAGGAGGCCTAACAATGGCCTCCTGTCTGCCATAACGGAAGCCGATTAGGCCCCACCCGGAGGCGGAGCCTGATATGCTTGCTGTCAGTGAACAACTGACAGTTCCAATACATTGCACTACATAGGTAGCACAATGTAATAGAACATCAAACAAACAGTTGGATCTTCAAGTCCACCTAGTGCGACTAAAGAAAAGTGTAAAAATAAAAGTTGTAAAAAATATAATAAAAGTTTCAAGTAATAAAATAAAGCACAATCGCCCCCTTTTTCCCTTATCAAGTCATTTATTATTGAAAAAAATAATAAACCATACATATTTGGTATCGCTGCGACCGTAACGACCTGAACTATAAAAATATTATGTTATTTATCCCATGCAGTAAACGCCATAAAAAAAACAACCTAAAAAATAATGCCATAATTGCTGTTTTTTTGGTCACTTTGTCTTCCAAAAATTGAAATAAAAAGTGAACAAAAAGTCGTATGTATCCAAAAATGGTACCTATAAAAACTATAACTTGTCTCGCAAAAAACAAGCCCTCATACAGCATCGACGAAAAAAATTAAAAAGTTATTGCTCCAACAACATGGCGACAGAAAAAATACATTCTCTTTATAAAAGTAATTATATTTCGCAAAAAGTTGTAAAACTTAAAAAATTGCTATAAATTAGGTATCGCCAGAATCGGAATGACACGCAGAATAAAGTTAACATGTAATTTATTATGCGTGGAGAACGCTGTATAAAAGGAACTAAAAAAAACATGCCAGAATTGCTGTTTTTTTGTCACCTTGCCTCCCAAAAAAAGGATAAAAAGTGATCAAACAGTCGCATGTACCCCAAAATGGTACCAATAATAACTACAGCTTGTCCCACACAAAAAAAACAGCCCTCATAGCACTACGTCTATGAAAAAATAAAATAAGTTAAGGCTTACACCAGTAAGACTCCAAACAAAACTACTACCAAGCAAAATCCATGTTACAAAAGCCAAATGGCGCTACCTCCCTTCTGCACCCTACTGCGTGCCCAAACAGCAGTTTACATCCACATATATGGCTTCGCCATACCCGGGACTACCTTTTTAACAAATTTTGGTGTGTGTGTGTCCCCAGTGGCACGAGCTGGGCAAGACATATTTGCCACTGAAATGGCATATCTAGGAAAAAAAAATTAATTTTTATTATGCACCTTCCGCAGTGCAATCATTTATGGAAAAGACCTGTTGGGTGAAAATGCTCACTACACCCCTTAATAAATGCCTTGAGGGGTGCAGTTTCCAAAATGGGGTCACTTGTGAGGGGTTTCTTTTATTATTTCACATCAGAGCCCTGCAATTGTGAACCAATACTGTGTAAGTCGCCAAATTAGCCCTCAATTTTACATGGTATTCTTTCACTCCTGAGCCTGGTCGAATGTCCAGGCAAAAGATTAGGGCCACACGTAGAGTGTTTCTAAAACCGGGAAACACAGCACAATAATAAGAAAGCCGTCTTGTTATGGTGGCACAAGCTGGGCACCACATATTGGCATATCTATGGAAAAAATCCCATTTTCACTCTGCAAAATCGAGTGCACACTAATTTCTGCCAAACACCTGCGGGGTTAATATGCTCACTACACCTCTAGGTAAATACCTTGACGGGTGTTGTTTCCAAAATGGGGTCACTTCTGGGGGGGATCCACTGTTTCGATCCCACAGGGACTTTGCAAATGCGTCATAGCACCCAGAAACCAAATGCAGCAAAATCTGAACTCCAAAAGCAAATGGCGCTCCTTCCATTCTGAGCCCTACTGTGTGCCCAAACAGCAGTTTATGACCACATATGGGATATTGCCGTACTCGGGAGAAATTGCTTTACAAGGGTTAGGGGTTCTTTTTTTTTTCCTTATTTGTTGAGAAAATGAAAAATTTTGAAGTATAACTACGCCTTATTGAAGAAAAAGAATGTTTTTTATTTTCACTGCCCAATTCTAATAAAATCTATGAAACACCTGTGGGGTCAACATGCTCACTACACCCCTAGATGGATTCTTTAAGGGGTGTAGTTTCCTAAATGGAGTAACTTTTTTGGCGTTTTCACTGTTTTGATCCCTCAGGGGCTTTGCAAATGTGTCATGCCCTCCACAAACCATTGCTGCTAAATTTGAGCTCCAAAAGCCAAATAGCGCTCTTTCCCTTCTAAGCCCTGCCGTGTGTCCAAACAGCCATTTATGACCACATGTAGACTATTGTTTAACTCGGGAGAAATTGCTTTACAATTGTTGCGATGCTTTTTTTCCTTTAGTTCTTGTGGAAATTAGAAAAAATTAGCTAAACCTACATTTTCTTTGAAAGAATGTAGATTTTCATTTCCACGGCCTACTTTCAATAATTTCTGCAAAAAACCTGCGGGGTCAAAACGCTCACTATACCCCTAGATAGTTTCCTCAAGGGGTGTAGTTTCCAAAATGGGTTCACTTTTGGGGGATTTCCACTGTTTTGGCACCGCAAGAGCCCTTCAAACCTGACATGGTGCCTAAAATATTTTCTAATAAAAAGGAGGCCCCAAAATCCTCTAGGTGCTCCTTTGATTCTGAGGCCTGTGCTTCAGTCCATTAGCACACTAGGACCACATGTGGGATATTTCTAAAAACTGCAGAATCTGGACAATAAATATTGAGTTACATTTCTCTAGTAAAAGTTTGTGTGTTACAAAAAAAATTTTTTTTTATTAAAAATGAATATTTGGAAAAAAAAATGAAATTTGAAAATTTCACCTCTACTTTGCTTTAATTCCTGTGAAACCTGTAAAGGGTTAAGACACTTTCTAAATGCAGTTTTGAATACGTTGAGGGGTGAAGTTTTTAAAATGGGGTGACTTATTGGGGGTTTCTAATATATAAGGCCCTAAAAGCCACCTCACAACTGAACTGGCCCCTGTAAAAATAGCCTTTTGAAATTTTCTTGAAAATGTGAGAAATTGCTGCTAAAGTTCTAAGCATTGTAATATCCTAGAAAAATAAAAGGATGTTCAAAAAAACAATGCCAATCTAAAGTAGACATATGAGGGATGTCATTAGCAACAATTTTGTGTAGTATTACTATCTGTCTTACAAGCAGATACATTTAAATTTAGAAAAATGCAAATTTTTTGCCAAATTTTGGTGTTTTTCACAATTAAATACTGAATGCATCGAGCAAATTTTGCCAGTGACATAAAGTCCAATGTGTCACGAGAAAACATTCTCAGAATCGCTTGGATAGGTAAAAGGTCCTGAAGGTCAAAAGTGGCCAAAGAGGGAAGGAGTTAAAGGGGTTTTCCCACGAGGTACATTTATGAGATATCCACAGAATATGTCTTAAATGTCAGACAGATGTGGGTCCCACCTCTGGGACCAGCACCTATCTCTAGAACGGGGCCCCTAAACCCTGTTTTACCTCTGAGTGTGTCGGCTGATTTCCGACCATGAAGGTGAAAACAGCGTAGCTCGCTGAGCTATGCTGTTTTCGTAAACCCCATATAACTGAATGATAGTTACGAAAACAGCGTAACTCGCATGCTACGCCGCTTCTGTAACTGCTATTCACTACTATGGGAGTTACGTAACTACACACCTCAAGGAACTTATCAAGGCTTTTTGCTGCATTTTGTGGAATTAGGCTGTGCAATTGAAAATAACATTTTTCCGATAAAAGGTACACATTTTTATTTTTTACAAGGCATAAAGGAGAAAAAGCACCCCAAAATTTGTAAAGCAATTTCTCCCGATTACGCCAATACCCCATATGTGGTCATGAACTGCTGGTTGGACAAACGGCAGAGCTCAGAAAGGCAGGAGTGGTATTTGCCATGTAGATTTTTGCTGGATTGGTTTCTGGGTGCCATGTCGCATTTGCAGAGCTTCTGAGGTAAGGGGACGTATACAAAAACACCGAAAAAGGCCATACTTACAAATGGACACAGCCATGTCAGAAACGCTGATGAAGGAGTGAGCAGGTGCTTTAAATAATAATAGCCACTCCCACTAGTCTTGAGGGGAGTGGTGTGTGGTGCATGGGATGTGTAGTAAGAAATAATAAATGAATAGTGTGTGTGCAAGTGTAATACTGTAAGTGAAATATAGGGGGCAGTAATGAGTGAAGTGCCTCAATAGAAATAAATGGATAATGGGGTGCACTTCACTCATTACTGCCCCCTATATTTCACTTACAGTATTACACTTGCACACACACTATTCATTTATTATTTCTTACTACACATCCCATGCACCACACACCACTCCCCTCAAGACTAGTGGGAGTGGCTATTATTATTTAAAGCACCTGCTCACTCCTTCATCAGCGTTTCTGACCTGGCTGTGTCCATTTGTAAGTATGGCCTTTTTCGGAGCTTCTGAGGTACCAGAACAGGGGAAACCACGTAAAAGTGACCCCATTTTGGAAACTAGACCCCTTGAGGAATCCATTGTAGTATTCATGGGGTGCATGCGACTTTTTGAACACTTTTTTTTCTATTTTTTTTAAGAGACGTGGTGTAACGGCAGGGGGTAGGGAGACGGACAAGTGAGCCCTAATCTACCCGCCACTCTGTCCCTGCCTACTTGCAACGACCCGCCCTAGCGACGGGGTACAACTGGGCGGCGGTCCCTGCGCTCAGTAAGTGCACGACAAACATACAAGGAGCACAAGCAAGGAAAAGGGGCCGTTGCCCACGGCAACACCGTGAGCAACCAGAGTGGTGAACGAGCCGAGTCAAGCCAGGAGTGTGCGAGGTACAAAACGAAAAGCAGAAGAGTAGTCGGTAAGCCAGGGTCGGTATGGAGCAGGATCAAAAATAGCAGGAGCTGTAGCTGGGCCAGGAACCACAAGGAAAGAAACAAAAGCAATAACAAGCACCGAGGGACAGGAAGTGCAGGCTTAAATAGACCGAGGGCGGGAGCTAGCTGAGTCTGGCCAGGTTACGATAGGCTCTCCCACTCCTAAGCCTGCCAGCCTGAATGGTGGAAGCAGGAGTCAGTCTCAGGGATGTATTCTCAGGTGCTGACTGATTAGTTCTGGGAGTTAACCCCGCTGTGCCTGGCAGATCCTTTACACGTGGTGACTAAATTCTACTATTGTTTTTTATCCCTTTTTTTTTTTTTTTTACAGCGTTCACCGTGCACTATAAATGACATATTCACTTTATTCTGCGTGGCGATACGATTATGGCGATACCAGATGTTTATAGTCTTGTTTATATCTTATGGCATTTGCACAATAAAATACTTTTTTTAAAAATTATTTACTTTTTGTGTTGCCATATTCTAAGAGTCAGAACTTTTTTATTTTTCCATCAAGAAAGCCATGTGAGGACTTGTTTTTTGCGTAACGAACTGTAGTTTAAATCAGAACTTTTAGGTACATGCGACTTTTTGATCTCTTTTTATTTCATTTTTTGGGAGGTGAAGTGACCAAACAATTGTGATTCTGGTATGGGTTATTATTATTTTCTTTTATGGTGTTCACCGTGCGGGATAAATAACGAAATACTTTTATAGTTCAGGCCGTTACGGACGCGGCGATACAAATTTATTTATAGTTTATTTTTTTTTTAAATAATAATAATAAAGGACTGATAAGGGAAAAAGGGGGATTTTTACTTTTATTACTTTAAAACTTTTATATTTTTATTTTTACACAACTTTTTTTTTGGTCCCACTAGGGGACTTGAAGGCAGGAGGCCGTGATCGCAATTCGAATACGTTGCACTACATGTGTAGTGCAGTGTATTAGAGCTGTCAGCTATTCGCCGACAGCAAGCATAGTGGGTCTTGACTTTGTTAGGACCCACTAGGCTTCCGTAGGTGGCATAGCCGGAGGCCATTGTCAGGCCTCTGGTTGCCACAGCAACCATCGCCGCCCGCTATCATGTAGTGGGACGTAGATGGTGTTTAACCACTAAGAAGCCGAGATCGCTATTGAACGTGGCTTCTAAGGGGTTAATCAGCGGGAACACCATGATCGGTCCCCACTGAAGGAGCTGAGGCAACTGCTGTACGAGGCAGCAGTTGTCACAGCTCCTGTATGTGCTAGGAGGACGGCCAAAATGGCTGATCCTCCCGTGACGTACTATTAGGTCATGGAGCGCGAACAATGCACTTACCGTGAGCTAATAGTACATCAAGGGGCAGGAAGGGGTTAATAGGGCTAAATAGGAGTCGGTAAAAATGATACTACACTGCAATACATAGTTAGTGCCGTTTTTTGTACCAGCAATCAAATGATTGCTTGTTTAAGTTTTTTAGAAAGGCTAAAGTGAAGTGTAAAAAAAAAAACTGTTAAATTAAGTTTTTTATAATATACAAAAAATAACAAATATTAAAAAAATATATTAAAAGTTCAAAATACACCCTTTTCCCCTAAAGTAATGTAAAAATGTTAAAAAAAAAATAATAATTTGCATCAACAAACATAATTGGTATCAAGGGCCAGTGCGTGCAATATTCAAAAGTGTCTCACCAATCCCTGTTGCCCCCGAGGACTATTTAAGGCACCTTCACTATCCACCAGGTGACTGAGCAATTATAACGGCCGTGGACTGCAGACCCCTCTCATCCTGCCGACGTCTCACTCCCCGGACCATGCGGCCGTCCTGCCCTGCAGTGAGCACAAGGCTGCGCGTGAGCTCGCTCTTGGCCTTAAAGGGCCAGCGTGCGCACATGTAAAGAATTATTTAATTATCCCCAGATTAGCAGAAAAAACAGAGGGATCGAGCGATTCGTGGTATAACAAGGAAACACTTGGTTTCCACTTTATTGGAAATAAGCAAACAAAAGTTTTGAAAGAAACACTAGGAGAGAAAACAAGGTGGTGGTATGTGGCAAATCATAGGACCTAGCCATGATTAAGAGCACAGCTAGTGCTTGAAACGCGTAGGCTAATCTATTTGCCACATACCACCACCTTGTTTTCACTCCTAGTGTTTCTTTCAAAACTTTTGTTTGCTTATTTCCAATAAAGTGGAAACCAAGTGTTTCCTTGTTATACCACGAATCGCTGGATCCCTCTGTTTTTTCTGCTATTGCCTGCCGTGTGCCGTCACGGATGGTCCGAGCGATCCTAAACACAGGAGCATCAGACTGGTGAGCTGGAGGTTTCCTCCCATTCCCTTCTCCCTTTCAATATCCCCAGATTACCCTGGACTATAAGTAGGGCCCTGCCCTTTCACTCCTTGCCTGAGCGTTGTTTGTATTCCTATGTTAGTCTTGCAAATGGTCCCTTAGTCGTATCCTGTTCCCAGTCTTCCCGTACCCTGCTACCTGTATCCTGTGCTGTATTTGTTCCTGTGCCCTCTCTAGTGTCGTGCCGTCTGCTACGCTTGTTGTCTTACACGACGCCTGGTACCTCCTGCCATGTTTTGCATCACCTATCGTGAAAGTACCATCTGTGCCTAAGCCGCTGCTACTGTCTGGACTATTGTAGGTACCCCTGTGCTTGGACTTTGTATAGACTTGGTACACTGTTGTTTGGCCAGCTGCTGCTCCGCTATGGCAGTGCGGCCTAATGGGTCCACATACCCACACATCGTAACAGTACGCTCAGGCCATGGACCCCGCTGGTCCTCCCAAGCCCTTAATGACATCACAAGCCATGCAGGCGGATATGCGAAACCTTCAGTCGCGACAGGACCAACTGTTCCAGGCAGTGAACGCTATTGCACGTTGACTGGATACGCAAGCTTCAGTCTTCACGGCACCTGCTGCTATTGCTCATGCTGTTCCTCCTACTACACCTCCTGGCAGTACCAATTCCTGATTCTCTCTGAAACTACGTCCTCGCTACGACGGAGACGCGAGGACCAGCAGGGGATTTCTGAACCGTCAGATCCACTTCAGTCTACATGCCAGAGCATTTCCTACTGATGACGCAAAGATCGCGTACATAGTCTCTCTTCTTACTGGCAAGGCCCTGGCATGGGTGAACCCCATCTGGGAACGTCAGGGACCAGAGACCCGTGACACAGTGTTTCCTACTGACATCCGCCCAGTATTTGACGAACCTGGGTGAGTCTCTTCTGCAGCTGCATCCCTGCTGACCCTTCGCCAAGAAGACGCCTACGTGGGCGAGTACGCCATTTTGTTCCTTACCCTGGCGGCAGAGCTGTCCTGGAACAACGAAGCCTTGGTGGGTACATTCTGGCAGGGTCTATCCCCCGATATCAAAGATGAGCTTGCCGCTCGAAATCTGCCTTCTACCCTAGATGACCTCATTCTTCTAGCCACCCAGATTGACATGAGGATCCAGGAACGGTCTCAAGAGGTTCACCGGGTCAGAAGATTTCCTAGACTGGCTCCTACATTTCAGCAACCCCTACTGTCCTCATCAGCTACTCCACCAGTGGAGCCTATGCAAATAGACCGTTTTATGTTGTCTGTCCAAGAGAAACAACGCAGACACACTTCGGGACTCTGTCTGTATTGCGGCCTCGAAGGCCAATTTGTGCGTCTGTGAGACTCCAGCGCCTAGGATTGGTTGGAAAGACTACCCTAGGTAGAAAAGGACTGAATAGTAAACTCTTTTCTGTCCATTCTCGTGACCATAGTGTCCGGTGAGAAGACGCATCGGGTCTTTGCCTACCTGGACTTTGGGTCTGCGGCAAACTTTATCCAACAGGACCTAGTGGATCAGCTCCAGTTGCCGACGGTTCCCTCGGAGACACCCCTGGCTGTTGCCTCGGTGAATGGACTTCCTTTGCCCGATCCTATTGTGTCTGAGACCATGCCACTGAAGCTCCAAGTTGGAGCCCTTCGCACTGAGCAAAATGTATTCCTCATCTTGCCCAAAGCCGTCAATCCTGTGTTGCTGGGTCTGCCTTGGCTCCGGCTTCATGTCCCAGGCCTGGACTGGAATTCAGGAGAAGTTCTCCAACGGGGCTCCAAATGTCTCCATCGCTGCCTGTTACAGATCCATCCTGTCCTGCCTCCTATGTCTAAGTCGTTAACAGGATTATCCACTCATTTTGTGCAGTTTGCAGACGTCTTCGGCAAGAAGGAGGCTGTGATGCTTCCGCCACACGAGGCGTACGACTGTCTGATTGAACTGGTTCCTAATGCTTCACTTCCCCGTGAACGGGTATAAACCCTCTCCTTGCCAAAGACTCAATCCATGACGGCCTGTATCAAGGAGAATCTGATGAGGGGTTTCAAATTAAAATCCTCCTCCCCGGCTGGTGCCGGGTTCTTCTTTGTAAAGAAAAAAAGACGGATCTCTTAGACGCTGCATTGATTACCGTGATCTCAAACAGATCACAGTAAAAAATAAATACCCTTTGCCACTGTTATCTGAATTATTTGATCATATATGAGGAGCCAAGATCTTCTCTAAAGTAGACTTGCGTGGGGCCTACAACTTAATTTGAATCCGTCAAGGTGACGAGCGGAAGACGGCACTTAACACTCGAGATGGACACTATGAATACCTGGTGAAGCCCTTCGGCCTGTATAACGCCCCCTCGGTCTTCCAAGAATTTGTGAATGACATCTTCAGAGATCTCTTCTATGTCTGTGTGGTTGTCTATCTCAATGATATTTTGATCTTCTCCCCAGATCCGACGACACATCAGACACATGTCCGTCAAGTCCTGCTGCGATTAAGGGAGAATCGTCTGTATGCCAAGCTGGAGAAGTGCACTTTGAAAAAAATTCTCTGACTCCTGAATTACATCATCTTGGATCAGGGTCTCAAGAAGGATCCTGAAAAAGTAAAGTCTGTCCTTGAATGGCCATGTCCTCAGGGCCTGCGGTCCATACACCATTTTGGGATTTGCTAACTTCTATCGGCAGTTTATCCCAAACTTCTCTTCACTGATGGCTCCCATATCTACCCTTACCAAGTAAGGTATGAATACCAAGATGTGAACTCCAGAGGCAGAATCATCATTTAATAGCCTCAGGAGTGCCTTCACTTCAGCCTCGATCCTCCATCATCCTGACGTGTCTCTGCAGTTCTTGTTGGAGGTGGACGCTTCCTCTGTTAGTGCAGGTGCCCTTCTGTTCCACAGAAGCTTCAAAGGAAATGCAGTAGTATGTGGCTATTACTCAACACTTTTTTCCTCTGCAGAGCGCAATTACTCTATTGGGGATCGGGGGTTACTGGCCATCAAATTGGTTCTGGAGGAGTGGAGACAACTGCTTGAGGGCACAGTTCACCCCATCCTGATATACACCAACCACAAGAACCATATCGGCTCAACGGCTAAACCCCCGTTAAGCCAGGTGGTCGCTGTTCTTCACCTGTTTCCAATTTGTGATCCACTACCGTCCCGCTGGCCAAAATGTGAGGGCAGATGCCCTGTCCAGGTCGTTTGAAACAGAGCACACTGTGGAGACCTCTCAATGTATCATAGACCCGTCCTCCATTGTCACTGCCAATCCTCTGCAAGTTAGAGACATCCTGTAATGATGGGGGTAAGGAAACAGACAAGTGAGCCCTAATCTTCCCGCCACTCAGTCCCTGCCTACTTGCAACGACCCGCCCTAGGCGACGGAGTACAACTGGGCGACGGTCCCTACGCTCAATATGTGCACGACAGACAAACAGACAAGGATACACAGAAGCAAGGGAAAAGGGCAGTTGCCCACGGCAACACCGTGAGCAACAAGAGTGGTGTACGAGCCGAGTCAAACCAGGAGTGTACGAGGTACCAAACGCAGAGCAGGAGAGTAGTGAACAAGCCGAGTCAAACCAGGAGTGTACGAGGTACCAAACGCAGAGCAGGAGAGTAGTCAGTAAGCCAGGGTCAATATGAAGCAGGGTCAAATAGTTCAAGAAGCTGCAGCAGGGCCAGGAAACCAAACGAGAAGAATCACAAGCAAGGAGGAACAGGAAAGGCAGGTATAAATAAGACAGAGGGCGGGAGCTAGCTCCGTCTGGCCAGGCTGTGATAGGCTCTCCCACTCCTAAGCCTGCCATCCTGAGTGGTGGAAGATGGAGTCAGTCTCACAGACATAGAAGCAGGTGCAGACTGATTACCTATGGGCGTAGATACAGAAGCTGTGCCTGGCAGATCCTTAACACATCCCTCCAGGGAGGACTTTTGTTCGGTTGGCCAACAGGAGACTAATTAGTCGCTGGGGACACCGCTCCAAACTGACTGGGCACGCTGGTGTTCATAGGACTCGAGACAGGATAGCTCATCATTTCCGGTGGCCCACGCTGCCAATTTCTGGTGGCCCATGCTTCCTACACTGTGTGTGCTTCTAACAAGGTTGCTCAGTCCAAGTCTGTCGGTCTGCTCCAGCCTCTGCCTGTACCCAATGCCCCCTAGCAGCACATTGCGATGGACTTTGTCACAGACCTTCCTCCATCAGCAGGATGCAATACTGTCTGGATGGCGGTACACCGGTTCTCGAAGATGGCACATTTTATCCCGCTGACCGGCCTACCTTCTGCTCCTTGACTGGAAAATCTTTTCATTCAGCACATCTTCCGCTTGCATGGCTTGCCCCTTCATATCGTGTTTGATCGGGGAGTTCAGTTCACCTCAAAATTCTGGAGAGCCCTCTGTAAACTCCTGGATGTGAAATTGGACTTTTCCTCAGCCTACCATCCCCAGTCCAATGGTCAAGTCGGAAGGATTAACCAGATCTTAGAGAATTATATTAGTCACTTCATTTCCCTGCAGCATGATGACTGAGTACAGCTTCTTCCATGGGCCGAGTTCTCATATAACAATCACACAAGTGTGTCCACTACTTCCACACCATTCTACATTGTCTACAGTCATCATCCACGAATCCCTCTTCCTTTTTCGGCTACCTCTCAGGTACCCGAAGCTGACTGCATTTGGGGACTTTCTACAAATCTGGCAGCAGACCTGGTCCTCTAATCTGCTGGCAGTCGATTGCATAAAGCGAAAAGCGGATACAAGAAGAGAGCCGCCTCAGTTTCTTCCGGATACCAAAGTCTGGCTGTCCTCAAGAAATATTCGCCTGAGGGTTCCTTTGTACAAATATGCTCCCAGGTTCCTCTGTCCTTTTGAGATACTACAACAGATTAACCCGGTCTCCTATAAGCTTAAACTGCCTCCTACCCTCAAAATCCCCAACTTCTTTCATGTGTCCCTCCTGAAAAATGTGGTGCTGAACCGCTACAGTAAGGGTATGTGCACACGATAACGACCATTACGTCTGAAATTACGGAGCTGTTTTCAGGAGAAAACAGCTCCTGCATTTCAGACGTAAATGCTCGTACTCGCATTTTGCGAGGCATCAATTACGGGCGTAATTTTGAGCTGTTCTTCATTGAAGTCAATGAAAAACGGCTCAAATTACGTCCCAAGAAGTGTCCTGCACTTCTTTGCCGAGGCAGTAATTTTACGCGCCGTCTTTTGACAGCGACGCGTAAAATTAAAGGTCGTCGGCACAGTACGTCGGCAAATCCATTGAAAGCAATAGGCAGATATTTGCAGACGTATTGAAGCCGTCTTTTCAGGCATAAATCGAGGCATAAAACACCTCGTTTACGCCTGAAAATAGGTCGTGTGAACCCAGCCTAAGACTCCTAGTCCTGCAGTTGCTCCCAGCGGTTCTTCCAAAGTGTTCGAAGTAAAGGAGATCCTGGACAGCAGGAAGGTATAAGGAAGGACTTTCTATTTAGTGGATTGGAGGGGGTTTGGTCCTGAGGAGAGGTCCAGGGAGCCAGGGGAAAATCTTAATGCCCCTACCCTCATTAAGAAATTCCTCTCTCGCTCTGGACTCAAGAAGAGGGGGCATAAGGGAGGGTACTGTAATGACCGTGGACCGCAGACCCCTCTCATCCTGCTGACGTCTTAATCCCCAGAGATGCCAGCACATGCGCCGTCCTGCCCTGCAGTGATAACTAGGGTGCGCGCGTGAGCTCATTCCTGGCCTTAAAGGGCCAGCACGTGCACATGTAAAGAAATAAGTAATTATCCCCAGATCACCCTGGACTGTAAGTAGGGCCCTGCCCTTTGACTTCTTGCCTGAGCGTTGTTTTGTATTCCTATGTTAGTCTTGCAAATGGTCTCTTAGTCATATCCTGTTCCCAGTGTTCCCATGCCCTGCTACCTGTATCCCGTGCTGTATTTGTTCCTGTGACCTCTCTAGTGTTGGATTTGTGTTGTGCCGTCTGCTACGCCTGCTGACTCACACCACGTCTGGTACCTCCTGCCACGTTTTGCATCACCTGTTGTGAAAGTACCATCGGTGCCTAAGATGCCTAAGCTGCTACTGTCTGGACCATTGCAGGTACCCTTGTGCTTCGACTTTGTATTGTATTATATTGTAAGCTTTGTATGGACGTCGCACACTGTTGTTTGGCCAGCTGCTACTCTGATACAGCGGTGCAGCCTACTGTGTCCACATACCCACAGATCGTGACAGAATTATTGGAACAACCTGGTGTTATCCAGCGAAAGTTCCTGTAAGCACCTGTAACCTGCCTGCAATTGCTATCGGTTATCAGCCTGTATCCAGTTGTCCGTTACCAGCCTGTGTCCAGTCTGCTGTTGCTTTTTGGTATCCAGTTGGCCGTTGCTAGTTTGTGCATAAGGTGAAAGCGGTAAATCAGCAGGGGGGGTGAGGGGGGCACAGCTCTTGAATATCGAGGACTCCTGACAACGAGCACAACATTGAGAGGATTCCTGGCTTGGCTCGCACTGCTGGAGATAAACTGGTTTCTAATGAAAACTACTGAATATTACAAAGTGGCACACCGCTGGAATCAGGGTCCCTGGCACTACTTTATGCTGCACTCACAAAGCACAGCATAAACCTAGTGACAGAGCATCTTTAACCCTTTCATGACCAAGGGTCATTAATGCAAATTTTCCATTTCTGATATGCACTTCTTTAAACGAGAATATCTTTGCAACCGTTTTGAACATCACAACTATTTTGACTTTGTTTTTTAACAAAACATATGAGGCTTTCATCCGCCAGATTATCTTAAATAATTCCATGTTTTTAATTCTTATTACTGTATGAGCAGACAAATCACTACAAATGTCCAAAAACACTTTTTGTAATTTTTTATATATATTTCTCTATATTATATATATATATATATATATATATATATATATATATATATATATATATATATACACACACACACATACGCACTTTCTTTCTGGATCGCTGTGAGCAGATAAGAGGGCTATTAGGCTATATTCACACAACATGAAAAAAAGGGCAGATAACAACGGATCAACTGTCAGTTTTTCATGGCTGTTTTGCATCAATGTGTCTCAAAATTTGAATCCATTTCCCGACTGTCTGACCGTTTTTCACCAACATTTGCCATCCATTTTTCATGGGCGGTAAAAAAATTGATGAATTTTATTCAGTAGGGTTTTTTTTGTCGCATCCATCTGAAATCACCACAGTGCCATTGTAGATACCACTGTAGATGCCACATTGCCCACTGTAGGTAGTGCCAATGCCCACATACTGCCCACTGTAAATAGTGCCAGTGCCCTCATAGTGCCACAGTTCCCCCTATAGATAGTGCCCACATAGTGCCACACACAGTGCCCATATAGATGGCACCACAGTGTCCCCTGTAGGTAGTGCCCATATAATGTCACCGTGCCCATGTAAATAGTGCCACATCTCCTGTATATAGAACCCCCTGTAGACAGCACCACACCCCCTGTAGACCGTATCACCCCCTGCATATAGCGCCACCCCCTGCATATAGCGCCACCCCCTGTAGATAGCACCATCTCGCTGCAGATAGTGCCACCCCCCTGAAGATAGTACCGCCCCTTGCAGATTGCACCATCCCCCTGTAAATAGCACCACCCCCTGTAGATAGCGCCACCCCGCCTGTAGATAGCAACATCCCCTCTGTAGATAGCGCCTCCCCCTGCAGATAGCGCCACTTCCCCAGTATGTATCAGCACCCCACCCCTCATAATTAGCACCCCTTCCTTTAAATAGCACTACTGTAGCTTCCTGTAGGAGTGGAATCCATCTGCCTGGGGATTCCGCTCCTAGGGGGAGCCCCTGATGTCTCTGCCCATATATGGACAGTGACGTTAGGAGCTAACTCTAAAAGCGGAATCCCCTGCGTCGGCAGCGCTGTGGCCGGGGATTCTGCTCCAGGAGTAGCTCCATATATGGACAGTGACGCCAGGGGCTTCTCCAGTAGCGGAATCCCCGGCACAGAGCAATCTGACACCGGGGATTGCGCTCCTAGAGAGAGCCGCCAACGTCTCTGTCCATATCTGGATAGTGACGCTGGGGGGCTTCTCCAGTAGCGGAATCCCCGGTCAGAGTGTCGGCTGAAGATTCCACTCCTAGAGAGAGCGCCTGGAGGTGGACAGTGACATTAGGGGCTCTCTCTAGAAGTGGAATCCCTGGCACAGTGCGATCTGACACTGGGGATTCCGCTCCTAGTGGGAGTTTAGGTGGTGCCATCTACAGGAGGATGGAGAGACATCGGGGCACCATCTAGGAGGGGAATCTCTGGCAGGAGAGCTGGCCGGGGATTCCGCCCCTAGAGGTGGCTTAAGTAGCACTATCTGCGGGGGGTTTGCGCTATCTACAGTGGGGGGTGTGGCGCTATCTACAGTGGGGGGTGTAGTCCGAGCCTCTTAAAGCCCCGGCAGACATGAAAGTGCAGCGCTGCTTACACTGAGGCAGCACTGCACTCCTTAAACTCCTTCAAGGCTGTCAATGTTTATACACGTGGCAACTGCACGGGGCATCGGCAGTTGGAACGTATATAGCCGTATGGCAGTCGTGAAGGGGTTAAACTACTTACAACTATTGTAAAAGTGCTAGTGTTCCCCATTAGGATATTTATATTATATTTTGACATGCTTTATTAATCAGTTAGACATGAATTACATTGCAATTATTCATTCTGCCAAACACAATTATCATTACTTCCTGTTCAAGTCCATATATTAATTACTTTCTTATTTATAGAACACTTACACTGCAGAAGTCATAAAACAGAGTTAAAGCCCCTGAAACATTTTTTACAAAAAGATATATGTTCTTCCAAAAATGAAATTAATAGAAAAATGATCTGAATTTATACAAGGGGCCATTGGTTAATGGCACATTAGTCATGCTAAAAATCCCAAGTCTGTATATAACTCAGACGGTTGGTTGGATTTAGCCCTAACAATGAGATTTTGTGGTCATACATCATGTCAAAGTCAACAAAGTTCACTTATATCCTACAATGAAAAATTGTTGATCAAATGTAATTTTGTTGTGACCTGATAAAAAATATATAGAAGACCTGACCAACCTATAATCCTACCGTGTGGATGCAGAGGATGGTAAAAAAAAAAAAAAACATGACAAGGATGCCAATTGCCTTTGCCAAATTCCTCCCCGACTCCAAATTTGGCAAACAGAATAAATCCCTGGATTAGTGTCCCATCTCCAGAATCTAGTACTCATAACTTGTAACATTATATTTTTCAAGAAAGGCATGAAGGCCCTTCTTGAACCTGCTTAATGAATGAACCGTCTCAACATCCTGTGCTAGAGAGTTCCATAGTCTCACTGCTCCTACAGTAATGTATCCCCGTCTATGATTATGGTGAAACCTTTCCTCTAGTTGTAGAGGATGCCCCCTTGTCATGGTTACAGGTCTAGGTATAAAATCATTAGAAGTATCACTGTACTGTCCATTCAAATATTTGTACATTGTAATTAGATTGCCCCTAAGCCTAAATTCTTTCTAAAAACTGTCCCCCAGCCTTGGTTTGCCTTCCCTAATACCCCCTATTAACCTCCTAACCAGTTTCTGTTCTGATCTCCATTGTCACTGCTGCTCTTTCTGTTTGTTTACATCCCTTGCTTCTGGTCCTGCCTGTTTCCTGTCTTGTAAGGGTATGTGCACACACACTAATTACGTCCGTAATTGACGGACGTATTTCGGCCGCAAGTACCGGACCGAACACAGTGCAGGGAGCCGGGCTCCTAGAATCATACTTATGTACGATGCTAGGAGTCCCTGACTCGCTGCAGGACAACTGTCCCGTACTGAAAACATGTTTTCAGTACGGGACAGCAGTTCCACGGAGAGGCAGGGACTCCTAGCATCGTACATAAGTATGATGCTAGGAGCCCGGCTCCCTTCACTGTGTTCGGTCCGGTACTTGCGGCCGAAATACGTCCGTCAATTACGGACGTAATTAGTGTGTGTGCACATACCCTAACCCACCATACCCATGATCCCCTGCTGCATATGAGGAGACAGCTTGCATCACCCCCCTCCCGCTTCCTCCAAAGCATCTCAGGTATTTGCATACTGCCACGCCCCTCTATGTTCACAGGTCATTCCCTGCTCTAATTCTAGGCAGCTTCCTCCCTGCACACTAGAATCATCATTATCCTTTTGTGCCTCCGTCTCCCCGCAGATCAGCTGTTTGGAAGGGGCCGCGATTTTTGTACGATCGTCGCTTCCCCTTCATTTCCTTTACTGCTCACACTGTGAATCACGGACACACTTGTAGCGGCGGTTCACAGTATTACAGCTTTCTCCCATTCAAGTGTATACTGTAATACTGTGAACCGCCGCTACAAGTGTGTCCGTGATTCACAGTGTGAGCAGTAAAGGAAATGAAGGGGAAGCGACGATCGTACAAAAATCGCGGCCCCTTCCAAACAGCTGATCTGCGGGGAGACGGGCCCCCACCGATCAGATATTGACGGCTTATCCTGAGGATAGGCCATCAATTTTTGTGGACTGGAAAACCCCTTTGACACCCCAAAAATGATTACTTTATGGAAAGTAGACCCCAGGGTATTAATTTAATGACATATCAAAGATTTGAAAATCTGCCGTGTAAAATGTATGCAGCATGCAGATGAGTTTTTTAAAATCTCATCTACTTGCCTTGTACTCCGTGTGTTACATGGTGACTTTGGCCATGACACAGGTCGTCCGACCAAAGATCGCTATGTCCCATAGCCTACACCGCAAGTAATGAAAGTCAATGTGGTCGCGTTGTGACTTGCAAGTAACTACGACACGATAGTTTGGATTTCTTGCAACTGTCATGTCGTGGCAACTTGCGCGTTTCGACACAACCACATTGACTTTTATTACATGCAAAGGAGGCTACGGGACATAGTGATCTTTGGCTGGTCGACCTGTGTCCTACGTGGCCAAAGTCGTCGTGTAGCAGAGGGACAAACTTCTCCCTCTCTGGTCTGTCTCTGCCAGAGAGGGAGAAGATGCAACTGGTGATCGCTGTGACAGGCTATCACAGCCATTGCCTAACTAGAGACCACTCTGAAGCCCGGAGATACAGCTGTCTCTAGACAGCTGTATCATGGAGCTCCTTACCGTCGGCACGCATGTGATCGCTATGAAAGGCTGTCACAGCGTTCACATGGCTGAGCTCCTTACCGTCGGCACGCAAGCCCTGCTGGGAGAAGCAATGTGATCATTGTGACAGGTTGTCCCAACGATCACATGACCAGAGACCACGCTGAGTGGTTTCCGGTTAAAGTTCCATGATACTACTGTCTAGAGACGCTTGAAAAAGACCCTCACTGGGGTCACAACGTCGCTTTTTAAGATGAAATAAAGACACCTCTATTTGATACCTGGATAACGTCTTGTGTCTGCTTTGGAGTCGGAGAGGATACAACTTGACACTGCCTGCACCGATTGAGAAAAATGTTCCCCTATTTGAATGCTCCCTGTGAATGCTCTCTGGGACTGTGATGTGCTGCTGGTCTCTTTTGACAGCTGTATCACTGAGTTAAATGCTGCAGGGGAGCGGCAAACCTGCTAACTCTGCAGGACGTTCTGGAACGGCCCTGCAGAGTTAATTGCGGACCGCCCAGACGTGGCTAAACAGATGAAGAAACACGTGGCACAGTTACGTCATTTGTGACGAAACCGTACACTCTGATAACCGTAACAATTTTGGATTAACAAGCGGTTACGTGACTGAAGATGGGATACGCCGCTACATTTATCAGATCCAACGTAAGTATATTGCAAAGTTACTTGTTTTGCATTGTTTCGTTTAACTAAATGTGATTGTTTGCTTCCAGAAAACCCCTTTAATTACCTTGGTTGTCCTTCTTTGTACCCGTCCCATTCTAGTTCAACCATGTCCTTATACACAAGCCCTCAAAATTGTACATAATATTTAATGTGTGATCTGACTAGTAATTTGTATAGAGGCCTTGTCATGAGTATCTATGCTTCTTTTGATGCATCCCATGATTTTTATTTTCCTTGGCAGCAGCTGCCTGGCACTGGTTGCTAAAGTTAGAGGTTCTGTCACCACATTATAAGTGTCCTATCTCCTACATAAGGAGATGGGCGCTATAATGTAGGTGACAGCAGTGCTTTTTATTTAGAAAAACAATCTATTCTTACCATGTTATTAGCGATTTTAGCTTTATGCTAATTAGTTTTTTAATGCCCAACTGGGCGTGTTTTAGTATATGACCAAGTGGGCATTGTACAGAGGAGTGTATGACGAGTCATGCACTTCTCCCCATTCATTTAGTCAGCGCATAGTGACACTGCATTGTTCGCTATGTGCTGTCTTATACTGACAGTATGTTCACACGACCTAATTTCGGCCGTTTTTCGGGCCGTAAACGGCCAAAAAACGGCCAAAAAATCGGAAGCAGAACGCCCCCAAACATCTGCCCATTGATTTCAATGGGAAAACGGTGTTCTGTTCCGACGGACGTTTTTCGCAACCTTTTTTTACGCGTAAGAAAACAGTGCAGGACACTTCTTGGGACGTTTTTGGAGCCATTTTCCATGGACTATTGAAAAAAGCTCCAAAAACGGTCGTAAAAAAACGACGCGAAGGACGCCGCGAAAATCGCAAATGGCACAAAAAACGTCTGAAAATCAGGAGCTGTTTTCTCTTGAAATTTTGAGAAGTTTTTAACTCTGCGTGTGAACATACCCTTAACGTTACTGAAGTGTTTAGACAGTGAATAGACATACCTTCCAGCCAGGACGGGATGTCTATTCACAATCCCGGCACTTCGTTAACGTTTCTGTGGTACTTACAGCAGAGCAAAGCGTAATCTCCCTGTAACATGTCATTTACAGCGTGATCTCGCGAGATTACACTTGCTCTGCTGTAAGTACCATAGAAACGTTAGCGAAGTATCAGGATTGTGAACAGACATCCCGTCCTGGCTGGAAGGAATGTCTAGTCACGGTCTAAACACTTCAGTAACGTTATGTCAGTATAAAACAGCACATCGTAAACAACCCATTGTCGCTATGCGCTGACTAAATGAATGGAGAGAAGTGCATGACGCTGATTGGCCAGGTCAGCGTCATACACTCGTCTGTACAACGCCCACTTGGTCTAAAGTAAAAACACGCCCAGTTAGGCATTAAGCAAGTCATTAGAATAAAGCTAAAATCGCTAATAACGTGGTGAAAATAAATTGTTTTTCTAAATAAAAAGCACTGCTGTCACCTACATTACAGCGCTGATCTCCTTATGTAGGAGACAGGGCACTTATAATGTGGTGACAGAGACTCTTTAAGTGTACTGTCCACCAATATCCCCAAGGCGTTTTCATGAGCAGTTTTACCTAGTGTCATACCATTTAATGCATAATTGTAGAATTTGTTTCCTGGGTGCATAACCTTACATTTATCCACAGTAGAAGAGCAATACATTGTCACCATCAAGGTAAACTTGCTTTGCTGTGTCGTTATTTATATATATATACAGATAAATATGTATACAGTATATATTTCATTCACATTAACCTCTTCAGCACTGAGCCTGTTTTGGCCTTGTGGATACAGCCGTTTTTTTAAAATCTGACATGTCTCACTTTATGTGGTAATAACTTGGGAATGCTTTTACCTATCCAAGCGATTCTGAGACTGTTTTCTCATGACATATTGTAATTTATCTTAGTGGAAAAATTTGATGAATAAATTCAGTATTTGTTTGTGAAAAACACCAAACTTTAGAGAAAATTTGCAAAAATTAGCTTTTTTCTAAATTTAAATTTATCTGCTTGTCAAACAGATAGTAATACCACACAAAATAGTTACTAATTAACATTTCCCATATGTCTACTTTATGTTTGCATTATTTTTCTAGGACGTTACAAGGCTTCAATTTCCAAAACCTATTTTTATAGGGACTAGTTCACTTCTGAAGTGGCTTTGAGGGCCTTATATATTAGAAACCCCAATAAGTAACCCACTTTTAAAAACACCACCCCTCAAAGTTTTCAAAACAGCAATTAGAAAGTTTCTTAACCCTTTAGGTGTTTCACGGGAATTAATGCAAAGTAGACGGGAAATGAACACATTTTTCAGAAAATCCATTTTAATCCATTTTTTTCTCTAACACAAAAGCTTTTACCAGAGAAACGCAACTCAATATTTATTGCCCAGATTCTGCAGTTTTTAGAAATGTCCCACATGTGGCCTTACTGTGTTAATGGACTTAAAACACAGGCCTCAGAAGCAAAGGAGCACCTAGAGGATTTTGGGGCCTCCTTTTTATTAGAATATATTTTAGGCACCATGTCAGGTTTGAAGAGGTCTTGTGGGGCCAAAACAGTGGAAACACCCCCAAAAAGACACCATTTGGCAAACTACACCCCTCAAGGAATTTATCAAGGGGTATAGAGAGCATTTTAACCCCACAGTTTTTTTGCTGAATTTAGTGGTATTCGTTCGTAAAAATGAAAATCTAAATTTTTCCAATGAAAAATATAGAAATTATACATTTTTACAAGGAATAAAGAAGAAAAAAGCACCCCAAGATTTGTAAAGCAGTTTTTTCTGATTACGGCATTACCCCATATGTGGTAATAAATGGCTGTTTGGACACACGGCAGGGCCCAGAAGGGAAGGAGCGCTATTTGGCTTTTAGAGCTCAAGTTTGCTGGATTGGTTTTCGGGAGTCCCTGCGGGACCAAATCAGTGGACACACCCCAGAAGTGACCCCATTTGGGAAACTACAGCCCTAAAAATAATTTATCTAGGGGTATAATGAGCATTTTGATCCCATAGGTTTTTTGCTGAATTTAGCGTAATTAGGCCGTGAAAACTTCTATTGTTTTTTTTTATTTTTTTACGGCGTTCACTGTGCATTATAAATGACATATTTAATTTAGTCTGTGGGTCGATGCGATTACGGCGATACCATATGTATATAGGTTTTTTATTTTTTACGGTGTTTGCATAATAAAATCACGGTTTTAAAAAAAATATTTCGTTTTTGTGTCGCCATATTCTAGGAGCCACAACTTTTTTATTTTTCCATCAAGAAAGTGGTGTGAGAGCTTGATTTTTACGGAACAAACTGTAGTTTTTATTGGTAGACTTTTTGAGTGCATGCGACTTTTTGATCCCTATTTATTCAATTTATTCGGAGCTGAAGTGACTAAAAATAGCGATTCTGGTATAGTTTTTAAATATTATTTTTATGGCGGTCACCGTGCGGGATAAATTACAGGCAGAACATTCCTCTAGCAGGACCTAATCACCTACCATAGATGGCAGACCGGAGGCCTTTGTTAGGCATCCAGTTGCCATAGCAACAATTGTCCCCCCGCAATTTCGTAGCGCCAATATTGTTATAACAACTTAAATGCGGAGGCACTATTGACCGCCGCATTTAAGGGGTTAATCGGTTCGGTTCACAGCTGTGATCCGACCCAATGTCTTCCCCCAGTACTAAGGCTGCTAGTAGCAGCCCGTACTGGGAGATGCCGGGCATAGCGGAACTCCTGTGTGCTCTGTTAGGAGTACACGTAGATTAACGGGCTGCAGGCACAAGGACCAGTGCTGCAGCCCATTAATCTATGTGGGTGGTCAGGAAGGGGTTAAGGCCTCATGCACATGGCCGTGCCCGTAATCACGGCTCGCGATTGCGGGCGCGGCCGGTGACACCAGCGGGCCGCTTTTTCGTGCTGTGCTCCCATACAAAGTATGGGAACACAGCTCGTAAAATCAGAAAAGCAGGACATGCTCCATATTTCCCCGCATGGTTCTACGGCACGGACACCCTTCCGTAGCGCTACGGAAAGGTGTCCTTGGCCAATAGAACCGGGCAGGTACGTAATTGCGGTCTGCAATTACGGAGTTTTTTTTACGGTCGTGTGCATGGGGACTAACAGCTCATCCTTAGTTTCTACAGGCAGTCTATAAAAAATGAGGTCATCAAGGATCTGTCAGTGTTGTCTGTGTGTATTGTATTTATTATAGTATGCATTATAAAAGATTTTCACATCAACTTTGCCATAGCTGAGGTAATGCGCTCTTCCAAGGTATAATCTGTTGTGATGGTTTCAGATTTGACTGTCTCTTTTAGTATACTAAAGCACGCTGTTCTGGTGCTTTTTAGGGGCATTTTAGTTTTAAAGGAATATGAAACCTAGAAAGGAATGATAAAAGTAAATAGAATAAATACCATAGTGTTTTTCAGTCCGCAGGAATTTATGCATGTTCATGAAACAGAGCACGCAGAAATCTTGCAGAGAACAGAGGTGTTAATTTCCTTATGATCCCAGTTGACGAATGACTGAAGGGCGGTGCTGAGAAAGGGTGGTAGCTTTTCCGGTCTCCTACTGCAGACAGAGCAGTAGGGGAGATCTATCTGCAGCCAGTTGTCTTGCCAACAGACATATGTTTGTGAGAATGGGGAAGGCTGATCTCCTTGGACACATATAAAATTATTTTGAATTTCTCATAATTTTGATTACAATATAAGGCAGACTATGACCAAACGAGGGGAGGATATTAGGCTGGATTCACACATTTTGTGTTTGTTGCAAATCTTGATTCAAATTTTTGAGCCAAAGCCAGAAGTGGTTCAAAAGGAATGGGAAATATAAAAAAAAAAAAAATATTTAGAGGAAAAAGACATGGACCAGACAATCCA
The DNA here is from genome assembly GCF_050947455.1 of Rhinoderma darwinii. Taxonomy (NCBI): domain Eukaryota; kingdom Metazoa; phylum Chordata; class Amphibia; order Anura; family Rhinodermatidae; genus Rhinoderma; species Rhinoderma darwinii. The sequence goes on along the minus strand of NC_134688.1, from coordinate 121,850,183 downwards.
CAATGTAGACGTTGATCTGAGCAGCTAGGCATAATTTCTAAACATGAACATGAGGTTCTTAGTTAACATTTTGATCAAACTGTATAAGCCCACTTGCCACTACACGGCGACCTCTTTTAAAGTGGGTCCCTACTCTAGCGGTTGCAGCGCCGCATGGCGGCCATCGCAGCACCGCTCCTGCAGAGGGAGCCCAGGGGCCCAAAAGCATCCATGCCATCAGATCGTGCCAAGCCTCCTTGGCTCTGGGCTACGTCCCCCCACAAATGCAGCACTACAGCAACAGACACCACCATACAGCACCACAACATGTGAACAGATGGAATAAGCTCACCTTACGATGCGCCCCCAGTGGCCGAGAGAGCACAAGCAAGGGCAGAAACACCTATGAGGTCATTCCTGGATTAAAATAAGCTGTTTTGTTTTTTTCAAATGTGTGGAGTGCTGGTCCAAGTAGAACAAATAAATGGAAAAGGGTGGATTATATATATATATATATATATATATATATACACACACATATATGGCAATATTTAGAGGAAAAGGAAACAAACATATAATTTTACTTCCTCCAGGATCTATTTCTGGTTTTGACTCAAAATTATGCAACAAAATCTGCAACATTTACTCGATGTGTGAAAAAAACGTCCGAAAATGCCTCCCATTGAAAAACCACCTCGCGAGAAAAAGAAGCGACATGCTCTATCTTCGGGAGTTTACGTCTCTGACCTCTCATTGACTTCAATGGGAGGCAGAGAAAGCGTATTTTGCTGCGTTTTTTCCCATCAGTGCTCAATGGCCGCGGGCGGAATATTGAGGCAGAATATTCTGCCTGCAAAAAAACTCTGTGTGAACATACCCTTAAAGGGGTTGCCCGGGCATGGACTACCGATGACCTATCCACAGGATAGGTCATCCGTATAGGATCGGTTGGGGTCGGACACCCGGACCCCACACGATCAGCTGCTCGGGCTGCCTCCGGGCACCGGCGTCCATGCCGGAAGCAGATGGCTTTAGTCCCAGAATAGTGGCTGAGCTGCAGTACTGTAGCATTGCTGCTATTCAGTGTATGGAGCCATCTGCTTCTGGCTCCGAACACTGCATACACTGCATAACATCCGGTGCCCAGAGGCAGCTGGAAAAGCTGATTGGTGCTGGGTCTACGTGTCGGACCCCCACCGGTCATCAGCAGTCTGTGCCCTAGCAACCACTTTAAGGGAAGAATTGCTAAGATTGTTTAAAAACATTTATTAGGAGATCTCCTACTCCTGTTCCATCTTAATTAACAATTACCTGATAAATGGCACAACTGGATTTAAAAAAAATATCATACTTAAAACAAAGGGGATGTTTTATAAGCGAGCATTGACAGATGTTTTTTAAAGGCCAATGAAATTAAGGTTTTAGGTAAACATTTAGAGCAAATGCATGACCTTGACAACATACAGTATCTAGATCTATGTTTAAAAGAAGCTGCAACAATCATTCAGCACCCAGCAAGAGACATGACCCGGAATTTTAGATATCATAACCTCCATGTCAAGCCCTTGGAAATAATAGGCAGAGACTCAATAGCAAAACACTCAGCTCAATGTCACTGAACAAACACAACATTCTCCAAACAGGAGAAAAATACTTCATTGAAAGAATTATCCTAATTTGGCAAAGCCTACATTTATAAACATGAAGAAAAAAAGTATACTTCTGACTATTTTCATTAAAGCCCAAACAGTAAAAGAAAATGCTGATGCTCAAAAAGCCCTTTCCGCAAAACTTGGAATGAGTGTAAAAAAAAAATGAGAATAATAATTAGACAATTTTTTTGCTGACTTATGTGATTTATTTAGTTTAAAAAAAAAAAAGAATGCCTTAGGGGTGACCTAATTACTATGAGAAAAAAATATCCAATCTCTCTAAATATTGTAATCCACCAGCTCTCTTCAACAACATGATAAACTTTTTACAAGCTTTACTTCTTGTACATCAGATTCTGAAATATGACACAATGGTGGAGATTACAAATCCTAATAGAAGAGCTGAACTTTATATGGGGTTACTCAGAATCACTTCAAATAATGGCAGCTGTGTACGGACTACTATTTAACATGAGTTTAAATGTGGCTAATTCTGAACACAATTATAAGAGGGTGTTCACACAGTGGCGTAACTACCGCGGTAGCAGCCGTAGTGGCTGCTACAGGGCCCGCAGCTTGAGGGGGCCGCCAGCCGGCAGCCAACACGCCCCCCCATATGTCCGGTGGCGCCGCTAGCAGCCATATGTCCCGCGCCGCCAACAAGTATGGGCCGAGGCGACACAGGCCCTCTCATGCCCGTAGGCGTCGCTAGCACCGGACAGCGAACCCATCTTGCAGTAATTGTACCTGCGTCTATAGCACGCAGGTACAAATACATGCATTAGCGCCGAATGGCCGGGCATGTTCCGGGTCCGACCATTCAGCACCTTACAATGACGCTGATTGGCAGTGCAAAATGACATGCCCCCCCAATCAGCGCCTTTCAACTACGCTAGCGCCGCTTCCGTGCTTGAAAGGCACTGATTAAAGGGACAAGTCATTCTGCCCCACCAATCTGCATCATTAAATGACGCTTTGTTCAGCTCCAGCAGACCTGCACAGATGAGAGCAGGTCTACATTGCCATCGGACGGCGCGGGAACGGGATCGTGTGAGTATGTAAAGTTTTTTTTGTTTTTTTCTAATAAAACTGTGAGTGGCATTATCTATAGTGGGGGCTCTATCTACAGGGGGGTTGTCTATGTGGGGATGTGGGCCACTATATAGGGGGTCTATATGTGGGGCACTATCTACAGGGGGATCTATATGTGGGCCACTATGTACAGGGGGCTCTATATGTGGGGATGTGGGGCACTATTTACAGGGGGGTCTATATGTGGGGATGTGGGGCACTATCTACAGGGGGGTATATATGTGGGGATGTGGGCCACTATATACAGGGGGGTCTATATGTGGGGATGTGGGCCACTATATACAGGAGGGTCTATATGTGGGCAACTATATACAGGGGTGGTCTATATGGGGGCAACTATATACAGGGGGTCTATATGTGGAGATGTGGGCCACTATCTACAGGGGTGGTCTATATGTGAGCAATCATATACAGGGGGGTCTATATGTGGGGATGTGGGGCACTATCTACAGGGGGGTCTATATGTGGGGCACTATATACAGGGGGAGCTATATGTGAGACACTATACAGGGGTGGGCTATACGTAAAGCACTATCTATAGGGGAGATATTTTTAGGGCACTTTCTATAGGGGTGGGCTATATGTGGGACACTATATACAGGGGTGGGTTACCTGTGGGGCACTAGCTACAGGAGGGCTATATGTAGGGCAGGGGCATAACTAGGAAAGACTGGGCCCCATAGCAAACTCTTGACTGGGCCCCCCCCAGGTGCCACAAGCAGCCCCCCTTATAAATAGTGCCCCCTGTAGAATGGGCTATACAGCCCCCCTGTAGACAGTGCTATATAGCCCCACCTATAGACAGTCACACCCAATTTGTAGATAGCGCCCCCACCTCCCCCTTGTAGATAGTGCCATACAGCCCCCTGTACACCGCATTCCAAATTATTATGCAAATGTTATTTTTCGCTGATTTTCCTAAATAGTCGATGCAATTGACAGTCAGTATAATCTTCAAGCCATCAACCGTTGGAGTATAATGCAAATTTTATTGAACGAATCTCCTAATGACAACAGATTTTTTTTTTTTTGAATTTGTAGCATCAGGAGGTCATATTTACAGAAATCAAAAGCTCTTTCAATAAAAAAAAACCCTAACAGGCCAAGTTACATGTTAACATAGGACCCCTTCTTTGATATCACCTTCACAATTCTTGCATCCATTGAATTTGTGAGTATTTGGACAGTTTCTGCTTCAATATCTTTGCAGGATGTCAGAATAGCCTCCCAGAGCTTCTGTTTTGATGTGAACTGCCTCCCACCCTCATAGATATTTTGCTTGAGGATGCTCCAAAGGTTCTCAATAGGGTTGAGGTCAGGGGAACATGGGGGCCCCACCATGAGTTTCTCTCCTTTTATGCACATAGCAGCCAATGACACAGAGGTATTCTTTGCAGCATGAGATGGGTGAATACTGTGAGGAGGTTGAAACCTTGTGGGTGGAACTAGAAAGGGAGGTAAACACTAAAAAAATTACTTTTGGTGTAATCTATAGACCCCCCCAATATAACTGAGGAGATGGAAGGTCAGCTATATAAACAGATGGAGCGGGCTGCACAGGCGGGTACTGTAGTGATAATGGGAGATTTTAATTTCCGGGATATTTATTGGTGTCATGGTTCGGCTTCAACTGCAAAGGGGAGACATTTCCTCAACCTGTTGCAGGAAAATTTTATGGGCCAGTTTGTGGAAGACCCGACTAGAGGTGAAGCTCTGTTGGATCTGGTCATTTCTAATAATGCACAGCTTGATGGGAATGTCAATGCTCGTGAAAACCTCGGTAACAGTGATCATAATATAGTTACATTTTACCTATACTGTAAAAAAACAAACGCAGGCTGGGAGGGCAAAAACATTTAATTTTAAGAAAGCCAATTTCCCCAGGATGAAGGCTGCAATTCAGGATATAGACTGGGAAGAACTAATGTCAAATAATGGGACAAATGATAAATGGGAGATTTTCTAATCTACTTTGGGTAATTATAGTGCAAAATTTATTCCTATAGGTAACAAGTATAAACAACTAAAATTAAATCCCATATGGCTTACACCTTCTGTGAAAGGGACAATACATGACAAAAAAAAGGGCATTTAAAAAATACAAATCTGAGGGTACAGCTGTAGCCTTTGTAAAATATAAAGATCTTAATAAAATCTGTAAAAATGTAATAAAATTAGCAAAAATACAAAATGAACGGCAGGTGGCCAAGGATAGTAAAACAAATCCCAAAAAATTCTTCAAGTATATAAATGCTAAAAAGCCAAGGTCTGAACATGTAGGACCCCTAGATAGTGGTAATGGGGAGTTGGTCACAGGGGATCAAGAGAAGGCAGAGTTACTAAATGGGTTCTTTAGCTCTGTATATACAACTGAAGAAAGAGCAGCTGATGTAGCCGGTGCCATTGCTGTTAATATATCAGTTGATATACTGAATTGGATGAATGTAGATATGGTCCAAGCTAAATTAAATAAAATAAATGTGCACAAGGCTCCGGGACCAGATAGGTTACACCCTAGAATTCTTAAAGAGCTCGGTTCAGTTATTGCTGTCCCCCTTTTCATAATATTCAGAGATTCTCTAGTGACTGGTATAGTGCCAAGGGATTGGCGCAGGGCAAATGTGGTGCCTATTTTCAAAAAGGGCTCTAGGTCTTCCCCGGGTAATTATAGACCAGTAAGCTTAACATCCATCGTGGGGAAAATGTTTGAGGGGCTATTGAGGGACTATATACAGGATTATGTGACAAAAAATAGTATTATAAGTGACAAGCAGCACGGTTTTACGAAGGACAGAAGTTGTCAAACTAACCTTTTTATGAAGAGGTGAGCAGAAGCCTAGACAGAGGGGCCGCTGTGGATTTAGCGTTTTTGGACTTTGCAAAGGCATTTGACACTGTCCCCCATAGATGCCTAATGGGTAAATTAAGGACTATAGGTTTAGAAAATATAGTTTGTAATTGGATTGAGAATTTGCTCAAGGACCGTATCCAGAGCGCTGCGGTCAATGATTCCTACTCTGAATGGTCCCCGGTAATAAGTGGTGTACCCCAGGGTTCAGTGCTGGGACCACTATTATTCAACTTATTTATTAATGATATAGAGGATGGGATTAATAGTACTATTTCTATTTTTGCAGATGACACCAAGCTATGTAATATAATTCAGTCTATGGAAGATATTCGTGAATTGCAAGCAGATTTAAACAAACTAAGTGTTTGGGCATCCAGTTGGCAAATGAAGTTTAATGTAGATAAATGTAAAGTTATGCATCTGGGTACCAACAACCTGCATGCATCATATGTCCTAGGGGGAGCTACACTGGGGAAGTCACTTGTTGAGAAGGATCTGTGTGTACTTGTAAATCATAAACTAAATAACAGCATGCAGTGTCAATCAGCTGCTTCAAAGGCCAGCAGGATATTGTCGTGTATTAAAAGAGGCATGGACTCGCGGGACAGGGATGTAATATTGCCACTTTACAAAGCATTAGTGAGGCCTCATCTAGAATATGCAGTTCAGTTCTGGGCTCGAGTTCATAGAAAGGATGCCCTGGAGTTGGAAAAAATACAAAGAAGAGCAACGAAGCTAATTAGGGGCATGGAGAATCTAACTTATCATATAGTGTGCGCCGTTTTAAAAGTGGATTTTAAAGATTTTGTTGCATCTGAAAAAAAACATACAAGGGAATGTTTGGAAATATTGTCAGGTCATGTATTACCGCATGGTGGCGGTTCAAGGGATTAAAACTACCAGACAGGTTCCCATTAAATATACAATGAATTGAGAACAATTCCATCTGCCCTGCAATTTTGTTATTGTAAATATATCCTATATAACTACAGATCCAGAACCAAGCTCTGACATACAAACAGTACCACAACCAAGCTCAGTACATAAATACAGTGCTAGAACAAAGCTAAGTACATATATACAGCACCAGAACAAAGCTCCGTACATAAATACAGCACTAGAACCAAGCTCTGACATATATACAGCACCAGAACAAAAGCTCAGTACATATATACAGCACTAGAACAAACCTCAGTACATAAATACAGCGCTAGAACCAAGCTAAGTACATATATACAGCACAAGAACCAAGCTTAGTACATAAATACAGCACTAGAACAAAGCCCATACATATATATACAGCACCAGAACCAAGCTCAGTACATAAATACAGCACAAGAACAAACCTCAGTACATAAATACAGCACTACATCCAAGCTCAGTACATATATACAGCACCAGTACCAAACTCTTTACATATATACACAGCACCAAAACCAATCTCATACGTATATACAGCACCAGAACAAAGCTCAGTACTTAAATACAGCATCAGAACCAAGATCAGTACATATATATAGTGCCCCACATATAGACCCCCTGTAGATAGTGCCCCACATCCCCACATATAGACCCCCCTGTAGATAGTGGCCCACATCCCCACATATAGACCCCCCTGTATATAGTGGCCCACATCCCCACATATGGACACCCCCTGTAGATTGTGCCCCACATCCCCACGTGCGTGCGTGTGTGTGTGTGTGTGTGTGTGTGTGTGGGACACAGTGTATAGTACTATTATAATCAGGGACACAGTGCATGGCGCTATTATAACCAGGGACACAGTGTATGCCGCTATTATAGTTAGAGGTGCAGTTTATGGCGCTTTATTATATTTAGAGGTGTTGAGAATTTTAACTTCGTTTATAGGTGCAGAAATGTTTTAAATGTGAGAAGCTGAAGACATCTGAGCGGAAAACTGCAGATATGGGTCGTGGCCGGTAGAAATCCATCATAGAGGTCTGGACCAGAGGGAGATGAAAAGAACTAGAATCTGAGATGCCACCTGTGAGTCACTTAATGGAAATGTTTATTTTGCCTCTAATCAGCACTGTAGTCGCTGTATGATCTGCAGCGAGATGATGGTGGTATGATTTTTTTTGTGAAACATATATACAGCTTGGTTCTGGTGCTGTATATATGTCAGAGCTTGGTTCTAGTGCTGGATTTATGTACTGAGCTTGGTTGTGGTACTGTATATATGTCAGAGCTTGGTTCTGGATCTGTAATTATATAGGATATATTTATAATAACAAAATTGCAGGGCAGATGGAATTGTTCTCAATTCATTGTATATTTCATGGGAACCTGTCTGGTAGTTTTAACCCCTTGAACCACCACCATGCGGTAATACATGACCTGACAATATTTCCAAACATTCCCTTGTATGCTTTTTTCAGATGCAGAAAAATCTTTAACACCTTAACGACCGGTGTATAGTGTTTTTACGTCGGCCATTCAGGGTAGTTCTTCTGAAGCAACGCGTTTTCACGTCGGCACTTCAGAAGAACTTTCCCCGCATTGTGCGGGGTGCTGCTGAAGCCCGGGCTGTTAGTAACAGCCTCAGGCTTCAGGGCAACGATCGGAGACCACTAGCAGTGATCTCAGATAATATTTAACCCCTCAGATGCGGTGCTGAATAGCGGGTGCCGCACTTGAGTGATTTTAGAGGGAGGGGGCTCCCTCTCTCATCCCACTGGTATCCCCGCATGCATCGCGGGGTGCCGATGGGTTCTATGGCAGCCTGGTGCCTAACAAAGGCCCCCAGGTCTGCCTTTAGTAATTGCCTGTTAGACCATGCCAGAGGCATGACCTAACAGGTGCCTGTCAGTTTTACACTGACCGGCAATAATACACTACGATACCGAAGTATTGCAGTGTATTATAATAGCGATCAGAAGTCTGCACAGTAAAGTCCCCTAGTGGAACTAAAAAGAAAGTAAAAAAAAAATATAGTTAAATAAAGTTTGAAATAAATAAATAAATGTCCCAAGTAAAAAAATTAATTAAAAAAAAACACTTTTCCCCCTTACAAAATACTTTATGAAAAAAAGTAAAAAGTTACTCACATTTGGTACCGCCACGTCCGTAACGAACCCAACTATAAAACGATTACATTATTAAACCCGCACGGTGAATGCCGTAAAAAGTATAATTAAAAACAACGCCAGAATTGCTGTTTTCTGTTCATCCTGCCTTCAAAATAATTTGATAAAAAGTGATCAAACCATCGCATCTACTCCAAAATGGTACCAATACAAACTACAAGTCGTCCCGCAAACAAAAAGAGCCCTCATACAGCTGCATTGGTCAAAAAATAAAAAAGTTATGTCTCTTAAAATATGGCGACACAAAAGCAAATCATTTTGAAAAAAAATGTGTTTTTACTGTGTAAAAGTAGAAAAACATAAACAAATCCATATAAATTTGGTATCGCCGCAATCGTAACGACCCGCTGAATAAAGTTATTATGTTATTTATACCACACGGTAAACGGCGTAAAATTAAGACGCAAAACAAATGCCTAAATTTCTGGGTTTTTTCCAGTACCCCACTAAAAAAAGTTATTAAAAAGTTAATCAATAAATTATATGTACCCCCAAATGGTGCTATTATAAAATTCAACTTGTCCCACAAAAAAAAAGTCCTTATACAGCTATGTTGACGCAAAAATAAAAAAGTTATAGCTCTTTGAATGCGACAATGGAAAAACTTAAAAAATTGCTCGGTCATTAAGGTTTAAAATACCTTCGGTATGAAGGGGTTAAAATCCACTTTTAAAACCGTGCACACTATATGCTAATTACTCATTAAAGGGTCATGGGGCAGTGCCGCTATCCTGAAGAGTCACATAGTCCGGCCTCCAAACCCACCATTCCATGTTTGAGTGACATCTCCGTGGCTGATACAACTTTCTCGGATGCGCCATTGCCTTGTGGCACTATACACAATGGGGGGCTGTGTGGCACTATACACAAGGGGGAACTGTGTGGCACTATACACATGGGGAACAGTATGGCACTATTTACAAGGGGGGGCTGTGGCTCTATCTACAGGGGGCTGAGTGTGGCGCAATCTACAGGAGTCTGTGTGTGGCACTATCTACTACGGGGGGGGCTGAGTGGCACTATATACAAGGGAGGGGGGCTGTGTGGCACTATATACAATGGGAGCTGTATAGCGCTATATACAGTGGGGGTTTATGGCGATATCTGCAGGGGGGCTGTATGGCACTATCTACAAGGGGGAGGTGGGGGCGCTATATACAAATGTGGTGTGACACTGTCTATAGGCGGGGCTATATAGCACTGTCTACAGGGGGGCTGTATGGCACTGTCTACAGGGGGCACTATTTATAAGGGTGGCTGCTTGTGGCATATAAGGGGGGCCCGGTCAAGAGTTTGCTATGGAGCCCAGTCTTTCCTAGTTACGCCCCTGTGTTCACACTTATGCAACCACATTATTGTAGTTTTGTTATTTTTATATTTCCCCTCTAAATTATTTCAGTTTGTTTTTCAATGGAATTGTACAGATTATGGGTCATATTAAATGAGTTTTCCTATGTGAGACATTTATGACCTATCCACAGGATATAATCCAAAAAATGAAGTATTTGAAGCAGCACAAATCCTGATATCAGGCTTGATGACAGGCTTGGGAAAGACCCTTCACTTGTCACGGGTCGAAACGTTGAAATTTTTTGCTGGATGTTTGACCAATAAAAGAATATATTGATTGACATTTGGGAGACGTGTGCTGCTGTTCAACCATCCTTTTGTGAGGTTATCCACAGGATATGCCATAAATGTCAGATAGATGTGGGTCCCGTAAGTCCCATAGAACTGAATGGTAGTTACGGAAACACCGTAGCTCACATGCTACGCTGCTTCCATAACTGCCATTCACTACTATGGGAGTTACACAAACAGCATAGCTCTGCGAGCTATGCTATTTTCGTAACTCCCGACCATATAACCAGGAAGTGGCCGGGAGTCAGCGAGATCAGACAAAGCTAGAACGGTGTTTAGGGGGCCCCGTTCTAGAGATAAGTGCGGATCCTAGAGATGGGATCTGCATCTATCTGACATTTATGACATATCCTGTGGATGTCATAAATATCTCTCATGGGAAAACCCCTTTAAGGCTGGGTTCACACTGAGTTTTTTTGCAGGCAGAAAATCTGCCTCAAAATTCCATTTGGAATTTTGAGGCAGATTTTGCTCTGCCTACACGCCAATTCTTGCGGCATTTTTCACAGCGTTTTTTGCTCGTGGCCATTGAGCGCCACGGGCAAAGAACGCAGTGAAATACGCTTTATCTGCCTCCCACTGATGTCAATGGGATGTCAGAGATGTAAACGCTCGAAGATAGGGCATGTCGCTCCTTTTTCCCGCGAGACGGTTTTTCCGCTCGTGGGAGAAAAACGCCTCCGCCTCCCATTCAAATCAATGGGTGGAATATTTGGAAGTTTTTTGGCGTGTTTTCCGACGCGAAAGGAGGACAATAGAGGAGGAGGGAGCGTGGAGGACAAGATAAAAGGAGGAGGGAGCGTGTTAGTGAAGAGACAAGACGGCCAGGCAGTGCGGGAACTACGAGTGTGAAGAGGGCTGAGGAGGCATGGACGACGAGATAGAAGGAGAGAGCCTGTACTAAGATTGATGATGCTCCGTGTCTTTGTTCAGCCAGCACTTCCTGCTGTGTAAAGACACGGCGCATGATCAACTACATCTACAGGCGGCGGGACCAGAGGAGGCGGAGCTCTGAAGAGCTCATGAAACATCCGCCCGGCCCACTGCCTGTAAATGTAGCTTTCTCAGCCGGAAGTGCTGGCCGAGCAAAGACACGGTACCTCGCAGGAAATAAAAAATTTACTCTGGGTGCGGTCACGTGACGGCAGATCGGAACACGGTAACGCTGGCACAGGTAAGCAGACACTATATTAGAAGTGTTATTAAATATGACTAATTAAGTTAAAACTGAAATAAAATTTATTCCCGGCAACCCCTTTAAGCTTATAAGGATTACATATCTACACTATTCCTATTCCTCAACACAGACACTGAGTTTGATACTTTGTATCAAAACTATAATATACAGTCATTATGAACACACCTCATGATGACTATAAGGAGGTTCTATAAAATAGAGAAATGGTGCTTACAGTCTAGTCAGTGGCATAGCTATAGCGGTTGCAGCAGTTGCACTTGCGACCGGGCCTCTAAGCCTGGGGGCCCACAGGGCCCCCGATGCCACACAGAGCGCTAATGCTAATTCTTTATCTGCCATGACACCAGCACTTCCTGATTACAGGCAGGGCTCCTTTAGACGTCATGGTCACATGGTACACTCAGTGTACCATGTGACCGTGACATCACATGAGGGGCGTTCCAGCCAGTGTGGAAGAGCCGGTGCAGTAGAGCATGGAATACTGTAGGTAAGCTGCAGAGGGGGCCTGAAATGCATGTCTGTTGTATTGTGCTGTCTGTTTTGGGGTGGAGAGAGGAGAGGGGGGCTTTAAATTAAAGCCTCCCCCTCTTTATTGCAAACACAAACTCCACGATACAATACATTACAAACTGTGGTCCCTAGGACGTAGATACAGTTGAATTTAATGCTGGAGCAAGGAGCTAACGGCTCTTTCCTCCAACATTCACTGTGCCGTAAGCATTAAAGGCTCGGCGCAGACCGATGAGAAGCGCGATTTAGTGACGTCATCGCGCCTGTCTGCGCCGAGTCACTCATAGCACAGGGCAAAGGAGGAGAAGGATCTCCTCCACCTGTCGCGGGAGTGGGGATAGGTAAGTAATTTTATTATTTTTATATTATGCACATATGGGAGTATTATACTGTATGGGGGGGCTGATATGGTGGCAGCTATGGGGCATTATACTGTGGGTGGACAGTTATGGGAGCATTATACTGTTGGGGACAGCTATGGGGGCATTATACGGTATGGGGGACTGCTATAGGGGCATTATACTGTATGGGGGCAGCTATGGGGGGAATTATACTGTATGGGGGCATTATACTATATGGGGCAACTACTGGGAGCATTATACTGTGTGGGGCAGCTATGGGGGACATTATACTGTGTGTGGGGCAGCTATAGGGGGCATTATACGGTGTGGGGGGGCAACTATGGGAGCATTATACTGTATGGGGAGCATTATGCTGTGTGGGGGCAGATATAGCGGCATTATATTGTATGGGGGCAGCCATGGGTGGCATACTGTATGGGGGGCATTATACTGTATGGGGCAACTATGGGGGGAAAATTATACTGTGTGGGGCAGCTATGGGGGGAAAATTATACTGTGTGGGGCAGCTATGGGGGGCATTATACTGTGGGGGCAGCTATGGGAGCATTATACTGTATGAGGGCCGCTATGGGGTATTATACTGTATGGGTGCAGCTATGGGGAGCATTATTCTGTGTGGGGGCAGTTATGGGGAGCATTATACTGTGTGGGGGCAGCTATGAGGGGCAAAATACTGTGTGGGCATCCATAAGGGCAGTTGGGCAAAGCGGCTGGGCATAAGCGCGGGCAGGGGTCTTGTGGTGTTGGGGAGGGGTAGGGGGGCTCAAGCTGAATTTTTGCACCAGGGCCCATGAGCTCTTAGCTATGCCCGTGAGTCTAGTATCAGGACAAGGTTCCACTTTCTAAAATACAGCCTTTCCCAATGCTGCACCAATCACAGGCTTTTATGAAGGGGCTGAGCCAGGCACCTCGACGTCTCATCCGAAAGTGCCCATGCTTTAATACAGATGCTTCTGCAGACGCAGAACATGGTCTAGTATATATTGGTAAATTGTATCCTGTCCTGATTTCAGTTTCTGAGGTGCCATTTTTACCCTGCTAAATTGCTTCCCAGTTATTTTATGCTCTGACAATTGATTTTTTTTTTACCACGTTTATGGACTTTCCTGAATGCATTTCAGCAGGTCTTAAAACGCAATGTAAAACCTGTAGCATGCAGTTAAGAATTTAGCAGCTATTTTCTGCAGATAAGTACCTGTTTTAAATTGAGTTTTGGAGTCTGCAATTGAGGAACTGGAATTATGTTCTAAATAGACATTGTTTTATCATTCGCACTTGAATTGTGCTCAACAGTCATTACAGCTGTATCAGTTGGAGTTTTCTTTTAAGGTGCATGCATTTTTACAATAATTTGTTGCGGTTTTGCAAACTTCGGCCTTGTGGCAAAAAAGTGGCAAAACCGCAACATGTAAATACACCCTAAAGCTATTACTGAGCTCCCCAGACGACAATTGTTTAAGGCGTTCCAGCCAGGCTGAACAATGTTTACTAGTCATTGCCATTGTACCAGTAAGCGATTACGAAGCTTACCAGTTGAAAATTGCTTATAGAGCTATTAACAAACTTATTGACTCAAATTCCACTAAAGACACTATTGGCTTTGTGAGTTATAAACACGGTAGATAGATCTGCAAATGCAACCCTTTTGCTGCCATGACAATTTTCACAATTTTGACATACAAAAATAAAACCTGAATATTAAATAAACAAAATAAATTATATCCAGGCACAGACTGGCAATCTGCTGTTATTGTCAGTTTCAAAAAGGTCAGCTATAAGTACAGTAGTGTTAAAAAAAATAGCAGCCCAACATCTGATAAATCAATGTTTTTGGTAGAAGTGATATTTCTACATAGCAAATAATTATAGTAGAATAGTAGAAAAAAAACAGACCCAACAATTAGGAACATGCAGGCCGCTCATTCTGAGGAATTGAATCAGTAATTGAAAGGAGCTTGTTCAAAATAATAGCAGTGAGGAGTTAATTCATTCTGTGGAATAACAGGTGTAAATTTTGGCCCTTATTTAAGGTAGGAGGGGGCAAATGTTGTACATGTTGGTTACAGAGCATTTCCTTCTGAAATACTGGGGAAAATGGGTTATTCCCGAAATTGTTCTGATGAAAAACATACTATGGTTAAAAAGTTGATTGGAGAGGTAAAAACATAGAGAAGTGCAGCAAATTATAGGCCGCTCAGCTAAAATGATCTCAAATGCCTTGAAGTGGCAACCAAAACCTGAAAGACGGGGAAGGAAGCGGGAAACGGCTGTTCGAATGGATCGAAGAATTGCAAAAATGGCAAAGGCTCAGCCAATGAACACCAGCAGAAAGATCAAAGAACATCTGAAGTTACCAGTGAGTACTGCTACAATCAGAAGATGATTAAGTGAAGCCAAGTTACCAGCAAGAACTCCCCGCAAAGTCCCGTTGTTGAACAAAATACATGTCCTGAATAGGTTAAAATTTGCCAAGGAACACATTGACTGGCCCAAAGAGAAATGGCGCAACATTTTGTGGACTGATTAAATAAAAAATTTGTTCTAGTGGCCACAGACAGTATGTCAGACGACCCCCGAGCACTGAATTTAAGCCACAGTACACTGTGAAGACAGTAAAGCATTGTGATGCAAAAATTATGATATAGAGATGTTTCTCATACCATGGGCCTATTTATCACATACAAGGGATCATGGATCAGTTTGAATATATCAAAATACTTGAGGAGATCATGTTGCCCTATGCCGAAGAAGAAATGCCCTTGAAATGGGTGTTTCAGCACGACAATGACCCAATCACACTAGTAACCAATATAATGGTTACAGAAATTCAGGATTGAGGTAATGGAGTGACCAGCCCAATCCCCTGACCTCAATCCCATAGAGAATTTGTGGGGTGACATAAAAAATGCGGTTTATGAGGCAAAACCTAAAAATACAGAAGAACTGTGGAATGTCGTCCAATCTTCCTGGACTGGAATATACCTGCTCAGAGGTGCCAGAAGTTGGTCGACTCCATGCAGCACAGATGTCCAGCAGTTCTCAGAAACAATGGTTATGCCACTAAATATTAGTTCAGTAAAGTCAAATCTGAAACAATTTTTCACTTTATACATTACATATTTGAGTTTTTAAAGAAAAATGCTGGCACTGCTATTTTATTGAACAGCCTAATATTCATTTTTCTTTACTTTCTGTAAAGAATTAACACAAACTGGATAAATATTGTTATGCTTTTGATTTGGAATTGAATGTGTAATATTTCCAGTGCATTTGCATTTAGGCAAATAAAAATTATTATAATGATTTTGCCCTTTAATAGCTTTTTTAACCTCCCGGATATTCTTTTAACACTACTGTAACTGTAGAAGGGTTATTCTTTTGTACAAAACAAAATAAATATGCCCAAAGTAGAGATAAAGGATATAAATCTGCTAAGGATGAAAGGAAATATCTGAAATCCCGGCCATGACTTCTAAGTTGTCTGCTCAACCCCTAGGCACGCCACAACGCAACTGTACTGTTACTGTGCGGTTCCTGGTGCACATTCTCGGTGACATTGTGCACCTGGAACCAGGAGGCCAGCTGTCCCCGATAGCTGACACACCACTGTTGCCGATCAGCGGCTTAATTCCACTGATTTCGGTACTCAACCCCTTAAATGCGGCGATCAATTGCAATCGCCACATTTTAGGGGTTTCTAGCACATTGGCAGACCTCACAATGAAATTGTGAGGTTTGCCAATGGCTATCATGGTGACTGGAGGCCAAACAATGGCCTCCGTGTCTGCCATGTATGGAAGCCTATCAGGACCAGCCTCCTGATAGGCTTCCTGTCAAAGTGACAGTGTGCATCCGGAACCGGGAGGTCAACTGTCCACGACAGCTGACATTCCACTGTTGCCGATCAGCGGCTCATCGCTGCTGATTTCGGCAAATAACCCCTTAAATGTGCCGATCAATTGCAATCGCCGCATTTAAGGGGTTTGTAGCACATCAGCAGCCCCATGCAATTGTGGGGCTGCTGATGCTTGTGATGGCACCCGGAAGCCAGTCAACGGCCTCCGGGTCTTCCATGTATTGAAGCCTATGAGGACCAGCATCTGGCTGGTCCTAATAGGCTTGCTGTCAGAATGTAGTGTAATGTATTCTAGCAGAGATCAGAGCTGCAGGTAAAAACAGAAAGTGTAAAAAGTAAAAAAAAATGTTAAAAAAGTTAATAAAAATGTTTTACAAAAGTGTAAAAATAAAAGATTTTTTTTCCTATAAGTCTCTTATTATAGGAAAATAATTAAACCGTTAAAAAACAGTACACATATTTGGAATCACCGCGTTCGTAACGACCCAAACAATAAAACTATAATGTTATTTTTCCCGCACGGTGAACACCGCAAAAAAAATTAACGAAAAACAATACCAGAATCACTGTTTTTTGGTCACCACCCCTTCCAAAATATGGAATAAAAAGTCGCATGTACCCCAAAATAGTACCAATAAAAACTACAACCCGTCCCGCAAAAAACAAGTCCTTACACAGCTTTTTTGACTGAAAAATAAAAAAGTTATGGCTCTCAGAATATGGTGATATAGAAAATAAATTATTTTATAAACAAGTAATTTTATTGTGCAAACGCTGCAAAACATAAAAAACTATATACATATGGTATCACCATAATTGCATTGACCCGCAGAATAAAGGAAAACTGTCATTTTTAGCGCATAATGAACGCCGTAAGAAATAAAGAATTTTAAAACGCCAAAATCAGTGTTTTTTGGTCACCAAAGCTCTAAATAAAATGTAATAAAAAGTAATTAAAAAGTTGTATGTACCAAAAAATTGTACCAATAAAACCTACAGCTCGTCCCGCCAAAAAGAAGCCCTCACACCGCTCAATCGACCAAAAAATAAAGAAGTTATGGCTCTCAGAATGTGTTGATACAAAACAATTATTTTTTTTAACAAATAGTTTTTTCTTTGTAAAAGTAGTAAAAAATAAAAAAGCCATATACATGTGGTATCACCGTAATCGTATTGACCCGCAGAATAAAGTTAAGTTGTCGTTTTTACCGCAAGGTGAAAGTGGTAAAAACTAAATCCAAAAAACAATGGAGGAATCTCAGTTTTTTCCTATTTCACCCTGCAAATCATTTTATTTTCCCGCAAAAAATAAGCCCTCACATCACTCTATTGATGGAAAAATAAAAACGTTAAGGCATTTGGAAGGCGGGGAGTGAAAAACTAAAATGGAAAAGCAAAAAAGGATCAGTCCTGCAAAGGTTAATTTATTTCTATTAAAAAAAAAAACAATTATTACCACATATGGGGTATTGTCATACTCGGGAGCGATTACGTTACAAATTTTGGGTGTCTTTTTCTCGTTTATCCCTTCTGAAAATGAAAAAAGTCAACATTTTAGTGGACAAAAATGTTGATATTCATTTTCACAGCCTAATTCCACAAAATTCTGCAGAGAACCTGTAAAGTCAAAATGCTCACTATACCCCTAGAAAAATTCCTTGTGGGGTGTAGCTTCCCAAATGGGTCACTTTCGCGACATGGCACTGAAAGCCAATCTAGCAAAATCTGCGCTCCAAAATCCACATGCCGCTCCTTCCCTTCTGAGCCCTGCTGTGGGTCCAAACATCAGTTTATTACCACGGGGTATTTCCCTAATCAGGAGAAGATGCTTTACAAATGTTGGGGTGAATTTTCTTCTTTATTCCTTGTAAATATTAAACACTTACATTTTCACAGACTCCAATAAATATAGCAAAATACCTGTGGGGTCAAAATGCTAACTATACCCCTAGATAAATTCCTTGAGGGGTGTAGTTTCCAAAATGGCATCACTTTTGGGGAGTTTCAACTGTTTTGGCACCACAAGATCTCTTCAAACCTGACATGGTGCCGAAAATATAATCTAAAAAAAAACAGGCCCTAAAATCTTGTAGCTTCTCTTTTGCTTCTGAGGCCGGTTTTGGTCCATTAGCACACTAGGGCCACATGTGGGTTTTTTCTAAAAACTGCAGAATTTGGGCATAAATATTGATTGTGTTTCTCTGGTAAAACCTTCTGTGTTACAGAAATAAAATGTATTACAAATGAATTTCGGCAAAAAAAAAGAAATTTGTAAATTTCCCCTCTATTTTGCTTTATTTCCTAAGAAACGCCTAAAGGGTTAAGATACTTTCTGAATGCTCTTTTGAATACTTTGAGGGGTGCAGTTTTTAAAATGGGGTGATTTATTGGGGGATTCTAATATAAAAGGCCCTCAAAACCACTTCAGAACTAAACTGGTACCTGTAAAAATAGCCTTTTGAAATTTTCTTGAAAATGTGAGAAATTGCTGCTAAAGTTCTAAGACTTGCAATGTCCTAGAAAAATAAAAGGACGTTCAAAAAATGATGCCAATCTAAAGTAGACATATGGGAAATTTTAACTTGTAACTATTTTGTATGGTATTACTATCTGTTTTACATGCAGATCCATTTACATTTAGAAAAATGCACATTTTTGCAAATTTTCTCTACAGTTTGGTGTTTTCACTAATAAATATTGAATTTATCGACCAAATTACTAACAAAGTACAATATGACACGAGAAAACAGTCTCAGAATTGCTTGGATAGTTAAAAGCATTCCGACGTTATTACCACATAAAGTGACAGTCAGATTTGAAAAAATCAGCTGTGCCACAAGGCCAAAACAGGCTGAGTCCTAAAGGGGTTAAAGGGTAACTAAACGTTAGACAAACTTCTAACACGTCATAGTGACATGTCAGAAGTTTTAATTGGTGGGGGACCGAGCAATGAGACCCCACCAATCACTAAAACAAAGTGGCAGAAGCGCTCGTGTGAGTGCTCAGCCGCTTAGTTTCTGTTCGGCTTTTTCCGGAAAGCCGATGTAGCTCATAGACTTTCTATTGAGCCCGTACTCCAATACATTGATTTCCGGAAAAGGCCGAACAGAAACAAAGTGACTGAGCACTCACACGAGCGCTTCTGCCCCTTAATTTTAGCGATTGGTGGGGGCCTCAATGCTCGGACCCCCACCAATCAAAACTTCTGACATGTCACTACGGCATGTAAGAAGTTTGTAGAACGTTTAGTTACACTTTAAAGCAGTGGTTCCTAACCGGGGTGCCGCGACACTCCGCTCATTCACTGCAAAAAAATTAAATTAAATAAAAATATTTATAAATATATATATATATTTTTTTTGCTACAAGCTTGGCCCCAACGCTTACTCCAACTATGCTTGCAGCAGACGTGACGCACGCACGTCAGCTGCAAGTACCGCCCACCACTTACCACTAGAAGAGCCTGACGGAGGGAGAGGAGCCATTAACACTGGGCAGTGTAAGTATTTCTTATATAGTTTGTTAGCAATTGTGTGAGAACTGGAACCAGGGGAATGCTGGAAGTTGCAGTGCTCTCCTCTCTGTAATGTCCTCTGATATCACATAACAGTCTGGACATGCTGGTAATTTTACTGTCAGTGGTGGGCTGATGGTCATTTTACAGTGAGTGGCGGGCTGATGGTCATTTTATTGTGAGTGGCGGGCTGAAGGTCTGAGGAGTTTCCGCCGCTGACCTCCCATTGAAATTAATGGGAGGCAGAAAATACATGCAGCGCTCGTTTGGAGTGCTTTTTTGCCTGCGGTCTTTACATTAGCTTCAACGTTTAAAAAAAAAATGTGGCCAAAAAACACAGTGAAAAAAAAACCGTCAAACAACGCTGTCAATTCAAAATCTGTCTCAAAATTCCTAAAGGAATCTTAAGGCAGATTCTTTTTTTGTTTTACAAAAAAAAAAATCGCCATGTGAACATATCCTTAGGCTGGGTTCACACGACCATGTTACGTCCGTAATGTACGGAACGTATTTCGGCCGGAAGACCCGGACCGAACACACTGCAGGGAGCCGGGCTCCTAGCATCATAGTTATGTATGATGCTAGGAATCCCTGCCTCTGCGTGGAACTACTGTCCCGTACTGTAATCATGATTACAGTACGGGACAGTTGTCCTGCAGCTAGGCAGGGACTCCTAGAATCATTGTGTTCGGTCCGGGTCTTCCGGCCGAAATACGTTCCGTACATTACGGACGTAACATGGTCGTGTGAACCCAGCCTAAGAGTGTAGTGCTTGTTTTTAGCAGTTTTTTGTCGTTTTGTAAACAATTTTTGGTGGGGTGCCATGAAATTTCCCCAGGGGTGCCTCGAGCCTGAAAAGGTTGGGAAACTCTGCTTTAAACTATCTGCACAGTCACATCTCTGAAGCTGCTACAGTCACTACTGATGCTGTCTGGTCAGGAGGACTGTTTTCACCCCTCTAAATAACTGACTAGGTTAGAAACTTCTCAAACTTTTGTGTCTCCTGACTGGAAGTTATACTGTAGGGCGAGAGTGAAGGTAGTCAAAGATCATGTAGTCAGAGATCATGTAGTAATCCTTCCAAGATGACATGGTCTTGTCACACCGCAAGCGTGCACCGCATCTGAGTGGTTTTGGAGAGAAGGAGGGAGCTCCCTCTCATCCAACTGACACCCAGCGATAAGATCGCTGAGTGTCTGTGTCTCCGATGGCATAGTAAAGGCCCACGGGTCTGCCTGTAGTGAATGCCTGCTAGATCATGCCTCTGGCATGACCTAGCAGATGCCTGTCCGTTTTACACGGACAGGCATAATACACTGCAATACAGAAGTATTGCAGTGTATTATAAATGAGATCGGATTATCGCATAGTGAAGTCCCCTAGTGGCACTAGTAAAAAAGTTAAACAAAAAGTTTAATAAAAAGTGAAAAAAAATGAAAAACCCACTTTTCTCCCTTACAAATTGCTTTATTATTAACAAACAAAATACAGTAAAAAAGTTACACATATTTGGTATCGCCACATCCGTAACGACCCCAACTATCAACTTATTACATCATTTAACCCGCACGGTGAACGTCGTAAAAAATAAAATAAAAAAACATGCAAAACTTGCTGTTTTCTTTGAATCCAGCCTTAAAACAAATGTGATAAAAAGTGATCAAAGTCGCATCTACTCCAAAATGGTACCGATAAAAACTATAAGTCGTCCCGCAAAAAAAAAGCCCTCATACAACTGCATCGGTGAAGAAATAAAAACGTTACGGCACTTCAAATATGGAGACACAAAAACAAATAATTTTGAAAAAAAAGTGTTTTCACTGTGTAAAAGTAGTAAAACATACAAAATCTATACAAATTTTGTATCTTTGCAATCGCAACAACCCGCTGAATAAAGTTATTGTGTTATTTATACCACACGGTAAACGGCGTAAATTTAGGATGCAAAATAGTGTGGCGAAATTGCTGTTTTTTTTCTATTCCCCCCCAAAAAAAAGTTAATAAAAGTTAATCAATAAATTCTATGTACCCCAAAATGGTGCTATTAAAAATTACAACTTGTCCCGCAAAAAACAAGACCTTATATAGCTATGTCGACGCAAAAATAAAAAGTGTATAGCTCTTTGAATGAGACGATGGAAAAACGTAAAAAATGGCCATTAACGTCTAAAATAGGCTGGTCATTAAGGGGTTAAGGGGTCTGTATTTAGGGGGTTTGGTGTGGGGTCTGTATTTAGGGGGCCTGGTCTGGGTACTGTATTTAGGAGGTCTGGTCCATATTTAGGAGATTTGGTGTCTGTATTAGTTTAAGGCTGGGTTCACACGACCTATTTCCAGACGTAAATGAGGCGTATTATGCCTCGTTTTACGTCTGAAAATAGGGCTGCAATACGTCGGCAAACATCTGCCCATTCTTTTGAATGGGTTTGCCGACGTACTGTGCAGACAACCTGTCATTTACGCGTCGTCGTTTGACGGCTGTCAAACGACGACGCATAAAAATACAGCCTCGTCAAAAGAAGTGCAGGACACTTCTTTCAGACGTCATTTGAGCCGTTCTTCATTGAAGTCAATGAAGCACAGCTCAAAATTTACGGCTGTCAGAGAAGCCTCGCAAAATGCGAGGAGGAGCAATTACGGCTGAAACGAGGCAGCTGTTTTCTCCTGAAAACAGTATGTCATTTCAGACGTAAAAGCCTGCTACCGTGTGCACATACCCTAAGAGTTTTAGGGTCTGAAATATTTAGGGGTCTGTTAGTTTAAGGGTATGTTCACACGGCGGGGGTCCGTAACGGCTGAAATTACGGGGATGTTTCAGCCTGAAAACATCCCCGTAATTTCAGCCGTACCGGCATGTGCAGGCGCTTGAACGCCGCGTCAATTACGGCCGTAATTAGCGCTGCTATTCATTGGAGTCAATGAATAGCGGCTCCAATTACGGCCAAAGAAGTGACAGGTCACTTCTTTGACGCGGGCGTCTAGTTACGCGCCGTCATTTGACAGCGGCGCGTAAATATACGCCTCGTGTGAACAGACAAACGTCTGCCCATTGCTTTCAATGGGCAGATGTTTGTCAGCGCTATTGAGGCGCTATTTTCAGACGTAATTCGGGGCCAAAACGCCCGAATTACGTCCGTAAATAGGCCGTGTGAACATACCCTAAGGGGTCTGGGGTCTGTATTAGTTTGACGTCTGGAGTCTGTATTAGTTTATGGAGTCTATTTAGGGGGCCTGTTCTAGGGTCTGTATTAGTTTAGGGGTCTTTATTTAGGAGTCTGGTCTGGGGACTGTATTAGATTAGGGGGTCTGGTCTGAGATCTGTATTACTTAAGGGAGTCAGGTCTGAGGTCACTATTAGTGTAGGGGGTCAGGTCTGAGGTCTGTATTTAGGCAGTCTGTATTTAGGAGTCTGGGGTCTGTATTAGTTTACGGGGTCTGTATTTAGGGGGCCTGGTCTAGGGTCTGTATTAGTTTAGGGGTCTGTATTAGTTTAGGGGGTCTGGTCTGGGGTCTGTATTACGTGAGTCAGGTCTGGGGTCATTATAAGTGTAGGGGGTCAGGTCTAGAGTCTGTATTTAGGGGGTCTGCATTTAGGGGTCTGGGGTCTGTATTCAGGGGTCTGTATTAGTTTAGGGGGTATGGTCTGGAGTCTGTTCTAAGGGAGTCAGGTCTGGGGTCATTATTAGTGTAGGGGGTCAGGTCTGGGGTCATTATTAGTGTAGGGTTCAGGTCTGGGGTCTGTATTTAGGGGTCTGGTCTGGGGTCTGTATTTGTTTAGGGAGGGTCTGTATTTAGGGGGCCTGGTCTAGGGTCTGTATTAGTTTAGGGGTCTTTATTTAGGGGTCTGTATTAGTATAGGGGGTCTGGTCTGGGGTCTGTATTAAGGGAGTCAGGTCTGGGGTCATGATTAGTGTAGGGGGTCAGGTCGGGGGTCTGTATTAGTTTGAGGTCTGGGGTCTGTATTTAGGAGGTCTGTATTTAGGGGTCTGTATTAGTTTATGGGGTCTGTATTCAGGGGTCTGTATTAGTTTAGGGGGTCTGGTCTGGGGTCTGTATTAAGGGAGTCAGGTCTGGGGTCTTTATTAGTGTAGGGGGTCAGGTCTGGGGTCATTATTAGTGTAGGGGGTCAGGTCTGGGGTCTGTATTTAGGGGTCTGGTCTGAGGTGTGTACTTATTTAGGGTGCTTGTTCTGGGGTCTGTATTTGTTTAGGGGGGTCTGGTCTGGGGACTGCAATAGTTTACAAGGTATGGGGTCTGTATATATTCTATGATCTAGTCTGGGGTCCAAATTAATTAGTCTGAGTAAAAGGGGTTGTCTGGGCACATCGACAGGTCTCTATAGAGGCTGGAAATGGCTGCAGAAGTTATGGGAAAATATGTCTAATCAGGAGAAGTCGCCATAATAGTCTGCGTCAGATGGAGAAGAAAAGAAAACGACTCCCATCAGAGAAGACGTAACCTATGAGTCACTGGATCTATAGGGGATCTGTCCACTCTGCTGACATGTCTGTTGTAGGAAATCCTTGTATTCTACATATCTTTGTGTACCCAGGATGTGTGATACCATTCCCTTTGTCAAGAGGAAGTGTCCCCGAACAGTGTGATACTGTCAGCGATGGTTGGAGACTGTCAGTATGGAGGGACACAGCCCTTTGACAATGGGAATCGTAACAACTATGTTTCAATGCTCGCACAGAAAGGTGGTGTTCACTATAGACACGGCAGAGCGGCGGTGGGGAAGGGGGGCCCAAGTTTGTGGAACAGCCCAAGGCCTATGGTCTACTTAATCCGCCACTGAGCTTACCTGACTGAAAGTCACTTGTGATGTCACAACAGCTTACCTGACTGAAAGTCACTTGTGATGTCACAGCAGCTTACCTGACTGAAAGTCACTTGTGATGTCACAGCAGCTTACCTGACTTAAACCCACATATGATGTCACAATAGCATACCTGACTGAAACCCACATGTGATGTCACAGCAGCTTACCTGACAGAAACTCAGTTCTGATGTCATAGCACCTGATTGAAACACTCCTGTGATATTACAAGAACAGCACCCAGGGGCATACACCAACTAAAGAGGCCTCTTATGAAAAAACAGTATATGGTCTTATTGATTTCCAACTGCTAATTTGAAGGCAGCGGTGTGCTAGTTAGGGACCACCTAATTCATGTCTCTCCAGAAAATCCCTCAGAACTGTACCTATCCACCGGTAATTGTGAGACACATATGGAATAACCAAAGATTTTGGCTATCCAATTTGTTACCGCAATAAATGTATAAAATGTTACACGGTTCCGTCCTAGCTAGGGATACTCTAGCAAATGTAAAAAAACATCAGTTCTACCACATATCCAGCACACACTGGGGTAGAAAGTATTGTATATAAATTTATTCAGTAATTACTATAAATATTATTTAAAATCACTGAACAAGCCGATACTTAGGGTATGTTCACACGAGGTCATTACGTCCGTAATTGACGGACGTATTTTGGCCGCAAGTACCGGACCGAACACAGTGCAGGGAGCCGGGCTCCTAGCATCATACTTATGTACGACGCTAGGAGTCCCTGCCTCGCTGCCGGACAACTGTCCCGTACTGTAATCATGTTTTCAGTACGTTGTTATGGCAGCTGGCCAACAGGGAGCAGGTTACAGTCCATAGTTTGTATAGGGTACCTGTGGAAGCTCGGACAGTAGCAAGGCAGGCTCGCTGGGACTAGGCAGCAGGTAGATGTCAAGCGTGGTGTAGCAGGACAGGCGTGGTATACAGCACAGCACGACTTCAGCTCAGCACGGCACTTGACCAGGATAGCACGGGATACAGGATACAGGAGAAGGGAACACTGGGAACTGGGAAACACTAGGAGACCATTTGCATAGACAAACTTAGGGTACGACAACAACGCTCAGGCGTGGGAGGAAGGGGCTGAGCCCTTCTTATAGTCCAGGGTGCTATGGGCTAATTAAACATGAAAGTCCAGTGCGCGCGCTACCCCTTTAAGAGCCGGCACGAGCGTGCGCACGCACCCTCCGGGACACAGCCGAGGAGAGCGGAAGTGAGCGCTGGCATCTCCTGAGGAGCGGATTGGGGCCAGCACCCGCAGATCCATGGCTGCGGGCGTCAGGAGGTGAGTGAGCCTGACGACCCGCGGCCATGGGCATGACCGTTACTAATGGGTGTTTTTTTGTGCTTGTGCTTTTTTTTACAGGTTCGGATGTTGGTCAATGTCGGATTCAAAGACTACTTAGATGACAGTTTTTTTTATTTTCAATAAAATGGTTAACGAGGATTGTGTGGGTTTTTTGTTGCAATAAAATATTTTTTTCTATGTCTTTGTATTTTTTTTTCAACTTTATTACTACCGCCTTAATGGCCGCTGGCTGATTTACAGCGTTCATTACTAAGGCGGGGCTTAGAGTTAGTTGGTGAAAAGGCTTACACTGACGCCCATTATTACCCCGGTACCCACCGCCACCAGGAGTAACGGGAAGAGCCGGGTGCAATCCAGTACCCGATCATCTGTAGTGATTGTCGGGTACAGGGACAGCCGCAGGCTGGTATTATTGGGCTGGGAAAGTCCAAAAACTTCCCTCCCTGGTAATACTAGCCTGCTGCTGCTATGTTGTATCTGGCTGGCTATGAAAAATGGGGGGGGGGGTCAAACACACAGCCCCCTGTAGATAGTTCCAGATACAGCCTCTCTATCGATAGCTCCGGATAGAGCCCCCCTGTAGATAGCTCCAGATACAGCCCCCCTGTAGATAGCTCCACACACAGCCCCCCTGAAGATAGCGCCAGATATAGCCCCCTGTAGATAGCTCCACACACAGCCCCCCTGTAGATAGTTCCAGATACAGCCCCTCTGTAGATAGCTCCAGATACAGCCCCCCTGTAGATAGCTCCAGATACAGCCCCCCTGTAGATAGCTCCAGATACAGCCCCCCTGTAGATAGCTCCACACACAGCCCGCCTGTAGATAGCGCCGGATATAGCCCCCTGTAGATAGCTCCACACACAGCCCCCCTGTAGATAGTTCCAGATTCAGCCCCCCTGTAGATAGTTCCAGATACCGCCCCCCTGTGGATAGCTCCAGACACCGCCCCCCTGTAGATCGTGCCAGATACAGCCCCCTGAAGATAGCTCCACACACAGCCCCCCTGTAGATAGCTCCAGACACAGCCCCCCTGTAGATAGCTCCAGACACAGCCCCCTGTAGGTAGCGCAACACACAGCCCCTTAGGCTTTATTCACACGACAGGGTCCGAGTGTCGGCGAATAAAAACGGCCGTTTTGCATCCGTTACGTTCCGTGTTGCCGTTTTTAACGGCCGATTTTGACCCGTTTTGCATCTTTTTTTTTCCCTGTCCGTTTTAAAATCGGATGAATTTCATTTAAATTTGTTTCCACACACTTCCCTCTGTAGATAATGCGACAGCCCCCCTGGTAGGTAATGCCACCCAGCCCCTGTAGGTAATGCCACCCAGCCCCCTGTAGTTAATGCCACCCAGCCCCCTGCAGGTAATGCCACCCAGCCCCCTGTATGTAATGCCACCCAGCCCCCTGCATGTAATGCCACCCAGCCCCCTGCATGTAATGCCACCCAGCCCCCTGCATGTAATGCCACCCAGCCCTCTGCAGGTAATGCCACCCATCCCCCGGCAGGTAATGCCACCCAGCCCCCTGTAGGTAATGCCACCCAGCTCCCTGTATGTAATGCCACCAAGTCCCCTGTAGGTAATGCCACACAGCCCCCTGTAAGTTGCACCCATCCCCCCCCCCCCTTCCACGAGAAGTCACTGACTTCAATGTCCATATATGGACAGTGTAGTCACTGACTTCTCCTGGAGAGGAATTCCCAGCCACGGAGTCGGGGGTTCCGCTTCAGAAGTGAGTGACGTCACTGTGTCCATATATGGACAGTTTGGTCACTCACTTCTTCTGTAGCGGAATCCCCGGCCACAGGGTCGGGGATTCCGCTTCAGAAGTGAGTGACGTCACTGTGTCCATATATGGACAGTGTATTCACTCACTTCTCCTGTAGTGGAATCCCCGGCCAGTTGCGTAACTACCGCCATAGCAGCCGTAGCGGCTGCTACAGGGCCCGCGGCATGAGGGGGCCCGTGTCGCCCGCCGGCCTGGGCCCCCACCATGGCCGGAGGCTCCGCTAGCAGCCGCTATGGCTGCTACAGCGCGACGACACTGAACACTACGGCAGAGCAGAGAGGTATCTCCCCGCTCTGGCATTAAACAAAAGACATGTATCCCCTATCCACAGGATAGGGGATACATGTGTGATCGCTGGCATTGATAGGGAGAACGGGGGACTGAAAGTCCCCTGAAGTTCTCCATCACAAACCTCGGACTTCTGGGGTCTGTGTCGGCAGCTCCGCAGAAATGAATGGAGTGCCGGTCACGCTTGTGCGCATGCGTGACCAGCGCTCCTTTCATTTTTATTCAGCTGCGCAGATGCCGGAAGTCAGAGGTTAGTCATGGAGAACTTCAGGGGACTTTCGGTCCCCCGTTCTCCCTATCAGTGCCAGCGATCACACATGTATCCCCTATCCTGTGGATAGGGGATGCATGGCGTTACCTACAGGGGGGGACTCTGCATGGCGTTACCTACAGGGGGGGGGGACTCTGCATGGCGTTACCTACAGGGGGTGGACTCTGCATGGCGTTACCTACAGGGGGTGGACTCTGCATGGCGTTACCTACAAGGGGGGGGGGACTCTGCATGGCGTTACCTACAGGGGGGGAATCTGCATGGCGTTACCTACAGGGGGGGGGACTCTGCATGGCGTTACCTACAGGGGGTGGACTCTGCATGGCGTTACCTACAGGGGGTGGACTCTGCATGGCGTTACCTACAAGGGGGGTGGACTCTGCATGGCGTTACCTACAGGGGGGGAATCTGCATGGCGTTACCTACAGGGGGGGAATCTGCATGGCGTTACCTACAGGGGGGGACTCTGCATGGCGTTACCTACAGGGGGGGGACTCTGCATGGCGTTACCTACAGGGGGGGGGACTCTGTATGGCGTTACCTACATGGGGGGGACTCTGTATGGCGTTACCTACAGGGGGGGGACTCTGTATGGCGTTACCTACAGGGGGGGACTCTGTATGGTGTTACCTACAGGGGGGGGACTCTGTATGGCGTTACCTACAGGGGGGGGGGACTCTGTATGGCGTTACCTACAGGGGGGGACTCTGTATGGCGTTACCTACAGGGGGGGACTCTGTATGGCGTTACCTACAGGGGGGGGACTCTGTATGGTGTTACCTACAGGGGGGGACTCTGCATGGCGTTACCTACAGGGGGGGACTCTGCATGGCGTTACCTACAGGGGGGGACTCTGCATGGCGTTACCTACACGGGGGGGACTCTGCATGGCGTTACCTACATAGGGGGGACTCTGCATGGCGTTACCTACAGGGGGGGACTCTGCATGGCGTTACCTACAGGGGGGGCTCTCTGCATGGCGTTACCTACAGGGGGGGACTCTGCATGGCGTTACCTACAGGGGGGGACTCTGCATGGCGTTACCTACAGGGGGGGACTCTGCATGGCGTTACCTACAGGGGGGGACTCTGCATGGCGTTACCTACAGGGGGGACTCTGCATGGCGTTACCTACAGGGGGGGACTCTGCATGGCGTTACCTACAGGGGGGGACTCTGCATGGTGTTACCTACAGGGGGGGACTCTGCATGGCGTTACCTACAGGGGGGGACTCTGCATGGCGTTACCTACAGGGGGGGACTCTGCATGGCGTTACCTACACGCGGGACTCTGCATGGAGTTCTCTACAGGGGGGGCTGTATGGCGTTATCTACAGGGGCGGGCTGTAAAAAAGGCACTATCTGCAAGGGGGGGAGGTTGTGTGACACCCAGGGGAGGGGGGGCCCCAGTCAAAAGTTTGCTATGGGGCCCAGTCTTTCCTAGTTATGCCCCTGTAGGGTCGGGGATTCAGCTTCAGAAGTGAGTGACGTTGCTGTGTCCATATATGGACACTGTAGTCACTCACTTCTCCTGTAGCGGAATCCCCGGCCATAGGGTCAGGGATTCCGCTTCAGAAGTGAGTGATGTCGCTGTGTCCATATATGGACAGTGTAGTCACTCACTTCTCCTGTAGCGGAATCCCCAATCCCTGGCCAGGGATTGGAGATTCCGACTCTTACAGGGAGCAAAAAAAGACCCTCCTCCTCCTCACATGCACTCTGCTTTCACTCATCGTCAGAAGAAGGCAGGAGTCTTGCATCGGCGTTCTCACAGGTGTTGATGCAAGCCCGGGAGTGGACCAGTCCAGTCACCTGACCGGTGAGGTGACTGGTCCACTCCCGGGCCGACATCGATCCCAGTGAGAACGCCGCTGCAAGACTCCTGCCTTCTTCTGATCGCTGCTGCAGTCAGCAGCGATCAGCTGTTTTGATGCAGCGCCCAGCGGGACATTTTGAAGATCCGGCGGGACAGCGGTGAGAAACCGGGACTGTCCCGTCGGAATCGGGACGGTTGGGAGGTATGGTAGTGCATGTGACAACAATCTCCCGTATTCTTCATATGCCTGGGCTGTGGGGTAGCGCTGCAAGACGGAAGCCTTTTCTAACAAAGAAAAACATCCAAGCCCGGCTATTTTTTGCAAACACCTACATCAAATCTGCCAAAAGCATGTGGGAAAATGTGTTCTGTTCTGATGTGACCAAGGTTGAACTTTTTGGCCATAATTCCAAAAGGTATGTTTGGCGCAAACCAACACTGCACATCACCAAAAGAACACAGTACCCACAGTGAAGCATGGTGGAGGCAGGATTATACTTTGGGGCTGTTTTTCTGCAGCTGGAACTGGGGCTTTATTCAAGGTGGAGGGAATTGTGAACAGTTCCAAATATCAGTCAATATTGGCCCAAAACCTGCAGGCCTCTGCTAAAAAGCAGAAGATGAAGAGGAATTTCACCTTTCAGCATGACAACGACCCAAAGCATACCTCCAAATCAATAAAAGAATGGCTTCACCAGAAGAAGAACAAAGTTTTGGAATGGCCCAGCCAGAGCCCAGACCTGAATCCCATTGAAAATCTGTGGGGTGACCTGAAGAGGGCTTTTGCAAGGAAGAGTGGGCAACAATTGCCAAGTCAAGATGTGCCATGCTAATAGACTTCTACCCAAAAAGACTGAATGCGGTCATAAAGTCAAAGGGTAATTCAACAAAGTATCAGTTTAAGTGTATTTATGCAACCCCATTATTTTTGTTCTTTATTTTTATTTTTCCACCCTAAAAGATTTGTTTGTTTTTCAATACAATTATACAGATTATGGGTGACATTAACCCCTTAGTGTCTAAGCCTGTTTTAGCCTTAAGGACCAGACCATTTTTTTCAAATCTGACATGTATCACTTGAAGTGGTAATAACTTTGAAATGCTTTTATTTTTTCAAGCAATTTCTCATATTTCCAAGAAAATGTCAAAAACCTTATTTTAGGGACCGGTTCCGTTCTGAACTGGTTTGGAGGGCCTTAAATACTATAAACTCCCTATAAATCACCCCATTTTAAAAACCAAACCCCTCAAAGTATTCAAAACAACATTTAGAAAGTTTCTTAACCCCTACCCGCACAAGTAAGTAACTGTAAAGTGTGCACTGGGAACCGGGAGGTCAGCTGTCGCCGACAGCGAACACTCCACTCTTTCCGGCCAGCCGTCCTTTGCCGCTGATTTCGGCGAATTAACCACTTAAATTCGGCGATCGGTTGCAATCGCCGAATTTTAGGGGTTCCTAGCATATCGGCAGACCCCGGTCCGAAATCGTGGGGTTTGCCGATAGTTAGTATCGCAAACGGAAGCCAAACAATGGCTTCCGTGTCTGCCATGGACGGAAGCCCATTAGGGCCAAACTTCGGCTGGTCCTGATAGGCTCCCTGTCATAGTGACAGGAAGTCACTGTCGTTCCCGATGCACACTGTCGGCGACAAGGTGTGCATCGGGAACTGAGAGATCAGCTGTCCCCGACTCATCACCGCTGATTTCGGCAATTAACCCGATAAATGTGGTGCTCGATTAAGATCACCACATTTAGGGGGTTTGTAGCACATCAGCAGCCCCCATGCAATTGTGGGGGCTGCTGATTCTTGTGATGGCATCCGGTGGCCAAGCAACAGCCTCCGGGTCTGCCATGTATGGAAGCCTATGAGGACCAGCCTCTGGCTGATCCCCGTAGACTTACTGTCAGAGTGACTGTGACGTCACACTGACAGTTGGAATACATTACACTACCTAGGGCTGCAGGTAAAAATGTTTTATAAAAGTGTAAAAATAAGTTTTTGTTTTCCTATAATAAGTCATTTATTATAAGGAAAAAATGAAAACGTTAAAAAAAAGTACACATATTTGGTATCACCGTGTTCGTAACGACCCAAAATATGAAACTATAATGTTATTTTTTCCGCACGGTGAACGCCGCAAACAAAATAAATGGAAAACTATGTCAGCATCGCTATTTTTTTGGTCACCACCCCTCCCAAGATATAGAATGAAAAGTGATCAAAAAGTCGCATTTACCGCAAAATAATACTAATAAAAACTACAACCCATCCCGCAAAAAACAAGACCTCCCACAGCTTTTTTGACGAAAAAATAGAAAAGTTACGGCTCAGAATATGGTGTCTCAAAAAATAAATTATTTTATAGAAACTTAATTTTACTGTGCAAACGCTGCAAAACGTAAAAAAAACTATACACATATGGTATCGGCGTAATCGTACTGACCGGCAGAATAAAGTAAAACGTAATTTATTGTGCACGATGAACGCTGTAAGAAATAAAGAATTTAAAGCGCCAAAATCGCAGTTTTTTGGTCACCTTAGCTCTAAGAAAGATCCTGTGGGGTCAAAATGCTCACTATACCCCTTGAGGGGTGTAGTTTCCATAATAGGGTCAATTTTGGGGGGTTTCCACTGTTTTGGTCCCTCCGCGGCGTTGCAAACCCGACATGGCACTGAAAACCAATCCAGCAAAATCTGCGCTCCAAAATTCAAAAGGCGCTCCTTCCCTCCTGAGCCCTGCTGTGGGTCCGAACATCGGTTTATGACCACATATGGGGTATTGCTGTAATCGGGAAAAATTGCTTTACAAATGTTGGGGTGCTTTTTCTCCTTTATTCCTTGTAAAAATGAAAAAATTCTATGTTTCCACAGAAAAATAGGTGATTTTCATCTTCACAGACTAATTCCACTAAATTCTGCAAAAAAACTGTGGGGTTAAAATGCTAACTGTACCCCTAGAAAAATGCCTTGAGGGGTGTAATTTCCAAAATGGGGTCACTTTAGGGGGGTTTCGACTGTTTAGGTACCACAAGACCACTTCAAACCTGACATGGTGCCTAAAATATATTCCTAAAAAAGGAGGCTCCAAAATCTACTAGGTGCTCCTTTGCTTCTGAGGCCGGTGTTTCAGTCCATTAGGACACTAGAACCACATGTTGGATATTTCTAAAATCTGCAGAATCTGGGCAATAAATATTGAGTTGCGTTTCTCTGGTAAAAATTGTAAATTTCACCTCTACTTTGCCTTAATTCCTGTGAAATGCCTAAAGGGTTAAAATACTTTCTGAATGTGGTTTTGAATAACTTGAGGGGTGCCGTTTTCAAAATGGGGTGATTTATGGGGACTTCTTAATATAGAAGGCCCTCAAAGCCACTTCAGAACTGAACTGGTCCCTGAAAAAATGGCCTATTGAAATTTTATTGAAAATATGAGAAATTGCTGCTAAAGTTCTAAGCCTTGTAACATCCGAGAAAAATAAAAGGACGTGAAAAAAAATTATGCAAACATAAAGTAGACATATGGGGGATGTTAACTAGTAACTATTTTGTGTGGTATTACTATCTGTTTTACAAGCAAATACATTTAAATTTAGAAAAATGAAAATTTTTGCACATTTTTGCTCAAATTTGACGTTTTTCACAAATAAATATTGAATTTATGGACCAAATTTTTTCACTAACATAAAGTACAATATGTCACGAGAAAAGAATCTCAGAATCGCTTGGATAGGCAAAAGCATTCCGGAGTTATTACCACATAAAGTGACACGTCAGATTTGAAAAAATCATCTGTGTCCACAAGGCCAAAACAGGCTGTGTCCTAAAGGGGTTAACCCTTTAGGCGTTTCACAGGAATTAAAGCAAATTAAAAGTGAAATTTACAAATGTCATTTTTTTGGCAGAAAATCAGTTTTGATCCATTTTTTTCTGTAACATAGAAGGTTTTACCAGAGAAACGCTACTCAATATTTATTGCCCAGATTCTGCTGTTTTTAGAAATATCCCACATGTGGCCCTAGTATGCTACTGGATGGAAACACTGGCCTCCGAAGCAACGGAGCACCTAGTGGATTTTGGGGCCTTATTTTTATTAGAATATATTTTAGGCACCATGTCAGGTTTGAAGAGGTCTTGTGGGGCCAAAACAAAGAAAACACCCCAAAAAAGACACCATTTCGCAAACTAAACCCCTCAAGGAATTTATCAAGGGGTATAGTGGGCATTTTGTTCCCACAGGTATTTTGCTGAATTTTGTGTAATTAGGCTCCAAAAATGAAAATCTAAGTTTTTTCTCATAAAATGTCGTTTTAGCTCAGATTTTTCATTTTTCACAATAGATAAAGGAGAAAAAGAACCACAAAATTTGTAAAGCAAACTCTCCTGAGTATGGCAATACCCCATATGTGGTAATAAACTGCTGTTCGGACCCACGGCAGGGCTCAGAAGGGAAAGAGCGCCATTTGGCTTTTGGAGCTCAAATTTTGCTTGATTGTTTTTCAAGTGCCACGTTTCATTTGCAAAGCCCATGAGAGGCCAAACAGTGGAAACCCCCCAAAAGTGACCCCATTTGGGAAAGTACACCCCTCAAGGAATCTATCTAGGGGTATAGTGAGCATTTAGACCCCACAGGTCTTTTGCAGAATTTATTGAATTTAGGCCGTGAAAATGAAAATCTACATTTTGTTCAAATAAATTGTAGAATGTCTTCATTTTCACAAGGGATACTGGAAAAAAAGCACCCCAACATTTGTAAAGCAATTTTTCCCGATTATGGCAATACCCCACATGTGGTCAAACTGCAGTTTGGACACACAGCAGGGCTCAGAATGGCAGGAGAGCTATTTGGCATGCAGATTTTGCTGTATTGGTTTTTGGCCACCATGTCGCATATGCAAAACCCCTGAGATACCAGAGTACAGTGGAAGCCCCAAGAAGTGATCCCATTTTGGAAACTGCACCCCTCAAGGCATTTATCATTTGCCTGGACAAATGAGCATGCGCACCATGCGCATTTGAGGTCTATTTTGGTGATTTTCACAGCATTGGCCCACAATTGCAGGGCTCGGCAGTCAAATAGTAAAACAAACCCCCAAGTACTGACCCCCATATTGGAAACTACACCCCTTAGGGCATTTTAAGGGGTGTAGTAAGCATTTTGACCCCACAAGTGATTCTACACTAGAAATTAGTGCCCAGCGGATGGTGCAAAGTGAAAACTGCACTTTTCCAGTGATATGCCAATTTAGTGCACAATATTCTGGGAGCCAGAACGTCTTTATTTTTTCTCCACCAGAGCTGTGTGAGGGCTTATTTGTTGTGGGACAATCTGTAGTTTTTATTGGTACCATTTTGGGGTACATGCAATTTTTGATCACTTTTTATTCAATTTTTTGGGCAAGCAAGGTGACCAAAAACCAGCAATTCTAACAATATTTTTTTTGTTTTTTTTTACAGTGTTCACCGTGCGCTATAAATGACATTTTACTTTATTCTGTGGGTTGATACGATTATGGCGATACCATATCTATATAGTTTTTTTTATGTTTTACAGCGTTTGCACAAGAAAAAAATCCCTTTTTTGAAAAATTATTTACTTTTTGTGTCCCCATATTCTGAGAGCCATAACTTTGTTATTTTTGCGTTCACAAGGCTGTGTCAGGGCTTTTTTTTTTGCGGGACGGGATGTAGTTTTTATTAGTACTATTTTGGGGTACGTGCAACTTTTTGATCACTTTTTATTCTATACTTTAGAACTGACAGCACCCCTGGAGATGTAAAATAGAAACCAATATTTTTTAGGGTGGGACCACAGCTTGTAGCACCTTTCTACCAAAGGCCAAGTCAGAGGCTGTATGCAGTTGTAATCGGTAGTGTTTAAAGAAGGTGTGAGGAGAACTCCATGTGGCAGCCTTACATATTTGGTCTAGGGATGCGTCTGCTCTCTCTGCCCATGAAGTGGACACGGCCCTGGTGGAGTGAGCTCCGAAAAACTCTGGGGGCTTGAGCTTCTGATTTATGTAGGCTAATTGTATGGCCTGCTTGATCCACCTCGCTATAGTAGCTTTACTGGCTGCCGAACCTTTATTGTGACCCTGAAACTGGACAAACAAGTTTTCTGAGGATCTCAGATCCTGGGTAATCTTTAGGTACTGGACTAGGCACCTTCTTACATCTAAGCGGTTAAACTCTTGTTCCCTCTGATTTTTTGGGGAATCACAAAAAGAGGGAAGGACAATATCTTGGTCTAAGTGAAAGAGAGAGACCACTTTATGAAGGAATTCTGGTAAGGTTTTTAGGATGACTATCATCTAGCAGTAGGGTATGTGGAGGAAAGGCACAGAGGGCCTGAATCTCACTCACTCTACGGGCTGATGTAATGGCTAACAAAAATGTCATTTTGAGTGTCAGCATTTTCAAGGAGATAGAGTCTATTGGTTCAAAAGGTGGTTTTATGATAGCCTGGAGAACAAGGTTTAAGTCCCAGGGAGGAACTGGGGATCTTATCTGGGGTTTAAGTCTGCAGGCGGCAGTTAGGAATCTCTTGATCCAGGGGTGTTCTGCTAATTTGGAATTGAAGAAGGAACTTCAAGCAGAAATCTGAACCTTTAACGTAGTAGGCCTAAGGTTTTTATTTAATCCTGCCTGGAGGAAATCCAATATTAAGGGAATATCTGGTTTGGTTAAAGGATTAATATCCCTGCCTGCAAAATTCAAGAATGCCTTCCATGACCTCAAATATATTTTTGAGGTAATCGGTTTTCTACTGGCTAGTAGGGTGGAGATGACCGATTCTGAGAATCCTCTTTGCCTAAGGATTATCCTTTCAGTTTCCAGGCTGTCAGATGGAGTTTCTGAATGTCGGGGCGTATTACTGGGCCCAGATATAGAAGGTCTGACATGTTTGGGAGAACCCATGGTTGGTGTGAAGACATTTTTCTTAACCACGTGAACCATGGTCTCTTTGGCCAAAAGGGGGCTATTAGTATCACACTGGCCCTGTCTTCTCTGACCTTTTTTATTACTCTTGGGAGGAGGTTCAGGGGGGGGAAGGCGTATACTCTCTCTTGACTCCAACACTAGGAGAATGCGTCTATTGCTGTTGGGTGGTCTAAAGGGTTTAGGGAGAAGAATCTCCGGGTTTTTCTGTTTTCCTTGGACGCAAATAGGTCTATTGATGGGGTTCCCCATTTGAGGATGATTTCCTGAAATACTGTTGTATTCAGGCACCACTCTGATTGGTGAAGCCTTTCTCGGCTTAGGAAGTCTGCCACCTGGTTGTCCTTTCCCTTCAGATGAACAGCTGATAGAGTCAATAGGTGTTGTTCTGCCAGAGAAAATATCTGTGAGGATTAGTCCATCAGCGAGGCCGATCTCGTACCCCCCTGCCGATTTATATAAGATACTGTGGTCGTGTTGTCTGAATATATTTTCAAGTGCTGACCTGAGACTGCATATATGGATCTCTTCAAGGCCTGAAGAACTGCTGCCAGTTCCCAGAAGTTGGAGGATCTTTGAGCGGTCTGCTGATCCCACTGACCCTGAAGAACAGAGGAGTCGTAATGGGCTCCCCACCCCCAAGGACTCGCATCTGTGGTCATGTTGAGTGTAGGAGTTAACTTCCATGGATTACCCCTCATGAGGTCCTCCCTGTTCAACCACCATCTGAGGGACAGCCTTGCCGTGGAAGAGATGTGTAAGGGTTGGTCTAAGGAGAGACTGCTCCTGTCCCATTGATTTAAAATGTCCCACTGTAGTGGCCTGGATCTGAAGTGAGCCCATAGTACGGCTGGGATGCATGATGTCATGAGGCCCAGGACTGACATAGCAATCCTGAAATAGGTCATATGGCTCAGGTAGATCTCTGATATCCTGCTTATCAGGGGACCGATTTTTTCTTCTGGAAGGAAGGACATCTGCTTGGAGGAGTCCAGCAGGGTTCCTAAGAATACACATCTTTTGGATGGGTTTAAATTAGATTTTTTTAAATTTATGTTCCATCCTAAATTTGTTAGTATATCTCGGACTATTTGTATCTGTAGGGTCAAGGTTTGAGATGTTTCTGCAACAAACAGGAAATCGTCCAGATATGGTATCAGGAGAATGTTGTTCATCCTGATGTAAGAGGTAATTTCCGCTATCAGTTTTGAAAATACCCTTGGGGCTTGTGAGATGCCAAAGGGGAGGGCTCTGGATTGTAGGTGAATTACAGACCCGTTGAGTGTCACTGCTACCCTTAGGTATCTTTGATGATGATGACATGGATACGTGATAGTAAGCATCCTCTAGGTCTATTGAGGCCATCACA
Organism: Rhinoderma darwinii; assembly: GCF_050947455.1. Lineage (NCBI taxonomy): Eukaryota > Metazoa > Chordata > Amphibia > Anura > Rhinodermatidae > Rhinoderma > Rhinoderma darwinii. The sequence continues at coordinate 121,811,788 of NC_134688.1, read as the reverse complement.
CAATCTCTGGAGAGGAGATTTATAGTTGATGCGATGCTCTCCATGCAGAATTTTTTGTAGGTCAGATAAAGGTTTAATTTTTTTAGGTTTATAATGACCCTGTGTTTGCCTCCTGGTTTGTTCACAAGGAAGAGAGGGGAATAAAAGCCCTGACCTGTCTCTATGCTTGGAACTTGGATTAGGACTCCTTTTTTTATGAGTGACAGAACTTCTATTTCTAGTATATTTTGTTGGTCCGGGCTCCCTAGGGCCCTTGTGGGAAAAAAATTGTGTCTGGGGGAAGATATCTGAACTCTAGTACGTACCGGGTTTTTATAATTCCTAGAATCCAAGGATTCGCTGATATCTTTTGCCAATCCTTGAAAAATAGGGAAAGCCGACCCCCCCACTGTAGGTCCTGTGGCGTCATTGTTGGTCCCTATTTTTAGGGTCCTTCTGGGGCCTGAAGAGAAAGGACTTATTCTTCCTAGTAAATCTTGAAGGTCTAAAGTCCTGTCCCCTAGGGTTAGGTCTTTTGTTATTAGGCCCTTTGGGACTAAAGGAATCTCTTGATGGCCTTGTTTGTGCAGGGAACCCGTTCTTACTATCTGATGCTTTTTCCAGCAGGTCATCAAGTGGGGGCCCAAAAAGGTAATCCCCTGAGCAGGGAATAGCACACAGCTTCCCTTTGGATCCAGTGTCCCCTTTCCATGTTTTTAGCCAGATAGCTCGTCTAGCAGAATTTTACAGGGCCGCTGATCTGGCGGAAAGGCGTACAGCATCTACTGAGGCGTCTGCCAAAAAATCTGCGGCTTTGGAAAGTGTTGGAAGGGAGGCTAGAATCTGATCCCGAGGGGTCTTGTCTTTTAAATGTAAATCCAATTGTGCGAGCCAGATTTTCAGGGATCTAGCCACAGAAGTGGCTGCAATGCCTGGTTTAAAAGCCCCCGTAGAGGCTTCCCAGGTCTTTTTAAGATAGAAGTCGGCCTTCCTATCCATAGGGTCAGACAAAGAGCCTAGATCTTCAAAGGGAAGGGAGTGTTTCCTTGAAATCTTGGCTACTGGAGCGTCAAGTCTAGGGATGTTGTCCCAGTCCTTGCATGCCTCGTCCTCAAAAGGATACTTTCTTCTGAGAAATTTGGGAATACTTGCTTTCCTATCAGGATTTTTCCATTCTTTTTTTAACCCCTTCCCGCTCCTGGACGTACTATTAGGTCATGGCAGCTGTATCGTTCGCGCTCCATGACCTAATAGTATGTCTCGGGAGTAACGGCCGTTTCGGCCGTCCTCCCGACACATACAGGAGCTGTGACAGCTGCTGTCTTGTTCAGCAGCTGTCACAGCTCCTAAAGCTGGGACCGATCGCTGTGTCCCCGCTGATTAACCCCTTAAAAGCCGCGTTCTATAGAGATCGCAGCTTTTTAGGGGTTAAGCTGCCATCGCCGGCCTGCTACGCGATAGCAGCCAACGATGGTGACTATGGCAACCGGACCCCAAACAATGGCGTCCGGCTATGCCATAGACGGAAGCCTAGTGGGTCCTGACAACGTCAGGATCCACTATGCTTGCTGTCAGTGAGTAGCTGACAGTTCTAATACACTGCACTACGCATGTAGTGCAGTGTATTAGAATTGCGATCAGGGCCTCCTGCCCTCAAGTCCCCTAGTGGGACAAAGTAATAAAGTAAAAAAAAAGTTAAAAAAAGATGTGTAAAAATAAGAAAATAAAAGTTTTAAAAGTATTAAAAGTAAAAATCCCCCTTTTTACCTTATCAGTCATTTATTATTAATAAAAATATATAAACAAACAAATAAACTATACATAATTGGTATCGCCGCGTCCGTAACGGCCTGAACTACAAAATTATTTTGTTATTTATCGTGCACGGTGAACGCCGTAACAGAAAATAATAATAAACCGTACCACAATCACAATTGTTTGGTCACTTCACTCCCAAAAAATGTAATAAAAAGAGATCAAAAAGTCGCATGTACCAAAAAATGGTACTGATTGAAACTACAGTTCGTTATGCAAAAAATAAGTCCTCGCACGGCTTTATTGATTGAAAAATAAAAAAGTTCTGGCTCTTAGAATAAGGTAACACAAAAAGTGAATGATTGTTTACAAAACGTATTTTATTGTGCAAACGCCATAAGACATAAAAAAAAACTATAAACATCTGGTATCGCCGTAATCGTATCGCCCCGCAGAATAAAGTGAATATGTCATTTATAGCGCACGGTGAACGCTGTAAAAAAAAAGAATAAAAAAACAATAGTAGAATTGCTGCTTTTTAGTCACCACGCCACCTAAAAATAGAATAAAAACTGATCAAAAAGCCGCATGCACCCCAAGAAAACTACAATGGATTCCTCAAGGGGTCTAGTTTCCAAATTGGGGTCACTTTTGGGGGGTTCCCAATGTTTTGGCACCACAAGACTTCTTCAAACCGGACATGGTGCCTAATAAAAAAGAGGCCTCAAAATCCACTAGGTGCTCCTTTGCTTCGGAGGCCGGTGCTTCAGTCCATTATCACACTAGCGCCACATGTGGGATATTTCTCAAAACTGCAGAATCTGGGCAATAAGTATTAAGTTGCGTTTCTCTGATAAATCCTTTTGTGTTATAAAAAAAATGGTATAAAGAGGATTTTCTGACAAAAAAAAATATGTAAATTTCACCTCTACTTTGCTCTAAATTTCTGCGAAAAACCTAAAGGGTTCATAAACTTTCTAAATGCTGTTGTGAATACTTTGAGGGGTCTAGTTTCTAAAATGGCGTATTTGATAGGGGTTTCTAATATATGGGCCCCTCAAAGCAACTTCAGAACTGAACTGGAACCTAAAAAAATAAATAAATGAGGCAATACTTCGCTTCTTACATTATACTGATAATGAGCCGTGCCCACCCCAAGATGACCCCAGTGTTGACCGTTTGTATAAACGGAGACCCCTATTAAACCGTTTCAGTGCCCGGTTTTCCCAAGCATACACCCCCGAGAAGTGTATTTCTATTGATGAGTCCCTGGTACATTTTAAAGGGAGGGTTCAATTCCGCGAGTACCTGCCGGGTAAGAGGGCAAGGTATGGCGTGAAGATGTATAAGCTGCGAGAGTGCATCAGGGTATACCTACAGATTTAGGATATATGAAGGAAAAGCCACCCCCAAACCAGACTGCATCCTGGACTACAATAGGTACATGGGAGGGGTGGACTTGTAAGATCAAGTCCTGAAGCCCTACAGCGCCATGCAGTGTGGTATAAGAAGCTGGCCGGGAACATCATATAGATAGCTTTGTACAATGCGTACGTGCTACGTCGATCTGCAGGCCAGACGGGAACTTTCCTGGAATTTCAAGAGGTGATTATCAAGAACCTAATCTTTAGGGACCAAGAAGGGGGGCCACACGCATCGTACCAGGGCGGCAACATTTTCCAGGAGAAGTTCCCCAAACTGGCAAGAAGGGAAAAAGTCAAAAGAGGTGCAAAGTCTGCTATAAGAGGGCTATAAGGGATGACACAATATATCAATGTGACACGTTTCCCGAATAACCACAGCTCTGTATGAAAGAGTGTTTTAAAATTTATCATACATCCCTTGGTTTATAATTTACCCCAATTTTACTTACCCTGATGCCCTCCGCACAGCTTATCCCCCCTCGTCTTTCCCCTCTGAGCCCTGCTGTGTGCCCAGGCAGCTGATAACAGCCACATGTAGGGTATTGCCATACCCGGGAGAACCCACATTACAGTTTATGGGGTGTAGGTCCCCGGTCAAAATGCTCACTACACCTCTAGATGAATGCCTTAAGGGTGTAGTTTTTAAAACGGGGTCACTTCTTGCGGGTTTCAACTGTACTGGTACCTCAGGTGCTTCTGCATACATGACTTCGCACTAGAAAATCCTCAGTAGGCCAAATGGTGGTCCTTTCCTTCTGAGCCCTCCCATGGGCCCAAACGGCAGTTTATCACAACAAATGGGGTATTGCGGCACTCAGAACAAATTGCGCAACAGAATGGGGTATTTTGTTTCTTGTGAAAATAAGAAATTTTCAGCCAAAACTACATATTATTTGAAAAAAATAATTTTGTTTTCATTCCCAGCCCAATTCAAATAAGTTCTGTGAAAAAACTATGGGGTCAAAATGGTCACAACACCCATAGATGAATTCCTTGAGGGGTGTAGTTTCCAAAATGGGGTAATTTGTGGTTGGTTTCTATTGCTTTGATACCTCTGGGGCTCTGCAAATGTGACATGGCACCCGAAAACCAATCCAGCAAAATCTGGACTCCAAAGAACACACAGCGCTGCTTTCCTTCTGAGCCCTCCCATGGGCCCAAACGGCAGTTTATCACCACAAATGGGGTATTGCCGCAATCAGGACAAATTGGGCAACAAAATGGAGTATTTTATTTCTTGTGAAAATAAGAATTTTTGAGCTAAAATTACATATTATTGGAAAAAATATATTTTTTTTTAATTCCCAGCCCAATTCAAATAAGTTCTGTGAAGAAACTATGGGGTCTAAATGGTCACATTACCCATAAATGAATTCCTTGAGGGGTGTAGTTTCCAAAATGGGGTCACTTCTGGTGGGTTTCCATTGCTTTGATACCTCTGGGGCTCTGCAAATGCGACATGGCACCCGAAAACCAAACCAGCAAAATCTGTACTCCAAAGAACACACAGCGCTCCTTCCCTTCTGAGGCCTCCCATGGGCCCAAACGGCAGTTTATCACCACAAATGGGGTATTGCCACACTAAGGACAAATTGGGCAACAAAATGGGGTATTTTGTTCCCTGTGAAAATGAGAAATTTTGATCACAAATGACATTTTATTGGAAAAAATTAATTTTTTTTCATTTCACAGCCCAATTCAAATACGTGGTGTGAAAAAAATGTGCGGTCAAAATGGTAACAACAACCATAAATGAATTCCTTGAGGGGTGTAGTTTCCAAAATGGGGTCACTATTGGGGGATTCCTACTGTTTTGGCAACTCAACACCTCTTCAATCCTGGCATGCTGCCTAAAATATATTCTAATAAAAAAGAGGACTCAAAATGCACTAGGTGCTTTTTTGCTTCTAGGGCTTGTGTTTTAGTCCACCAGCACACTAGAGCCACATGTGGGACATTTCTAAAAACTGCAGAATCTGGACAATACATATTTAGTAGTGTTTCTCTGGTAAAACGTTCTGTGTTACAGAAAAAAAAATGAATAAAATTGAAATTCAGCAAGAAAAATGAAATTTGCAAATTTCACCTCCACTTTGCTTTAATTCCTGTGAAATGCCTGAAGGGTTAAAAAACTTTCTAAATGCTGTTTTGAATACTTTGAGGGGTCTAGTTTTTAAAATGGGGTGTTTTATCAGGGCTTCTAATACATAGGTCCCTCAAAGCCACTTCAGAACTCAAGAGGTACCTTACAAAAAAGGCTTTTGAAATTTTCTTAAAAATATGAGAAATTGCTGTTTATGTTCTAAGCCTTGTAAGGTCCAAGAAAAATAAAAGAATGTTCAAAAAATGATGCCAATCTAAAGTAGACATATGGGAAATGTGAACTAGTAACTATTTTGGGTGGTATAACTGTCTGTTTTACAAGCAGATGCATTTAAATTCTGAAAAATTCAATTTTTTCTAAATTTTCTCTAAATTTTGCAATTTTTCACCAATAAACACTGAATATATCGACCAAATTTTACCACGAACATGAAGCCCAATGTGTCACGAGAAAACAATCTCAGAATCGCCTGGGTAGGTTTAAGCATTCCAACGTTATTACCACATAAAGTGAAATATGTCAGATTTGAAAAATGGGCTCTGAGCCTTAAGGCCAAAACTAGGCTGCGTCCTATAGGGGTTAATGAGGGTAGATATGTTTCTATGGATAGGAAAGGTTCTATTCTTCTTAGGGCCTAGGCCTTGAAACATTATGTCCTGTACGGACCGAGGTTCTTTAGGATCATCTATATTCATAGGCGCCCTAACCGTCTTTAGGAGTAGGTCTATGTCCTCAATTGGGAACAGATTCCTTTCTCCCTCATCCTCACCTGAGGAATCAAAAGGAGCTGTACTCCCCTTCTTCACCTAGTTGAATATGCTCTTCAGCTGAGGAATCAGAATCCATCCGGCTAGAAGAGGCGGGTGGAGGATCTCTTTTCCTTTTAAGGGACTTTAGTGAGTTCCTAACTTCAGCCCTTACAATATCCTTGATACTTGTGGCTGTTTGTAGACTCTTCTGAGATGATGTTGTCTAAACATTTCTAACAGAGCCTTTTGTTATAGGATGATGCGAGTTTCTTTTTACATATCGCACATTCCTTGTTATGGGCCTTATCCTGTTTTTTCCTAGGACAATCCCTGGCCTAAACCTATGTACAAGAGAAAGGGAACAGTATTAGGTAAGGAAGAGGTTTGTTTTTTTTATCTTACCCCATATTCCTGGCGTCCTCAAGTACCGGACTGGAGGACTTGGCATCCGAGCGGTCAGTGCGTCCTGGCGCTTCTCCTGCCGTTTCCATAATGGAGGAAGAAGACTGGAGACCGAAGCTCCTGCTGTTTCTGGCCTAAATAGGCCATGGATTGGCTGGGAGGCCCTCGGCTCCGGATGCTGGAGCCCCTCCTCCCCACGTGGGTCACCGGAACACCGCCCCCTGGAGTGTTGGACGCATCACCGCCCGAAATTGACGCGTCGCGGCCACCGGAAGTGCCAGTGAGAGCGCCGGAAAGCCGCCAACGCTGGGCATGGTCCAGCAGAGCCTAACGGGACCCTGGGAATCCACTCCCCGCCAGAGGAAGGCCCACATTGTGGGCCTTAAACCACCTCCTTTTGCGGCAGCAGGACCGGGAGAGGAGGGAGTACCTGTACCAGACTCAAGGTTGCTCCCTCCAAAGGAGACTTATACCTTCCAGAGCACCCCTAGTGGAATAAGGTGAGACCTTGCTAGGGGGTCTGCAACCCCTGGAGAAGTGCTCTTCCTCAGGACAATCCTTCCATCAGGAGGACAGGAAACCTGACTGGGTGTGTGGAGAGGTGTGTCCATTTTTATATCCTCAGGTTTCCTGTCCAGCGGATAGGACATCTCTCCAGGGGTGCTGTCATAGGTGAAAGAGTAAAAAAGGCATTTTAAAATTTTTTAACTTTTAATTTTTTTATAACTTTTTATTGTCCCACTAGGGGACTTGAAGACCTGCACCTCTCATCTTTATTCCGATTCTTTATTTATAACCCACGTAATGCAATGCATTAGAGCTGTCAGCTATTCACTGACAGCAAGCCTATTGGGCTCCGCCTCTGGGTGGGGCCTAATAGGCTTCTGTACATGGGAGACCAGGAAGCCACTGTTGTCCTCCGATTTCCATAGTAACGATCGGCATCCGTGTGACCACATCACAGCGATCGCTTTTGATCGCGGCATATAAGGTTTTAATGGCAGGGAGCGGAGCTAGCTCCATTCCCTGGCGTTACAGCAGGATGTCAGCCATAACATACAGCTGACATCCTTCAGGCTAATGGTGCAGGCTCAGCTTCTGAGCCCGCCGCAATCTTTCATCTGGGGCCAGAAGCCTTTTAAGCCCCGCCTCTGGGTGGGGCCTAATAGGCCGCCGTACTTGGCATACAGGGGGCCATTGTTAGGCCTCCAACAGCTGATCGGCTAGCGTGGCTACCCGGCTCTTTTAGCCAGGAAACCATGCTGCAATAGTGTGATTGGTCAGTCACTACTGACTGACCAATCACAGAGATCGCCGGCGGCGCGGCGATTGTTCCCCCGACGAGTCACATTGACTATCGGCTGTCTGTGACAGCCGATGTCACTGTTCTGTCACCATGTGTTTTGACATGGTGACAGAAGAGCACCATGACATAACTGTACTTCATGGTGCCTTAATGTAGTGCAAACCATGACGTACAGTTGCGTCAAGGTGCGCTAAGGGGTTAATCGTGGAAAAAGTTCTGAAATAATTCATCTTGGACTGATTCATCTTGGATGATTGTACACAAACATACATACACTCAAATATATATATATATATATATATATATATATATATACATACACATACACACACACTTTTTTTGGGGGGGTATATGTATTGGATCTATTGCCACTGAGGTTTTAAGACCTTAGCAATGCCCTTGGCTGCTTGTGCTGCATCGTTGGGTCACTTAGGTGATCCAGCGATGCAGCTGAAAGCAGCAGGCTGTCGGCCATGAGAAGAAGATGGGGGGGCCCAAGAAGATCTTTTGCATCGGGCCCATGAGCCATTAGCTACGCCCCTGCCCCATATCTATATATTTTATAAAAGTAGACGCCTGGCACATTGTAAAGATACCACCCAGAACTTTACCCTAATAGGCGCCTTTATGTAATTTTGGATCAAATTAAAAGGCTGTGTTTAAAAAATCTGTCCCAAGTAGAGAAGTTTCAGGCACCTCTTGAAAATAAACTTTCTAGATGTAAAGATTTCATATATGCCTATATCTATATTAACATATCTTCACATAATATACAGAACTGAATAGACAAAAAAATCTCCGCGATCCAGATGCCAGTAAACAGAGTAAATTAGGCGCAGGTGATGATTAGAAAAATAGCTGCTTATCTTCTCACCCCTGCAATAGAAAAAAAACAAGCAGAAAAGAATGACAATCATAGAACAAATATCCTCTCTGATTGGTAAGCTGTTGTGATAACATGAAGAAAGGTTCCTATATCCCCCTTGGGGTCTTTGGAGGCTGTACAGGGGGGAGAGATGACTGTAAGGGCCAGTTCACACAGAGTTTTTTTACAAGTTTTTTGACGTAGAAACCGCGCCAAAAAACGGCCGAAAATGCCTCCCATTAATTTCAATGGGAGGAGTAGGCGTTTTTTTGTCGCGAGCGGAAAAACCGGCTCGCGGGAAAAAGAAGGGACATGCCCTATCTTCTGGCGTTTACGCCTCTGACCTCCCATTGACATCAAATGGAATTTTGAGGCAGATTTTCCTCCTGCAAAAAACTCAGTGTGAACATTTACCTTAATCTTTAGCCCTTATATTCTTATTCTTTAGCCCTTATATAGACGTATTACATATGTCCTCGGGCGTTAAAGGGTTAAAATATAGAGGTTGCTAATTTTGGTGTTTTATCTTTCTATTGTTTTTATAGCTATATTGATCAGTATATTTTTGAAATATGGGGAAAAAAAAACAGAAAACCCAGACAAAAACACAGGGAGAACATACCATGCAGATAATGTCCTTGGTCTAATATGAACCTTGGACCCCAGAGCTGAAGGGCCACGGTGCCGAACCACTCAGCCACCATGCTGCCCATATTTGTTTGTCAATAAAAAGTTTTCAATATCGTGCGACTGATAAGTTGTGTGCTGCATTTTGGTGCCAGAACACCTTTGTCATGCGCTCTCTACAATCTACCAATTTTTCTTTTACCCCAGAATCTGCGGCAGGTTGTCTTGCCCTATAACATCATTATATCAATTCGACCAAGTACAATTCTATGACTTCTCGAACAATGTACACCGTGATTATTTTTCGTTTCCATCAAGTCCATTTTTTTCTGTTAAATATCTCAAGGCATTGGGTTATACTGATACAGAGTAGAAAGCAGAAAGGACATCACAATATAAAACAAGTATGTTCTCAAATTGCAAAAGGCATTTTGCACATCACTTTCAAATATCTGGTCCAAGATAAATGGGAGCTGCATTGTGCCAAACTGAAAACTGCTAACATCGCTAGTAAATGAACGGTTCTATATTGCTTCGAAATGCTTCTGGGTACATAATAATACTTTTTTTTTTTTTAACAGGCAATGCTTGAATTTTGTTCTCCCTGAATTTCCATCAACTACTTGAGGGAGTTATTCACCCCAGGTTGATTTATGTGCTATGCCATCATTTTTCTCTATTATCTGTACATCACTGAACTCTTTATGCCCAAATACCATGCTTCAAGCTGCAAACTGTAAATTATGGCAGAAACAATACACTACCCAATCCCTGGCTCCTTGGTGTTGTAGATTTATATTTGCAGTCTCTATAAAAATATGTTCAACCTCCAGCTGTTTAAATTGGTACTTACTTAACCCCTTTACATCGCGGCCGTTTCGAGTTTTTTCATTTTCGGTTTATCCTCTCCGCATTCCAGAAGCCATAGCTTTTTTATTTTTTTGTCGACATAGCCGTAAAAGGGCTTGTTCTTTGCAGGACAAGTTGTATTTTTTCATGGCACCATTGTACCATATAACGACTGGGAAACTGGAAAAAATTCTTTGGGAAGTGGAATGGGAAAAAAAGAGCAATTCCTCTACTGAGCACTAAAAACAACATCTTAACTTTATTATGTGGGTCATTACGATTATGGCGATACCAAATTTATATAGTTAGTTTTTTTCATGTGTTGCTATAAAGTAAAAAATAATTCTTAAAAAATATGTTTTTGTTATTCTGAAAGCCATAACTTTTAGATTTTTCCGCCAATGCGAGGGCCTGTTTTTTGCGGGTTAAGCTGTATTTTATATTGGTATTATTAAGGGGTACATGCAATTTTATGATCACTTTTAATACCATTTTTTGAGGGATGCGGTGTGACCAAAAAACTGCAAATCTGACTTTTTTTATGATTTTGTTTTTAGGGAATTCACCATGCAGGTTAATTAAAGTTATATTGTAATAGGTCAAACTTTTACAGATGCGCCGATGCCAATTATGTTTATTTATTTTTTTCAAATTACTTTAGAGGGGGAAATAGGAAAAGGTCTTTGTTTTTGTTTTACTTTTAATACTTTTTTGTACATTAAAAAAAACTTTAACTCTTATTTCCTTTTTTTTTTATTAATCCCCCTAGGGGACATGAACAAGTGTTTGCCCGGTCGATTGCACAATATACTGCAATACTTATGTTTTTGTGTTTTTTACTGGCTCCAATTAAACCTGGCAGGGTTTAATAATTGTACAAAGATGGCAGACCTGAAGGCCTCGATTAGGACCCTAGGCTGTCATGACAACATTCGCCACCCCGTAATGGCATTGAGGGGGGTGATGGGCTCATGAAGGGGGCACCTCCCCCTTTCTAATAACTTAGATGCTGCAGTCGCTATTGACCACCGCATATAAGTGGTTAAACGGCTGGGATCCGAGTTATTTCAGATACCGACCATTGCAGAGGTATCGACTTTATCAAACAGCCGACACCTGTTTAGTATAGAGCAGACCCAACCCATGGGCCCGCTCCATACTTCCCCTTCCTGGCTATGACGTAACTGTACGTGAAATGTTGGGAAGAGGTTAAAAGTGTATCCCACCATATACATGACCATAGACATATAAATGTAAAGTCTACACATGTTTTGAGGAGGTGTAGATTTGTACCATTTTCTGTTTTTAATATTATTAAATATGTCAAAAAGGTGGAGACAACGCCCACTCCAGTAAAAAAGCCGTCCACTTTTCTCCGCGCTCTTGAAAACTGGCAAGTGCTGAGAAAAGTTGCAAATTTGTGTGCAAATGTGTAGTGCGCAAAGCCATTGATAAATTCTTCATTTTCCTTCCTAAAATCATAGGGCTACACAAATTTAAATGTAACTGTAAATGTATGTAATTCATATTAAAATCAATGGAGGTAATCATACTTTAGATGACCGTGCCTTATCGGAGGCAAATAAAACGACGGACGCCACTTTTAGAGAGACAGGTGGTAAGGTGGACAGATTGGAGAGGGGATGCGAAGAGACTTTGTCCTGTATTACAGGGTCAATCCAAGAGAAACAGCAAAGGCAAACGTGGCTATGTTTTAGTAGACTAGATTCTGCTCATGTCTATGTTTTTAATAATGAGTGTTGTTCTTTGCCTAGGGGGGCCAGTCTTTAGATGTGACGGTTTTAAACCCATTCGAATATCCCAAACAAAAAACCACCCTATTTCCAGACTATTGGCATTGGTGATACACTCAACTAAACCATGGACACTACCTCATTCCTTTATCACGGTCCTCAGTACAACTAACCTCCTGAGTTTGCTAATATAGTTGCAGCTCTGAAAAGGCTGTAGACTACCTTACCGAACCTTGGATCTGGACGGCATTCTTATACAAGCCCTGTTATCATTACAAACTGTATTCTATTTCTCTGAAATATGAACAAAGAAATGCAAAACAAAGATAAGTTCAAGTAAACGCTTTTCATTGTTGTTATTCATAGAACAAGAGGTCTCAATCAGATTCAGTCCTTAATTAATTTGCCTAATTGTTGCAAAACAGGCAAACAACACATATCCCGTATTATTCTCCCACGTGTCATGCTACAAAATGTTGGTGAAATTATTCAACACCAACTGAAATGACTGTTAGTCATGTTATCCAGAGGGGAAGTTTCACACCTTAGTGGAATTGCATCTGCACATTTTTCACTCCTAGTAAGAGACAACATATATATATATATATATATATATATATATATATATATATATATATATATATACTTAGAATGCTATTATATAGGGATCGCTGTAGTATCACATTATAAAGACCAAGGCAAATAGGAAGACGTTCCTTTGGTAAAACTCGCCATGGGTTACATTTGTCATTTCTTCGTAAAACATCTGTGTCATGTTTACAAACTAGACATAGGAGTTACTAAATTTATCATCAGCAAAAAAAATAAAAAATACTTCCCTTGATTGGGAATACTATCTTTGGTAAATAGTATATATATATATATTTTTTAAACATTCCCAAAAAAATAAAAAAAATTATATATAATATATATATAAAAACACACACACATACATACAGTCGAGTCACATTATTATAACCACCTCTTACTGTCGAAGTCTGCAGCGCGTAGCCCATGAAGGAAGTGATGTGTCATGGTCTGGTTTGGTGGGTAAATAAGGTGTTCGATAGACTGTCGGAACACATATCACTCGTTGTTGCCATGGGTAAAATGGGTGATTTATCAGAGTTGCAAAAAGGATGGCTATTGGCTTTCGGGGGCAAGGGTGGCAGTATTTCTGAAACAGCGCTGTTTGTGATGCTGTGGTGAAAGTGTATCGTTAGTGACAAATAACACCATTGGGAATTACCGACGTGGAAGCAGCGGAGCACCACGTGCCATTTATGTGAGAGGTGAACGTCGGCTACGAAGGTGCGAGAGGGTCGAAAGACACGCTACAGTGGAGCAGCTCACCGTGAAAATCAACCAGGGGGCTACCAGACGTGTGCTTCTATTTGCATGACAGTATCGGATTTGGACCACCGATGATTGGTAAAGGGTTGCCTTCTCCAATGAGTCGCGCTTTCCGCTTCATCGAACGGATGGATGTTGACGTGTCAGGTGAGAAACATCAGAGAACAAAACACCCTGAGAACACAAGCTGGTTGCGGCAGCGTTATGGTCTGGGGAATTTTTTTCATGCCATTCTCTGGGCCCACTCATCCATGTGGAAGGAACTCTGAATTGATTTGTGTATGTATCCATCGTTGCAGATCACGTCCACCCATACATGCTGTTTGTCTTCCCTGGGGCAGATGGACATGTCACACAGCTAGAAAAGTCTGACAGTGGTTTGAAGAGCACGACCAAGACTTCCAAATACTTCCCTGGCCCCTTAATTTGCCAGACTTTAACCCAATTAAGCATCAGTGGGACCACCTCGATTGTCTTGTTCTCTCAATGGATCCTCCCCCACGCATCCTCTAGTAAATGTGGGATGCACTGCAGTCAGCATGGCTCCACATACCTGAGACAACCTACCAGCATCTTATTGAGTCCCTTTCAGCCCGTCTAGCTGCTGTCCATACTGCACATGGCGGTTACTCTGGATATTAGCTGGTGGTCATAATAATGTGAATCGAGTGTGGATATGTGTGTGTGTGTGTGTGTATATATATATATATATATATATATATATATATATATATATATATATATATATATAAATACAACTTTTAATAAAGCTTATGTAAAAATTAACATTAGTATTCAAAAAATAAAAAACGCATCAGAGAATGAAAACATCATGTCTCTCAATCTATCCAATGAAAAACTCATTTAAAGACTAAACTAAAAATGCCCATACAACTCAAGCATAGACCATAGGTCCAACCATAAATCCTTTAGCATATATTCACACGTGGTAGATTTGATGCAGAAATTTCTGCAAATGAAAATCCCAGACATGTGGAACAGTCACAGAAATTTATGCAACAAATCTGTCACATGTGAACATAAACTTAGGCTATTTCACACACTGCAAATTAGTCCTCGATAAGTCGCAGATTTTACAACACGTGAATTTGGTAAAGCGAATGCTCCTATGTACGCTGTAGAAAAATTCCATACGGATTTGAGAGCATGCTGCAGGCTTTCAAATCAGCAATATGCCTTGTAGCGAATTTTTCCAGATCTTTCTGTGGATTATAAACTACTGAACTGCGGATGAAATCTCTTGCATATAAACATAGACTAATAAACAAATTTATGAAAGTGTTGAACACATTTTAGAACGGATACTTCCGAGTACAAAATTGGAAAAATGTGAATTTATTACAAAACTATTACAATCTTCTTTAGCCCTAAAAACATGTATGCTACTTTTCAAGTATCGACAGACAAATGTGCCTTGAGCTTCACTGAAAAACTTGCTGGAATGTAGATTGGATTTACTATATTTTTCATTCACTACATCTGTAGAATAAGTGCTGAGCCAGTAACATTCAGTACTTTATAGAATTGGTGAGCAATCATTCAGGAAACAATCTTAAGTTATATGTTGTCAATTGATACTGGTCTCAACTTACATCCAATTTTTAATATGACATTTCTGAGAAAAACTATTTTCACACAGTTAATAGGCTTCTGCAGAGTGCAACGTTGCACATATCGAAGTAGAAGCAATATAATTTATTAGTGAGCAAAGTTAAATAGAAGAGAAATGAGATCCCTCCATTTCATAGCCTGTCCCGATACCATTTACATTTGTTTAAATTGCAATAACAAAATCACAATTTCAAATGAAAAACAGCAAAATATATCCGAAGCCAAAGCCAAGATTTCCATCATTTTACTGATACATCTTCTATTGATCTAGTTCCAACTTCAGAGGCTTAACTAGTACGAAGTGGTGGGCTTGTAAACAGAAGTGACTCCCATCTGGAATGCAACCCTTTAGCTATAATACATTTTACATTAAAAGTACTTTAATTGGGCACCTTATGGTCTGGAAATCCTGATAATCCAGCATGCAACAAAATGTATCCCACACATCTGATAACCTGGCACATGGCAGGCCCAACATATCTTTGGCAGTCCATGGAAAAATCCTGGACCCAGGTGCAAGTGTCAGGAACTACACTGACATGCGAATGCCGAAGATCAGGACATCACCATGATCTTCAACCATGTGTGTTTCTATGTAGAGGGGCCTGTAGAATCCAGAATATTCAATAATCTGACACCTCAGTTGTCCCAAGTACTCTGGAATTCTGAATTATCTGGAATTTGCTGTACTTTTAATAACGGAGCAATTTAAACAAAACTTACAAAGAGTTGCAAATGACAACTACCCAAAAAATTACTCCAACCCCACATATAACTTTATACCTATAAAAAAATAAATAGAAATATACAGAAACATCATCTAGATTTTATTTACCCTCATTTATATTAGTATGCTGTGCAGGATCATAGTCTGTGACCATGATACTCTCTCTGTATAGCCTTATGGGTGTGCTAAAATTAAGTTATTACATCAACACACTCCTTAACCAATCAGAATCTGTGTTCTCTGATTGACATTTATAGGGTGGATTTTTTCCCCCCAAAATGGTTTGGAAGGTGAGCAGTTATCCCCACTTCCATGTGAACAATCATCTCCAACTAGTGTGACACAAAATCTGGTTGAATAAGACCCCATACACATGAGAATGCGGTGAACATGGTCCTGTGTGGCAGTACATGAAGTGTAAGCTGCTAGGGTGGACTTTTACATTCATCAGGTTGAAATATGGTAAAATATATAGGGTTTGAGAGTACATTTATTTTTAAGGCATCTTATCCCTGTTTTTTATAAGATGTTAATTTTTTGCAAAAAAAAAAAAAAGCCCAAAACCTTAGCAGAAATTATTAATTCACCTTTTTGTTATTTGGTTTTCATATCATTAATAAATATGAGTTCAGAAAGTGACTAATAGGAAAACTTTATCCAGGAATTTAGAATTTTTTTTTCATTTTCCAAAACACAGTAGTGACTGTGCAAGGAGACAGTATTTGAGAAATGTTAAACCAATGTTACCAAGCTGTCAGCTAAGAGAAATATAAACAGGACTTGCAAGAATTAGATGTCTGTCAATGAAAATGACAGGTCAGGTCTATACTGAAGGTAAACAGCAATAACACGATGTAAGATAGGTCAGATACATAGGTATAAACATCACATAGGTATACACATCCCTCACAACATACATTATAAATCACTCTACCACCCCTCAAATGGTCACAACATGCACCTGTCTCATGTGACAGCATTCATTCCGTGCTATTCTTAAGATCTCCTGGAAGAGGTTATGGGGTTACATCGCTGTATAACAGTCAGGTTGATCGCTTTACTCTTGCAACATTTTCAGATAAAAAGAAGTAGATCTCTACTCACAAAACCATAAAGACCTTGGATATTCCCAAGTCCCTTAAGTGCTTCTGTTAAGCTGCACATTGGCATTTGTTGATTTTTATCTGGCTATTTTTATGTCAATTTTTCTGTTTAGTCTATTCATGGACTTCGCTCAGTATGTCAGCTTCCGTCTCTGCTTTCTAAGTTGTCCATCATCCATTTACATTGTAAATAACATTATTACATAATATATAGTAAAATATCTCTCAAAATTCTACATGCTCAGTCAGTCGAAGAAATAACCTGAGATAAATACAAGAGGTCAAGGCACTGTTAACCCCTTCAGGACCAAGCTCATTTTGGCCTTCAGGACCAGACCCATTTTTTCAAATCTGACATATTTCACTTTATGTGGTAATAACTCCGGAACGCTTTTACCTATCAAAGTGATTCTGAGATTGTTTTCTCGTGACACATTGGACTTTATGATAGTGGAAAAATGTGGTCGATAAATTCAATATTTACCAGTGAAAAACACCAAAATTTGGTGAAAAATTGCAAAAATTTGCATTTTTCTAAATGTAAATGTATCTGCTTGTAAGACAGGCAGTTATACCACACAAAATTGTTGCTAATTAACATCCCCCATATGTCTACTTTAGATTGGCATCGTTTTTTGAACATCCTTTTATTGTTCTATGACGTTACAAGGCTTAGAACTTTAGCAGCAATTTCTCACATTTTCAAGAAAATTTCAAAAGGTTATTTTTACAGGGGCCAGTTCAGTTGTGAAGCGGCTTTTAGGGCCTTATATATTAGAAACCGCCAAAAAGTCACCCCATTTTAAAATCTTCACCCCTCAAAGTATTCAAAACAGCATTTAGAAAGTTTCTTAACCCTTTAAACGTTTCACAGGAGTTAAAGCAACGTAGAGGTGAAATTTTCAAATTTCATTTTTTTTTTGCAGAAATTCATTTTTATTCTATTTTTTTTGTAACACAGAAGTTTTTACCAGAGAAACGCAACTCAATATTTATTGCCCAGATTCTGCAGTTTTTAGAAATATCCCACATGTGGCCCTAGTGTGGTAATGGACTGAAGCACCGGCCTCAGAAGCAAAGGAGCACCCAGTGGATTTTGGGCCTCCTTTTTATTAGAAAATATTTTAGGCTCCATGTCAGGTTTCAAGGGCTCTTTCGGTGCCAAAACAGTGGAAATCCACCAAAAGTGACCCCATTTTGGAAACTACACCCCTTGAGGAAATTATCTAGGGGTATAGTGAGCATTTTGACCCCGCAGGTTTTTTGCAGAAATTATTGGAAGTAGGCCGTGAAAATAAAAATCGTCATTCTTTCAAAGATTATGTAGGTTTAGCTAATTTTTTCTAATTTCCACGAGGACTAAAGGAGAAAAAGCACCACAACATTTGTAAAGCAATTTCTCCCGAGTAAAACAATACCTCACATGTGGTAATAAACGGATGTTTGGACACACGGCGGAGCTTAGAAGGGAAAGAGCGCCATTTGGCTTTTGGAGCTCAAATTTAGCAGGAATGGTTTGCGCAGGCCATGTCGCATTTGCAAAGCCCCTGAGGGACCAAAACAGTGAAAACACCAAAAAAGTGACTCCATTGAGAAAACTACACCCCTTGAGGAATCCATCTAGGGGTGTAGTGAGCATTTTGCCCCCACAGGTGTTTCATAGATTTTATTAGAATTGGGCAGTGAAAATAAAAAAAATCCTTTTTCTTCAATAAGACGTAGCTTTAGCTCCAAATTTTTAATTTTCTCAACAAATAAAGGAAAAAAAGAACCCCAACGCTTGTAAAGCAACTTCTCTGGAGTACGGCAATACCCCACACGTGGTCGTAAAATGCTGTTTGGGCACACGGCAGGGCTCAGAAGGGAAGGAGCGCCATTTGCTTTTGGTGTACAGATTTTGCTGCATTTGGTTTCTGGTCGCTATGTTGCATTTGCAAAGTCCCTGTGGGACCAAAACAGTGGATCCCCCCCAGAAGTGACCCCATTTTGGAAACAACACCCTCAAGGTATTCACCTAGGGGTGTAGTGAGCATGTTAACCCCACAGGTGTTTTGCAGAAATTCGTGTGCACACGATGTGGGAGAATGAAAATGGGAATTTTTCCTTAGATACGCCAATATGTGGTGCCCAGCTTGTGCCACCATAACAAGACAGCTCTCAATTATTATGCGGTGTTTCCCTGTTTTAGAATCACCCTACATGTGGCCCTAATCTTTTGCCTGGACATTCGACAGGGCTCAGGAGTGAAAGAGTACCATGTAAAATTGAGGCCTAATTTGGCGACTTATAAAGTATTGGTTCACAATTGCAGAGGCTTTGATGTGAAATAATAAAAGAAACCCCTGAGAAGTGACCCCATTTTGGAAACTGCACCCCTCAAGGCATTTATTAAGAGGTGTAGTGAGCATTTTCACCCCACGTATCTTTTCCATAAATGATTGCGCTGCGGAAGGTACAAATTAAATAGTTTCCCTAGATATGCCAATTCAGTGTCAAATGTCATGCCCAGCTTGTGCCACTTTTTTTTTTATATACACCGTTCACCGTACGTTATAAACTACATGTTACCTTTATTCTGAGGGTCAGTACGATTCCGGCGATACCAAATTTATAGAACTTTTTTATTTTTATAACTTTTTGCACAATAAAATTACTTTTGGAAAGAGAATGTATTTTTTCTGTCGCCAAGTTGTGAGAGCCATAACTTTTACATTTTTTCGTCGATGGAGCTGTGTGAGGGCTTGTTTTTTTTGCGAGACGAGGTATAGATTTTATCGGTACCATTTTTGGATACATGCGACTTTTTGATCACTTTTTATTTCAATTTTTGGAAGACAGTGACCAAAAAAACAGTAATTATGGCAGTGTTTTTGAGGTTTTTTTTTACGGCGTTCACTGCGCTGGATAAATAACATAATATTTTTATAGTTCAGGTCGTTACGGTCGCTGCGATACCAAATATGTATGGCTTTATTATTTTTTTCAATAATAAATGACTTATAAGGGAAAAAGGGCGATTGTGTTTTGTGTTATTATTTGAAACTTTTATTGTATGTTTTCCAACTTTTATTTTTACTTTTTTTACACTTTTTTTTACACTTTTCTTTAGTCCCACTAGGGGACTTGAATGTCCAACTGTTTGTTTGATGTTCTAATACATTGCACTACCTATGTAGTGCAATGTATTGGAACTGTCAGTTGTTCACTGACAGCAAGCCGATCAGGCTCCGCCTCTGGGCGGGGCCTAATCAGCTCACGTAATGGCAGACAGGAGTCCATTGTTAGGGCTCCTGTTGCCATGGTAGCAGTCGCCAGCCTTGCCATCGCATGGCAAGGCTGCCGATTTTCTACAAACCTCTAGGATGCAGCGATCACAATGGATCGCTGCATCGAAGGGGTTAATGCCAGGAATCGGAGCTAGCTCCGGTTCCTGGCGATAGATCGGGGTGTCCGCTGTAACATACAGCGGACACCCACTGCTGATGACGCCGGCTCAGCTTCTGAGCCGGAAGCTGAGCCGGCGCCATCTTGCCGATGTTACCGGAAGCCTCCTGGGCCCCGCCGACGACGGGGCATAGGAGGATTCCGTTACAGGCTGATCGGGAGGTAAGCATTAGCCCTCCGATCGCCTTTGCAGCCACCGGCAACCCAGCGATCACGTTGCTGGGGTGCCGGTGGCTATAAACTCCTCACATGCTGCGATCTCTATTGAACGCAGCATGTGAGGGGTTAATCGGTCCGATCGGAGGCTAGCTCCGGTCCTGGCTGATACCTTAGGGTGCCAGCTGTAACATACAGCTGTCACCCGGTGGTGATGTCGCTGGCTCAGCTCCTGAGCCAGCTTCATCTCCATGACGTATATTTACGTGAAAAGGCGGTAAGCCACCGATTTTAATGACGTTTATATACGTGATCCGGCGGGAAGGGGTTAAGAAAGGGCATTTCCCTAATCATAGCAATGTTTGAATGCTCTTCTGTAAACTAATCATTTACAGTCTCAGGAAACTGGGTCTGCTACTTCTTGAAATTCTGTAGCTTGGCCTGAAGTAGTCATGCTCTTTAACCCCTTAATGACTGCCCACCATCTGTTGACGGCATGTGGCGCAGGTGCTTCGTCTACAGCGACGTCTTTTGGCATCGCTGTAGAAGAGGCTGATGAGCGCTCCTGTGAGCGCTCATCCTTTAAGCAGGAGCTGTAACATACAGCTCCTTATCTTAGAGCAGCCTCCTGAACACAGCTGGGGTCGGAAAATATTCAGACCGAGCTGTTTAGCCCTTTGATCGCCATGGTCCGTGACCGCGGCATGATCAAAGGGAACTCCCCTCTTTGATCAAGTCACTGGAAACCCGGTGACGCGATCAAAAACTGGGGAATCCCTATGCAGTCAGCCCTGGGGACCTAGAATTGACCCCGGGGCTGTCTGTACAGTTTGCCTGCTGTTAGGACACACTATGTGCTGCCCTAACAGAAGCCTGTGTCATAGTGACACAGTATAATGTATTAGCATACAAGAGTATGCTAATACATTATAAGTATAAAAGAAAATTGTAAATAAAGTTATCCCTTAATGGGATTTAAAAAAACAAAAAGTAACCAAAAATAAAATATAAATAAAAAAAATGTCCCAAAGAAAGTCATTATTTTGCATAAAATAAATTTTATTTCCCATACATTACATGAAAAACAAAAAACCTACACATATTACGTAACTACACAACCGTAATAACCTGAAGAATTAATTAAAGTTATTTAGCATGAAACGTGAACGGGATAAAAAACAAAAAAAAACGATGCAGAGAATTGCTTTGTTCTATATTCATGTCATAAAAAGAAATGATGATATAACTTCCGCAGTGAATTTTTTCTACCCCCCAAACAGCGCAAAAAAAACAACAATTTCTCCTGCATTAAACAAAGCTTCATACAGCCACATCAATGAAAAAATAAAAAGTTATTGCTGCTGAAAGTCAGAGAGGCAAAAACTGAAAAATTTAGCTGGTCATTAATGCCTTTTAAGGCCCGGTCATTAAAGGGAACCTGTCACCAGCATTTCACCTATTAAACCAGCAATACCTGGTGGTAGTGGGTGAAAAATCATTTCTATATAACCGATAATTGTCTTCTTAGTCGGCTCTGTAGCTTTAGTATTCAGTTTTTTAGTGTTCCCACACCGTATGCAAATGAGCATAAAAGAGTCAAATCTTCGTTTGAAAAGAGTCATATCTTCGTTTGAAAAGAGTCATATCTTCATTCCTCAAGTCTTTCTGAGTTCTCCCCGCCTCCTTACTTTTGATTGGCAGCTCCTCGCCTTCCCCCAGCACACAAAATCCTGCGCTTGTGCATTGATGTCCCCTTCTGGTGTGTGTGCACAAAGGAACACCGGATTATTATGATAAAAGGCGCAAAATGTTTGCAGACCGTTATTTACAGTCGGAGGAGGAGTTTAGGAGAGCGGATAACGGTAATGAACTTTTTATAGCAGCGGCCAGTGAGGGATAAGTAAAGTTCAATAGGTGAAATGCTGGTGACAGGTTCCCTTTAAGGGATTCAAGGGGTTGTCTTATTAAACTGTGCCACTAGACTTCCGGTCCCCCGCCAGCGCTATAAAAATCTATTAAAATCTCATAATCAGCGTGACGGGGGACCAGAACGTATATTAGCGAGTGTTCTCACATACTGCAGTGCGCGCACTACTAATACTTTTCGGTCTCCACATAACCCCTTTAACCCCTAGGCGCACGAGGACGCAACTGTACGTCCATGCGGCCAGTGTCTTAAGGCACAGGGACGTACAGTTACTGCGAAGTTCCCGGTGCACACAGTCGACAACAGTGTGCACCGGGAACTGGGAGGCCAGCTGTCCCTGACAGCTGACACTCCACTGTATGCCGATCAGCGGCTTATTTCCGCTGATATCGGCAATTAACCCCTTGATTGCGGTGATTGATTGCAATCACCGCATTCAGGGGTTTCTAGCTCATGGGCAGTTCGCGATGCACACAGTCGATGACAGTGTCTGTGACACTGTCGGCGACAGAGTGCATCGGGAACAGGGAGGTCAGCTGTCCCTGACAGCTGACACTCCACTAGTTGCCTATCAGCGGCTCATTGCCGCTGATTTCGGCAATTAACCCGTTACATGCGGGGCTCGATTGCGATCTCCGCATGTGGCGGGTTTGTAGCACATCAGCAGCCCCCATGCAATTGTGGGGGCTGCTGAGGCTTGTGATGGCACCCGGGGGCGAGACAACGGCCCCCGGGTCTGCCATGTATGAAAGCCTATGAGGATCAGCCTCTGCTGGTCCTCGTAGACGAACTGTCAGGCTGGGTTCACACGACCACATTAACGTCCGTAATGGACGGACGTATTTCGGCCGGAAGTCCCGGACCGAACTCAGTGCAGGGAGCAGGGCTCCTAGCATCATAGTTATGTACGATGCTAGGAGTCCCTGCCTCTCCGTGGAACTACTGTCCCGTACTGAAAACATGATTACAGTACGGGACAGTTGTCCTCCAGAGAGGCAGAGACTCCTAGCATCGTACATAACTACGATGCTAGGAGCCCGGCTCCCTGCACTGAGTTCGGTCCGGGACTTCCGGCCGAAATACGTCCTTCCATTACGGACGTTAATGTGGTCGTGTGAACCCAGCCTCAGAGTGACTGTGATGTCACACTGACAGTTGGAATACGTTACACTACCTAGGTAGTGTAATGTATTCTAGCAGCGATCAGAGCTGCAGGTAAAAAAAGAAAGTGTAAAAAGTAAAGAAAAAAAAAAAAAAGTTAATAAAAATGTTTTACAAAAGTGTAAAAATAAAAGATTTTTTTTTTCCTATAATAAGTCTCTTATTATAGGAAAAAAATGAAACCGTTAAAAACCAGTACACATATTTGGTATCACCACGTTCGTAACGACCCAATTTATAACACTATAATGTTATTTTTACCGCACGGTGTACGCCGCAAAAAAACCTAACTAAAAACAATGCCAGAATCACTATTTTTTGGTCACCATCCCTCCCAAAATATAGAATAAAAAGTGATCAAAAAGTTGCATGTACCCGAAAATAGTACCAATAAAAACGACAACCCGTCCCGCAAAAAACAAGCCCTTACACAGCTTTTTTGACTGAAAAATAAAAAAGTTACGGCTCTCAGAATATGGTGACACAAAAAAGAAATTATTTTCTAAAGAAGAATTTTATTGTGCAAACGCTGCAAAACATAAAAAAAACTATATACATATGGTATCGCCGTAATCGTACCGACCCGCAGAATAAAGTACAATTGTCATTTATAGTGCATTATGAACGCCGTAAGAAATAAAGAATTTAAACCGCCAAAATCACTGTTTTTGGCCACCAAAGCTCTAAATAAAAGTAATAAAATGTGATCAAAAATTTGCATCTACCAAAAAATGGTACCACTAAAAATTACAGCTCGTCCTGACAAAAATAAGCCCTCACACCGCTCAATTCATGGAAAAATAAAAAAGTTATGGCGTTTGGAAGGCGGGGAGTGAAAAACTAAAATGGAAAAGCAAAAAAGGATCAGTCCTGCAAAGGTTAATTAATTTCTATTAAAAAAAATTAATTGTTACCACATGTGGGTCATTGTCGTACTCGGGAGAGATTGCGCTACAAATTTAGGGCGACTTTTTCTCCTTTATCCTTTGTGAAAATGAAAAAAGTCAACATTTTAGTGGACAAAAATGTTTATATTCATTTTCACGGCCTAATTCTACTAAATTCTGCAAAAGACCTGTGTGGTATAAATGCTTACTAAACCCCTAGAAAAATTCATTGAGGGGTCTAGTTTCCAAAATGGGGTCACTTTTGGGGGGTTTCCACTATTTTGTTCCCTTCAGGGGGTTGCAATCGCGACATGGCACTGAAAATCAATCCAGCAAAATCTGTGCTCCAAAATCCAAATGGCGCTCCCTCCCTTCTGAGCGCTGCCGTGGGTCCAAACAGCAGTTTATTACCACATACGGGGTATTTCCGTAATCGGGAGAAGATGCTTTACAAATGTTGGGGTGAATTTTCTTCTTTATTTGTTGTAAATATTAAAAATTTCTATGTTATTTCAGAAAAAAAGTAGATTTTCATTTACACAGACTAACTCTAATAAATATAGCAAAATACCTGTGGGGTCAAAGTGCTAACTATACCCCTAGATAAATTCCTTGAGGGGTCTAGTTTCCAAAATGGGGTCACTTTTGGGGAGTTTCCACTGTGTTGGCCCCACAAGACCTCTTCAAACTTGACATGGTGCCTAAAATATATTCTAAAAATAAGCAGGCCCCAAAATCCACTAGGTGCTCTTTTGTTTCTGAGGCCGGTGTTTCAGTCCATTACCACACTAGGGCCACATGTGGGATATTCCTTAAAACTGGACCTGGGCAATAAATATTGAGTTGTGGTTCTCTGGTAAAACCTTCTGTGTTACACAATTTTTTTTATTACAAATGAATTTCGGCAAAAAAAGGAGAAATTTGTAAATTTCCCCTCTACATTGCTTTATTTCCTGTGAAACGCCTAAAGGGTTAAAATACTTTCTGAATGCTGTTTTGAATACTTTGAGGGGTGCAGTTTTTAAAATAGGGTAATTTATTGGGGTATTCTAATATATAAGGCCCTCAAAACCACTTCAGAACTGAACTGGTCCCTGTAAAAATAGCCTTTTGGCATTTTCTTGAAAATGTGAGAAATTGCTGCTAAAGTTCTAAGCCTTGTAATGTCCTAGAAAAATAAAAGGATGTTCAAAAAACAATGCAAATATAAAAGTACACATATGGGAAATGGTAACTAGTGACTATTTTGTGTGATATTACTATCGGTTTTACAAGCAGATACATTTAAATTTAGAAAAATGCACATTTTTGCAAATTTTCTCTAAATTTTGGTGTTTTTCACGAATAAATATTGAATTTATCGACCAAATTTTTCCACTATCATAAAGTACAATACGTCACGAGAAAACAATCTCAGAATCGCTTGGATAGGTAAAAGCATTCCGGAGTTATTACCACATAAAGTAACACGTCAGATTTGAAAAAATCGGCTGTGCCACAAGGCCAAAACAGGCTGCGTCCTAAAGGGGTTAATCTTGGTGTTTTTCCAGGTACCAGATAAACATTGTCAGAAGTCAACATATGGTCGAGTTTCACACTTGGAATTCACACTTATAATCCAATATAACGTAATATCTTAATGTTGCTCAACTCATATTGCCACCCAACCAACAAATTATAACATATGACGTATGTTATTAGTAGAATACCAATACAGAGATGTAAAATAATTGCTCCATTACTTAGTAATTGCCTCAATTGACATTAATTATTGTCTGAATCTCTCGGTTATTAAAGATCCAATTGAACACTTATAAAGAACTTGAAAATGTTAAAGTGTGCCTATGCTTTCAAAAAACTTGACATTTCATAGTGACATAAATTTCTAGGAGGAATAACAGAAGAAGAACACAATACATTGTTCTAAGGCCTTATGCACACGGCCATGCCCGGAATCACGGTCCCCGACTACAGGCATGGCCAGCCGCGGACAGCCATCTGCATTTTCGGCTTATGCTTCCATACAAAGTATGGGAGCCACCCGCTTTCTATGGCCCGGACACCTTCCCGCAAATATACCTGGTCAATAGAAGTTAATTGGTCCGTAATTTCGGACTGTAGTTTACAGTCCGCAATTACGGACAAATTCTAGAGTCGTGTGCATGGGGCCTTAGAAAAGAACTTCCGAATTGTTATATTAAGGGAAATAGTAGTTACTAAAACATAAATGTTGGGAGAGCTGATAGTTCCTCTTTAAAGTGTGCCTCCGGCAATTAAAACTTCATTGCTTCAGAACCTCCAGTGAGCTATAAGCAAAGCACATACACAGGAATGGCCACCACACCAGTGGCGCATGAAAATTTAGTTTTGTGAACATGTCATTGAGGAAAAAGATCATGGCAGAGCAGGAGCTTACTATTAAAATGATATACCATGTAACTTATTTTTTAGGTTCTAACCACTGGAAAATTGCTTTAACCCCTTCAGGACCAGCCCCATTTTTTTTCAAATCTGACATGTCACTTTATGTGGTAATAACTTTGGAATGCTTTTACCTATCCAAGCGATTCTGAGATTGTTTTCTTGTGACATATTGGACTTTATGTTAGTGGAAAAATGTGGTTCTTATTTGTGAAAAACACCATTTAGAGAAAATTTGCAAAATGTATGATTTTTCTAAATTTAAATGTATTTGCTTGTAAGACAGATAGTAATAAAACACAAAATAGTCACTAATTAACATTTCCCATATGTCTACTTTGTTTGCATCGTTTTTGAACGTCCTTTTATTTTTCTAGGACATTACAAGGCTTAGAACGTTAGCAGCAATTTCTTACATTTTCAAGAAAATTTCAAAAGGCTATTTTTTCAGGGACCAGTTCAGTTCTGCACCCCTCAAAGTATTTAGAAAAGCATACAGAAAGCGTTTTAACCATTTAGGTGTTTCACAGGGATTAAAACAAAAGTAGAGGTGAAATTTACAAATTTCATTTTTTTTGCCAAAATTCATTTGTAATACATTTTTTTCTGTAACAGAAAGTTTTACCAGAGAAACGCAACTCAATATTTATTGCCCAGATTTAGCAGTTTTATATCACACATGCGGCCCTAGTGTGCTAATGGACTCATCACAGGCCTCAGAAACAAACTAGTACCTAGCAGATTTTGGGGCCTCCTTTTTTTTTTTTTTATATAATTTAGGAAAAACAGTGGAAACCCCCCAAAATGACCCCAATTTGGAAAGAACACCCCTAAATGTATTTAAATTAGTCTGTAAAAATGAGAATTATTTTTTTTTTTAAAACATACAATTTTCTAATTTCTACAAGGAATAAAAGAGAAAAAGCACCCAACATTTGTAAAGCAATTTCTCCTTATTACAGCAATATCCCATATGTGGTAATCAACTGCTGTGTAGACCCATGGCAGGGCTCAGAACGGAAGGAGCATAGATTTTGCTCGCATTTGCAACGCACTGGAGGGACCAAAACAGTGCAAACCCTCAAAAAAGTGACCCCATTTTGGAAACTATACCCCTCAAGGAATTTTTCTAGGAGAATAGTTAGTATTTTGACCACACAGTTTTGTTTTTTTTGCTGAATTTATTGGAATTAGTCTATGAAGATGAAAATCTACTTTTTTTTCTGACAAAACATAGAATGTTCTAATTATTACAAGGAATAAATGAGAAAAAGTCCCCCAACATTGGTAAAGCAATTACAGCAACACCCCATATGTGGTCATAAACTTCTGTTTGGACACACAGGAGGGCTCAGAATGGCAGGAGCACTCCTTGGCATGCAGACTTTGCTTGATTGGTTTTTAGGCGCAATGTCGCATTTGCAGAGCCCCTGAGGTACCAGTACAGTAAAAACCCCCGTGAAGTGATGCCATTTTGGAAACTACACCTCGCAGAGCATTCATCTAGGGGTGTAGTCAGCATTTTGACCCCACAGGTATTTCATAGATTTTATTAGAATTAGGCAGTGAAAATGAAAAATTCATATTTTTCGAAAAATATGTAGGTTTAGCTCCCAATTTTTTATTTTCACGAGTGGTAATAGGAGAAAAAACACCACACAACTTGTTACTCAATTTCTCCCGAGTATGGCAATACCCCATGTGTGGCCCTAAACTGCTGTTTGGGCACATGGCAGAGCTCAAAACGGGAGGAGCGCCATTTGGCTTTTAGTGCGCAGATTTTTGCTGGATTGGTGTACGGGCGCCATGTCACGTTTGCAGAGACCCTGAGGTACCAGAGTACAGTAGAAACCCCTGAAAACTTACCCCATTTTGGAAACTACACCCCTCAAGGCATTTATCATTTGACTGGACTTATGACAGGTCTCAGAATTGAAGAGAACCATGCGCATTTGAGGCCTGTTTTGGTGATTTTCACAGCATTGACCCACAATTGCAGGGCTCTGAGGTCAAATAGTAAAACAAACCTCCAAGTAGTGACCTCTTTTGGAAACTGCACTCCTCAAGGCATTTTTAAGGGGTGTAGTGAGCCTTTTGACCACACAGTGTTTTTATTTAATAGAAATGTAAGCTCAGCGGATGGTTCAATGTTTCACTGATATGCCATTTTAGTGCCCAATATGTGGTGCTCACTTTGTCTGCAATGGCACAAACATCTCATAAACTGTTAAGCGGGTTCTCCCGGGTTTGGTGATGCCAAATATGTGGACGTAAACTGCTGTTTGGGCACACTGTAGGGCTCAGAAGGGAGGGAGCGCCATTTGGCTTTGGAGCGCAGATTTAACTTGGTAGTGGTTCTGTTTGGGTATTGCTGGTATTTTAGTTTATAATGTGGGGGCATATGTTAGGGCCGGTTCACATCAGTGCTCGCTTTCCGTTCAGGGGTTCCGTCTGAGGTTTCAGTCGACTGCGCAATTGATTCCGTCAAAAAAACGGAAACCTGCCGGAACGGTGACAAACGGAAACCATTAGCAATGTTTCCGTCACCTTTGATATCAATGGTGATGCAAACGGAAGCTAAGGTTTCCATTTGACTTTCCGTTTCGGGGTTCCACGATGGAAACCTCAGACGAAACCCCTCAATGGAAAGCCAACGCTGATGTGAACAGGCCCTAAGCTGTGCGGAGTACATCAGGGTTTATGTAAGATGTGCGGATTACATCAGGGCATAATAAGAGGGTATAATAATGCAGTAAATCAATAATTATCCACATATTTGTGGCCGGTGTCGCACTGATACATTTTGCCCAATTTTATCTGCTTTTGGAACGTTCTGCACATTTTGTGTCGCCATATTCTGAGAGCCAAAACGTATTTATTTTTCTCCACCAGAGCTGTGTAAGGGCTTATTTGTTGCGGGACAATCTGTATTTTTCATTGATACCATTTTGGGGTACATGCAATTTTTTTATCACTTTATATTTCATTTTTTGGCATGCAAAAATAAGTAATTCTGACAATGTTTTTTTTTGTTTAGGCGTTCACCGTGCGCTATAATTGACAAAATGTACTTTATTCTGTGGGTTGATACGATTACGAAGATGCCATATGTATATAGTGTTTTTTTATATTTTACAGCACAATAAAATAATTTAAAAAAAAATAATTATATATTCTTTGTATCGCCATATTCTGAGAGCGATATGTTTTTATTTTTCTGTCAAAAAAGCTGTGGCAGTTCTTGTTTTTTGCGGGACGGGCTGTAGTTTTTATTGGTACAATTTTGGGACCATGCAACATTTTGATCACTTTTTAGTCCATGTTTTGTGAGGGGTGGTGAACAAAAAAACAGCGATTCTGTAATTTTTTTAATATTTTATTTATTTACGATGTTCATCGGGCAGCGAAAATATCTTTATAGTTTTGGTAGTTACGGACGTGGTGATACCACACGCGTGTATTTTTTTTTTTTTACGGTTTCATCTTTTTCCTAGAATAAAAGACTTATGGGAAAAAAGGCGGTTATTGTTTTTTTAACTTGAAACTTTTTTACATTTTTATTAACTTTATTTTAGTCCCACTAGGGGACTTGAAGGCATGAAGCCCTTATCGCTATTCTAATACACTGCACTACCTACATAGTGCAGTGTATTAGAGCTGTCAGCTATTCACTGACAGCAAGCCTATTAGGCTTCGCCTGCGGGTGGGGCCTAATAGGCTTCCGTACTAGGCAGACCAAGAGGCCATTGTTAGGCCTCTGCTTGCCATAGCAACCATCAGCGGGTGGCAATCGTTGCCATAGCAACCATCGGGTACGATCTAACCACCTAGATGCAGCGACCGCTTTTGATCGCTGCATCTAAGGGGTTAATCGGCCAGATTGGAGGCTAGCTCCGGTCCTGGCTGTACTATACAGCTGACACCCGCGGATGATTGCGCAGGCTCAGCATCTGAGCCTGCGCCAACTTCTTGGCCCTGATAGGAAGCTTTTTAGGCCCCGCCTCCGGGTAAGGCCTAAAAGGATTCCGTGCTTGGCAGACTAGGAAGTCATTGTTGGGCCGCTGGTTGCTATAGCAACCACCAGTGACCGCGATGCCGACAGGCTAGAAACCACCTAGATGGAGCGATCACTGTATCTAAGGGGTTAATTGGCAGGATCTGAGCTGAGCTCCATTCCTGGTCGTTACAGCGGGATGTCAGTTGTAATATACAGCTGACACCCGCTGGTGATGGCGCTGGCTCAGCCTCTGAGCCCACTCCATCACCATCACGTACACTTACGTGAGAAGATGTTAACACATTAGAGGCCATCACGTAACTGTATGCGATAGGGCGGGAAGGGGTTAATAAAGTCCAGACAAAATTCTTATTGGGTTAACTTTAAAAAGACATAAATACACTATACTGATAAAAAAAATATTAGGATACATACACATTTCACCTACCGGAGCCTTTATGACATCCCTTTATTAATCCAGAGCTATTAATATGCAGTTAAAACAGCTTCCACATTTCTGGGAAGGTATTCTATAAGATTTTGGAGTGTGTCTGTGGGAATTCTTGCTCATTTATCCAGAAGAGCATGTGTAAGGTCAGACACTGATGATGGACAAGAAGGCCTGGCTCATAATCTACGTTCTAGTTCATCCTAAAGGTGTTGGATGGCATTGAGGTCAGAGCATTGTGCGGGCCAGTCAAGTTATTCCACACCAAACTCACCCAACCATGTCTTTATGGACCTTGCTTTGTGCACAGGGGCACAGTTATGCTGGAACAGAAAAGGGTCTTCTCCAAAATGTTCCCACAAAAGTTGTAAACAATGGTCTAAAATGTCTTGGTATGCAGAAGCATTAAGATTTCCCTTCACCGTAATGAAGAGGCCTTAGCCAATCCCTAAAAAACAACCCTGTAGCATTATCACTTCTCCACCAAACTTTAGACTTGGTACAATGCAGTCAGGCAGGTAACATTCTCCTGGCATTCGCCAAATCCAGACTTATTCATCACTCCACAGAACACATTTCCACTGCTCCAGAGTTTAGTGGCGACGTGCTTTACACTACTCCATCTGGCGCTTGGCATTGCGCATTAGGTTTGTGTGCAACTGCTCGCCATGGAAACCCATGCCATGACGCTCCCGGCGCACAGTTTTTGTACGGATTTTAATGCTAGAGGAGGTTCTGAACGCTGCAGTTATCGAGTCAGCTGAGTGTTGGCAACTTTTATGCGCCATCTGCCTGAGCATGCAGCCACCCTGCTCTTTAAACTTTTGTGGTCACCGTTGATCGTGGAATGTGTAGAAGGGAAGAAATTTCACGAACTGACTCGTTACAATGTTGACATCTTATTACAGTACCACGCTTAAATTCAGTGAGCTCTTTGGAATGACCCATTATTTCACAAATGTCTGAAATGCAGACTGTATGGCTAGGTGCTGGATTTTATACACCTGTGGCAATGGGACTGAATGAAACACAAGAATTTAATAATTGAAGGCTGTGCCAATCCTTTGTCCATATAGTGTATTTCTGATCTCAAGTGAATGGGGCTTAGTTGCAATACTAGACACCGCATATGACCAGGAGTGGTGCTATTTCTGCGAAAAATAAGCGGTCCTTTTTTCTAATCTTGGACAACGTTTATAATAATATAGGTGGACAAAGACATAAAACATGGCTAAACCTGTGTAGAAAGCCGCACTAATTAATACAATTTTGCTTCTATCCAGTGCTACCATATGCATACAGACTGTCATGATCTTTGACTAAGTTTGTAATATATCAAATATCTACCATTACAGCTGCACTAGTTAACAACGTCTGAGCTGTAAAAAGTTGGGTCACATAAGTTTACAGGACTGGAATGCGGCTCATAAATACAACCAAAACATTCAATCTGCCTCTGGAAGGAAGTTTTATTGATTGGGGTCCATAGCAGTGGTACACACGAGCCCCAGATCCCATGCTCAATGGCCAGTGTTGGCTGGAGTGGTGTAAAGAACATCACCGTGGGACTTGTGAAAGTTCTTTACAGCACAGTTCACCATGCCAAGAAAGCTCTACCTGTATGTTTAATGTCAACAGTTACATCTGGTGGAGGAAATCAGTGATGGTTTGGGCCGAGCTCCATTCTTTTTAGTGAAGGAATTGCTGCAGTGGTTCTAGAAAATTGTGTTTCCAAATTTGAGGCTAAGCCTTTTTCGTCTCAGCATAATTTTTCTGCGCATAAGGCAAAATAAAGATGTAGCAAAGGTTATAGTGACTGATAACTTGCTGCAGCTTTATGTCACACAACAAAAGCCATTGAAAGAGTCAAGTTAAAAGTTTCTTGCCACTGTGTATTTAATGTGTTAAAGGGAATCTGTCACCAGAATGTCCGTATTAAACTAGTAACGGTATTGTAGAGGAGACTAACCTGTTTCTAACATTTATTTTCATTTTCTGCTTACTGCCTCCTTTGTAGAGAAATAACATTTATTATGTTTATGCTAATGAGCATTTCGGTGCAATGAGGGCGTTACCATTGCACCTAAATGCTCTTACTTCGCTCCCCAGTTCAACCCCCCTCCCTTCTTACATTGATTGACAGGGGCCAGGCTGCGTAATCGGCGCCTTCATGCCTGGCCCTGTACTATCTAACGCGCACGCGTCCTTGCTCTTCACTCGGCGCATGCGCACTACGATCTTTCTGTTCGACGTTCTAACCGGCAGTACTGCGCATGCGCAGCGCCCCTGCTCTTTATTCGGCGCATGCGCAGCAGATTAGAACGTCGAGCATGAAAGATCGTACTGCACATGCGCCGAGTGAAGAGCAAGGACGCGCACGCATTACAGATAGTACGGGGCGAGGCATGAACGCGCCAATTACGCATAACCACATATCTTTATATAAAATCACAGATTCTGACTACATTAAAATAAACACGTTTTTCAATTTAAATCTCTATAGTTCTCTCACAAATGGCAGCTGAGTGGTCAACATAGAGTGTCACTATTGGTCTGGTAGAAATTTAGGACGAGGGACGACTAGGCCCGAGGAAGCATAAGGTGGGCCAGGGCGTCCCTGATGAGGGTGGTTATAGGAAGCAAGGGATATAAAATGGTGCTGGCCACATGGCCAATGGCACCAGCATGGCTGGAGGGGGAGGGTGAACTCATTGTTCACTGTGAGATAAGTGGAGAAAGGGGAGTGATAGTGGAAAGAACTATAGGAGCGCATAAGTAATGAGGATAGGGGAGGGGGAGCAGGATAAGGGTTTATAAGTACAGAAAGCAGAGAGGTAAGACATTACTTACCAGGAGAAGAAAAGAGTAGTTACCAGGAAAAGTAAAAGAACCACCCAACCCTCCCTTGTTAGAAAGGGAACCGTCCCAAAAGAAGTCGTTTGGCGAGATTGTCGCTGGAATGGAGCTGGTGGCTACTGCTGGAGCAAGTCCAAGGCGGAAGACCGTGGTCTCCAAGCGTCTTCAGGATTCCATTAGGCCGGGTAAGTCAGTCCCATACCATAAGCATTCTCCCCTGGCCCCCTGCCCCACGCCAGTCCCAAGGGCCCCATTATTCTTCCTCCCATCTCAGCCCAATTTTTCCCAAAAACCCCCCCCTCACAACATGTAACCATGTCACCCCCACTCACATAGGTTCCCTGCCACCTCCCAGCAGGGTTTTATTCTTTTAATGGGCCGCAGGTACACAGGGAGGGTAATTTTCAAGGTGGCCCTATGGGCATGCTAAACCCCCACCAATTTAATAGTGTCCCCAGTAGTTTCTGGGAAGCCAGCAGACCCGGTAAGCCAGAGGTACAACGGCAATTAGTATCAGGTGCCAGCAAGCTATATTCAGCCTAGCGGGGGGGTGGTGGGGAGGACATGGATATTTCTTCCCTTAAGCCGGGGGGGTTTAGCAATGGGCTATGGGGCCTTTCAGCAATGGAACAGTAAGGAAGCATTAACACAGAGCCAAGGGGAAAGGTCACATAGGAACACATACTCGCACAATATC
Organism: Rhinoderma darwinii; assembly: GCF_050947455.1. Classification (NCBI taxonomy): domain Eukaryota; kingdom Metazoa; phylum Chordata; class Amphibia; order Anura; family Rhinodermatidae; genus Rhinoderma; species Rhinoderma darwinii. Next base: position 121,777,165 of record NC_134688.1, on the reverse strand, counting down.
TTTTGGTGCAGGGAGCGAAACAGCGATAGAGCACAACAAGCACAGGAGGGATTGCAGCAAGCCAGACCAGCGACCAGCAACCTAGGACAGAGTCATTAAGAGCCTGGAAGCCGAAGTATGCAACAACTGGGTGAGTCTGATTCCAATGCATCGGATGGGCATTATTTGTGTTCAGATGAGGAATAATGCAGTAATTAAGGAAAAATGCTTAACATGTAAAAATAAATTAATAAAAACATTTAAAGGTAGTGAAGGGAAGAGCAAATAAGTAAAGAAGCTGTTTCTGTAGGGGGTGTAAGAATTTTTCTCTTCCACCCTCTTTATTGGGTTAGACTTTAAGGGTAAGTGCAATAAATGAAATAAAAGAGTGATGTATAAAAATGTATTGTTTAAAGAATAAAATTACTGTTGCAGTTGTTCTGGGATTTATATTGAGATATGTACACAGGGACAGTCATGAGCAATAAACTTTACAGAGACACTTTTTGTTTATCATCAACAATAGTGCTATTGTCCACACTACTGGTTATCATGTAGGAGATACCTGTGAATGTCTGGGTCCTTTGTTGGGAGAATCAGATTAAATAATAGGTGTCTTGCATACTGATGAGACGCATTTCATTGAAACATGCGACCCTCCATCTTTGATTCTCTCAAATAAAATACACTATATGATATAATATAATATATAACATTATATAGGCCTTCAAATTCAAAATCTTCATTTGTACAGGCGTGGGGGGTTCAGAACAGTGATCTAATAGAAAAAGGACTAGCGGCTGGGGAAGCAGGATACCTATGCCTGTTCAGTGTTGCACACATATGCAGATTTGCCACAAAAGTTATTATTTTTATTTTTTTTATTTTTTTTGGGGAAGGGTTAGAGAGGAAACGTATGTGGTTGTCTTTGTTTTGTCTAAGGAAGTGGAGGTAGCTAAGGAGAAGGGGCTTAGCAAGGCAGATAGATAACAGGAGAAAACTATTGTGGAAGGAATGATTTTTTATTTTATTTTATTTTTATTTATTTTTTCTGGTGTATGCCAGAGTGTGGGTGGATGGTAAGCCAAGCAATATGTGAATTTGTAAAATACATGGATCTGGTGGTGGACGCACATGCTACTTATAGTGGAATAGGGTGGTATGATAGGGCCTTCAAAAAAAAAAAAAAAAAGATGGGGAGGGCAAATGTTTAGCTTTGGTGAGAAGGATTTGGATCTGTAGTCAAGATTTAAAACGATGGTACATTCAGTCATTTGAGTCAGCGGTAGAAAGTGTAAGAGGATGGGGAGAGGGGGCATTGATGTCCAAGGTAGATATTGAATCTGCTTTTAGATTGTTACCATTGCATCCAGAGAGTTTTTAAATAAACAGGGTGTCGTTTGAAGGGAATTTTTATTTTTTATTTTTATTTTATTTTTTATTTTTTTGTAGATAAATGTTTACCTATGGGTGGCACCATTTCATGCACGTATTTTGAAGCATTCAGTTCATTTTTGCATTAGGGTTTGCAAAGAGTTTGTGGGAGGGAGACAATTGCCCACTACCTGGGTGATTTTTTGTTAGTAGGGCCAGCAGGGTCAGAAATTTGCCAAGTAAAGTTTATAGCGCTACTTCAAGATTTGAGGGCCCCATAGCACAAGAAAAGGCAGTGGAGCCAGTAACAAAGTTGTCATATTTAGGCATCGAAATTGACTCATTAGAAGGCCAATGTAGATTACCTGTCGAGAAGGGAAGGCATTGTTGGAGGAGGTAAGGGAAGTGAAAGCCAGCGAGAATGTGACATAAAGAAAGATACAGTCGCTCTTGGGTTCCCTTAATTTTGCGTGTAGGGTGATTCCAATGGGCAAAGTATTTTCCAGGCCTTTACAGTTGAGTATAGCAGGAGTCAAGGCAGGACAACATAAAATTAGAATAATGAGGGCATTAAGAGAGGATCTGCAGTTTTGGGAAAGTTGCCTGGTGAACTTAATGGAGTGCGGATTTGGCTACGGGAACCATGCGCCAATCCATTGGGCAGTTGGCTTTGGATCCTTTTTTGACGGAAAGTGGTGAGCAGGGGTATGGTGAGACGTTGGACAGAAAGCGGTGGTTGAGGGGCATGACATTGATTGAACTATTCCCAATAGTGGTAGCAGTGGAATTATGGAAGGAACAGCTCAGGAACAGGTTGGTAATTGTTTGGCCAGAAAATATGAGTGTGGGGTCAGCGGTGGACAATCTATCCAGTTGCTCCCCCCCAGTGTTGGCACTATTAAGATATTTGGTAGGGAAGTGCATGGAGTGGAATATCAACTTCAAAGCTGAACATGTCCCAGGAGTCAATAACTCGATTGCAGATGCTTTGTTAAGGGGGAAGTGGGAGGTATTTTTTCAATTGGTACCAAATGCGGAGCGAACAGGATATGTGTGCCCTAACAATATTTGGCAGGTACTGACCCGATTCTAGAAAAACTGGTGGAAAAATCGTTGGCGCCAAACACATGGATGACCTACATGAAAGAATGGAAGAAGTGGGAGGTTTTCAGGAGGAACGAAGGCGGGAGTACGGTGCAGTGTTTATGGAAGCTGCTGGGTAACATGTGGAGGGATGGCGCAGCAAAAGGTAGGGCTACCACCTTGGTGGCGGCAGTATCATTTATTACAAAGGTAAGAGGGGAGGCGGACCATACAAAGGTTTTTTGCAATTAGACGGGTGGTAAAGGGTTGGTCAAGGTCACAGCCACGAGGAGTAGACAAGAGGGAGCCATTAGACTCAGGCAGAGTAAAGAGGCTGGTGGCAGCATTGGGGGCCACATGTAGGGACAGGCACGAAGTGCTGCTATTTAAGGCTGCATTCACATTGGCTTTTGCGGGTGCTTTCAGGTTAGGGGAATTGGTGTCCACTTCAAAGAAGGGTAAAGATGGGTTACAGCTCGAAGGCATAAAATGGGATGGCACAACCGTTAAGTGCCTTATCAGAAGGTCCAAGACTGATCAAAAAGGGAAAGGGACATGGGTGACTATGGTAAGGAAAGGGGGGGGCAATTTGTCCAGTGGGGGCAGTGAGGGATTATTTGGGCTCACGAGGAGCAGAGGTAGGAGCTTTCCTTAAGCACAGGGATGGTTGTGCCATGTCCAGGTTCCAGTTTTGTCAGATACTTAAGAGGGCAGCAGTGGCAGCGGGGCTAGAAAAGGACAGAATTGGTATACATTCTTTCAGAATTGGGGCGGCATCAGAAGCAGCAGCGGCGGGATCAGATGTGGGGAGCACTAAGCGTTTGGGGAGATGGAAATCCAATGCCTTCCGCACTTATATTCGTCCATTGCCATGTTAATGTTTGTATGTTGTCTCTCCCACAGAGGAAAAAAGTGTATGGGTGATTGGACACTCCTTCGTGTACTGGGCCGGGGAGAGGGCAAGGATGAGACCGTATGGATTACAACTGGGCCTGCCGAGCGACGGGGTCAAGGTGAAGTGGTTCGGGAGACGTGGTCTTCGATGGCTCCAGATGAAAAAGCTAATGGAGGAAGCGGCAGAATGGGGGTGCCCGCAGGTGATCGTGATACATACCAGGGGGAACGACTTGACTAGTACCAAAGCTTGGGTACTAGTTAACAAGATGAAGGTGGATGTTGCCGTATGGAAAGAAAGGTGGCAGGGGGTAAAGTTTTTGTGGTCAGAAATTATCCAAAGGCGGAGTTGGATGGGGGCAACATCAACAGCGGCCATTGAAAAGGTGAGAAAGAAGGTCAACAAGGCCATGAAGGACTTTATGGTGGAGACGGAAGGAGTTTTTATTCAGCACAAGGACATTGATTTTGGGTGCCAAGGAATGTACAGGAATGATGGCGTACACTTATCTGATGTGGGACTGGACATATTTAACAACAATCTGCAGGAAGGACTGGAGGACTGGTGGAAAGGAGTTTTTATGGGGTAAAAAAGGTAAGATCGGCAGAGGAGCCTACCTTTTTTGGTGGCGGATCGTGGCACTGCACTCCTCCTAAGAGCGGTTTCGGTGGTGGACCACGGCGAGTTACCACTAGTTATACGGCGGGGTGAACTCGCACGTGGGGGGACACTAGTTATACGGCAGGTCCCCAGGATGTTTTGGGCCTGGGCAGTCACGAAAGCCGGACGACGGTCCGACGGCTGCCTGGGGGGACAGCCGTGGCAGGGGGCACGGCTGTCCTTGTTTACAGGATTCGAGCTGGGGGCAGGCGGGCCCCAGCTCAGGGAGTGCCGTGTCGCGATTGAAGTCAGGCTCCTCTTGCGCTGTATTGCCTATGGTTAATGTGTTTTTAATAAATCGTGGCGCATGCCACAATTTACTTGCCAATTTAAGAATGATGTGTTTTTAATGTTTAAAGTTGTTACTAAGGGTTTAGCACGTGCACACCTTATTTAGGACGAGGGACGACTAGGCCCGAGGAAGCATAAGGTGGGCCAGGGCGTCCCTGATGAGGGTGGTTATAGGAAGCAAGGGATATAAAATGGTGCTGGCCACATGGCCAATGGCACCAGCATGGCTGGAGGGGGAGGGTGAACTCATTGTTCACTGTGAGATAAGTGGAGAAAGGGGAGTGATAGTGGAAAGAACTATAGGAGCGCATAAGTAATGAGGATAGGGGAGGGGGAGCAGGATAAGGGTTTATAAGTACAGAAAGCAGAGAGGTAAGACATTACTTACCAGGAGAAGAAAAGACCCACCCAACCCTCCCTTGTTAGAAATAATGTTATGTTATGTTAGGTTATGCTACGTTACGGTAGGCTAGGGTATGTTATGCTATGTTATGTTATGCTATGTAATGCGATGTGATGTAAAGCCAGGGCGGATCGTGGCACTGCACTCCTCCTAAGAGCGGTTTCGGTGGTGGACCACGGCGAGTTACCACTAGTTATACGGCGGGGTGAACTCGCACGTGGGGGGACACTAGTTATACGGCAGGTCCCCAGGATGTTTTGGGCCTGGGCAGTCACGAAAGCCGGACGACGGTCCGACGGCTGCCTGGGGGGACAGCCGTGGCAGGGGGCACGGCTGTCCTTGTTTACAGGATTCGAGCTGGGGGCAGGCGGGCCCCAGCTCAGGGAGTGCCGTGTCGCGATTGAAGTCAGGCTCCTCTTGCGCTGTATTGCCTATGGTTAATGTGTTTTTAATAAATCGTGGCGCATGCCACAATTTACTTGCCAATTTAAGAATGATGTGTTTTTAATGTTTAAAGTTGTTACTAAGGGTTTAGCACGTGCACACCTTATAGCAGATTCTGGCAGAAATAGCAGCTCATGACAAAGGAACGATCTGCTGACAAAGGCTTGTGAGGAGATCTGCAGAGCAATTCTATTGAGACCCACATATTGCAGGTGCGATAAACAGTGTATAATGAAGAAAGTAATTGCAATCTAATGGTAAGACTTTGTCCTACTTTCTTTATACCAAATTATACGAAAAGTGTCCAGAGAAGCAGCCTGCCCTATAATATGGATGGAAGTTAAGGGTTTGTATTAAAATATCAACACACTAATCCGTATTATGGGATTTAGAATAACAAATCCTGTCCCTAATCTATATACTAATGACGCTAATAAACTAAATCACATACAACAAACAAGCCTGTCTTTTATTCAGCACAAGGAAATCAGAGGTCCGTTATCTGACGTACTGTAACCTAGCAACCAAAGAGCGGTCTGATCCAGAAAGCAACTGCTCGGTACACAAACATGCCAATTACCCAGCATTTCAAGGGTGCAAGTACCGGGCTGTATGTAGCGATTTCGCTGTGTATTTAGGAATATGTATGATCATTTTTTTAATATATGCTACTGTGGCAATAAGATATTAGAGGTGTCGACTATAGCGCTTTTCTTTCCCATAGAGACCAATGTTTTAAAAAGTAATTTCAAGGAGATTTATGATTTATTATTACGCACAAACAAAAACAAGCTGACAAGGATAATCATAAAGTTAGTAATAACCTGGTGCTAGGACATAGTTATGAAGAACATATAGGAGGCTAATATGGCTTATGGATATATCATGTCTGATTTATTTCTGCAAAATTAGATAAAGAAGAACATTAAGGCCTTATTCACACGAACATGTCCATTTGCGCGCGTAAAAAGCGCAGCATGTTTCCTGCGTTGAAGTTCCGTGTGACAGTGTATGGTGCTTGTCAGCGTTTTTACGCGCGTATGTCATCCGTATGTCTTTTTCTCATCATTTCTTTAGCAACTGTTGCGTGAATCACGCGCAGCACACGGATGTGCGTCCGTGTGCTGTCCGTGATTTTCACACACCCTTTGACTTCAATAGGTGTGTGATGTGCAAAACATTCACAAGTATAAGACACGTAGATACACGCTGCGTGAAAAACACAATGTCTGAATGGCCCCAATGACTTGCATAGGTCCGCGTGACGTGCGTTATTTTTACGTGCGTAACACGGACGTGAAATACGCTTGTGGGAATTAGGCCTAAGTGACATCTCTACAGACTACAGTATTACACATAATTTGTTTAAAGGGATTCTGTCACTGTAAAAGCTGTGTAATCGGCTCTACTGCGCACGTGCCGACGACATCACACTAATCCGTGCATAGTGTGACGTAAATCGGTGCATGTGCATTAGAGCAGATTCGACCCGTGAAACTTCAGTGGCCCTGTCAATCAAAGAAGGAAGGGAGGGAGGGACGGACTGGGGAGAGAAAGTAGAGCTTTTTGGAGCAACGGTGACGTCCTCATGGCTCATTTGCATATTAAGAGTAAACTTATATTTCTGCAACGGAGCCACACATATGAAAAAGGGAAAACAGGATTATATTCGGGTGAGGCTACACGATCTTACTGTGCTGCTGCTTTTATACGCCACTTTCTGATGCCAGACTCCATTTAAACCCACTGAAAGTAGTAAATGGAAAAAGAACCCCTGATTTTCTTTAAAGAAAAATAAAAAGGAAAAAAACACAGACAAAATATATGTCTAAACTAGGTTGGTTTTGCTGCCTACATTTAATTTCCTTTTTTTTTTTCTACATAAAATACCACTGATACCAATAATTCTGGGTTTCAGTGCTTTAAAATGGAAACATAATAGGTAAAAGAGGAAGTAACTTTTACAAGGTACTGGAAATTTCTGTTCAAATCACATTTCACATCACGACTAGGTGTGAAATAAAAAATAAGATGACATTTCTTGAAAAGCAAGGTTTTACATTATTCTTTTTTGTATTTCCAGGACAGATAAAGTTATCTCTAGGTTACATATTGAAGCGCATGTCTTAATATTTAAGTAAATTATGCAGATGAAAATTGGACATTTCAGAGCAAATACGTCTGTATAACCCGATTGGTATTATAATGTAATAAAATTAGATAGTAAAGTGTAACAGTAAAATTCAGCTGGTTGGGTGTTTGTATCAAATGCTAGCAATATACAGTCTAAAGAAAATAAAATGTGCCCTGTTTTACAATTGGTGCTATGGCGTACATGTACCGGAACTCTCGCAGACCATCTACTAGTTATAATGGCAATCATTTTTTATTTATTATAGGACTTGATGGGGTGGGGAACAACAAAACTATAAGGTCTCATGCATACGACCGTAGCCATGTGCACGGCCGCGATTTTCGGGTCGGCTGGCCACAGAGTGTCAGCCACGACCCGCATGCAAATCGCGAGCTGTGCACATGGCCGCGGCCATTATTTTCTGCGGTCCGGGCTTCGGGGCCATGTACGGACCGTGGAAACCACGGTCGTGGACATGGCCCCATAGGAATGAATGGGTCTGCAATTCTCCCGGGGGAATTTTCGGGGGAATTGCGGTCGCAAAAGCACGTTCGTGTGCGTGGGGCCTAAACCTGATGGGCTCAGACAGGCTTTTGTTGTGGCCAAAAAACAACAACCTTTCATCTGCAGAGATATAAAAAGACCACTAAACATAGTATCCAAATAAACAAAAACGAACAACGAAGTCTAGGTTTACATCTGCGTTGGTGGCTTTGTTAGGAGCTTCCATCACAGATCTAGTGAAAATGCCTATTTTGTCTAGCCAAATGACGGACACCATGATGAAAACTTAATAAAACCTATTCAAGTTAATGGGTTCCTTCAGGCACCGTTGGTGTCTGTCATGCAATAGATCCAGCAGTTCCATTTTTTTCCCTTGTTCTGCCCCTATGACAGAGCAGAACAACGGAAAATACAAACGCAGATGAACAGCCAGCCAAACACAACCTCACATAATATCATTAGTACTAAATAGATGATGTAAGAGTACCAGCAGTAGTGCAAATAATACCAACAGTAGTACATACCGGAACCAGCAGTAGTACACATATAGGGGCACCAGCAGTAGTACCAATAGGTCATGGTGCACATTGGCACCAATGGCAAAGTTAGGGGTAGGAGAAAGTTCCTTAAACATAATTTCAAGGACTTGGGAGGTAAGCTCAGGGCAAGGACCTCAAATGTATTTTCTGAAAAACTACCTGTACCACATCAGAGAAACAGTGGGAGATTAGGAGGGGTGAACACATGGCTGAAGAATTGGTGTGGGAAGGAGGGGGTTTAGTTTCTTGAAGAACTGGGCCCACTTCTCTGTTGGCTACAGACTTTACAGTAGGGATGGGCCACACCTGAATGGTGAGGGTGCAGCGGTGTTGGGAGAGAAATGGCTAGGAGGTTTGGAGAAGAAAACGGGGTAGGACAATTACTGTATAGGAGGGGAAGACAGCGTAGTTAGTGAGCTGGGGCTAAAAAAATGAACTGGGTGTGGAATAGAGGAATGGGTTAGCACAGTTAATAGGAATAAGAGGAAAGCGGTACTGGTACATATATAAAGTGAATGTATACCAATGCCAGAAGTCTCGCTAACAAGATTGAGGGTTTGGAATTAATAATGCTGGAAGAGAATTGTAAGATATTGGAGATAAGTGAGACGTGACTGGATGATAGGTATGACTGAGCTATTCATTTGCAGGATTACAGTCAATTCAGAAATAATCGTACTAAAAAACAAAACGGGGGGAGGGGTTTGCTTATATGTAAAATCCTGCCTAAAGCCGATCCTGCATGATGAATCAGTATATACCGTGCGTGATGAAGAGACCTACATTGTCTTGAAAGCTTTCGGTTAAACATCATTTATTTTTGTTAGCAATTTAAAGGTATATCTGCACGACTCATATTTTATTGCTCTCAGTAAGGCCTTATTTACACGAACATGTGCGTCTTGCATGCACAAAAAACGCTGCATTTTTTGAGCATTCCAGTTCCATGTGTCATCAGTGTTTGGTGCGTGGCTGCGTGATTTTCGCGCATATTCCATCCTTATGACACGCGGTTTTGAGGTTTAGAAAAATAAATGAAGGTGGTGGTGTTATTGTTTCCTTCATTTCTTGATCTACTGTTGCGCAAATAACGTGCAGCACACGGAAGTGCGTCTGTGTGCTGCGCGTGATTTTCACGCACCCATTGACTTCAATGGGTGTGTGATGCGCAAAAATGCTCAAGTATAGGACATGTCGTGAAAAACACGCAATGTCTGAATGTCCCGATTGCCTTACATAGGTCCGTGTGACGCGCGTGAAAATCATGGCCGGCCTTAGCTATGTTTGACCAGTGCGGTCGCACAGGGCGCCAGCCCGCACACGGCAAGAGGGGCGCCAGCGGGTGTGTGTATCCCCTCGCCGTTGCAACTACCAGCGGGGATACACACACTAACTGCAGTCGCACACGGGCGCTCCTTCACTTAGTGGCTACCGCTGTAGCAGCCACAGCGGCTGCTAGCGGTGACACCGGACATAAGGGCGGTGGCGCCGCTAGCAGCTGCTGTGGCTGCTATAGCGGTAGCGACAGCACTATAGCAGAGTAGGGAGATATCTCCCTGCTCTGCTGTCTACTAGCGCCACTGTAGCTCCCTTCAGCTACAGCGGCGCTAGTAGACAGCAGAGCAGGGAGATACCTTCCTGCTCTGCTATAGTGCCCCCTGTAGATATCAAACCCCCCCCCCCCCTTCCAGGATAGCGCCACCGTAGCTCCCTGAAGGAGCGGAATCCCCGTGTGGCCGGGGATTCCGGTCCTGGAGCGCTGCTTGATGTTTCTGTCCATATATGGACAGTGACATCAGGGGAAACTCCTGAAGCGGAATCCCCGCTCACAGCATTGCAGACTCTATGACCGTGGATTCCACTCCAGGAGAAGCCAATGACGTCATGGACATAGACGACAGGAGCTTCTCCTGGAGTGGAATCGACGGTCATAGCGTCTGCAACGCTGTGGACGGGGATTCCGCCTCAGGAGTTTTCCCTGATGACACTGTCCATATATGGACAGAGGCATCAAGCAGCGCTCCAGGACCGGAATCCCCGGCCACACGGGGATTCCGCTCCTTCAGAGAGCTATGGTGGCGCTATCTTTACTGGAAGGAGGGGGGGGGTTTGCTATCTACAGGGGGGCTGTGGGCTGTGTGGCACTACCTACAAAGGACAACTGTGCAGGAGCACACAAAATACCCAGCTTTCCCGGGTATCAAAAAAAAGTGTGGAAATAAACTAAGATATAACTTTTATTTAATCTAGCTAAAAGGATCAACCCTTTACTCAGACTAAATAAAAGTTATAACTTAGTTTATTTCCACACATTTATTTGATAGCTGGGAAAGCTGGGTATTTTGTGTGCTCCTGCACAGTTGTCCTTTTTTGAATGTCTATTGCCCGCCAGCTATCTGTCATTTTGTAGTCCTTGCACTACCTACAAGGGGGCTGTGGGCAGTGTGGCACTACCTACCAGGGGGCTGTGTGGCACTACCAACCAGGGGGCTGTGGGCTGTGTGGCACTACCAACCAGTGGGCTGTGTGGCACTACCTACCAGGGGGCTGTGTGGCTCTACCAACCAGGGGGCTGTGAGCTGTGTGGTACTACTAACCAGTGGGCTGTGTCACTACCAACCAGGGAGCTGTGGGCTGTGTGGCACTACCAACCAGGGGGCTGTGGGGCACTACCAACCAGGGGGCTGTGGGCACTACCAACCAGGGGGCTGTGGGCACTACCAACCAGGGGGCTGTGTGGCACTCCCTACCAGGGGGCTGTGTGGCACTCCCTACCAGGGGGCTGTGTGGCACTCCCTACCAGGGGGCTGTGTGGCACTCCCTACCAGGGGTTTTTGCGACACTTCCTACCAGGGGGCTGCGCGGCACTCCCTACAGGGGGCTGCGTGGCCCTCCCTACAGGGGGCTGTGCGGCAGACTCTACAGGGGGCTGTGTGACGCTATCTACAAGGGGGCTGTGTGGCGCTATCTACAAGGGGCTGTGTGGCGCTATCAACAAGGGGGCTGTGTGGCGCTATCTACAAGGGGGCTGTGTGGCGCTATCTACAAGGGGGCTGTGTGGCGCTATCTACAAGGGGGCTGTGTGGCTCTATCTACAAGGGGGCTGTGTGGCGCTACCTACAAGGGGGCTGTGAGGCGCTACCTACAAGGGGGCTGTCTGGCGCTACCCACAAGGGGGCTGTGTGCCGCTACCTACAAGGGGGCTGTCTGGCGCTACCCACAAGGGGCTGTGTGATGCTATCTACAAGGGGCTGTGTGGCGCTACCTACAAGGGGCTGTGTGGTGCAACCTACAGGGGGAATCTTTGAGTGGGGGTCTGATGGTCATTTTACTGTGAGTGGGGGGTTGATGGACATTTTTCTGTGAGTGGGGGGCTGATGGTCTTCAAGTGGTTTCCACCTCTGACCTCCAATTGAAATTAATAGGAGGCAGAAGATAAGTGCGGCGCTCGTTTGGAGCTTTTTTTCCTGCGTCTTTTGCATTCGCTTCAACAGCTTAAGAAAAAACACCAAAAAAAGGTCGCACAACGCTGTCAGTTGCTTAAGGAATTTTGAGGCAGATTTTTTTTGCCTTACAAAAAACGTGTGTGAACATGCCCTACGAGTGTAGTGCTTGTTCTTAGCCGTTTTCTGTCTTTCTCAAAACAATTTTTGGTAGGGGGGCCCTGAGGAAATTTTGTTTTTCCAGTGCTGCCTCGAGTCCGAAAAGGTTGGGAAACTCTGTACTAGGCTACAGGCTCCCGTCATGGAGCAGCTCAGTTCGTCATGGGAACGGGGGTGAGTACAATTTTTGTTTTTGTTTGGGGGCACTGTCTACAAGGGGGAGGTGCGGGGACTGTATGGCACGATCTACAAGGGGGAGGTGGGGGACTATATGGCACTGTCTACAAGGGGGAAGTGTGGGGGGCTGTATGGCACGATCTACAAAAAGGAGGTGGGGGATTATGGCACTGTCTACAGGGAGGCTATATGGCAAAATCTACAGGGCGGCATTATACTGTGTGGGGGCCACTAAGCGGACATTATACTGTGTAGGGGTACTACAGGGGGCATAATACTGTGGGCACAATTAGAGGACAACATACTGTGTCCTTGAAGGGGTTGTAATATATTATATTATTAAATATTATTATTATACTGTATGGCGGCACTAAAGGGGCATTATAATTTTTTTATGGGGCATTTTTTTTTAATGATGGGGTGGGGCGCCGAAAGATCATTTCGCACAGGGCGCCATCTATCCTAGGGCCGGCCCTGCACGCGCGTATCACGGACGTGAACTACTCTCGTGTAAATAAGACCTAAGAGAAACCAAATCGCAATCAGTATCTGTGAGGGAAATTAGTATGTGGAGTGCCTATAGGGGAAAGAATAATAAAATACTCATAGGGGTTTGTTACACTGAAACTATAAGGGTATGTTCACACGCAGTAGCAAAATACGTCTGAAATGACAGCTGTTTTCGCCTGAAACAGCTCCTGATTTTCAGATGTTTTTTAACAACTCGCGTTTTTCTTGCCGTATTTTACGGACCTTATTGGAGCTGTTTTTCAATGGAGTCAATGAAAAACGTCTCCAAAAACGTCACAAGAAGTGACATGCACTTCTTTGACGCAGGCGTCTTTTTACGCGCAGTCTTTTGACAGCGACGCGTAAAATGACACCTCGTGGGAACAGAACATCGTAAAACCCATTGAAAGCAGCGGGCAGATGTTTGTAGACGTAATGGAGCTGTTTTTTCCAGGTGTAAACTTTCTAATATAATGTATTTTTATTTTTGGAACGGCTACTTACTTCTAATTAGCGGTCATATGACCACATCCAGAGTAAACTTTTGATTTCCTGTGACCTTCCGTGTCTTTACTCAGCCAGCACTTCCGGCTGAAAAGAGGCATGACGAGTCATCAATTACATTTACAGGCAGTGGGCTAGGCGGATGTTTTATGAGCTGTTCAGAGCTCTACCTCTGGTCCAACTGCCTGTAAACCTAGTTGATGACGCGCCGTGCCTCTGCCAGCCGGAAGTGCTGGCTGAGCAAAGAGACGGAACGTCGTCTCTCAAATTGCTCACCCCCTCCTCCTATCTCGTTATTCACGCCCCGTCTTTCTTCTTCTCTATCAGAGTTCCCTCTCTGCCTGGCCGAAGCAAGGAAGATTGGAGAAGAGGAGGAGGAGTGTACAAGTAGAGATGCGGCGGCCAGGCAGTGAGAGAACTCTAAAAGAGAAGGAGGGGTATGGACGACGAGATAGGAGGGCTAGTGATGTTGTAAGGGATCATTAGTATGTATATTGCTTGCAAAAACATGATTACCTTACAAAAGTTAAATATTAGTATATTTCACAAAGAATCTGAATGTATTTGTAACTCTTTGTATAATAAAGCTCAGTTGTACTTCCTACTTCACTGAGGGAGGATCTTTACCAACAACTCTCTGTCTGGTGTATTTCTTCCACGCATGCCCTCAGTTTCCAATTTACAGAGGTGGTTATTCGGTCTGGAATAACAGGGAAAAGGAACCCTGACAGTTGGCGCCCAATGTGGGGCTACACTCGAGGGAATCTCGGAATCCGGACATCCGACAATCACAGGGTGAAACAGATGACCCGGGACTGCCCACTGAAGGAGACTGATCACCTCCACAATAACACGGTAAGTCAGTTGATTTTATAAGTCTTCGACTTATCTGTGTTAGTGGACGGTCTTGTGGGAATCTGTAGAACCCTGGTCGATTGGCTGGATTAACTCAGGCGACAGGAGAGACATCCCCGCTGTGTGGTCACGAACCCGTAAGAAATTAGTCGCGCCCGACTAACCATCCTCTGGGTAATTAGGGACTAGATAGAAAATATAACCTGTCTTATACTTGGGCACACGGGGTATGTAGAACACTGATAAGACGTGTGATAAGTCGTGGGTAATATTTTGGCCAGAACACAGTGAATCGGTCACTAGAGGGTTGCAGACCAAAAGTTGTAATATTTTGGCCAGACCACGGTGAACCGGTCACTAGAGGGTTGCAGACCAAAAGGTGTTATATAAATTACGTGAAGTATATAGAAGGTTAAAATGGATGGTTTACGGTCCATATTCAAATCAACAGGCTCATCCGTACCCGGACGATCCTATTCGTATGATTTGGTGAAACGAAGGGAAGGGAAACAGTATGTGAGCAAAACGAAGAAATTTATGGAAGTGTGCGGGATGCAAAGGGGAGGGCGGCTGAATGCCGGAGACTGGGCAAAAGGTATTCGAGAGAACAAAGGGAAGTTAGGAATAAGAAAGGCATTGTATTATGTTATATGTATTATAAACCACAGGACCCGCCACCGCCCTATAATGGTGACGGTCCCTCATGTTGGGTGTGTCCTTATTGTGGGCAGCAAAACCCCCCTCACAGCTGAGCAGTGTGTTTCCTGTGGGAGAGGCCACCCCCACCCCCTGATGAGGTCACGCCCGGCCCAACCAAATCAGTATGAAATGATAGCCTTGTTAATTTTGTCATTTCCTTCAGTAAAGAGTTGACAGTAACACATGCTGCAGTGTTTTCTTCTATTCCTGACTCAGATTCCGTCCCAGGGATGCACAAGCTACAACTAGGAGACTGTGTACTGAGTGGGTGCGTGACCCCCTCCTGTGGGATGTGGTGACGTAGTGGGAAGAAGGAGAGAGAGAGACTTGTGCAGAGGTGGTGTGAGTCCATGGTGTGCATCTGTCTGTGTGAGATGAGGAAGAGGGGTGTGTAGTGAACTTGAACTGTGAATTGTTATAGGTCGGGGTGTGGGTGTTAATAAATGGCTGTTTGCGAATAGACCGAGACAGAAAATAAATCCGGAGTGCTGCATATAAGGAATTGGTGATGATGATGACTACTATACATTGTGACGGGGGAGGGGGCTGTGTGATGTAACGTGTGTGTGATATAACGTGTGAAGTCTGAAAGTCTGAAAAGCAGACTGATATAAGCTTATATATAGAGCATGGACTGATGAGACAAGGGATTACAATATTGCACTGATCCATATTGTATGTTCTCATTTTTAATAGCAGTACTGTGTCAAATTTTTAGTGTCTTGTGTATAGGGGTAAAGTGGAGTCATTTTAGACAAGCATTCGCCTGAAGAAAAGGGGGGTTATGTGTGAGACAGGAGAAGGCCGCTCGCTGGTTGCAGTGGTTAGGAATGTTTATCTTTGCGCATGCGCTGTTGTCCGTAAGTACCGAGTGTGTAAAATATTATGTCAGAATTTGTCTGCATAAAAGATAAAAGTTACGTTGCATATTTATGTGTTATGATGTGATAAGATTTAATGTTGGGATGTTTTGAATTTAATTCAAATGAATTAAAATACAGATATTGTGAGACACGGGGTCTTGAAGATGTATGTACCCCTACTGTTTCCTATTCCCACATATAGTTTATTTGCTTGCAGTAATTAATATTAGCAGATATATTATTTTCTGTTTTATTGGATAAAGGATTATAGTTGTTATTTTTACATATGCATAGGAAATGCTATAGTACTGACTAAATGTAATTTTTGAAAATGTATGAGGTTTTAAAAGTAAAAGGTTGCAAGGTATCTAAAAAAACATGTTGTTTTGCCAGGAGAAAGTAACTTTTGTTTTAGGCTATTGTGTATTATAGGGGGCCAAACGAGTGCCGCACAGATAGAGTGCCCAACCTTTTTATGTTGAGAGATGTAGTTTTGAACCCTGCTACATTACTTTCGCAGAGTCCAAAAAGGAGGGAGTAGTGAGGGGACTGATCAGGTACAATTTTGTTTTGTTTTGAATTAATGAATTTGGTTTCAGGAGATCTACAAAATGTGTATGAGACCCTAATGAGTAATCCAGATTAAATGTGTATGACAGTAACCTGAATTTTGAGGTTTTTGTGTGTAGATTTTTCCAGAATGGTAACTATGGCCCTGGTTATGCTGTGCTGTAGTCTCCACCCAATATGAGGTATTGTGTAAGAGTCTTTATAGATTTAGTAGGGAAGGAGGTGAAAATTATGTGAATATTGTTAATTTTATGCAAGATTTTAGTAATTTTTATTTGTTTTTGTATTAATCAAGTATTTACAGAACCTGATAAAAGTGAGATTCTCAAAGTGTTCTGGATTATCAGATGAGTGTGGAGAAGTGTATAACATTTGTTTTTATTTTAGAGAATGAAGACGCCACCCCTTTGAAATGTTCTATCTATATGTGACATGGGTTTTTAATGTAAACTTGTAATTTAGGGATACTTCATCATATACAGTATGTACAAGACAGGATATGAGGCACATGGTAAATTATCCAGAAACCACTCTCATCTTCTTGTTTATCTCAAGGAGCGGAGCTGGAGGTGCTCGCTGAGGCTTGTAACCTGGCAAAAGGTAAGCCGGCCGACATTTACACTGACTCTGGCTACGCTTTTGGCATCGCCCACAATTATGGGCCCATTGGTAATAGGACCTTTGTTGAACCATCGGGTAAGCCAATTGAGAGCGTAAGAGGGGATAGACCTGACAACAAGAGTATGTGCAGCCAGGTTTCAGTAAATTGGCTTGTCCCTGGATTCAATAATGCCACCACTAGGTTTGTAGCAGCCTGCATGATGTGCGCACTGCATGACATAAGTAAAACAGAAAAAGGTACCTATGAAAAGTGCCACCCTGGCCAGATTACCCGTCCCAGCGACTGCAGAACATACAACTACCCGAGGTAGAAGTGTATGACAATGTGCTCGTGTGTGTAGACCTGTTCTCAGGGTGGTTTTAAGCCCGGCCTGTATCTTCTCCACTGCAGACGTTGTGTGTAGTGACAGGGGAACATTGCTTATCCCAAGTATTGAACTGGTGTTTGTACAATGATAAGATGTCAGCAGTTCTCCAGATGTTATTCCAAGATGTTGAATAAGGGTATTCAGAAAGTGTGGGAATATTAAATACTCAGGTTACGTTTTATGTAAAGTTCTGGAACAGCCTTAGCATTGGACTATTGGAGGCATGCGTCAGTATTATGTTTGTGTAAATGATAACTTCTTAGTGCAAGTAGATTCCCATTTGAAAATGGAAGGAAAATTTTAGAGCAGAGTATATGTGTATGTATAGATATATATAAAAAGAAGAATCAGTTTGTATGTATCAGTTTTACTTACTGCCCAGTGTGAACGTTTAACATAAATCTGTCATTGTTAATGTTTTTCTTCAACTCAATTATCTGATTAAGATCAATTACTGATTATGCGATGAAAAGCTTGTTCTCCACAGGAAGTGTTCAACTGGGAGTGGAAGCCGTGAGAACCAGATTCTGTCAGAATGTGGACGGATAAAGGAAGGTAAACCGGTAGCACCCAAGGCACTCTTGATGGCACTTACATTGATGGTGTGTCCTCACATATGCCCCAAGACTGCAAGGATCGATGTGGTAAGATCTAATTGGTAT
This sequence comes from Rhinoderma darwinii, assembly GCF_050947455.1. Taxonomy (NCBI): domain Eukaryota; kingdom Metazoa; phylum Chordata; class Amphibia; order Anura; family Rhinodermatidae; genus Rhinoderma; species Rhinoderma darwinii. The sequence continues at coordinate 121,759,428 of NC_134688.1, read as the reverse complement.
GTCCCAGGTTATACAGCTGTTGCTGGTAAATTCTGTTAGAGCTGTTTGATTTGCCTACAGAACAGTCCTGGCAGACCGATGCCAACCTTATCATACCCGCCTCCCACAAAGAGAAGAGACCTTGAGAGGCCTTCGCAGGTAGAACAAACTAGAGTGGGAAAAATTGGTTTGAGACACTTGTCAGATAAAACGTATGGTATCTGTGAATATTTATAAATCCTACTAAAAAGTGTAACACCAAGTGCAAATACAATGTACCCAGTAACTACACATTTTCTAGGTGCCCTGTCCAGTGGAACAGAGAAGTTTTTCTTACATAAAGGTGTGTGTTTGATTTAGTTTAACCCCTTAATGAACAGCCTATTTTAGACCTTAATGACCAAGCCATTTTTTACGTTTTTCCATCGTCGCATTCCAAGAGCTATAACCTTTTTATTTTTGCGTCGACATAGCTGTATAAGGTCTTGTTTTTTGCGTGACAAGTTGTATTTTTTAATAGCACCATTTAGAGGTACATATTATTTATTAACTTTTATTAACTTTTTTTTTGGGGGGGGGATAGAAAAAAAACCTGAAATTTCGCCACTCTTTCGCATTTAAATCTACGCCGTTTACCGTGTGATATAAATAACACAATAACTTTATTCAACGGGTTGTTACGATTGCAACAATACCATATTTGTATAGTTTTAGTATGTTTTACTACTTTTACACAGTAAAAACACTTTTTTTTCAAAATTATTTGTTTTTGTGTCTCCATATTTGAAGAGCCGTAACGATTTTATTTTTTCGCCGATGTGGTTGTAGGAGGGCTTTATTTTTGCGGGAAGACTTGTAGTTTTTATTGGTACCATTTTGGAGTAGATGCGACTTTTTGATCACTTTTTATCACATTTTTTTTTAAGTCCGGATACACAGAAAACAGCAATTTTTCCATAGTTTTTTATTACATTTTTTACGGCGTTCACCGTGTGGGTTAAATAATGTAATAGATTTATAGTCGGGGTCGTTACAGACGCGGCGATACCAAATATGTGTAACTTTTTTACTTTATTTTGGTTTTTCATTTTTTTTTAACATTTTTTTTAAAATTAACTTTATTCAACTTTTTTTTTACTAGTCCCACTAGGGGACTTTAATATGCGATTCTCCGATCGCTATTATAATACACTGCAATACTTTTGTATTGCAGTGTATTACTGCCTGTCCAGACAGGCATCTGCTAGGTCATGCCTCCGGGATGATCTAGCAGGCAGTCGCTCTAGGCAGACCTGGGGGCCTTTATTAGTCCCCAGGCTGACATTGGAGACACAGACACTCGGCGATCGTATCGCCGGGTGTCGGAGTGAGCTCCCTCCCTCCCTCTCTCCAAAACCACTCAGATGCGGTGCACGCTGTTGTGCACCGCATCTGAGGGGTTAAACATATGAGCTCGATCCTAATATTGATCTCACACAGCAGAGCAGGGACACTCCCAGCCCTCAGCTGCCTCTGGCAGCTGAGAGCAGGGAGATTTGACAGCTCTCTGCTCTGTTTACTCATCCTGATGCAGTGCCGTAAAAAGGCTTATGCATCAGAATAAAGCCCGTTAGTGCCCGCCGTTAAAAGGCGTATTGGCGGTCACTAACCGGTTAAGGGCCTGTCATTATTATTGTATGTACTTAGAACAACGTTTATAGTGTATGCGGATGATGTTATCACCAGATTAGAATTTATTTTAACAATTGACAAGGGTTGGGTCCCCAGCAAGTGCCAGTAAACATGAACCAGAAGACTTTTAATATGATGAACTTCATCACGGAGATGCGGCAGGCGCAGCCGGAGCCAATACAATGCGTTTGTCATGAACTGACGGCAGTGTCACAATTCTAAGCAGCCGTGCAGACAAGTAACTTACCGGAGGAAGAGGACAGATGCGGAGGGTTTGTAGTAGTCACAACAAAACTCCACTACTCCGTCTACGTGGGATCTCACCCCAGGCTCACAGAATGAGATGCTATGTACAGCCCGGTGACGTATACTGGCAGATGAGAAGGACCAAACCAAGTCCTCATGACATCAGCAAAGTAAGGTAAAGACCAAAGACCTGAGTGAATTCGTCAGCAGTATCAAGTGTTTTAATAAGTAAGTGACCAGGAGGGGGTAATAATAATTCCCCCACTGGACACCACCGTACAGTCTGACTCCACAATTGTGTGGGTTACCCTGAGGGTGACAGTCAGTGAAGAGCAGAAGACAGAAGAAGAGGACGATGATGTACAGGACTTGCAGTGAACTGATGGGACCCAAAACCTGAGGGTGATAGCATGAGATTGGTGATAGCATTATATTATGAATTGAGGCCCTATTGTTTATATTGTCTGAGGTTTATAATTATAATGTGTGTAAATATGCCACAGTACTGCAAATTACAATCTGAGGAGTTTTATGTGGATGTGTGAGGTAAAAGGTCACTGGTTGTTGTCACTCATATGTAAGAAGTACATGGCAGCAATGAGAGCCCGGGGGTTATGTTACCTGGGTGTCTTTAGGTTTGGGGAAGATGCTGCCCATAACCGGTTATATCTGCAGGGGTAAAAGTCCCATTAGGACAGTAAGTGACAGTGTGACAATTATGACAAATACAAGTGCCGTGGAGAAGTTTGGATTATTGCCAATACTAGTAGGTTTAAAGGTAATGTGTTGCCAGAAAAACATGTTTGTTTTTTTTTTAATTAAACATTTAGTGTGTAGGTGATTAAACATTGTTCAAATTTTTTTTATTTTTTTCACGAGTCAGGAAATATTATAAATTAATTCTAATTTATAATATTTCCCATTGCTGGTCACTAGATGGAGCTATTCCCAAAATTGCAGCATTGCAAAATTGGGTAAAAAGCCCTCGCTCTAGTGAGCTCTCAGCATCCCCCCCCCCTCCTTTATCCTGGCTAGTGCCGGGATAAACGAGGGGTTTGAACGGTCTAACCTCCTACACTGTGTGTCGCCATTTTTTGAGCTAACACACAGTGTAGTAGGTTTACATACAGTAGTAAACATACACAAACACGAACATACATTGAAATCTCTTACCTGCTCATGCCGCCGCGGCTCCCGCCGGCCCGTCCGCTCCGTCTGCTGCCGCTGGTCCAAGTGCACAAGTCCGGAAGCCGCGACCGGAAGTAGTAATATTACTGTCCGGCCGCGACTTCCGGTCCACAGGAAAATGGCGCCGGACGGCGCCAATTTCAAGTTGGACTGTGTGGGAGCGGCGCATGCGCAGTTCCCACACAGACGGCGTACACAGAAGTGGATGGGACGGGACCCGTTCGCAGTCTCTATGGGACTGTGGCTGCCGTATTCCATGTCTGTATGTGTCGTTAATCGACACATACAGAAATGGAACAAAAAATGGCAGCCCCCATAGAGAAGAAAAAGTGTAAAAATAAGAAAAAGTAAAACAGAAACACACAAATAAATATAAACATTTTTAATAAAGCACTAACATCTTTAACATATTAAAAAAAAAATTGTGATGACACTGTTCCTTTAACAGTAAAGAATGCGAGGGGCTTAGAAGCCAGATTCGAGGGTTCATACCAGGTCCTCCTGATCTCGCCCCCAGTGCAGTTAAGCCGGAAGGAAGGCCGACATAGATCCACGCCTCGCACTGCAAGAGGGTCTCTTCCAAAGAATGACTATCACCATATACATCCTTATCCTTTTTCGTGTTATTGCACAGAGTGCTGAGGGGGGACATGTAGCAATCACCCAGGCTGATGGGGTGACCACCTTTTGGTATAATTCTTCTAATACACATGTAGCTACATACCAGTTTGAATTTGAGTCTCTTATCCCAATTATTACCGTTAATAAAAATGTAGACTGGATTAATTATATATATTACAACCAGCAGCGGTTTGTAAATTATACCCGAGATGCTTTACAAGGGTTAGCCGACCAACTAGGGCCCACCTCAACTGTGCCCACTATGTTAATACAAATAGACGAGGTGATACCGACAGTCCCTTTAACCCCTTCGCGCTCAGGTCAGTACTATTACGTCGTGCTGAGCGCATCGTTCGCGCTCAGCTCAGTAATAGTACTGACCTGAGTTAACACGGCGCCTTCTTTCCCCGGCGCGTGTTTGAGCTGTGATACCTGCTGTTTCCAACAGCAGGCTGTCACAGCTTAGTGTGCAGGGATAGATCGCGGTGGTCCCCGCCGATTAACCCCTTAGAAGCCGCGTTCAATAGCGATCGCGGCTTCTTAGGGGTTAAGCTGCCATCGCCGGCCTGCTACACGATAGCGGGCCGCGATGGCTACTATGGCAACCAGAATCCTAACAATGGACTCTGGCTACGCCATCGACGGAAGCCTAGTGGGTCCTGACAAAGTCAGGACCCACTATGCTTGCTGTCAGCGAACAGCTGACAGTTCTAATACACTGCACTACGTATGTAGTGCAGTGTATTAGAATAGCGATCAGAGCCTCCTGCCCTCATGTCCCCTAGTGGGACAAAGTAAAAAAAGTGTAAAAAAGTAAAAAAAAGTTGTGTAAAAATAAGAAAATAAAAGTTTTAAAAGTGCTAAAAGTAAAAATCCCCCTTTTTCCCTTATCAGTCCTTTATTATTAATAAAAATATATAAACAAACAAATAAACTATACATAATTGGTATCGCCGCGTCCGTAACGTCCTGAACTACAAAACAATGTCGTTATTTATCCCGCGCGGTGAACGCCATAAAAGAAAATAATAATAAACCGTACCACAATCCCAATTGTTTGGTCACCTCATCTCCCAAAAAATGGAATAAAAAGATCAAAAAGTCGCATGTACCTAAAAATGGTACTGATCGAAACTACAGTTCGTTACGCAAAAAGTAACCAACATTACAGTTTATGAGGTGTATATCTCCGGTGGCGCATGCTGGGCACACTATATCGGACACTGAATTGGCATATATGTATAGAAAATGGCAAATTTCACTCTGCACCAACTGCTGCACATTATCTTTTACACAATACCTGTGGGGTCAAAATGCTCACTACACCTCTAGATGAATGCCTTAAGGGGTGTAGATTTTAAAACAGGGTCACTTCTCGGGGGTTTCAACTGTACCGGTACCTTAGGGGCTTCTGCGTACAAGACTTAGCACCAGAAAAGCTCCAGTAGGCCAAATGGTGGTCCTTTCCTTCTGAGCCCTGTCGTGTGCCCAGGCAGCTAATAACAGCCACATGTAGGGTATTGCCGTACCCGGGAGAACCCACATTACAGTTTATGGGGTGTATGTCTCCGGTGGCACATGCTGGGCACAATATATCGGACACTGACATGGCAAATATATAGAAAATTGCAAATCTCACTCTGCACCATCTGTTGCGCATTATCTTTTACACAATACCTGTGGGGTCAAAATGCTCACTACACCTCTAGATGAATTCCTAAAGGGGTGTCGTTTTTAAAACGGGGTCACTTCTCGGGGGTTTCAATTGTACTGATACCTCAGGGGCTTCTGCACACATGACTTCGCACCAGAAAATTCCCAGTAGGCCACATGGTGGTCGTTTCCTTCTGAGCCCTCCCATGGGCCCAAACGGCAGTTTATCACCACAAATAGGGTATTGCCACACTCAGGACAAATTGGGCAACAAAATGGGGTATTTTATTCCTTGTGAAAATAAGACATTTTGAGCCAAAACTACCTCTTATTGGAAAAATTACATTTTTTTTAAATTCACAGCCCAATTCAAAGAAATTCAGTGAAAAAACTGTGGGGTCTAAATGGTCACAACACCCATGAATGAATTCATTGAGGGGTGTAGTTTCCAAAATGGGGTCATTTCTGGTGGGTTTCCATTGCTTTGATACCTCTGGGGCTCTGCAAATGCGGCATGGCACCCGAAAACCAATCCAGCAAAATCTGGGCTCCAAAGAACACATAGCGCTCCTTTCCTTCTGATCCCTTCCATGGGCCCAAACGGCAGTATATCACCATAAATAGGGTATTGCCGCACTCAGGACAAATTTGGCAACAAAATGGGGTATTTTATTCGTTGTGAAAATAAGACATTTTGAGCCAAAACTACATCTTATTGGAAAAATTGTCATTCTTTTAATTTCACAGCCCAATTCAAATACGCGCTGTGAAAAAACAACGGGGTCAAAATGGTAACAATAACCATAAATGAATTCCTTGAGGGGTGCAGTTTCCAAAATGGGGTCAGTTTTGGGGGATTCCTACTGTTTTGGCACCTCAACACCTCTCCAAACCTGGCATGCTGCCTAAAATATAGGCTAATAAAAAAGAAGCACCAAAATGCACTAGGTGCTTCTTTGCTTCTGGGGCTTGTGTTTTAGTCCACGAGCGCACTAGAGCCACATGTGGGACATTTCTAAAAACTGCAGAATCTGGACAATACATATTTAGTACTGTTTCTCTGGTAAAACCTTCTTTGTTACAGAAAAAAAATTGAATAAAATTGAAATTCAGCAAGAAAAAGGAAATTTGTAAATTTCACCTCCACTTTGCTTTAATTCCTGTGAAATGCCTGAAGGGTTAAAAAAAAACTTTCTAAATGCTGTTTTGAATACTTTGAGGGGTCTAGTTTTTAAAATGGGGTGTTTTATCTAGGTTTCTAATACATAGACCCCTCAAAGCCACTTCGGAACTGAACAGGTACCTTAAAAAAAAGGCTTTTGAAATTTTCTTAAAAATATGAGAAATTGCAGTTTATGTTCTAAGCCTTGTAACGTCCAAGAAAAATAAAATAATGCTCTAAAAACTATGCAGATCTAAAGTAGACTTATGGGAAATGTGAACTAGTAACTATTTTGGCTGGTATAACCATCTGTTTTACAAGCACATGCATTTAAATTCGGAAAAATGCTATTTTTTCACATTTTTCTCTACATTTTGCAATTTTTCACAAATAAACACTGAATATATCGACCAAATTTTACCACTAACATAAAGCCCAATGTCTCACGAGAAAACAATCTCAGAATCGCTTGGATAGGTTTAAGCATTCCGACGTTATTACCACATAAAGTGAAATATGTCAGATTTAAAAAATGGGCTCTGAGCCTTAAGGCCCAAACTAGGCTGCGACCTTAAGGGGTTAACCCCTTAAGGACACGGCCAATTTTGGCCTTGAGGACAGAGCAATTTTTTTACATTTTCCCTCTTTGCATCCCGACGCTCATAACTCTTATTTTTTGTACGACGTAGTTGTATGAGACTTTGTTTTTTGCGGGACGAGTTGTACTTTATGTAGGTACCATTTTTGGGTACAAATACATGATCGTTTAATTTCTATAAATTTTTATTTTGGCGAAAATGCAGAAAAAAAAGCAGTTCCGCTGCAGTTTTAATATTTTTTTTTTTACACCATACACCGATCATAAATAATGTTATACATATGTTTTACAGGTTGTTACGGTGGTGGCGATACCAAATATGTCTATATTATTTCATGTTTTGGGACTTATATTTTAAAAAGTTTATGTATTATAAAAAAAATGTGTGTCTGTGTATTTTTGTAACTTTTTATTTATTTATTTATCATAAAAAAAAATTTACATTCATTTAACTTTTTTTTTTAATCCCATAAAGGGATTTATCATTTTAATTTTGATTTTGTAACTGCAATGTACTGACATAGATCTTTATGCCAGGACATTAGCCTGTGCACTGATTGTACACAGGCAGTTGTTAGGGCATACCTCAGTATGCCCTAACAGGAAATATGTTCAGACAGCCCTGGGGTCCTTCAATGGACCCTGGGCTGTCTGGCCATACGAGTTATGGGCTTTGATCGCGTCAGTTATATTCTGCGACGCGATCAATGTGCAGTCCCCCCTCTTTGAACGCCGCGATCAGCTTTCATCGCGGCGTTCAAAGGGTTAACGGCGGAGAGATGTTTCTCTCCTCTCCGCTGTCAGAGCGGGGCCGTGGCTGTGTATTACAGCCGTTGCCCCGCTCTCGATCGCGCGCACAGACGCGCGCAGGGACGGCTGTCACACGGGACGAGTATGCTCGTCCTAATGCGCGAAGTGCTCGCCGCTCAGGACGAGCATACTCGTCCTGTATCGGCAACCAGTTAAAGACAACCATCCTGTATCCTGAGAATAGGGAAAATTAGGACCATTCAGAAACGTTGGAAGTCCAGGTACAAAGGGGGGTTACTCATAAGGAGTAGCTCGTCTCAAGCTGGTGAAGAAATCCAAAACCCCTACCCACCTGGTTCGAGTGGTCAGTAGTAGGTTGAAAGGCAAGACTCCGGGATAGAGTAATAATATTTTTAGGGGGGACCGTCAGGGATCATTAGTATGTATATTGCTAGCAAAAACATTATTACCTTACAAAAGTTAAATATCAGTATATTTCACAAAGAATCTGAATGTATGCAACAAGATGGATCCTGCATCAGGGACACACCTATGGAAACACCACCGCTGGAATGCAAGAGGAGTGTACAGATGAACTCACAACTGAATAGAGCCAATAGGGCTTAAGCACGTCCGACCTTCCTACAGAGAAGATTTGTAACTCTTTGTATAATAAAGCGGAGTTGTACTTCCTACTTCACTGAGGGAGGATCTTTACCAACAACTCTCTGTCTGGTCTATTTCTTCCACGCATGCCCTCAGTTTCCAATTTACAGAGGTGGTTATTCGGTGTCGAATAACAGGGAAAAGGAACACTGAAAATGTCAGGGGCTCTGCTCCCATACTCCGTGGAATTCGCTGACATCACTGTCCATATGTTGACAGTGATGTTTTTGGGGGTTCCCCAGAGACTGTCCCAGCAGAGCGCTGTGACACCACTGTCGATATATGGACAGTCATGTCATGGGCTTCCCCAGAGTCGGAGTCCCAGGCAAAGAGCAAGTATAGGTTCTGCTCCGGGACTCTGAAATCCCCTGGCATCACTTCTTTTCTCTTGGAGTACCCTCACTGCCTGGTTAACACGTCTCTCCTCGTACACATCCCCTCCTCTCCTTTCATAGTCCACGCTGGGTTACATAAATACATGGTTTATGGGGGTTATATAAATACAGGGACGATGGGGTTACAGTGAAGGAAATAAGTATTTGATCCCTTGCTGATTTTGTAAGTTTGCCCACTGTCAAAGACATGAACAGTCTAGAATTTTTAGGCTAGGTTAATTTTAACAGCAAGAGATAGATTATATATAAAAAAATAAATAAATCACATTGTCAAAATTATATATTTTTATTTGCATTGTGCACAGAGAAATAAGTATTTGATCCCTTTGGCAAACAAGATTTAATACTTGGTGGCAAAACCCTTGTTGGCAAGCACAGCAGTCAGACGTTTTTGTAGTTGATGAGGTTTGCACACATGTTAGATGGAATTTTGGCCCACTCCTCTTTGCATATCATCTGTAAATCATTAAGATTTCGAGGCTGTCGCTTGGCAACTCGGATCTTCAGCTCCCTCCATAAGGTTTCGATGGGATTAACGTCTGGAGACTGGCTAGGCCACTCCATGACCTTAATGTGCTTCTTTTTGAGCCACTCCTTTGTTGCCTTGGCTGTATGTTTCGGGTCATTGTCGTGCTGGAAGACCCAGCCACGAGCCATTTTTAATGTCCTGGTGGAGGGAAGGAGGTTGTCACTCAGGATTTGACGGTGCATGGCTACATCCATTCACCCATTGATGCGGTGAAGTAGTCCTGTGCCCTTAGCAGAGAAACACCCCCAAAACATAATGTTTCCACCTCCATGCTTGACAGTGGGGACGGTGTTCTTTGGGTCATAGGCAGCATTTCTCTTCCTCCAAACACGGCGAGTTGAGTTAATGCCAAAGAGCTCAATTTTAGTCTCATCTGACCACAGCACCTTCTCCCAATCACTCTCAGAATCATCCAGATGTTCATTTGCAAACTTCAGACGGGCCTGTACATGTGCCTTCTTGAGCAGGGGGACCTTGCGGGCACTGCAGGCTTTTAATCCATTACAGCGTAGTGTGTTACCAATGGTTTTCTTGGTGACTGTGGTCCTAGCTGCCTTGAGATCATTAACAAGTTCCCCCCGTGTAGTTTTCGGCTGAGCTCTCACCTTCCTCAGGATCAAGGATACCCCACGAGGTGAGATTTTGCATGGAGGCCCAGATCGATGTCGATTGACAGTCATTTTGTATGTCTTCCATTTTCTTACTATTGCACCAACAGTTGTCTCCTTCTCACCAAGCGTCTTACTTATGGCTTTGTAGCCCATTCCAGCCTTGTGCAGGTCTATGATCTTGTCCCTGACATCCTTAGAAAGCTCTTTGGTCTTGCCCATGTTGTAGAGGTTAGAGTCAGACTGATTAATTGAGTCTGTGGACAGGAGTCTTTTATACAGGTGACCATTTAAGACAGCTGTCTTTAATGCAGGCACCAAGTTGATTTGGAGCATGTAACTGGTCTGGAGGAGGCTGAACTCTTAATGGTTGGTAGGGAATCAAATACTTATTTCTCTGTGCACAATGCAAATAAATATATATAATTTTGACTATGTAATTTTCTTTTTTTTTTTTATATAATCTCTCACTGGTAAAATTAACCTAGCCTAAAAATTCTAGACTGTTCATGTCTTTGACAGTGGGCAAACTTACAAAATCAGCAAGGGATCAAATACTTATTTCCTTCACTGTATATACAGTAATGATGGCGTCATCATCCCAGTATAAAACTCCCATCATCCCTGTGAATTACCCCCATGATCCCTGTGTATTACCCCCATGATCCCTGTATATGATTTTGGGGGTAATACACTGGGATGATGTGGGTTATATACAGGGATGATGGGGTGTAATACACAGGAACATTAGGGGTTATATACAGGAATGATAGGGGTAATACACAGGGATGACTGGGTTATATACAGGGATGATGAGGTAATACACAGCGATGATGGGGGTTGTATACATTGATGATGGAGTTATGTCCTTCCTGTGTATTACCCCATCATCCCTGTGTATAACCCCCATCATCCCTGAATATAACCACCTTCATTCCTGTATATAACCCCCATCGCCACTGTGTGATAATTACTGGGTATGCGTGACAGTGCAGGGAGCTGGGTGCCTGTATTTAGAGCAGGGAATGACCTGTGAACATAGAGGGGCGTGGCAGTATGCAAACAGCTGAGGTGCTGTGGAGGAAGAGGGGGGGGGGATGTAAGCGGTCTCCTCAGATGCAGCAAGGGATCATGGGTATGGTGGGTTACAAGACCGGAAACAGCCAGGACCAGCAGCAAGGAATGTAAACCGAAAGAGCAGCAGTGCCCATTGAGATCAAACAGAAACTGGTTAGAAGGTTAGTATGGGGTTTTAGGGAAGGCAAACCAAGGCAGGGGGACACTTTTTAGAAAATATATTTTTCCTGGCCAACCCCTTTAAGGACAGTTATCTTTCACAACTGGTGCAGGACCCAACAAGAGGGGGTGCGGGCATTTCTAGACCGAATTATAACCCACAGACCAGACAGGACAGGACATCAAAAGTACAGGTTGGGGGTTACCTAGGTTATAGTGACCACTACATAATTAGTTTTTATTTATCCTTTAGTAAAGATGTTTAGTGGTAGAGCTACAAAACCACTCAACTTCAGGAAGGCAAATTTTCATTGGCTAAGGGACGACGTTAAGATGCCTTTAAACTGGGACAAAGTTCTCAAAAATAAAAAGTACACAAACTAAGGCATACGGCCTGTTAACATCAGCATTGGCTTTCCGTTGAGGGGTTTTGTCTGAGGTTTCCGTGAACCCCCCTCAACGGAAATGAAAAACGGAAACCTTAGCCTCCGTTTCCCTCACCATTGAACTCAATGGTAACAGAAACCTAGCTAATGGTTTCCGTCTGTCACCGTTGTGACAAGGTTCTGTCGTTTCGACGGAATCAATAGCGCAGTCGACTGCACTATTGATTCAGACAAAAAAACGGAAACCCGCTGGAATGTTGACAAACGGAAACCATTAGCAATGTTTCCGTCACCATTGAGATCAATCTCTGCGTGAACTTACCCAGCACATCCTCTCTGTGTGAACTTAGGGCCTGTTCACATCAGCGTTGGCTTTCCGTTGAGGGGTTCCATTGGAGGTTTCCGTCGTGGAACCCCTCAACGGAAAGTCAAACGGAAATCTCAGCTGATGCTCTGCTCGGGGACTCCAGCCAGAGGAAACCCCTGAAGTCACTTTCCATATATGATGCTCTGCCTGGGGACTCCCGTACTGCTGCCGACATCACTGTCCATATATGGACAGTGACGTTGGCAGCAATGCTGGAGTCCCCAGGCAGAGCATCAGCTGATGCTCTGGAACTCCAGCTATAGGAAACCCCTGAAGTCACTGACCAAACGTCGGTAGCAGTGCTGGAGTCCCGAGCAAAGCGATAGCGGATGCTCTGCTCAGGGACTCCAGCAACAGGCAATGCGACAGCCCCTTGTGGTCATGCCATTGATAACACGCCGACACGAATAGCACAGGAAGCAAGCCCTTAGAAAAGCTCCAGGACTTCAGGAAACAAATCACCGGATTTGAACGGCACCATTTAGTACCGAATTTTTAATTAAAAAGTACATTAGTAAGGGACTTCTTTTTACATAAAACTATGAATGCAAAGCAATTTTTGGTCCCCCATATAACCCCTTTAACACTGGCATATGAAACGCGAGTCATAATAAATTTCATTCATATACCTCATGGGAATGTACACTATATAGACGAAAGTATTGGGACACACCTCTTAACGACATGCCACGTTCATGTACGTGGCAGCCATTAAGGGGAAGTATGGCCATCAAAAGAAGAGGGGGGGGCAAAAAAAGGACTTTTGCACCAGGGCCCATGAGCCTTTAGCTACGCCCCTGTACATTCCCATTTCCACAGGTATATAAAATCCAGCACTTAGCCATACAGTCTGCCTTTACAAACATTTGGGAATGTGTCGTTCTAAAGAGCTCACTGAAATCCGACCTGGTACAGTTACAGGATGCCACCGTTGCAAATAGAAACCACAGCAACTCAGCCACGAAGTGACAGACCACGTGAAGATCAGAGGGGGGCGTTGCCTCTCCCCACCTTTACTAGTTTTGAATGTGTATGGGGTATTAGAGGACATTACAGTCTATCAGGATAGAACCCACTGTGGCTTAGAATTTACATATAATTTCTGTGGCTAGCCAGTACAGTCTTCATAAATCCATTACATTTTTCATTCAGTAATTCCCATGTTGAGCTCTATAATTCCACACTGTTAGCAGTAGAGTCTTGTATTTACATGTTTTTTAAATGTATGTCATATTTATGTAATAAAGTTGTTATATTCTTATATAACTGGCTATAAGCTCTATTTTTTCGGTATGGTTCTATTACTTTGCTTTGCCTAAAGACCTTGGCAACAGCAACGTACTAGTACGTGACATGTTGCCAAGGGGTTAATGAGAGTCCGCTCTAAACAATTGCTCTCATACAGTCTGTCCACGTCTGAAACACTGGTCTGGTGGTATTTGAAATTTGGGAATATTTGGATAATTCACATGGACAATGTTCCAGTTCTTTTGAATAATTTCAAAAATACGACTTCAAATAAAAATTGACAAAAGTGTCTTGCTAGTGTCTGTCCTATGCACGAGACAATGTTTCTGTGAAAGAAATTGAACCCTTTTCACTTTCCTATATATCTGTCTCAAGATAGCCCCTAGATAATAATTTATTTGCCATGCTGCGAAGTGACATCGTCGAGTTTGAAGGATTACTAAATAATACGGCAAACCCAGGTCAATTGGCTGAATCGATTGGGGAAAAAGATCAAGAGCTCTCTGGTGAAAACAAGAATGAAGTACTATATATTCCAATCAGTCAATTTAACAAATAGGTCAGTATACACTGGGGTATCAAGAAAATTCAAATAAGTACATGTGAATCTAATTTTAGTGGGTTACAAATGCTTCCAGGGAGTCAATTTCAACCAGTCATACTGAAAACACATTGTCGATGTAGTGCCAGCACACTAAAACAGTGGGAGGCAAAATCTACATAGAAATAGACAAAACAATGTTCAAAATTGTCCATGTTTGCGTATGACGGGGTGACATTGCTCCCCATTGCCGTCTCTTGGGTCTCTCAAAAAAAAACAAAAAAAAAAAAACACTTCCTCAAATAGAAAACGGATGCAAAATCACTTCCAAAAGTCTCATAAAAATGTAACATGATCGTATATTTAGACTTTATTAAAGACGGCTTCTAATCCTTTTTAATGATCGATCGAGGTATATAAGCTTGGGAAATTTAGAGTAGCTAAAATTTAATCATCGTGTCAATGTTAAGGTTTGAAGCTGTTAAACTCAGATATATCTAGAATGTACATATCACAAAGGGCCATAGAATTGTATCCAAAAATGTGGCTATCGCTGCAACCGATTCAGTGCCTGACATGATCGGCCGACAGGGCTGGTATAATGGATCCTTCTGCACCTTTGGTAGTGTGATATAGTTATGCTATAGTCAGATTTGCCTTTCCAAAACCTGTGAAAATTTGCGCAATGTAAAAGGTACATTGTTTTTCTCAGCATCTCCTCTGCGGATTTTTACTTATTTTTTTAGGTTTAGTGTCCCTTTATGTAGCATCTATAAAATACAGTCTTTATTATTTTCTAGATTTTCTGCACTAGAATTTCATAACAGGGTTTAGGGTACACGTTTACTGCCTTTAAAGAAAAAAAAGCATTCAGTATTTCCGTTTCCCTAAGGAATACCTTCTGTCTTTAGCCTTTTGTTAGATTTTACTTATCAGTTTCTAGGAAAAGAGAATTGCATTCTGACATTTTCCTATGTTGGTCTTTAACCTAGAATCTAAAAGGCCTTGGAAGTTGTTCCTGTTATCACTCACTGTACAGAGCCAAAGAGAGTCTATTTTCCGCAAAAGTCCTTCACCGTTACATCTATACTGGTCTGCTTGAAATATGACTTTTCCCTTGTAAAGACTTACTTAATAAGATCATAGAATAGGCTGTGAGAAGAATAAAAAATTCCCATTGTAAAAATCCATCTGACCAGTCTCATTGACACCCTCAACATAATTATACCCTATCAAGAAAACATATTTCCCATCAAAATTATTAATTATTTTCATATTAGAAAGGAAAAATAAAAGAATAAAACATGTAAATAGTGAAGAACACCATGGATAATTGTAGTAAGGAAACCATCCATTCAGACAAGAGACGGACATCATCCACTGATGAAACCTATAAAGGCTAAATTCACACATGCAATTTTTGATGTAGTGGAGTGGATCATGATGGAATACCGGAAAGACTTATACTTATCCTTTTTTTGTTTCTACGCAAAATTGTCATGTGCTACTTTTTTTTTATATATATTTTTTTACTGATCGATATTGTAGATTTTTAAAACCCTCATTCTCACAATGCGGTCAAATTCCACCTACTTTTCAAGGCTTGATGTGTTTTTTAAAAAAAAAAACAGAATGCCCTCTAAAAACTTATTTGAACTTCTGTTGACGCCGGTAGCCACATGCATCATTGTCGCGAAGACAAAAAAGAAATAAAAGCTTTTAAATTTACAGTTTTATTGGTTGATATTTAATTCTGTCAAAATGTAACATCTTTTACCATGTTAAATAGGTTTCAGGATTGATTTCAAAATCATTTTATACATGTGTTGTATATACACAAGGTGACTGGAGAACAGCACTGAAGAACATAGCCGTAAGGAGCATATAAAACACAAGCTGCACTATGAATCCTAACTTTCAATGGTTTGGTGATTCGCATAATCTCTCACAAGGTCAAGGTTACCTTGCTCTAGTGTGTCCAGGACAAAAAGGAAGGTTTAAGTTCTTAATCACAACTTTTTACAAGAAATAGCAGGAATTTGGACTAAGGTGAGTTGCTGAAGTCAATAGAACCAGTTCATGGAATCGTTGACAGACCATAAACACCCATTTAGCCGTCATTGCAGTACTAAAACAAACAACTGCAACCCTACAGTGACCTGCAGTACAGTCAGAGGTCTGTTTCTTGTACTCCGTTACATTACCAATAGACCAAGTAAATAACAATGAATGTTGACATTCCAGGTAATATCTGTATTGGACTGGATCTAAACAAAGAATGTAGAAAAAAGACCAATTAAACGTATTTAGACTGTTTAGATCAGCGTTTTTTTCCATTCCGTTAGCGGTTCTAGTGTCTTAATGCCAAGTACAGCGTAGCTATTCTAGCTGTCAAAACACCTGAACCCCCACTGGAAATCAGACAGACCCCATTATAAATCAGTGGGATACATCAGGATCGGTTTGAAAATGGATCCACCCTTAAGAACGGAAACCATGACAGAAGAGTGAACAGAGCCTTCCGTCGATAACCGAATAGGCGGAAATGTTATTTGTACGAAATGATAAAGCACTTGTTTCCTTTAGTTTGTCTCTAATACTAACGTACACTATTTGTATAAAAGACCCAGGCCACGACCGATAAATTTAGGCAATAACTTCAAAACTACTCCTATGTGGCGGCCAAATGATATCAATTATAACCTGATCTCTTCATAACAAAATAGCGCAACTGCAACTCTCAAAGTCTAAGGAAGTGTAGGCCCTATGAGAACACTTACAGATCCATGCAATTACACAGTTTCCAATCTGCGGGTATACCTAGAGTACAGATCTCCATAGCTCTAGTGGAATAAACAGCTTCTGCAACGTGTTACCATCAGAAAATGCCAACATTCAGTAGTCATATTTATCTATGGTGGTAATTGACTGTTCTGCCAGGCACGGTATAATGTATTGACGGTAAAAGTCATGCCGTAACGGATGTTAAATGGTTGCTATGTATGTACATTTATCACTGGGTAGTAATAGCTTTAAGTAAAACCGTAGCTAAAATACAAGTTGTTTAGTCAGATCTTAGAAGACAGAAACAAGGGAAGAAGGTAATCACAAGATACAATGGAAGAGAAGTTCTTACACAATAATCCCATGGGGCATCCACGTTCCATAAACCGTATATTTTGCTGGTCGTAACATTACAGGATACTTGTTCATGGAGAAACAACTTGTATGTCAGCTGTAGTTTTAGAAATTATATACAGTAGATTGACTGTTAAGGGAAATTCTAGTGGAAAAAGTATTGTCCATATATATATATATATATATATATGTGAAGTGATGTTGAGTTCAAAAGCAGCATCTCGTTTAAACACCAACCTTTTTTAAAGTAATTTTTTTCTAAGCATAGAATTAAAATCTAGACAAGAGAAGGAGAAAATAAACAAATTTCCATGCCAACAAAACGCTGGTGCAGTATTAGATTGGTAACTGAAACTTCACATCCACTTGAGCTAGTTTTGCCAGTGTTACGATTTCTGAAAGCTTTACAACCTTAAGAGGAGAAAAGAAAACATGTATTATAATGCAGGACACTTATAATGCATCTTCCAAGACTTATGTTTACCTGCTGGTATGTTAAGTTTTAGAAACTATCCATATGAATGACAGAATGCAAACATAGAAAGTAGTTTTTCTCGCGACAGCTGAACATTGTGGATTCTGTCATGAATTAATCCTAAAGGATAGGGTTCCCCATCCTTGGCAGTGGCACATACAGTGAAGGAAATAAGTATTTGATCCCTTGCTGATTTTGTAAGTTTGCCCACTGTCAAAGACATGAACAGTCTAGAATTTTTAGGCTAGGTTAATTTTACCAGTGAGAGATAGATTATATTTAAAAAAAAACAGAAAATCACAGTGTCAAAATTATATATATTTATTTGCATTGTGCACAGAGAAATAAGTATTTGATCCCTTTGGCAAACAAGACTTAATACTTGGTGGCAAAACCCTTGTTCTCTCTTTTGTAGTTGATGAGGTTTGCACACATGTTAGATGGAATTTTGGCCCACTCCTCTTTGCAGATCATCTGTAAATCATTAAGATTTCGAGGCTGTCGCTTGGCAACTCGGATCTTCAGCTCCCTCCATAAGTTTTCGATGGGATTAAGATCTGGAGACTGGCTAGGCCACTCAATGACCTTAATGTGCTTCATTTTGAGCCACTCCTTTGTTGCCTTGGCTGTATGTTTCGGGTCATTGTCGTGCTGGAAGACCCAGCCACGAGCCATTTTTAATGTCCTGGTGGAGGGAAGGAGGTTGCCACTCAGGATTTGATGATACATGGCTCCATCCATTCTCCCATTGATGCGGTGAAGTAGTCCTGTGTCCTTAGCAGAGAAACACCCCCAAAACATAATGTTTCCACCTCCATGCTTGACAGTGGGGACGGTGTTCTTTGGGTCATAGGCAGCATTTCTCTTCCTCCAAACACGGCGAGTTGAGTTAATGCCAAAGAGCTCAATTTTAGTCTCATCTGACCACAGCACCTTCTCCCAATCACTCTCAGAATCATCCAGATGTTAATTTGCAAACTTCAGACGGGCCTGTACATGTGCCTTCTTGAGCAGGGGGACCTTGCGGGCACTGCAGGATTTTAATCCCTTACGGCGTAATGTGTTACCAATGGTTTTCTTGGCGACTGTGGTCCTAGCTGCCTTGAGATCATTAACAAGTTCCCCCGTGTAGTTTTCGGCTGAGCTCTCACCTTCCTCAGGATCAAGGATACCCCACGAGGTGAGATTTTGCATGGAGCCCCAGATCGATGTAGATTGACAGTCATTTTGTATGTCTTCCATTTTCTTACTATTGCACCAACAGTTGTCTCCTTCTCACCCAGCATCTTACTTATGGTTTTGTAGCCCATTCCAGCCTTGTGCAGGTCTATGATCTTGTCCCTGACATCCTTAGAAAGCTCTTTGGTCTTGCCCATGTTGTAGAGGTTCGAGTCAGACTGATTAATTGAGTCTGTGGACAGGAGTCTTTTATACAGGTGACCATATAAGACAGCTGTCTTTAATGCAGGCACCAAGTTGATTTGGAGCGTGTAACTGGTCTGGAGGAGGCTGAACTCTTAATGGTTGGTAGGGGATCAAATACTTATTTCTCTGTGCACATTGCAAATAAATATAATTTTGACTATGTGATTTTCTTTATTTTTTTTTATATAATCTATCTCTCACTGGTAAAATTAACCTAGCCTAAAAATTCTAGACTGTTCATGTCTTTGACAGTGGGCAAACTTACAAAATCAGCAAGGGATCAAATACTTATTTCCTCCACTGTATATGTTATGATACCATAGCAGGTCCTTAAAAGGACTTATATCCTGCATTTATGACCAGTTTTCCCTGCTCCAACACAAATTGTCAGTTTTTTCTGAGCTCAAATCCAGTGGAGGAGACTAGTTGATATGAGGTCTACCGCACACACAGAATAAAATACAAATTGGCTATGTCCAAGTAATATATAAATATTATATATATAATATATATACATACATACATACAATCCAAGGGCAAAGAAACACAGCACTCCACACATCAAGAAAATCAGGCCATGTGCTCATCACCAGGGGATGAATCAATTCCAGTTCTTTTTAGATAGATACCAGCATAGAACGTAGTAACGGCACCAGGACTTCAAGACGGATGAAAAACAGGGTGGATTTATTCACCTCAAGAAATAACCGCAACGTTTCGGTTCAACAGATGGTCCTCAAAAGGAAAGAGCTGGAGTGGATTTATAGGTTAGAGACTATGTCCCCAAAGGGCCTAAATATAGAATATCCCTATGGCCCACACATCTAATGTATTGGGCGGTAACTTGCCTGGGAACCTGGGGGGGGGGTTGTACGGTCTTTGTTCTCCTTGGTGTAGTTTGTGTTACATGTATAAAAATTCGTGGAGTCTTATTTTGACTCTGTATTTATATGTGATTTTTTAACTATTTGTATATCCTTTGTATATTTAGGAATAATTGTTTGTTTATTCTTTCACTTTCAGATACACAATTTTCTTTCAAGCACTGTGAAGGTTGATGGAAGGTAGCAGAGGCTTTTTCGCGGGGATCGTTGATTCTTTATTTGTAATATTCAACTTGATGTCTTTTATGTATTGTTCCACATAGACCCTAGCGATACAGTGACCAATTGTTTGTTTTGTTTTTTCGCAACATTGAATTATAGCCCAGATCTAATTAAAGTTGTTCCATAACCTCAATTTTATTCTCCATCTGAACAATCAAATTGTAAACTAATTTTTGTATATTTAATATATGTGGTGCATATATGTGGAATATGATTGTCCCCTTTTTTGGGACACTTCACATCCCTATTTAGGATGTTTTGTAATGTCATCAGTCCTCTTAATTGCTCCCAAAGTGACCATAGTCACATTATATGGTTTTTGGATCGGAGTGTTCTTAAAATCTGTGGTTCCACAGTGTATGGGGTTTTGGATAGACAGACTGTTGTTTGGACTATGGACATTAGGCTGCAAAATCCATCGGTTTCGGTGGAGAATGCATTATATTTCCTATCTAAACTTTTGGATCCAGCCCTATTGCTAAAATTATATGTCTATACTATTTATATAAATATCTCTGACTTGTCTCGATACTGGCACCTGCGCAGTGAGATTGGAACGCAAGTTCCGTTTCCGCGCATGCGCAGTTACGACCGCTCTGTTTGATGCGTTCCACCGGATTGAACATCCGGTGTGGACGCCATCTTGGAGCATGCGCAGTTGAAGCGCGCGGACTGTACACGCTGGCTATGTGGACAATACTGTTGGACTACTAACTAAGTTTATTGATCCTCACTTAAATATAATTGGCCCCTGCCTCCTTCCCAATCATCCTAATTGCCCTTATTGTCGTTATTTACGGCGTATGTACACTATCGATATATTTGATACATTGCCTATGTTCGGCTTCTTATAGATAAAAGATATACACTTTTGCAACACTGTGTTCATTGTGTTGTGAAACTTTTATTCACATGAATATAATGGGAATTGTACGGTTATTAGCTGGATTGCTGTATAATGTATGCTCCCCCTATTTATACTTGACACCATTGTTAGTTTGTGATGGCTTAAAGGAACAGTGTCATCACAAATATTTTTTTCATATGTTAAAGATGCTAGTGCTTTATTAAAAACGTTTATATTTATTTGTGTGTTTGTTTTACTTTTTCTTATTTTTACACTTTTTCTTCCCTATGGGGGCTGCCATTTTTTGTTCCATTTCTGTATGTGTCGATTAACGACACATACAGACATGGAATACGGCAGCCACAGTCCCATAGGGACTGCGAACGGCTCCCGTCCCATCCACTTCTGTGTACGCCGTCTGTGTGGGAACTGCGCATGCGCCGCTCCCACACAGTCCAATTTGAAATTGGCGCCGTCCGGCGCCATTTTCCTGTGGACCGGAAGTCGCGGCCGGACAGTAAGATTACTACTTCCGGTCGCGGCTTCCGGACTTGTGCACTTGGACCAGCGGCAGCAGACGGAGCGGACGGGCCGCAGGGAGCCGCGGCGGCAGGAGCAGGTAAGAGATTTCAATGTGTGTTCGTGTACGTTTACTACTGTATGTAAACCTACTACACTGTGTGTTAGCTCAAAAAATGGCGACACACCGTGTAGGAGGTTAGACCGTTCAAACCCCTCGTTTATCCCGGCACTAGCCAGGATAAAGGAGGGGGGGGATGCTGAGAGCTCACTAGAGCGAGGGCTTTTTACCCAATTTTGCAATGCTGCAATTTTGGGAATAGCTCCATCTAGTGACCAGCAATGGGAAATATTATAAATTAGAATCTAATTTATAATATTTCCTGACTCGTGAAAAAAATAAAAAAAATTTGAACAATGTTTAATCACCTACACACTAAATGTTTAATTAAAAAAAAAAAATCATGTTTTTCTGGCAACACATTCCCTTTAAGAAAGGTTCCTGTTGAACCGAAACGTTGCGGTTATTTCTTGAGGTGAATAAATCCACCCTGTTTTTCATCCGTCTTGAAGTCCTGGTGCCGTTACTACGTTCTATGCTGATATATATATATATATATATATTTTTACATTTACATAAAAAGTAGAGGAATTCTGCACTAATCCTAAGCTATGGCCCATACTATAGCCCAGAGCTTCATTCACAGATTTGCTAGCGTCATAGTGCAAAAGTGTGTAAAGCTTTATAGAAGGTACTTTACAGTAATCTAAAATAGGAGCAACTAACTACACTATTGAGACTTTAGAGGTTTGTTGTATACTGTTGTCAGCGGAATTGTAAATGCAGCACTTGACTACAATATATGCACTAGTGTGAGGGAAGAAATGCAATATTTATCAACTTTTTATGTAACTATATATTTATATAAAAGATGTTTAAAAGGCGAGCATACCCTTTAATAGTTTAAACTAATAGCATATCACTAAGATATGCCATCACATTCTGATCAGTGGGGGTCTGACCTCTGAGATCCCCACTCAGAAGTCCAGAGCCAGCGCAGCGTCTAGCAGGAAATTTTAGAGCACTTCATGCTTCCCTCTGCTGACCAGCTTTATGGAGATGCTGATTTCATTTTCCAGCAGGATTTGGCACCTGCCCACACTGCCAAAAGTACCAATACCTGGTTTAATAACCACAGTATCCCTGCCCTTGATTGGCCAGCAAACTCGCCTGACCTAAACCCCATAGAGAATCTATGGGGTATTGTCAAGAGGAAGATGAGAGACACCAGACGCAACAATGCAGAAGAGCTGAAGGCCGATATCAAAGCAACCTGGGCTTCCATAACACCATAGCAGTGCCACAGGCTGACCGCCTCCATGCTACGCCGCATTGATGCAGTAATTCATGCAGAAGGAGCCCCGACCAAGTATTGAGGGCATATATTGTACATACTTTTCAGTAGGCCGACATTTCGGTATTATAAATCATTTTTGAAATTGGGCTTATATAATATTAAAATTTTCTGACATTAAATTTTGGGTTTTCATTAACTGTTACCATAATCCTCAACATTAAAAGAAAAAAATGCTGGAAATAGATCACTGTGTAGTGAATCTATATAATATAGGAGTCTCACGTTTTTAATTGAATTACTGAAATAAATTTACTTTTTGATGATATTCTAATTCATGGAGAAGGACTAGTATATACTGTATATATAACTAGATACATTTCCTTCAGTTAATCTTTCTATAGTAGTTGGTTAGAATATACAGTCTTTGTCCTATACTCCTGTACAATTCTTCCACCACATATAACTGGGTTTTAAGATATATGGGGAGAAAAACAAAATGTATTGACCTTGGCCTGACATAGGCTTGTTAAAATCACTGAAAAATAACCTCAAGACTTCAAATGTCCTTTGATAAAAACGCAGCTTTTTGATGTGTACATTTATTTCCACTCTCTTGGTCATGCCTCGCACAGCAGGGAGGTCATATACAGTTCTCTTCGCCACCAAGCTCGGGAAGAACAGCTCGTCCCTTGCATTAAACACACCATCAGCTCCTAAACCCACTTTACTTCATTAATAAAACAGAGTTGTTTGAAATTGGATGTGCAGAAATAGCGTCCCTTATTTTCTGCCAATCGTAAATGTACAACGCCTTTTGCTATATTCTCAAAACATAAAAAAATAAATGATGATCTCCTGCAAGTAGAAAACAACTCCACAAAACAGCCTCTTAACCAAATAAAGAACACAAGTCCTACAATGAGTAACTAAAGGGCCCGATGCGCTTCGTGTTATGTATAGCCCTGCCTTCACATAACGCTGGGATTTCTGGTGACAGGTCGGCTCCTAGTTACCTTCATAACTCCATATTTGCCCAGAGTACAGAAATCATAGGCTCAGGCCCCATGCACACGTCCGTGCAATATTTACAGTCAGTAAATACTGCACGAACGGGCCGCGGAGTGTCATCCGCATTTCCTATTTTTTGCGGCTCACTTCTACGGCCTGGACACGCACCCGTAAATTTACGGGAAGTATGTTTCTATAAATGATCCATAGAATAATATGGTGGTTTAAACTCCCAAACATATATCCAAACTACTTAAACTCTTATTGGAGCATGGAAACCAAATTAACGTCATAGGTATAGTTAAAACATAATTTAAAAAAAATGTAACACAAAAAATATATATTTAAAAATATAAAGATGGTATTAGCATAAAAAACAAACAAAAAAAAACAAACCAGTACAGCACTGCAAATAGTGATGAGTATCACAAACAATCCTGACTTGGACCGTGATTACAGGCACGGTCGTGTGCATGGGGCCCGAGATTATGGGCACGGCCAGACGGGGTAAAGTTAACTAAGGAAAATAAAAGGTGTACTGCCTCCACTGCTACTTTAGTAAATGAGTCTATCTGTATGCTGGTTCTCTTTGACTGTCATTTTCTTTTCGTTTCTAAACTTTACCCCTGCCTTCTTGGTCCTATTAAGCCATATGCACCTTGTTAGGCATCGAATACCTATGCTGATTGGTAAGACCGGGTACATCGATCAATCTAAAATAGGTCAACGTTGTTCACACTAATTGCATTGTTTAATAGTCGACTAGCCTGGTGTATTAATACATGTTGTTTTATGCATGATATCATTATTTCCATGGTTCCATGGGTTAAACCCTGATGAAAAATTACTAATATCTGGATCATCTAGTTTTGTTAGGCCTCATGCACACGTCAGTATTTTGCTTCAGTATTTGGAAGCCAAAACCAGTAGTGGAACATAAACAGAGAAATCCTATAATGGAAAGATTTGCACCTCTTCCGTGTTTTGGACCCACTCCCGATTTTGGCTTCCAAATACTGAAGCAAAATAAAGGACCAGAATACTGACATGTGCCGGAGTCAGGATTGTTTGTGATACTCATCACTATTTGCAGTGATATACGGGAAGGTGTCCGTAGCCGATAGAAATTAATGTGTCAGTATTTTAAAGGCCTCACTGGGGGAAAGGGGGCTCACCTCAGTTATTTACGATGTAGCAGCAGACTTTATATTTAAAAGAACTTTGCTGGATATCTATGGCATGTACAGCTGACTGCAATGAACGCTATACTGCATAAGGCTGGGTTCACATGTTGCGTTTTGGACTGTTGGGGAGAAAATTGTATCTGAAAAATGCATGCGTTTACAAAGTATTTCAGCTCTAATCTGATTTCATTTACAAGTTATAGGCAAACAGCTGAAACACTTTGTAAAACACATGGGTAATTAAATAATGCATGCATTTTACAAAAAAACCGCACACTTTTTTAAATGCAACATAAATGCAACATGTGAACCCAGCCTAAAAGATTTAGAGTCCCACCTCTGGGATCTGCACCTATTTCTAGAACGGGGCCACCTAAACCCCGTTCTAGCTTTTTATGCTCATGCTGCCTCCCGGCCACTTACTGGTTACATGGTCGGGAGTTACCGAAACAGCAAAACTTGCTGAGCTACGCAGTTTCCGTAACTCCCATAGTAGTGAATGCCAGTTACGTAAGCAGCGTAGCATGTAAATTACGCTGTTTCCGTAACTACCATTCAGTTCTATGGGAGTCACGGAATCAGCATAGCTCAGCGAGTAACTCCCGACCATGTAACCAGTAAGTGGCCGGGAGGCACGAGCGTGAGCATAAAAAGCTAGAACAGGGTTTAGGGGGGGGGGGGGGGTCGTTCAAGAAATAGGTGCAGATCCCAGAGGTGGCACCAGCATCTGACATTTATGACATATCCTGTGGATGTCATAAAGGTCCTTCATGGGAAAACCCCTTTAACTATGTAAAAGTCCTTTAATCTACGAATATACAGTAAAAATCAGGTTCGAACATTGTGTTAATTAAACATACATCTTAGGGCTTGTCCACACTTAGCGGAATTGCTGCGTATTTTCCGTCCGGAATTACGGACGGAAAATACGCAGCAGAATACAGTAGCAGCAAAGTGGGTCAGATTTAACAAATCTCATCCACAGGCTGCAAAAAAAATGCCTTGCAGAAATTCACCTGCGGTGCGTAATTTTTGTACCGCAGCATGTCAATTCCTGCTGCGGAAAGTGGACTGAATTGCTGCGTTTTTCAGATGGGGTGTCACCATCTCCCAGCATTGAGCAAAACACAGCAGATTGCACACCATTTTGTGCAGTAAAAACCGCAGGAAATTGTGACGTTTTTCGGCAGCAGAATTTCTGTTAGTTTCTGCGGAATTACTGAATACATTTTCTGCAGCAATTCCAATACGTGTGGATAAGCACTTATTCAGCGGAGTTTTCTATCTCAAAGCGGACAGCTCTGAAGTATAATGGGGCGGGGGGGGGGGTGTATCAATAGAAAGTAATGAGCTTGTAGGCGTTTCTAAGCAGCATGTTTTTGGAAAGAAAAACCCGCATTTAGATTTTCCAGATTAACATTACCTGTAAAGTAATTACATGCCACTTAAGGTTGGAAAATACTCTGAATTTCCTTTGCGGAGCCTGCTGAAAATGCATTTCTATTACAGTGTTAAAAGGAGGCAGGTTTAAATTTATGACTGCCCTTATTCAGTCATACAAAAAAAAAAAAACAAGCAATCCTGATGTATAAGTGAATGTTAAGTAGCGATATTAATATTACTTTTATTTTATATAGACCTATTAAGTGGAACAATAAACCCTCGTGCATGTTAGGAGGTCATGCATTTAGATGAGAACGATGAATAATAGTTGTACTGTTCCTTTTTTTTTTTTTACAAAGGGTAATAAGAGTTACCAATGCTCAGAATTGTCAAGGCCTGAAAAAAAAAAAAAATCAAGTGAACAGGCCTTCAGAGTATGGAACCGTAGTGTCAGCTCCATTGTGCATGCTAAACAAAAGGTACGATGATTCAAAATATCTAACGGGATAAGTCAGGTTTAGAGGACATCAACTCTAAAGCTTTTTTTCAGAGGGCTGTCAAGGAAGAACTTTTTAACAATTACCATTTTCGCAGCTTCATCCAGATCATCACATGCAAGAATTTTCAGACCGCTGGCAGTTATAAGCGCTTTAGCATCATCAACCCTAGTACCTGAGGAAAGAAGAGAGAAACCGCTTAGTTAGGGAGAATTTAAAGCATAATTAACTTTTGATGTGACTTTTCAGAATAAGCTGCCATATGTGTGCACATGAAGAACAACACTATTTCTGGCCACTCTATGACTTGTAGTCTGAATTATTTAGCAGTTTTCCCCTCTGTGGGCCCTATCCTTTCTCAAGGTGGGACGGAAACGTTGCATTGCCATGTTGGCACAATAAATTTCACTTTTTTTTCACCTTGATCGTTGGAGTGCTGCTGAATTTTCTTCTTGGATATGCGTATGGTCTTTGGATCGGGACTATCAGCTGGCACCCTTCATTACTTGAATTTGTACGTTGAAACAGAGTGCTGCCGTTTTTCTACTGGTGTATATATATATATATATATATATAATCAGTATAGCTGAGAATCTGCCACTGGTGTTCCATAGACATCTTACATTGCATATGTGTGTTTCTCTATGCTCCTACTTCCTGCCCACCACTCCTAAAACTTACAGGTAAGGTAGCATGTCTTGCTGAGTCACTCTCTCTCTCTCTGCTCCCCACTCCATAGAAAAATATAGCCGGGCAGTGAATAGACACCCCCACCTTCAGCAGCCCGTCAATTCTACCCTGTAACCAGGGTCGGCAATGCTTAACAGGAGTTGGACAGCAGATTACAGAAAGGGAGACACCTAGTGGCAGTAACTTTGCACAGAATTTGCATGGATAAAACAGGATCTTAATTACAAAGCGGTTTTATATCATCAGGTATACTATTCGATTTTGCAAACATTTTTGAAAAGTTAGCGTCCATTTAAGATCCTTGGTCCCTACTAAAGAAGTATACTTTAGTGTTGAAATTTCTGTTAAATGCAAAAATGTTACAACCAGCCATACACAAACCTAGGCTCATAATACAGAAGTGAGGACTCCCCAACCTCCACCCAGCATCAATGGTCACCAATGCTGGAGGTTAGGGACCTCTGAAGATGCCACAGCTATGATGAAACATGTCAGGCCAGCATTATACACTATTCTGATCAAAAAGCAACAAAAACCTGGCAGAAAAGTTAACAGCCTTTACGTAGAAAGATGCTAAACCATGCAATTTGAAACAAGAATAAATCAGCATTTTTCCGTGTTTATTATAATATAGCAATTGACAAAATCACCCCAAATCCTATATATATATATATATATATATATATATATATATATATATATATATACACACACACACACATACACACACACACCCGGTCAAAAGTTTAGGGTCACTTAGAAGTTTCCTTATTTTTGAAAGAAAGGCAGTTTTTTTCAATGAAGATAACATTAATCAGAAATACACTCTATACATTGTTAATGTGCTAAATGACTATTCTAGCTGCAAACGTCTGGTTTTTAATGCAATATCTACATAGGCGTATAGAGGCCCATTTCCAGCAACCATCACTCCAGTGTTCTAATGGTACATTGTGCTTCCTAACTGTGTTAGAAGGCTAATGGATGATTAGAAAACACTTGAAAACCCTTGTGCAATTATGTTAGCACCGCTGTAAACAGTTTTGCCATTTAGAGGAGCTATAAAACTGACCTTCCTTTGAGCTAATTGAGAATCTGGAGCATTACATTTGTGGGTTCGATTAAACTCTCAAAATGGCTAGAAAAAGAGAGCTTTCATGTGAAACTCGACAGTCTATTCTTGTTCTTAGAAATGAAGGCTATTCCATGCGAGAAATTGCCAAGAAACTGAAGATTTCCTACAACGGTGTGTACTACTCCCTTCAGAGGACAGCACACACAGGCTCTAACCAGAGTAGAAAGAGAAGTGGGAGGCCCCACTGCACAACTGAGCAACAAGACAAGTACATTAGAGTCTCTAGTTTGAGAAATAGACGCCTCACAGGTCCTCAACTGGCAGCTTCATTAAATAGTACCCGCAAAACGCCAGTGTCAACGTCTACAGTGAAGAGGCGACTCCGGGATGCTAGCATTCAGGGCAGAGTGGCAAAGAAAAAGCCATATCTGAGACTGGCTAATAAAAGGAAAAGATTAATATGGGCAAAAGCACACAGACATTGGACAGAGGAAGATTGGAAAAAAGTGTTATGGACAAACGAATCGAAGTTTGAGGTGTTTGGATCACACAGAAGAACATTTGTGAGACGCAGAACAACTGAAAAGATGCTGGAAGAGTGCCTGACGCCATCTGTCAAGCATGGTGGAGGTAATGTGATGGTCTGGGGTTGCTTTGGTGCTGGTAAAGTGGGAGATTTGTACAAGGTAAAAGGGATTTTGAATAAAGAAGGCTATCACTCCATTTTGCAATGCCATACCCTGTGGACAGCGCTTGATTGGAGCCAATTTCATCCTACAACAGGACAATGACCCAAAGCACACCTCCAAATTATGCAAGAACTATTTAGGGAAGAAGCCGGCAGCTGGTATTCTATCTGTAATGGAGTGGCCAGCGCAGTCACCAGATCTCAACCCCATAGAGCTGTTGTGGGAGCAGCTTGACCGTATGGTACGCAAGAAGTGCCCATCAAGCCAATCCAACTTGTGGGAGGGGCTACTGGAAGCATGGGGTGAAATTTCTCCCGATTACCTCAGCAAATTAACAGCTAGAATGCCAAAGGTCTGCAATGCTGTAATTGCTGCAAATGGAGCATTCTTTGACGAAAGCAAAGTTTGAAGGAGAAAATTATTATTTCAAATAAAAATAATTATTTCTAACCTTGTCAATGTCTTGACTATATTTTCTAGTCATTTTGCAACTCATTTGATAAATATAAGTGTGAGTTTTCATGGAAAACACAAAATTGTCTGGGGGACCCCAAACTTTTGAACGGTAGTGTATGTGTATATATATATATATATATATATATATATATATATATAATAGAGATAGATAGGTACACACACACACACGGTACTTTATACCAATAAATCTTATTTGTCACTTATGTTCATGCACAGGACTCATCTTTCGGACATTCTGTATTGACGTTTCTATTCTATTCCCCAACCACACCCCCCACTAATTAATCTTTGCTCATTTTATAGATTGTGTCATCTTTTACTTTGCGAGTCTGTCCATCGTGCAGATAAACACAAGCCTGCAGAATAAAGGTCATATGATTAGGTGTCCAGATTGGTGAAACATTAAGACACAGTCTTAACAAGTATACACCTTAAAAAAATAACACTCATCATGCAGAAAATAAATGTATCCAGAATGCACTTGTAAATCACTAGAATAGGTCTGGAGTATTTCTTAAAATGTAACTTTTGCTGTAGAAAAATTATTATTTCACACAACTATTGTAAATTATTTTATATTTCTATTTTAATAGTTGAGATAGCTATTTTAGGGCTTATCTCAGAGTCTTATTCACTTGGAGGTGGGGAGGGTGATACCGCTCCTCCATCCAAACAGCAGAGGAATGATCCCGTGGAAATCCCTTCATCCAAAATCAGAGGATATTCTCAAATGTAAACGGGTATGGGGGGGGGGGGGTAAGCAGCACCCCAGAAAAAAAAACAAAAAACTCCATTCATATATGTAACACATGTTGGGAACCAAATGAATATGTAAAACGTATGTACCACATGGAGGGGACTAAATTAATATTGGAACATTCACTTCAGATTTCTGCTTCACTAATGTGGCGTACCGCTCATGAGAACAATCATTGTGAGGGGGAATACAAGAACTATCGCATCATAAACTAGACATCTAAGTCATTATGATAATGGCATGAGAATAAGTGAACACTACAATTGATGCAAAACTAACACGAGAAGAGTAACTGATGCAAAACCATTTGTTGTATGTATTGTCCATTTATATTGTTCTGAAATTATTTTTCTACAGTAAAAGTAACTTTTTAATTAATACTCCAGACCTATTCCAGTTATTTTTTAGTAAACTCAGTGGAGGACGATTATTATAAACCCTATAGTGAAGGTGGATCACTAATCTTGGCAGAATACACTTGTCCAATATATCTAAAAAAGCATTCAACACAATTTGTTTCTAAGTGTTAAAGAAGAACTTCCAAGCTTTTTTTCTTCTTCTATTATTGTATAGGACAGTGCATGCATAGTTCACCCTTTTATCCATCATGTTTACTTTTGTCCTCTTTCATTGTGTAATTCCCCCTGTATGGTCACATGTCCAGCACCACGTGACCGCATTGAGACTCATCAAAATCTTCTATAACTAGTGGCCATACCTGAAGGCAGTCTCATGGAACGTTGGGTCGATGTGAACTACAACGTGACGTTGGTGAAAGGCCGCTCCCTTTCCGCTAGTTCCTGCCGCACCACCATGGCCACTCCACTATTCCTACCTGGACTAGCGCTCTCCGTCCAGCTTCGTTCCCACCAGATGAATGAGCCAACAAGGTAAGTATATAGCTTACCAGAGGTTACTTGCAATCATGAAATGCACATTCTGCACATAATTGCAAGTAACCCCTTCAGTGCAGCCATTGGACAGGCGTCAGCACCTGGTGAACTTTGTCAAGTGCTCGTGGGGGGCCTACTCGGCCGCCGGGTGCGGACGCTGCGGTTATGGCTCCTCCAGTAGTGGAATCCCCGGCAGAATCAATGCCAAAGCTCTTGACGGTGATTCCACTACTGGAGGGAGCCCCTGTCTTGGAGCGGAATCTCCCATCCCTGTTAGTGTCACCCAGCCCACCTCCCTGTAGGTAGTGCCTTTGGGGAACCCTCTAGGAGTGGAATCCCCAGCCAGTCCATATATAGACAGGGACATCAGGCGCTCCTCCGGAAGCAGAATCCCCAGCCAGAGCCTTGCCGACACTCTAACCCGGGGATTCCCCTCCTGGAGGAGCCATGTATGGATAGTGATATCAGAAACACTTCCTGTAGAAGAATCCCCAGCCACAGCATTGCCGAAGTTCTGGCTGGGGATTCCCTCCACGAGAGAGCCGACATCACTGTCCATATAAGGATAGTGATGTCAGAAACACTTCCTGTAGAGGAATCCCCGGCCATAGCGTTGCCCAAGAACTGGCTGGCGATTCCTTCCATACATGGACAGTGACGTCAGGAGCAGGAGCGGAATCCCCTGCCATAGCGAGTCTGAATGTCGGTAACTACAGGAGTGGGGTTGGCGATCTGCAGGGGGTTGTGCGTGGCGCTATATACAGGGGGAGGGTTGGCGCTATTTAGAAGGGGAGAGTGGTGTTATTTGCAAGGGTTGTGTGTGTGGTGCCATCTACAGGGGAAGGGTGGCGATATCTACAGGGAATGTGTAGCGCTATATGGGCACTATCTAAAGGGCACAATTACTTATTTTAGGCAGGGGTTGATGGCTTCCCTGAATCATGTATAACTTACAGTCACGGCCCTGGAAGAACGGGAGGAGGAACTCCACTAGAGACATGCCTCTATCTGTCTCTCCTCTGTACGATGCATTATTGGAGTTGTAAGAAGGAGAGACTTGAGTGGGGACGCAAGTCTCACGCTGCAGTAGTCATATCCAGACCAGAGGGAAGGAGAAAAATGAAATAAAAAGATGGCGGCAGAGCAGGAACATCGGTGAGACAAAATTTTATATAGCTAGCGATACAAATACAAGGCTGTATCATTAAAGTACTTCTGTTAAGATGACAGGCAGCCTTAGCAAAAATAAATAAATACTGGGGGTGCTTCTTTAACCCCTTAATGACCAGCCTATTTTAGACGTTAATGACCAAGCCATTTTTTACGTTTTTCCATCGTCGCATTCCAAGAGCTATAACTCTTTTATTTTTGCGTCGACATAGCTGTATAAGGTCTTGTTTTTTGCGGGATAAGTTGTATTTTTTAATAACACCATTTTGAAGTACATATTATTTATTGATTAACTTTTATTAAGTTTTTTTGGGGGGGGGAGATAGAAACAAATCTGAAATTTCGCCACACTTTTTTGCGTCCTAAATCTACGCCGTTTACCGTGTGGTATAAATAACACAATAAGTTTATTCAGCGGGTTGTTACGATTGCAACGATACCAAATTTGTATAGTTTTTGTATGTTTTACTACTTTTACACAGTAAAAACGCTTTTTTCTCAAAATTATTTGTTTTTGTGTCTCCATATTTGAAGAGCCGTAGCGTTTTTATTTTTTCGCCGATGCAGTTGTATGAGGGCTTTTTTTTTGCGGGAAGACTTGTAGTTTTTATTGGTACCATTTTGGAGTAGATGCGACTTTTTGATCACTTTTTATAACATTTTTTTAAAGTCAGGATTCACAGAAAACAGCAATTTTTCCGTCGTTTTTTATTTAATTTTTTTACGGTGTTCACCGTGCGGGTTAAGTAATGTAATAGATTTATAGTCGGGGTCGTTACGGACGCGGCGATACCAAATATGTGTAACTTTTTAACTTTATTTTGGTTTTTTAATAGTAAAGCACTTTGTAAGGGGAAAAAGTGGGTTTTTCATTTTTTTTTAAATTAACTTTATTATTCACTTTTTTACTAGTCCCACTAGGGGACTTTAATGTGCGATGGTCCGATCGCATTTATAATACACTGCAGTGTATTATGCCTGTCCATTTAAAACGGACAGGCATCTGCTAGGTCATGCCTGCGGCATTCATTACTGGCAGACCTGGGGGCCTTTATTAGGCCCCCGGCTGCCATTAGAGACACTGACACTCGCCGATCGTATGGCCGGGTGTCGGTGGGATGAGAGGGAGCTCCCTCCCTCTCTCCAAAACCACTCAGATGCGGTGCTCGCTATTGAGCACCGCATCTGAGGAGTTAAACGGGTGAGATCGATACTAATATCGATCTCACCCGGCAGGGACGCCCCCAGCCCTCAGCTGCCTCTGGCAGCTGAGAGCAGGGAGATTTGACAGCTCTCTGCTCTGTTTACTTATTC
This sequence comes from Rhinoderma darwinii, assembly GCF_050947455.1. Lineage (NCBI taxonomy): Eukaryota > Metazoa > Chordata > Amphibia > Anura > Rhinodermatidae > Rhinoderma > Rhinoderma darwinii. The sequence goes on along the minus strand of NC_134688.1, from coordinate 121,725,579 downwards.
CGATGCCGCAACGTAAAAAGTCTATGGCATCGGAATAAGGCCCGTTCGTGACCGACGTAAAAACACGATGGGCCGGTCACTAACGGGTTAAGGCCTTATTTACACTGTCCCGTACCATTTCCCAGAAATGCGGCCCATATATCACGGACCGAACAAGGCTGTGTAAATAAGGCAGAAGGAGAAAAAAAAAACAAAAAAAACATGCAAAGCGGAAATTGGGGGGTGAATTTAAAGCGGACCTGTTGTTTTTTTTTTGTTTCTTTTTAAAAAACACATTCGCCTCTTATTTCCCGCCTTCTTAGAATTCCATCTCTATAAAAAAAAAAAAAAAAAAAGAAAAAAACATTTTGGCGCCTAATATGCTTATTTTGTGTGAAGGTGCAGGAAGGAGACCTCATCTTTCCTCCGTAGGCGTTGCCTCGTAGATCGCTGTCCAATCAGAGCAGAAATCGTCACAGCGATGCACAAGATCTGCAGTAAATCTCGCAAAATCAGCAGGTCTTTTGCATTGCTCTGAGGCTGTCCGCTGTCGGTGCAACTCACAACGATGCACGAAGCAATACCTACTGAGGAGAGAAGACGTCTCCTACTCCCGGTACTTTAAGGCCTTGTTCACATGGCGCTCAAGAGAAAGGACATGCAAACGTGTCAAAAACTCTAGCGTTTTTGTAAAGCTCTTTTTAAAGGGCAGGCGTTTTTGATGCGTTTGCGGTGCATTTTTTGCACGCTTTTGGCGTTTTCTTTGGCGCGTAATTATGACTCCTATGGACTATGGGAATTAGGCGTGTTTTTAAAAAACGCGTCAAAGAATTGAGCCAACTCTTTTTTACGCGACGCGTTTCTTAAACACGCGCATGTAAAAACATGTTGTATGCACTAATGGCATGCTTTCCCATTGATGTCAATTGAAAGCTTAAATCACGTGTCTTTTGATGCGTTTTACGCGCCGAAAACCACGTCAAGTACACGCCGTGTGAACAGGGCCTTACTCAAAATTAGGATATTAGGCACCAAAAGGTAGCAGGGCTGTAGCGGGACATAAAGGGCAATAATAAAAAACTAATAATAATTACCGTGCTGGGATCGCGAGGAGGCAGAGAATAAGGAGATAAATGCGGTAAAAAATAAAAAAATAAATAGATGACAGGTACCCTTAAAAGAAGTGAGCTGATCTGGTAGTTATATGAATGTAACCTATCAGTTCATAGGAACCAGTATATCACAGAAGTCAAATCTCAAGAGTATCAAAACAATATTCTGATAGTACTTTAGTTCTTAGCAGCTAGAATAGTTTCATAAAAGTTCAGTCCACAACATGTCCGCTTGAGTGCGCATAAGACCAAACTAAATAAAACCTAAATTTAAAAAAAAATTCAGAATTTCAATTGATCAGACAGTGCACAATATTAAAATACATTATATTTATTCCCACTTCCAAGTAAGTTTCATAATGATAATACGTTCTTGTAGAATAGATCACATCACTGGTTTGCATATAAGAGAGAGAAATCCGTGAGTCTGTTAAAGAAAGTTTTTTTTCTCTCTTGAAGTAAATGTAAGACTGTTTAGTCAGACGCCTTCTTACTACACTGACTATCTTTATGCGACAGCCTCATTTTAGGTTTGTAAAATCTTAAAAAATAAATAAAATACATTATATTTATTTATATAGTGCAATCAACTTCTATGGCACTTTACATAGAACAATATTGGGGTAACATCAAAAATACATTTGTGGAACAGTGTTCACACTATACATTGGGTGGAAACTCTGACATTACGAGCTTACAATCTAGAAGGGATAGGTAATAGAGTAAAGAGGTCAGGGAATGGAGTAAGTGGCTCTAGACAGGGCAGTTGGAGGCCATATTGGAATACCGATTCGGGGCCGAAGTTTGTCGGAAGTAGTACATTTTCAGTGAGCATTTGGATGGTTAGAGACTGAACGGCAGAGACGGGAGGCACCAGAAAAGTTTATAATGTGAAATTGTAAAGTGGTGTGTGGGTTGGTAAAAAAAAAAAATAAAATAGGTTGTCAATAGGCAGAGAGGAGGCTGCTTATAAACAATATAAGGTAGATCTAGATGTGAAGACGAATGAAAAAAAAAAAGTCTGTAGGAGGACTTCTCTTCACATAATAATGACCCAACATGAATCACTGGTGAATTCTGGCTTCATCAGGGTATGTGGCCATACGCAGTTAAAAATTGATGGCCTATCCATCATATACCTTAAGGACTGGAAAACACCTTTAAATGGATTTGTAGTTCACAACACTGATTTTGAATATTTTACACACTTCCTGTTAGGGGAGAGCAGTTCGTAATAGCGGAGTGGTTAGGTCACAAGACGGACAGCAGCGTGGAGCTAAACCGGTTTCTAGGGTCAACCAGCAAAATCTTGAATGTAAAAAGAGCAAATGCCATGAAAAACACAACTCCAAAAACATTGCTTATTTACCTTGTAAGCGGACCACAATAGGTATCCTAAGTTCCAGATCCTTTACAGCCATTATAATGCCTTGTGCAATAACATCACATCTCATAATACCACCAAAAATGTTCACCAGGATAGCCAGAACCTAGAAAATATACAGTGTTTAACCTTAAACATTATAAAATATTAGTGGTGCAAATTAAGAAAAGCAAGTAAGCTGCTAAAAGTGGCAGATGTGGTCATATTGTGAATAATCCATCATAGTACCCTCAAATTATGGTTTCAGTAGCAATGTTAAGGAATAACAAAGACAGACTTCCGTTAATGGCTACCCATACCCCTCCCCTATCAAAAGAGCCCAATGACATTCGTTTTTGCCAATTGTAGAAGGTACTTCTATAAAATAAAAAAGGAAAAAGCAACCTTTCGTAGGATACAATGAAATAACCTTAGAATATACAATGCAAGTAGAAAGAAAAAAGCTGCACTCACCCGACCCGACGTAGAAAACGCGTATAACGTTTTCAAGCAGAGAGGGCTTGAGAAAGCGTTGTATGCGAAACGGCTGTTGCCTGACACTGTCTTACACCTTTTTTACAAGCATTAAAGAATTGTCTACGTCAGACCGGGTAAGTGCGGCTTTTTTCTTTCTACCTGCATTGTGCTACATATGGTCTTACCTACGAAGCCCAGATCCTCCCTAGACTTGTACCGCTGTCCCTGTTGCACCTCTGTGGGCAGTGTACTGCCGAATGTCCAGAAGGACTACTGGTCCCAGCAGTGCCGACTGATTCTCTTGTACTTAAGCACAACTTTATAATATAGTTTGTGTAGAATAGAGTTTAAGATCTCTACTTGCTCTCAGTTAAGTGAAATATTCTGTGGTTATGCCCTAAATTTCTGAAGTGGGAAACCTATTTAAAGGAAATGCTAGCTTTGTTTTAGCCAGGTGCCATTTACTACATCTTTTTTGTACTTGGTGAAACTTATGGGTAAGGCCACGTTCACATCAGCGTCCGTTCATGGGCTCCGTTAGACCTTTCCATCAGAGAAACCCATGAACGGAAAGCCAAATGGTTATGCAAACAGAAGCTATGGTTTCGGTTTGGCTTTCTGTTCATGGGTTCCTCCGACAGAAAGCGGAACCAGACGCTGATGTGAACGAGTCCTAAGTCCATACATTACATGCAGATTTTTCAGCAGATATTAAAGCGGATTTCATCCCAAGCATTTCAAAGGGTGAAATCCACAATGAAAATCGGTGACGTTTCTGCAATAGAAACATGAAGCGCTAGCATAGGAGACATTTACGTATGTGGGAAAATGTGTGACATGGCGATAATAGCATCTTGCTACAACAATAAAGAAAGCATATAGTAACAGTGATCATTTTTAACTAGAATGGTGTAAGAGAATCTTGGATTTGAGGTCTAAACCAGCGCCGTCCAACAAGTTGATCACAACTTACAACCTTTGGAAGTACATCAAGGATCTTTTCATCTGCCACTGAATAGAGACAGTAGAAGAGCTCTGTAGATTCCTGGTGCTCCGTTCACATACACTTCAGATTATTTCAAACCCACCACATGAAAATTTGGAGACTACTCTAGCCTATTTATCGACACTGGCTTGTCAAAAGTTCTCTTTCAAATACTCTTACTAAAAATCTATTGAACCCCAGAAGTATTTTAGTCAATTTTCAAATTTGTATTACAATTTCCTTTTGGCACTCGTCGTTTGTTAATAGTAACCCAAACGCATAAGGGAAATGCAACGCAAGAAATAATTTGTAGGTGTGAAACATTACTACACAGACACGAGTCCTGCTTATTACTCTGCATCCCACTGGGCAGCACATCTCGCACTATTTTATATTCAGGAAATTGCTTCAAGCTTTATTTAACCTGGAATTTGAGGTCTTGTACAATTTGTTGTTAAGCAAAGTCCACAATGAAAATGTTTTAAGATGTTTTAAGATACGAGATTAAATCAATACAGCATGAAGATTTAATAGCACAATAGACAGATAAATGCAATTAAAAAAAAAAAATTTTCTATGGAAATCATGTGCTCTCTGCCGAATAACACTTACTTACCCAGGATAGCAAGACCTGATCAATGGATTGCCGAGCCAGAGGTTTTACAGAAGGGTAAAGGCTGAACAAAAAAGTGCTGGTACCTTTTTATCAGACGTGATGAGTCTGAAAGCTTCGGTTACTTGATGAACAGTGGCGCCTCCACCAACATCCAAGAAGTTTGCTGGTGTTCCCCCATGAAGTTTTATGATATCCATTGTTGCCATTGCCAAGCCAGCTCCATTAACTGTAATATATGGACGCACAATCATTATCGGCAAAGCATATTCTCAGATGTTCGATTTCCCAAACAGACATTATCACGAGGAGATATTTCAAATATATTAGGAAACTATTAATGAAGTTTCTTAATCACAAGAATAAAGTATCCCTGCTTTTATTCCCCCTCAAGCAGGCCACAGACAATGGGTGTCAGCCGTAACTTCAGACACCCCCCAAAATATCGCTAATTTATCAGTCACATTCCTTGCTGCAATGGAACAGAAACCAACAGACAACCTATTAAAAATTTAACCATTTTACGTACCTGGAGTTTATGGGTGTATTCAGACGTTGCAGTTGAGGTCCGGTTCAAACTGCATAAAAATAAGAAAGTATCCGAAAACCACATGCGTTTTTACATCGATTTGATGCGTCTTTTACCACAGCCTCATCGAAAAACGCATCAAATTGCAAGGGTTTTTTTGGATGTGTTTTCTTCTATATGCGCTTTTAACTGCACCTCAACGGCAATGTCTGAATAAACTCTATGGGTCAAACGTCAGAGGTTTTTTTATCTTTTAGTTCCGCTCTGCTCCACCAGGGGATCGGACAGTGCCTGCAGCGTTAACAGCCAAAAGTAATCAATCTGTCAACTAGTTAAAAGCAGAAACATTCCATGTCTCCAAACAGAACAAAATCTATATGGCATAATATTTGGAGAGTTTTGGGCACCAAAAATAGCCACCAGACAGACCCCTTTAACAAACATTACTTATAAGATGCTCATAGTATTGTGCTTCATGTTACAGTAGTTAAGTTATTATGAGGTGTAGGTAGTATTTTCCCAGCCCAGTTTCCAATAGATTTCAAAGACTCTGCACAGTGTCCGGCTCCTCGCAGTCGGATGGTCTGAAAATCTGAAGGTGATCGGCTGACCCAAACAATTTACCATAATTTCTGAACTGCCATAAAGAAAAAAAAATCTGTGTGATCCATCTACAAATAAAACAATTATATTTGCATTCAAGAGTATACAGAGACTTTGAAACATATCAGCTGGTACTAACGTCCGATTGGCTGAGAGATACCAGAAGGTTGTGGCAGCAACTCCTTTTGGCACAAACGTGCCGTGGTTGCGACAGGACCAACTACATACAGTGCACTGAACGGAGTTCAGTAAAGCACAATACCAAGGGCATGTTATAAATGCTCTTTATGAAACGGTGACAGATTCCCTTTAAGAAACTGTAGTGTAAGTGGTTATAATAAAAGTTAAAAAAAAAAAAATGACACGGTAGAGTATATATTATTCTGGTAATGGGAAAGAAATGGACACAAGCCTTCTAAAAACTATACCTGTTAACCTTATAATCTTATTAGCGTTAGGACAACCTAGTGGATTAACGTGATCCAAGAAACCGACAGGGCAAGTTCACACGTAGCGAAAATACTGCAGATTTTCTGCAACGGATTTCATTGCGGAAAGTCCGCAGCATAATACAGTAGCAGCAAAGGACGATATTTGAACAAATCTCATTCACACGCCGCGTAAACATGGAGCGGGAAAAAAAACTCCGAAATTTACATGCGGTGCGGTCTTTAAATCCACAGCACCACCGTTGTATTTGCGTAAACGCTGCTTATTTGTTGCGGGCTTTTCCCATTTAATTCAACAAATAGCAGATGTTGGGTTTTTGGTGGTGGAAAAGCAGCGACTCAAATTGTGTTTCTTCGTCCAGGCCAACCCCCTGGGAGGACACTTCATCCCTTGAGGCCGGACTGCAGGACAGCAGGAGGGACGCATCGTCATGGCTACGTAAGTATCAAACTTTCTTTTTTCCCCATGTTCACTTTTCTGCAGCGGACATTCCGGCCGAAAACAAATGCACTATAATTTGGTGCGGTTTTTCGGCCGGAATTCCCTGCGGCGCACAGGGCGGATACGCTGTGTGCTTTGATTCAGCATATCTGCCCTGTGTGAACATAGCCATAGTGTCCAACTTGCCTGCAGGTATTTAGAGAAAACATTAAGAAATCATTTAGTGTGGGATAGTATTGCAACGGTGTATAACAACTGAAAACAATTCCTAATATACAAACTAAATAAGACGAGAATGTCTGAATAGTGCTGAGAAAATAATACCCTAAGAAAAGCAGTGAAAAAAAAATGGGTGCATAAACATTCAGCACTTTCCTCTATTAAAAAGGTAGTATTATTTAAAGGGGGTGTCACAAAAAAAAAAAAAATATGCACAGTTAGGGCACATGGAAGTCCTAGAATCCTTACATGAGCCAGAGAGCAGAGAATGGCCAGTATGTATTTGACATTTCCTCTGCAGCATAAAACAAACACATAAAACGGACTTTACTCGGTTTCCTTTACTCTTATGCAGCATAGCTGCCATGAACCTCAAGAGCAACTAAAAGCCCAAGTTCCAGCTGCTTTGGTGTAAACCAATAATATTAGACTCCTAATGAATAATGCAAAAACCTGGAATCTTGCAGCGCAGATTACCACAGACATCTGAAAAGTGATGATATATTACATTAAAGGGCTATTCCGATCTCCCATTTTTTTTTCTTCACAGTAGTGAAGTGACCTGTAAGAAGTGTTGAGCGGTGGGGGTCCAAGCACTGAGACCCCCACCGATTGCCAAAACGAAGAAGCAAAAGTGCTTGGGTGAGCACGGAGCCACTTGGTTTCTGATCGGCTTTTCTTGGAAAGACGAGCAATTGGTGTACGGGCTCATAGACTTTCTATTGAGCCCATACACCAATTGCTCAGCTTTGCGACACGAGACAGTACGGGTTGGAGCTGCTATTCATCTTCTCATAGTCCCTGTGTCATCAGCAGTTATTGTGCATCACAAAATACCCTTTGTACACCAATGGTAATAAGGACTGAAGCTCTTAAGGCACTATTACACCGGCATGTGATGCGAGCGCCGATCAGCGCTCGTTTGCTCCTGTCACAAGGAGCTACGGATGGGGACAAGCAGTCGTTACGCCGATCACTCATCCCCCATACATTATCATCATGTCGACTGCACATCCCCCGGTTTACACAGGGAGATGTGCTGCCGACAACGATAATATTTAACTTTTTTTTTTAAAACGATATGATCAGCAGATGAACGCTACAATCATCTGCTGATCGCTGCCCTGTTTACACAAGGCAATTATTGGAAATGAGCGTTCTATGAACGTTTGTCTGCCCGATAATCGCCCAGTCTAAAACCCCCTTTAGGATACACCAAACAATAGTAGAAAAAATTACCTACCAAGACATCCAATATTGCCATCCAGGCCGATGTAGTTGAGGTCAGCTTTTGCCGCTTGGTGGTCTCGCACATCTTCCTGGGACCAGTCTCGCAGATCAAAAATTTCCTTTTGTCTATATACAGCATTGGCATCGAAGTTTATCTTTGCATCCATACACATCACTACAAATAAAAGAGACAATGAATAGGATACCAAAGGTAATTGATATTATAGATTTAATATTCTAATAAGGACTGCCAAACCCACCTTGCATATAGACCGTTGACAAAAAAAAAAAGTGAACCTAGGTGTAAGGGTGTATATAAAAAGACACACATATATAATCCACATGTATAGACATCCGGCCTGTGGCAGTGCACAAGTTTTAGTGGAAGCCGGGAAAAGTTATTTAAAGGGAACCTGTCACCATCATTTCACCTATTAAGCCAGCAATACCTGATGGAAGTGGGTGAAAAATAATTTTTATGTAACCTATAATTATCTTCTAAGTAAGCTCTCTACCTTTAGTATTCAGTTCTTTAGTGTTAATGTGCCATACGCTAATGAGAATAAAAGGGTCATATCTTCATTCCTCAAACCTTTCCGAGTTAACCGCGTCTCCTTACTTTTGACTGACAGCTCCTCGCCTCCCTCAGCACATACAAAATCTTGCGCTTTCGCATCAATGTCCTGTTCTGGTGCGTGCGCAGAACGGGACACCATAGCGGCGCATGCGCAGTAACTAAATTTGAGGCCTTGACAAAGCAGGGAAGGGTGTGACCCTATAGGACAGGCGCATGTGCACTCAGACGAGATTTCGGCATTCAGGACGGTCCATGATGGGCCACAGGCGCAAAATGTTTGCAGACCATTATTTATTTATGGGTAGGAGGTGTTTAGGAGAGGGGATAACTGCGATGAACTTTTGACAGCAGCGGGCAGCGAGGGAGGGGGAGTAGAAATCAATAGGTGAAATGCTGGTGACAGGTTCCCTTTAAAACGGACGACAAGTGATGTGGCAAATATTAACCCCTTAATGACCAGCCTATTTGAGACCTTAATGACCAAGTTATTTTTTAAGTTTGTCCATCGTCTCATTCAAAGAGCTATAACTTTTTTATTTTTGCGTCGACATAGCTATATAAGGTCTTGTTTTTTGCGGGACAAGTTGTATTTTTTAATAGCACCATTTTGGGGTACATATTATTTATTGATTAACTTTAATTAACTTCTTTCGGAGGGGGGAATAGGAAAAAAACTGCAATTTTGTCACTTTTTTGCGTCCTAAATTTACGCAGATTATAGTGTGGTATAAATAACACAATAACTTTACTCAGCGGGTTGTTGCGATTGCAACGATACCAAATTTATATAGATTTTGTATGTTTTACTACTTTTACACGGTGAAAACACTTTTTTTCAAAATGATTTGTTTTTGTGTCCCCATATGTGAAGAGCTATAGCTTTTTGATCTTTTTCACCGATGCAGTTGTATGAGGGCTTTTTTTTGCGGGAAGACTTGTAGTTTTTATTGGTAGTATTTTGGAGTAGATGCGACTTTTTGATCACTTTTTAAATCACTTTTTTTTTTTTTAAGGCTGGATTCAAAGGCAACAGCAATTTTTGCATTGTTTTTTATTTTATTTTTTACGACGTTCACCGTGCGGGTTAAATTAAGTAATAACTTTATAGTTGGGGTCGTTACGGATGCGGCGATACCAAATGTGTACGTTTTTTTACTTTATTTTGTTTTTTTAATAAAGCAGTTTGTAAAGGGGAAAAAGTGGGTTTTCATTATTATTTTTTTTTTAACTTTTTTACTAGTCCCACTAGGGACTTTACTAAGTTGTAATACACTGTAATACTTCTGTATTGCAGTGCATTATGCCTGTCCGTGTAAAACAGACAGGCATCTGCTAGGCCATGCCTCCGGCATACACTACACGCAGACCTTGGGGCCTTCATTGGGCTCCCAGCTGACATAGGAAACACAGACACTCTGCGATCTTATCGCCTGGTGTCGGTGGGATGAGAGGGAGCTCCCTTCCTCTCTCCAAAAGAACTCAGATGCGGTGCTCGTTATTAAGCGCCGCATCTGAGGGGTTAAACGGGTGAGATCGATACTGATATCGATCTCACCAATTCGAGCAAGGATGCCCCCTGCCCTCAGCTACCTCTGGTAGCGGAGAGCAGGGACATTTAACGGCTCCCTGCTCTGTTTATTTATTCCGATGCAGCGCCGTAAAAAGGCTATTGCATCGGAATAGTGGCCGCCGTAAAAACACTATGGGTCTGTCATTAACGGGTTAAACCCTAAACCCTTATGTCGACTTCAATATCATATGTAATAACGTTTGAGAAGGTTTTCTTTTTGTTTGTTTTAATATCTTTCAGGTGACAGCCCTCTGCAAAGACACTAGTACTGACAAATCAACAGCGTGCACTATGAAGAGAACTGATGCAAGCAGTTATCAATGAAGCATGATGACTTTTTAGCCATCTGTATGCGGCGCAAAGGAAAGATGACATGAATTCAAGAGCACCGATTGCCCTCAGCAAACCCTCTGTCAGCATTTGGTACGATGGAAAATCACAACAGGTAAACAGCATTTGTACACAAGAGTTCGTAAAGGGTTTTACAAGAAACTATAGAAGGTATAATAATGAAGAAAAAGACTATTGCTGCCAACAGGATAGATCTCCAAACAGAAGACTGTAGGAATACACCCATAAAAAGAGTGAAAAGAACGGCATTTGCGAACATAATTCTCATGAATTTGAATAGCATATACCAGGATAAGATAAATCCATGGTCATGGTAAATATGTTAGCGACTAATACACGTACAGTAAGCTTTATAGCAAATCTGTCAGTAGAATATACCACCCTAGTATCGGGCAGTAAATTACACCTCCAGGTCCGAAAGGTTAATAGAACAAACAGCAAAAAAAAAACAAAAACATAAAAATAGTGTAATTATTTTTAAATGACGAATCAAAAAAAAGAATACACGAGTCTGGCGTATTAACACCTTGCTGCCGCTGCTAATTTCGTTGTATCCTATCCGCTTTATAAAAGCCATAACGTCTTTATATTTCTTAACATAGCCATATTAGGATTTTTTTTTTTTTTAATATACTGGGAAGCCTTTAAAAATTATTTTGTGGAGTGGAATGGGGAAAAAAAAAATTAAATGCAACCATTGTTTTTAAGTTTTGTTTATACGGCATTCACCGGGTGGTAAAAATGGCATTAACTTTATTTTGTTGGTCAATACGAATTCGAAATTTGCCACATTTTATGACTGCCTTGCCGAAAATTTACACCGTCTAAAACTTACAGTATTAGTAAATCTGCCCCAATGATTTATTTCTTTTATCCCACTCTGTGGCTCAGAAGTTCATACACCAAGTTGACTGTGCCTTTAAATTACCATTCTTAATATATAGTAGCGATCCTAACTGATCTAAGAGAAGGGAGTGTGTACTAGGATTACATTTTAGGAATTATGAAAAACTGAGTTTTGTTGAATTTGGCTAAGGTGTATGTACACTCATGTCCTCGACTGTAGATCCAGCAAGGAATGCTGGGAGATTTCAGCTCAGAGGCTGAAGTATTGTAAGTGGAGCTCCAAATCATAATAGTATGTAGCTTAGGCCTATTTTAGGCCTCATGCACACGACCGTGCCCGCAATCACGTCCCGCGATTGCGGGCACGGCCGGCCGCTGACTGACAGCCGCATTTTCGGGCCGTGCTCCCATACAAAGTACGAAAGAACGGACATGTTCCATAATTCCCGGAACATTTCCACGGCACTGACACCCTTCCGTAGTGCTACGGAAAGGTGTCAGTGTTCAATGAAAGTGAATGGCTCCGTTTTTGCGGACCGCGATTGCGGTCCGCAAAAACTGAGGTTTTTTTGCTGTCGTGTGCATGGGGCCTTACACGGCAGTATTATAATCAGTATTTGTAAGCTGAAACCAGGAGTGGCTCCAAAACAAGAATGCGGAGCAAATCTTTCCATGATACTTTTTCGCGGTGTAGGTTTTACTCCTGGCTTTGGCTTATAAATACAGATGCAAAAATGTCACAAAAAAAAACAAAAAACTGCTGTGTAGAAGTGGCATTAAGAAACACAAGATAAGTAAGAATATTTTCCACATGATTTCCATTATTTGCAAAACGACATGGCTGAGATGTTTTGTGTATCTAGGGATACCGTGATATTCGGGTATGTTCTAAAAACGCAGTGTGAACAGGGCCTTATAATGTGGACTGAAGGCAGGGCCACGAGGATTCCACGAGTGATAGGATTGAGGGTTTGGATAGCTGTGGTAACAGTGCCCTCATTTTCTGCATTAGAGGGGTGAAAGTCACCTGACTATCTGGTCAATTCTGCAGGTGGAGAGGTACAGCTACAGCATAGCAAGGAGGGTCCTGAGGTCAACGGTTTAGTACTATGAGTAAGGGGACTGCAGGGGACATTCAATAACTTCTACATTTTCTGGTATTGATCCCCTAACTGCTGTTCCAATGATTATTTCCACGCGTTATGCGGACAGCGGTGAGTAAGTAAACATTCAATTACTTTCGACAATAATATTGAATGTTGATCAATTTGTAGTCATTTTTCCCTTTGTTCCACTTATCGGAGAAGAAATGCCTATTACAATGTAATGAAAAAACGTTACACAATAAAAACGTGAAAAAGTCCAAGGTGGATTCATATTTTAATAGCCTCTATAGGCAACTCAACATAAAAAAAATGAGTGGTAGAAGTTGAAAGATATTTTATAAATGCAACGTGAAAGAGACCAGAACAAGCTACAACACTGAAATACATTGCATTTTTTTCCATATATATTTGTTTCGTGACATGATGTGTTTCAATTTTCGGGAGTTTCTGCCATGCTCGGTGATTGAGGATGAGTCAGAGGCACTCATGCAATACAGCAGGCGAGCCACTCCGGCATCTAAACAGCAAGGTATAACCAGCGGTAGAGGAGACACACAAAGCAAGGTTATAAAACCACCATCAAGCCTTGAGATGATTTCTGTCACACAAAAAACTGGAATAGGCGAGGATGGGATTCTAAATGTTTGCATGGGTAGTAGATGAACACTGCATAACATATATGCTCCGTCTAACCTCACCCGAAATCCACACTAGCAGCACAAATGTACCAAGTATGCTTTTTACCTCTGACAATTACTGAAAAGTGAGTGACGGATTTGTTTTATCTTATTGAAAAGGTTTTATTCTAGTTCAAACATGATCCATCTCTAATAGTGGTCTTCAACCGGTAGCTATTCCAGAACTACAACTCCCAGTATGACCCGACAGTGGTTCTTATGAAATCAGAAAACAAAACCTGCCAGCTTCGTTCCCAATGTATTTCCTATATTCTGAAGATCAGCTAGCTAACATATGAATAATGTATGGGACCTCCAAGGAGAGAGATTCATACTTATATAACATGTATACATAACCTTTGAAAGGGAATCAGTCACCAAGTTCATGCTGTGGGAAGCATAAAGTAGTGCCAGAGACCCCGATTCCAACACTGGATCACTCACTTATGGGAATTGGATAGTTTTTATTAAAATATATATATTTTTTTTCTTTAGCAGTTTGTATCCATGAGCGGCCATTAGCCCTGCCCACCAGTCGCTGATTGACAGGAACCACATCATTTAAAGGATATGTACACCTAAGATATGAACCTAGAGGTGATCGATAACCGCTGAATCCGTCAGAGACATATATGACCCTCTGTCACCAAAGCCACCTGCCCCGCTGACCTGACAGACTCAGGTATCAGCACAGGATACAGTCTCTATGTAATCAGGAAACATAGACGCTGTATCTGAAAAAGTAAAAACAATTTCTAATAAAAACAAAGTACAAAGTTGCACAAAACACTAATACACTGCTTTAGTGTGTGTGTGTGTGTGTGTGTGTGTGTGTGTGTGTGTGTGTGTGTGTGTGTGTGTGTGTATATATATATATATATATATATATATGTGTGTGTGTGTGCAAATTGGTCATAGTCTGTGGCGTTGTGTGCGATTTGCGAAGCATCTAAAGATCTTTTATTTCAAAGCATTACCTCAGCTATCAAACCGATGTGCTTTTACTGAAAATAAACCATATTTTGATATGTTGTGTCATTTGCATTGAAACGTCAAATATTATATAGATGCAAGTAGATAAACGTATGCAGGCGTCTCAGAGTAAGAATAATAATTAGAGCACTTTGTTTTCCAATAGAACAACATATAAATCAGCCATTTGGTTTAGAGCGGTTAACGTCAGAGCAAGGGGCTAACACTTTAATGTGGTTCATAAGCCGAACAGCTCGATTTAAGAGCTGGAAATATTGTGTTTCTCTTCTTCAAACTACCCTATTCGGGAATACCAAGTAAATATGATGTAATCTTTTTTCAAGCTTGCCATGGTGCAGGCCACCCTCAGAGGTATGTAAAAGTGCTTCGATAAATATTGCCCATAGCAATGGTGCCCGACTGCTCTGACCTTCTGAGAGCATTATGGGTAATTGTTTCTTGGTTCATGGTTGCATGAAATTCCAACATCTGCTGGACTTGTCGTGAATTTGTCAACGATTTTAGTGCAAACCTTTGCTGGACAGTTTGACATTGTGGGTCACCATAAAGATGGGGTTTCCCTTTTTTTTTTTCCTTCGGGTTACGGTTGATCCCCAAACATATGTATTGAGAAACCCAGATGAACTTCCAGTCTATTGGTATTTCAGAGGTCTTGTTCCCTTTATGGCCCTGGCAGACTTAGGTGTGGATACCCAAATACCCAAAATAGGCATCCCTTAAATTTACGACAACACGAAGGACCCGTTTAACAACGTGCCACTGGGACTCCATTATTTCATTGTTTTCTTCGATTACATTAGGTCTTATGATATTAACTGGGTTTTTCACAGGCTTATAAAGGAAAATCATTAAATAATGAACAATGATACAACTTTCTAACATGCAGTGTTTTAATTCTTCACGATTACCAAGAACTTTGTCTCTTGCAAATTAGGCCTTATTCACACGAAGGGGTGTCAAATGGGCTGTGTAAAACTGCTGTTTTTTTACAGCAGATTTGCATACGTGAGGGATCATGCCCACTCAGGCCTCATGCCCACTTCTGTTTTTTCCTTCAGGGTGCTAGCCGTTTTTTTGACGGCTAGCACCCTGACCCATTCATTTCAATGGGGCCATGCACACTTCAGTTTTTTGGACGGTCCCGTTGTTCCGTTCCGACTAAATTAGAGCATGTCCTACTTTGGTCCGAGATTCCGTGACCATGGGGCCAGTCAAAAAAACTGTATGCACACAGAAGGCATCCGTGTGCCGTCCATTTGTGATGGAGCCGTTGCCTAGCAACAGCCGGGCGGGCAGAAGTACACGTAGACAGATATTGCACTGCACGAATTAGCAGCCCCTTCTCTCTATACAGCTCTGATCGGCAGCCTCTTCTCTCCATCAGTGCTGGATAGAGCGAAGAGGCTGGCGATCAGTGCTGGATAGAGAGAAGGGGCAGCCCATTTGTGCAGAGTTTCCACAGCGGAACGCAGCGATAGAAAGAAAAAGAAGTTCATACGTACCCCGACCGTTGTCTTGGTGACGCGTCCCTCTTTTGACATCCCTGGATGATGCGGCAGTCCATGTGACCGCTGCAGCCTGTGATTGGCTGCAGCGGTCATATGGGATGAAACTTTATCCCAGAAGGCCAGACTGGAGGAAGAAGCAGGGAGTTCTGGGTAAGTATAAACTTTTTTTTCTGAGTTGTGATCTTTGCAGTGGAAGTCGCGGCACTTGACTATTGGTTGTGGGTTTTTGAAGGAAACATTCGAAATCTATATTGTGAGCGCCACGCATGGTACTCACTGTCCAGGGTGCTGAAAGAGTTACTGACGATAAGTGCAGCCCGTTCCCTGTGTCCAGCACTGATCAGCCGCCTCTTCTCTCTATCCAGCACTGATGGTAACTCTTTCAACACCCTGGACAGTGACTACCTAGCTCCATAAATGTACATTCATTTTAATGCAGCAGTGTGACGGCAGCTAAAAAGAACGGCCATCACACGGCCGATCATCTCGTTTGTGTGACTAAGCCCTTAAACGGTTTGTCCGGTTTCAGCAAATTAATATTTTTTGTATAATTAAAAAAGTGATACAATTTTCCAATATATTTAAGGTATTAACCCCTATTCGAGGTTACTTCCCGCACGAGGACATATAGTTACGGAGTTGTTTCCGGTGCACGCCGACAGCTGACACTCCACTGTTGCCGGGCAGCAGTCCTTTGCCGCTGATTTTGGAAATTAACCCCTTATATGCGGCGATCAGTTGCGATCGCGGCATTTTAGGGGTTTCTTGTATATCGCCAGACCCCGGGAATCAAATCGCGTGGTGTGCCGATAGTTAGCATGGCAAACGGAAGCCAAACAATGGCCTCCATGTCTGCCATGGACAGAAGCCCATCAGGACCAACCTGCGGCTGGTCCTGATAGGCTTCCTGTCAGTGACAGGAAGTCACTGTGTCGTTCCCGATGCACACTGTCGGCGACAAGATGCGCATGGGGAACCGGGAGGTAAGCTGTCCCAGACAGCTGACACTCCAGTGTTGCCGATCAGCGGCAATGAACACCTTAAATGCGGCGATTGATTGTGGGAGTTGCTGATGCTTGAAATGGCATCCGTAGGCCAGGCAACGGCCTCTGGGTCTGCCATGAATGGAAGCCTATGAGGACCAGCCTCTGGCTGGTCCTCGTAGACTTACTGTCAGAGTGACTGTGATGTCACACTGACCGTTGGAAAACATTACACTACCTAGGTAGTGTAATGTATTCGATCAGCAATCAGAGCTGCAGGTAAAAAAATTAAGTGTAAAAAAAAAAAAATTCATAAAAATGTTTTATAAAAGTGTAAAAATAAAAGGGTTTTTTTTCCCTATAAGAAGTCATTTATTACACCGTGTTCCAAATTATTATGCACATTGGATTTAAGTGTCAAATATTTAATTATTAGTTTTTCAATTAAACTCATGGATGGTAGTGTGTCTTAGGGCTCTTTGAATCATTGTAATCAATCTCAGACACCTGTGATAATTAGTTTGCCCAATCAAGGAAAACTACTTAAGGACGTTCCACATTATTAACCCCTTAATTACCGGCCTATTTTAAACCTGAATGACGAAGCCATTTTTTAAGTTTTTCCATCGTCGCATTCAAAGAGCTATAACTTTTTTATTTTTGCGTCGACATAGCTGTATAAGGTCTTGTTTTTTGCGGGACAAGTTGTATTTTTTAATAGCACCATTTTGGGGGACATATTATTTATTGATTAACTTTTATTAACTTTTTTTTTGGGGGGGAATAGAAAAAAAACTGAAATTTCGCCACTTTTTTTCGTGTCTAAAATCTACGCCGTTTACCGTGTGGTATAAATAACACAATAACTTTATTCAGCGGGTTATTGCGATTGCAACTATACCAAATTTGTATCGGTTTTGTATGTTTTACTACTTTTACACAGTAAAAACGCTTTTTTTCCAAAATTATTTGTTTTTGTGTCTCCATATTTGAAGAGCCGTAACGTTTTTTATTTTTTCGCCGATGCGGTTGTACGAGGGCTTTTTTTTGCGGGAAGTCTTGTAGTTTTTATTGGTACTATTTTGGAGTCGATGCGACTTTTTGATCACTTTTTATCAAATTTTTTTAAAATCAGGATTCACAGAAAACCGCAATTTTTCCATAGTTTATTACATTTTTTACGGCGTTCACCGTTCGGGTTAAATAATGTAATACATTTATAGTCGGGGTCGTTACGGACGCGGTGATACCAATCATTTTTTTTTAATTAACTTTATTCAACTTTTTTTTTACTTTTTAACTAGTCCCACTAGGGGACTTTAATATGCGATTCTCCGATCGCTATTAAAATACACTGTAATACTTTTGTATTGCAGTGTATTACTGCTTGTCCATTTAAAACGGACAGGCATCTGCTAGGTCATGCCTCCGGCATGATCTAGCAGGCATTCGCTCCAGGCAGACCTGGGGGCCTTTATTAGGCCCCCGGCTGCCATTGGAGACACAGACACTCAGCGATTGTATCGCTGGGTGTCGGTGGGAGAGAGAGGGAGCTCCCTCCCTCTCTCCAAAACCACTCAGATGCGGTGCACGCTATTGAGCACCGTATCTGAGGGGTTAAACGGGTGAGATTGATACTTATATCGATCTCACACGGCAGAGTAGGGACACCCCCAGCCCTCAGCTGGGGAGAGAGCTGGTAGGCCCCTTTAGGGTCCCTGACGGTGTGAAAATGGCCTCTGCAAAGTACGTAGAGTTTATGACTGACCACTTTCTTCCGTGGTACAAAAAGAAGAACCGTGCCTTCCATAGCAAAATTATCTTCATGCATGACAATAGACCATCTCATGCTGCAAAGAATATCTCTGTGTCATTGGCTGCTATGGGCATAAAAGGAGAGAAACTCATGGTGTGGCCCCCATGTTCCCCTGACCTCAACCCTATTGAGAACCTCTGGAGCATCCTCAAGCAAAATATCTATGAGGGTGGGAGGCAGTTCACATCAAAACAGAAGCTCTGGGAGGCTATTCGGACATCCTGCAAAGATATTCAAGCAGAAACTGTCCAAATACTCACAAATTCAATGGATGCAAGAATTGTGAAGGGGATATCAGAGAAGGGGTCCTATGTTAACATGTAACTTGGCCTGTTAGGGGTTTTTTTGATTGAAAGAGCTTTTGATTTCTGTAAATATGACCTCCTGATGCTGCAAATTCAACAAATTACCATTTTAGTTCTCTTTACAACCTTTAAAATGTTTTGATCTCTGTTGTGCATAATAATTTGAAACAGTGCATTGAGTTTTCTACTTCTAAAAAAAAAATAATCTGTTATCATTAGGAGATTTGTTCAATAAAATTCGCATTATACTCCAACGGTTGATGACTTGAAGATTATACTGACTGTCATTTGCATCGATTACTTAGGAAAATCAGCGGAAAATAACATTTGCATAATAATTTGAAACGCGGTGTATAGGAAAAAAAATGAAACCGTTCAAAAAAATAAATAAATAAAAAAATAAGAAAGTCCACATATTTGGTCTCACGGCGTTCGTAACGATCCAAGCTATAAAACTATAATGTTATTTTTTTTCCCGCACGGTGAACGCCGCAAACAAAATAAATGAAAAACTATGCCAACATCGCTATTTTTTGGTCACCACCCCTCCCAAGATATAAAATAAAAAGTGAACAAAAAGTCGCATATACCCCAAAATAGTACCAATAAAAACTTACAACCCGTCCCGCAAAAAACAAGACCTCCCACAGCTTTTTTGACAAAAAAATAAAAAAGTTATTCCCCCCCAGAATATGAGGACGCAGAAAATAAATAAATGTAATAGAAAAATTTTTTTTATTGAGCAAACGCTGCAAAACATAAAAAAAAACCTACATACATATGGTATTGCATCATCATACTGACCCGCAGCATAAAGTAAAACGTAATTTATAGCGCACGGTGAACGCCGTAAGAAATAAAGAATTTAAAAACGCCAAAACTCACTGTTTTTTGGTCACCTCAGCTCTAAAAAAAATTTAATAAATAGTGATCAAAAAGTTGTATGCACCATAAAATGGTACCAATAAAAGCTACAGCTCGTCCTGCCAAAAATAAGCCCTCAATCGACCAAAAAATAAAAAGTTATGCATTTCAGAATGTGATACAAAACAATTACCGTATTTTTTGGACTATAAGATGCAGTTTTTAGCAAGAATAAATCTTGCTAAAAAGTCCCTGCGTCTTATAGTCCGCAGTCAAGGGACCCGGCATCGCCGGGCGCCATGACCGCTTCATTACTTAACCCCTTCCCGACCCATGACGTGCTGGCACATCAAGGAGCTGGAGGGGGATGATGTATGGAGCGGGCTCACGCGCTGAGCCCGCTCCATACACTGCAGGTGTCAGCTTCTGACACGCTGCTATAACGGGCAGGAACAGCAATTTCGCTGTTCCTGGCAGATTAAAGGTCATGTGCCATAAAACACATGAATCCCCTATCCACAGGATAGGGGATACATGTGATCGATAAGGAGAACAGGACCGAAAGTTACCATGAGAAGCTGTGACTTCCGCGTTCTGTGTCCGGCAGCTTCATAGATATCAATGGGATTCTTCTGCGCATGCGCGAGCGGCTCTCCATTGATCTCTATGGAGCTGCGGAACAGAACACTGGAAGTCCAGGCTTCTCATGTAGCACTCTGGGTGACTTTCGCTCCCCTGTTCTCCTTATTGCTGGGGGTCCCAGCGGTCGGACCCCCAGCAATCTCACATTCTGTTGATAGGGGATAAAGGGGTTTGCCATAAAACACATGTAACTAGTTAAATGCCGTGGTCAATAGCGACCGCGGCGTTTATAGTGGTTTTTATATGAAGAACATTTATGACATATCCACAGGATATACTCAGAAAAGGCATGGTTCAACAGCAGCACACGTCTCCCAAATTTCAATCAATATGTTCTTTTATTGGTCAAACATCCAAATAAAAAATGGCAACGTTTCGACCCGTGACAAGTGGAGGGTCTTTAAGATTACATTACGTCAGACTGGGTTTGTCTAATCTTACAGCGTGTCACCGCTCCTGATATCGGGATTTGTGCTGCTTTGAACATTTTCTTTTTTGGATATCCACAGGATATGTCATAAATATCAGATAGATGCAGGACCCGCACCTATCTCTAGAACGGGGCCCCCTAAACCCCGTTCTAGCTTTCTGTGCTCTCCCGGCCACTTGATTACATGTGGAGTTACTGAAACATAATAACTCGCTGAGCTATGCTGTTTCCGTAACTCCCATAGAACTGAACAGTAGTTACGCAAACAGCGTAGCTCGCATGCTACGCTGATTCCGTAACTGCCATTCACTACTATGGGAGTTATGGAAACAGCGTAGTTACGCTGTTTCAGTAACTCTACATGTAACCAAGTGGCCGCTGGTTCAAGTCCCCTAGGGGGGGGGGGAAACTAATAAAATGTGTAAAAAAAATAAAAAATAATAAATAATAATGTTAGATAAATTTTTAGGAGTGTAAGGCGGGATTCACACGACAGGGTTTCCCGGCCGGCACCCGGCAGCATTAGGAATAATAGACCCCTAATGGGGCTATTCACACGACCAATTTTTTGACGGGCCGGGAAACAGGCCGTCAAAAAATGGGATATGCCCTATTTTCGGCCGCGTACCCGGCCGCCCGACTCCCATAGAAGTCTATGGGGCCGGGTAATACACGGCCATCACCGGAATGTGTCCCGAGTGATGGCAGGGTCTACCGTCGCTCGTGCACTCTCTCCTCCTCCTCACAGCGCAGAGTGCATGTGAGGAGGAGGAGGAGTTGATGCCATTCGGACGAATGGCTACGCTGGAGATACTGTGTGGCAGGGCTGGGGTGTAAAGCGGGTGGAAGGGAGCGCTGCGCTGGCTCCCTTCCCCTGCTTGTTACGGTTCCCGACCGCTGGCTGTGTATTTTTACGGCCAGCGGTCAGGGTCCTTAAAACCCGAGCCATAGACTTTTTACGGCTCGGGTTTTAACTTGCTGCCCGAGCGATCGGGCAGCTGAATGTCAGGTCTCCGGCTGTCAGTGACTGCCGGGGACCCGGAGGAGAGGATAGAAGCAGCTTTCGCTGCTGCTGTCTTCTCCGATGTCTTTTTACACAGCGCTGTCTCTATTCCTCCCGGTGGATCATGTGACTGGTCACATGATCGCCGGGTGCCGTTAGTGACAGACTGCTGCTGGGTCTAAGTAGACCCAGCACAGCCCTATTAGTGACAATCGTCATTATGAGAGGGCTGATTTCCCCTGTAACTGGGGCTGCTGTGCAGCCCCAGTTACAGTGGAAAAGCCTGGTGTAAAAGAAAGAAAAAAAAAATATTAAAAAGTTCCAAAAAGGTATTTTTTGACCTTTGAGGGACAGACCATAATAATAAAAAAATAAGTAAAGTGCAAAAAATTCATCCGATTAAAAAACGGTCAGGGAAACACCGGATGCAAATCGGATCCAAATCGGCCGGTAAAAACGGCAACACGGCCCGGAACGGATGTAAACCGGCCGGGAAAAATCGGCCAATTTTCCCGGCCGACACTCGGACCCTGTCGTGTGAGTGAGGACTAAAAAAAAAATAAAAAAATAAAAATAAAAAAAACACACACCTTTTCCCATTTTTCCCCAAGCACAATGTAAAAAATAAAATTATTTCGTCCCGCAACAAAATAAGCCCTCACAACACTCAATCGATAAAAAAAATATAAAAAAAGTTTTGGCTCTCAGAATGTGGTGAAACAGGATAAACTATTTTTTAACAAATTATTTTTTCCCTATTTTCTGTTGTCTAAAACCTGGGTGCGTCTTATGGTCAGGTGCGTCTTATAGTCCGAAAAATACGGTAATTGTTTTTTTATGAAAGTCTTTTCTTTGTAAAAGTAGTAAAATATAAAAAAAACCTATATAAATTTGGTATCACCGTAATCTTATTGAGACGCAGAATAAAAAACTAAAAACTTGTCGTTTTTACCGTACGGTGAAAGACGTAAAAACAAATGGAGAAAACAGTTTTTTCCAATTTCAGCCCGCAAATAATTTTTGTTCAGTTTCCCAGTACATTTCATGGTACTTTAAATTGTGTCAATAGAAATTACAACTCCTCCCGCAAACAATAAGCCCTCACACCACTCTATTGATGGAAAAATAAAAAAAGTTATGGCTCTTGGAAGGCGAGGAGTGAAAAACGAAAATGAAAAAAGCAAAAAAGGATCAGTCCTTAAAGGGTTAATTAATTTCTCATAAAAAATAATTACCACCACATGTGGGGTATGGCCGCACTCCGGAGAAATTGCTTTACCAATGTTGGGGTGCTTTTTCTCTTTTATCCCTTGTGAAAATTAAAAAAAAAAATAATAAAATCAACATTTTAGTGGACAAAAAAAATGTTGATTATTCATTTACACGGCCTAATTGCACTAAATTCTACAAAAAAACCTGTGTGGCCAAAATGCTCACTATAACCCTAGAAAAATACATTGAGGGGTGTAGTTTCCAAAATTGGGTCACTTTTGGGGGGGTTTCCACTGTTTTGGTCCCTCCAGGGCGTTGCAAACGCGACATGGAACTGAAAACCAATCCAGCAAAATCTGCGCTCCTTCCCTTCTGAGCACTGTTGTTAGTCCAAACATCAGTTTATGACCACATATGGGGTATTGCCGTAATCGGGAGAAATTGCTTTACAAATGTTGGGGTGCTTTTTATGCTTTATTCCTTGTAAAAATGAAAAAAATTCTATGTTTTCGCAGAAAACAAAAAAGGTGATTTTCATCTTCACAGACTAATTCCACTAAATTCTGCACAAAAAAAAACCTGTGGGGTCAAAATGCTAACTATACCCCTAGAAAAACACCTTGACGGGTGTAGTTTCCAAAACGGGGTCACTTTTGGGGGGGTTTCGACTGTTTAGGCACCACAAGACCACTTCAAACTGGACATGGTGCCTAAAATATATTACTAAAAAAAGTAGGCCCCAAAATCCACTAGTTGCTCCTTTGCTTCGGAGGCCGGTGCTTCAGTCTATAAACACACTAGGGCCACATGTGGGATATTTCTAAATACTGCAGAATCTGGGCAATAAATATTGAATTGCGTTTCTCTGGTAAAATCTTGTGTGTTACAGAAATGTTTTTATTACAAATGAATGTCAGCAAAAAAAAATTAATTTGTAAATTTCACCTCTGCTTTGCCCTAATTCCTGGGAAACGCCTTAAAATACTTTCTGAATGCTGTTTTGAATACCTTGAGGGGTGCAGTTTTCAAAATAGGGTGATTTATGGGGACTTTTTAATATAGAAGGCCCTCAAAGCCACTCCAGAACTGAACTGGTCCCTGAAAAAATAGCCTTTCGAAACTTTCTTGAAAATATGAGAAATTGCTGCTAAAGTTCTAAGCCTTGTAACGTCCTAGAAAAATAAAAGGATGTGAAAAAAATGATGCAAACAAAGTAGAAATATGGGAAATGTTAACTAGTAACTATTTTGTGTGCTATTACTGTCTGTTTTACAAGCAGATACATTTAAATTTAGAAAAATGCAAATTTTTGCTAAAATTTGACGTTTTTCACAAATAAATATTGAATTTATCGACCAAATTTTTTCACTAACATAAAGTACAATTTGTCACGAGAAAACAATCTCAGAATCGCTTTGATAGGTTAAAGCATTCCAAAGTTATTACCACATAAAGCGACATGTCAGATTTGAAAAAAATCATCTGTGCCCACAAGGCCAAAACAGGCTGTGTCCTGAAGGGGTTAATTGATATGATGGAGACACAGGTTCTGGGATTGTTACAAGACACAGCTCTGATACACATACTGTAACGAGCCGTGCACCTGTGTGTCCATCACATGACCATAGACAGAATTTTATCCACTGAAAGTAAACAATGATAGTTTCTACTGAACAACAACAAGCAGAGATGTTGTAAACTGAGGAACACAAAAAAAAGCATATTGGAAATTATACCAGGGACTCCAGGTCAAAACATTTTACACACTGACATATAGTAATTGGAATAAGAGGTGTGCTGCTATATTTATCTCACATAGTATTGTATTTCCTTTTCTAAACATCACACATCAATAGAAATATTGTAAAGAAAAAAAAATTTGCCCCCCAGAATTTTTAGAAAAGCACACAAACTACATATCGGTGCTGGAGTAGAATGAATGAGATAAAGCGCTCTATAAAAGTGCTGCTTACCTACTCCGGATGCGTCTTCTACCATGGGATTGATTTCAACCATTGTGGCATCATACTTCATAAACAGATTATACAAGTTGATCATGCATGTAGCGGCCTCATCCACAAGGTTCTCCGGGAAGCCCATTTTCTGTGCAAGCTAACATTAAAAAAAAAAAAAAAAAAGAAAAAAGGAGACTATAAATAAAGTAAACTATCGCAGGCTGATTAATCCGCTAAATTCCCATGGAAAATACACTCTATCTCTATTCCCATCTACTATTGGTCTGATGTAATTGGCTCACATAATTATTGAAGTTACAAATGTAAAGTAAACAATGTGTTAAAGCCACCAGGGACAAAGTATACAGTATATATTCCGGTAGAAGCAAAAACTCATTGCTTTAATATATTGTCTGCAGGGGTTTTACACAAAAATCCCATCCAAATGTTTGACAGAATATGTAACTTTTTCTCTAGTGTAAAAGGAGTAAAATTGCTTTAAAAATTCTAAAATTGCATGCACAAATAATGGTAAGAGGGAAAGTACCATACGTACAATTGAACTCCACCTCAAGTCACTAGTTGTTACACCATTTCAATAGTCTATTGATGTAATACGCTACTTCAAGCGTACCAAATAGCAAAAAAAATAAAAAGTATATCATCATACGCCAGCTATTCGGTATTATCAAATCATCTATGTACTGATGAAATCAAGGAGAGGTGGCCCATGTTACAGACGATCCTTCTAGAATGTTAGCTTTTCTTTCTTATAAATATTGACTCAAAAACCATTTCTGAATATATTCTTTGTTATCGGAACCGCTGTGTTTACAAGGATAGGTACTTCAATAATAAAAGCGGGTCCATCAAGTGCTAAAGCACGTGGTGTGTGAATATCCCCTATCCTCGGTGGCATCACTCGCCGCTGAGTTCCAAACGGACATCAGCAAAAGAACATCAGGAGCTTCATAAAATGGTTTTCCATGATCAAACAGCTGCACACAAGTATTAAGATCACAATGTGCAATGCCAAGCGTCTGCTGGAGTGATGTAAAACGCGCCGCCACGGGACTCTGGAGAAGTGGAAACGTGTTCTGTGGAGTGATGAGTCACATTTCACTCTCTGGCAGGCTGATGGACGAATCTGGGTATGACAGATACCAGGAGAATACTACCTAGCATAGTGCCTACTGTAAAATATGGTGGTGTTGGGAAAATAGAACACCCATAGTTTTGGAATTGAAGCACAACAAGCTCACATAAGGTATGATGGTCAGGTGTCCATATAGTGTATATACTAGAAAAGTGAGGCAATGGTATGTTCATCTTCTAAATCTTTCTTTTCATTTCTCCAATCCATTAGAAATAGCCTATCGTTTAGGTTCTAGAACACCTATGCAGGCTTGTGCATCTCCATGGTAACAGACTACAATCTGTGTAGTCAGCCCCTATCCATCTGTGCCCTACTTCTTGCTAAAATGTATTCAGTAGATTAGTGAGAAGTGTAGGACCGATGGAAGGGAGTAGAACTGCAACAATTCTCAAGCAAAATCATTTACCCTAGCAGCTTGCTCCTTTTGGATGCCTTGTACAATATCAATTGGCTCTTTCACAATAGCATCAGGATTTTCAGCAGCAACATCTTCAATGTTAACACCACCTTGAGAACTTCCAATCAACACAGGACCCTAAAGAAAAGAAAAAAGGAAAAATGACAATGGATAGCACAAAATGTAAAATCGACATAATGAAAGGAGCTTCAGTTCTTAAATTATTATTCGCTATTATTTGAGGATACAGATGTCCAAAACACAAGATTACCGATGTCTGACTGATTTGAGCTTCCCCCACAATGATTAGTCTCTGAATCTATGAGACTCGGAATAGCAACCACACAGGCAAGAAACCAGACTTCATCGTACAAAAATAGAAACAACGTAGAGAAACGTACTCCAAAAAGGTCTCATGCGCCAATATTATTTCACAAATCCTGTAGAGTTTGGCATAACTGGTCATTTTCACACTAGATCCGCCCTAATCTGTATCTCATTAACTCTTGAGATGTCATGGGAGGGTCTATCCACTCGGTTTACCATCTTTAAGAAAAAACACACACACACACACACACACACACACACACACACAGACACACACACGCACACACGCACTCCATTTTCCTCACAAGTAATTTAAGCAATCCAAGAAAAGATTCTCTGAAATCTGATGATGTTTGTTTGCAAGATGTGTAACTAAATTAAAAGGAGCTCTAAATGCATGTTATTTTTTAATTTTTTTTTGTGGTTTTTTTTGGCCAGAAACCTAGCAGAAGGCAAGTTCGGTCAAGCAGACTATGAAGATGCTGTCAGTTACACACATTCCACATGAAAGGTAGGTGTGCTTGATACTGACAAGACAGATTATACTACAGTGTCTAAGCCGCAATGGTGCTGTTAATGTGGTACACTGCTGCCACCTTGTGGTTCAGTTTAATAATGGAATACGTAAAACTTGCCTCATCATTTATAATGGAGAATTGCTAGATTTAGCCATTATTACTCAAAAATAGAAAATTCTGATACACTTTAAATAAGTATAAATATACAATAGTGTAATTCACTTATTAGAACATGAAGATATCGGTCAAGGAGGGGACTGTGAATGCCCTGTACGGAATACAGCAGAGTATTATTTGATGTGATTTGAGTAAAGGTGACATCAGTTGAAGTCCACATCTGGATCTCACACTGATGTCTTAAACAAAGAGCTACTCATTTCATAAAGATGAATGTGCATGTTCTATACTTCTTTTCAACTAAAATGGATGGTAGGAAATATTAGAGTATTCACATATCCCACAGTTGTTTTTTTTGCCTGAGCAGGACACAACTGATGGAAAAATGGTGCACTTCATGTGCCTGTCCAGCATCTATAGGCGGACAACGAAATGTTGCATGCATGTTTGATATATATTTCCCTATGTATGTATTGCTATATCTATTAGGGATCCTACTGACACAATATTATGTATATTTGCTGTATTATCTTTTCACGATTTTAATATATGTATGTAATTGGTTTTGTAATTTTGTACTGCATATATATATGTGCTTTGAGTGTCACACTGTTATGCTTGAGAAAGACTGACACGGAGCTGAAACGTTGCACACACGTGGAATAAAAGGATCTCTATCCGAATATTTGGTGGTGCTGCCTCATCTTCTTTTTGTCCAAAACAGACACATTGGTGGGACTGTGAGCAATCCAGCTTCCCCCAATATAACCTTCTGACAATATTAGTGAGAAAACTAAAGAATGGGGAAAATATTTTTATTTAAAAAAAAAAAAGTTGCTAGTCCTACAGTAGCAGATCAATGAGATGAGAACGCAAGAGGCAAGCCATAGATTCCTTCAATAGTCTCCAGTATCTATGAAGATCACAAATGGTCAATTCAACCTGCAGAACTCCTTTTCCCCATCAGTTTCAATAAAACATTTTAAATTTTCAGCACATCTTTGATTAAAAACAAAGTTAACATTTAAAAAGGCGATGAGTGCGGAATCTGCAGGGAATTGTTTCAAATGTTTGTTGTGATGCGATTTCTGGGAATAAATGTGAGGTCTCTGTTCTCCAGGGCATGTTCATATTGGCTGCTAAACATCTGACAGTATGTGATCAATCACTGCAGGCTCCTTCTCAGGAGATGAAATTGTGGCTCTGCTCAGGGGAAGGACTCCGGCCCCACAGGCTTCAGGGCACAGATAGTTAACATATTAGTGCTGAGAACCTCGTATGTCCAGCCATACAAAGCAGCTTGTTCATTAGCAAATTCTGCTGCCGCACACAATGACCTGACTATGAACAGCCTCTGTTCTACATAAAGGATGAATGAAGAAGACGCTGCAAAGCTGGTCATGGAAATACATTCATTGTTGCACAAAACATCCTGGCCATCAATTCTCACCTTATTAACATCCAGTTTTGGGCTTCGCTGATTTACACGTCAGTTTCCTTCGCTCTTATAAATTAAATCCCATATGTGCATTAACTGAGGTGCTGGGGACATAGACTTCAATGCACAGACGGGTACCCTACCTTATTATCATGGGGCAACATCCAGGGAACTCCTATTCCTACCTCAAAGGAACTTGGTATAAAGCATTTTCGAGTTTCATATTCTGGACAAGATTTGTTGTATGGAAATCAGTTTGCCAGAACTACAGTAAAAGTGACAGGTCTTGCTGCTGCCGCCTTTCGCGTCACCCTGGTACCACATGGAACCTAGGTTAGAAATCATTGGTCTATAGCCTCGGCTTATGCGAATAAAAACAAAACATCTCCATAAAGAAGTAATAACTGATTGGAGAATTCCAGCCAATGCAGAATCCGTCAATAACAAAATAGCTCGAAAGCCCAAAATAAAACGCAAACAAAGCATCAAACAGTCAAAAGAAAAAAATTCAACATCACGACGGTTCCCGTCATGCCGTATTATCGGAGAGTTACCATACATGGATGAAGAATTGAGAAGCCGATCACAGTAACAAGAACGTATGTGAGCGAGGAGACTGCAGCAGGCACATTCCCTATAGCTTATAAACTTCAGAAGAACGCAGGTACTCACTTGAAATGACCTTTCCATGGTAATTGCAAAGTAATATTCTCTCCTGGGATATCTGCGCTCACAGATGAACACATGGTTACATATCCTGCCCTTTTCTCCCGTCTGTTTCGTAAACAGCTTCTTCCCAATCATCTGTGAAGAAATTGCTTTGGCTTCTTCTGGACTAAAAAAAAAAAAAAAAAAAAAAAAAAGAATAGAAAATAAAAGGACGAAAGTGAAGAACAAAACATGTATTATTGGTTTCAGCGTCCAGATACCGCTCCTCAGTTTCAATCCTCCCACTCAGGTGGATAGATAGAACATTATGGGAAGCATTCACAGCATTTTCACCTTTATAGATTGTGCTTCTCTGATGACATTTTCAATCCGCGTTTAGAAAAGGATTCTTTCAAAATGTAACCCGTGCATGGGAGATTGGAAAAGCTCATTTTCGCACACTAATGGGCGTCAAATTTTCTATTACCATGTATGTCTAAGTGGAGTCAATAATGGCATCAAATCGTGAGCAAGCTGTACTCCACTAGAACTCAGGACATCAACATGATCACATAGAGAAGCCACAAAACATCACTCAAATGCTCAGGCAAGGCATAAAGTGACCTTTAAAGGGAACCTTTCACCTGCCCATACATGTGCAGCTGAGTGCACCATGTAATAGGCAGGGCTTCACAAACCCTGTCTCACTTGAAATTATTTTTCTAACTTCCTCCGTTATTTACATATCTGTGAGGTTATATTTAGCGCCCAATACGGCTTGTGCTGTGTGATCTCTCTTGCGAGATCACAGTGTTTCATTCACTGTCTGACAAGAGATGGAGAGTACCGCTCCACCGCCGTCACGGAATAGAAGAGGAAAAGATGGTGAATTAGTCTTCTTCTGTCCCGCGATGGCGGTACTATCGTCGGAGCTGTGCCCGCACACACGCACATGCTCTCACTCTTCAGCTATCATTAGACAGTGAAGGAAACACTGTGTGATCTCGCGAGAGCGATCACGCAGCACAAGCAGCTGTGACCCTGTCCGTAGCGGATTGGACAGTGTCACAGTGATAGTACCAAGCCCCCTTGCTATTTACACGCCCCATTGACAGTTCAGGGGGTAATTTACATATCGGGCGCCAAATATAATGGCACCGATATGTAAATAACGGAGGAAGTTAGAAAAATAATTACAAGTGAGACAGGGTTTGTGAAGCACTGCCCATTACATGCTGCACATGTATGGGCAGGTGAAATGTTCTCTTCAAACACCATTTTATATTTAGATTTCAAGTACAATAATAGGAAAAACAGCCACTGATGCCTATGCTTGCGATATGGTATTACAGCTCAGTCCAATACAAGTTAAGAAGAAAGCAGCCATCTTTTCCCGATCTCATACAACTTCTTCAATGTATGTAAAGGTTATCTTGCACGGAGTTACATCCTGGAAATATAGTCTTTACCTGCCTATGGAAACAATACATTTACCTGCCTATGGAAACAATACATGTACGGCTTTGTTACAAAGATATACATAAGAAATTCCACATGAAAACTAAACCAAGCACACAATAAGGTAAATGAGCAAGGACATAGTTTGCATAAAGGCTGAGACCCAACTCCGTGTTTAAAGTTACTGGATCTGATCTTACATGATAATTTTTTCACGTTTGGGGATGCATTTTATATACAAATCTGTAGCACTGCTACGGAGGTCGAACGTTGCACCACCATACGCCAACGCCTATATGGCATTATTCGGACAAGAACATATTTATACGAATTTACTTTTTCTACAACATGCCAGATGTTGGCATCGATATATCGATGACATTCTATATCCGGGAGGGCCCTCAACAATCCCTGGACAACTTTCTGTCATGTATCAATCTAGTTAGGGAAGAATTGAAATGGACATAAAATTCTGATAGTGTCCAGAAAGCAGATACTGCAACTATCATTATGAAGGATAACGAAGGTTATATAACTACATATATTTACTCTAAACCCACGGACAAAAATGGACTATTACATTACCAGAGTAACCATCCCAAAAACACCAAACACTCATTACAAAGATCACAATTCACAAGAATCTCCAGATCTGTATCGAACGAAAACACCAAAACGATCAGGTTAAAACAAATGTCCAATAAACTTGCACAGAGAGGATACCCCGACATACTTCTGAAACAGGAACTTCGGAAAACATCATCCACAAGCAATAGCATTATATTGAGTAAACCTTCATAGACAAGACTGCCATTCGTTCACACATACCACCCTATAATTCCAGAATTACAACAAATCATCAGCCGGTACTACACACAGCTTATCCGCAAATAGAGGTATTTTCACACATGATGTGTTTGAAGAGACCAAACATTTGCCGACATAGGCAGTCTCACAAAAACAACCAGACAAACATTTCTCCAAACCAAACTCAAGGGCACATTCCCCTGCCTACACTGCATATGTTGTTCCAATATCATTAAAGGAGACGCCATTCAACATCCACACAGTAACAGAACTTTCCCTGTAAAAGGATATTTTACATTTGACTCTAATTTTGTAATTTATCTAATAAAGTGTCCGTGTGGTCTAGTGCATGTGGGAGAAACAACCCAACATATAAAAGATCGCTTATCTAGTCATAAATCTACAATTAGATGCAAGAAAACATGGCTACCTATACCAGATCATTTTTTGAAAATGAATCATCATCTATCAGGCTGGGTTCACACGACCTATTTTCAGACGTAAATGAGGCGTATTATGCCTCGTTTTACGTCTGAAAATAGGGCTACAATACGTCTGCAAACATCTGCCCATTCATCTGAATGGGTTTGCCGACGTACTGTGCAGATGACCTGTCATTTACGCGTCGTCGTTTGACAGCTGTCAAACGACGACGCGTAAAAATACAGCCTCGGCAAAAGAAGTGCAGGACACTTCTCTCAGACGTAATTTGAGCCGTTCTTCATTGAACTCAATGAAGCACAGCTCAAAATTTACGGCTGTCAGAGAAGCCTCGCAAAATGCGAGGAGGAGCATTTACGTCTGAAACGAGGCAGCTTTTTTCTCCTGAAAACAGTCTGTCTTTTCATACGTAAAAGCCTCTCATCGTGTGCACGTACCCTCACAACTGAGATTCCAAATCATTGAACAGGTACCCAGACCTAGAAGAGGAGGTAACCACATACATGTTAACAAAACCAGTCCTTCTGGATACATACCCTGGAAACACTAACACCCAAGGGCTTAAATAGGGAATATGACTTATTGAG
Organism: Rhinoderma darwinii; assembly: GCF_050947455.1. Classification (NCBI taxonomy): domain Eukaryota; kingdom Metazoa; phylum Chordata; class Amphibia; order Anura; family Rhinodermatidae; genus Rhinoderma; species Rhinoderma darwinii. Next base: position 121,692,846 of record NC_134688.1, on the reverse strand, counting down.
TTAGAAACATTTTAATTTATTTTATTGCCAAGCTTTACTAATTATGATATATATTTGTTTTCTTTAGGCACGTTAGAAATATACGATCCATTGTGCAACAAGATACAGGTACCATAAAACCGCTTCATTCTAAATTCATCCAGTTTCTTTTAGTCCTCCTTACTATTCCCCCCGTCCCCTTCCCATTTTCCTTTTTCTCTGTTCCTTCTTACTTTTCCTCCTCTCTTTACTTACATATTTTCTTCCTTCACTATTCACATGTTTTCTTTCTTTTCCTTATCCCCATTACATCATCACTAGACACGGAGTCTTACATATACGCTGCCGACACATATTGACTGATCATACACAAAGTCCCCATCTTACTATTGCAACAAATATTACCATCGTTCACAATACCTGTGTAACCTACCTCTTCATTACAACACGGTCGATATGACTATGCGTTCCACACTAACCTAGCAACCCCACCGCTTGTATTCCAAAGACACGCATGACGGAATTACGTATATTACGCTGTGACGTACACGCATTCTTCAACACACTCATTGAACGCAGACCTGCAGCCAATTTGCGGCTGACGATCCACCCAGGATATAAGGCAGGTAATTACAATTGGCTCCATACTCATCTCAGAGCGTCTGACAGACGCCACATCAGACCTTTCTTCCATTCAGGTTATTGATCAGATATGGCGATTACATCCTGAGGGGAATTTTACCAATATCCCTCCTACTTCTAAGCATGTACCATATTATAAGATATATTTCTGCCTATTCCTTCTTTGCAGGATTATAACTCCATATTGTCATTTTGATCTTGTTGCTTTTATACAAGCTTTAATTTTTTAAATCTTATCTATTCATCGAATATACACATTGAGAAGCTTCATTTTAAATACTAAGTTTTAGATTAAATCAATATCTTGTTCTTTTGTACAACAGAGTTCATTTTCTTCTGGCCTCCATTGAATGGCCATAAATTGTGACGACACCCGCCTACTAATAGAGAGCAGATAGAGCCACGCTCTCCATGTGGAATTTAAATGTCATCGATTATGCTTTTTTTTATGCATATCATTCTGATATAGCGACGCCAACTTTTGTGAAACACCACTGTATCATATCTATGCCAACATGAGTGACCATTCCCTATATGTACGTTATACTTAAGTGACATAAAGAAAAAAATCATATAAACTATTGTGACAAAAGGCCTGGGATAGGCCGAAACGTCCTAAAAGAATCGCCTGCTTTAGAAAAAAAAAAAATGTATTTATACCTTGGAATTGAAATAAAATTTTAAAAATGTACGTTTACCTCCATGATCATCTTTACCACTGAGTGCTAGGGTTGTTTTTCTATGCAATCGAACAGATGTTAGCTGCAGTTTTTTGGGCAGGACAGGTTTTCTTTAAGAAAAAAATAGCAGGCCCATATCCCTAGAGTCTTCCCACCGCTCTTCAAAGGAAATAAATTGCACGTTATACAGCGCTGGTACGGAGCAAGTGTGATATAATATTATATATATATATATATATATATATATATATATATATATATATATGACCACAGTTTGCGGTACGCTCCTAAGCCAACCCTAGTGGTGGTTGCAGGAAGCCCACCAGAGTTTTATAATTTAACTTGAATGTGTGAAGAGAACCAGAAAAACCATCCTCTGACCCTTGTAAACATTTAGTATTAAATCAGTGGACCTTCACTGCAGTTGCTACAATGCAGCAGTATAGTACTAAAGGTGATTGTACTACTGGTAATTTCTTGAGGCTGAAGGTATTCAGAAACAGTGATAATACAAAATAACACAGGAGGAGGCTTGGCTGCAAAAATATCTAGAAATAGGAGATTAACAGAAACAAATAATATCAGTATATATATATATATATATATATATATATATATATATACATACATATACACACACATACATACACACATACAAACACACATATGTATATACACACATATACATTAACAAGTCATAAACTTACGAAAAGACAATCTTCACTCCTCCTTTCAGGCCACCTTCAAATGTACCTTTTCCTCTACCTCCTGCCAGCACTTGGGCTTTAACAACCAAATCTTCGGAGCCTTTAGGTAGAACATAGAAAATAATCATTAGAATTGTCAAAGAATTTTTAGTCAAGATCAAACAGATTTGGGGAATCTTTCGTAATACTATTTTACAGCATAAATATTACTGTATGCCACAACTGATAGCAGCAGAACTTGACAGGGAAAAGCAACGCATTTTATATCTAAGAAAAAAGGGAACATAATCAATAAACACAAGTATACATTTTATTTACTTCTCCATTAGTCACACAGCACCAACATAGCACACAAAGACTGCATTCACTCACATCCATCCACCCAGTGCGGCTCATACTCAGTTTTTCCAAACATAATGTTCCTCAACCTATGGCTATGGACAGCATTAGTAAATCTGGGCCAATGTGTCTCCAGCCCAAAAGGTGAAGTACCCCTATAAAAAGGCAATACGTTTGGCTAATTACCTGCGACATATTAGGGAAATACTCAAAAATTGACCGGTTTAGGTTTCTTCAGCACTGGAATTGGGACACGCCAATTGCAAGTGGGCAGAAATTGTAATATAGTTTTTATTGTCCAACAACAAAAATATTTTTCCTATAACAAAAAAAAAAAAAAAAAAAAGATCCAAAATCTCTCTTGATCGCCTTACACTAGTAGAAGTTGCCATCTAATCCTGTAGAGACAGTCTGACAATTGCAATGTGTTAAGTATCCAAGCTGAAGCTTTAGAAAAGACAGACCATTTACTCCATAGGAAGAATGTTCTGCATTTATCTGTCAATAAGATGAATCAGAACGCATAACGGTGTATAAAAATAGCCCGGCTTCAGGACATTTGACAAACAAATGGAGATTCCGGGCACCAATTCAGAGCATACCGGATTTCTCCTCTTACAACAGTTTGATATTGAACAATAAACCCGCAGAATGCCACGATTATTCTGGATATATATTTCTAGCTGGAGACCATCATCGGGACAGGCTTAAGTTAAATAAGGGCACTTATTAAAAAAAAATACATCAAAAGCCACTGCACCCACTAAATGCACCTCAAGTGCCAATCAGAAGTAAGCCGTATACATCTATTATTGTAAGGTGCGTAATATGTTGGCAAATTTACCTATCAGGCACCAAATATAACGTCACCGATATCACAAAAACAGAGGTGGCTAGGCAAGTAGTTTAAAGTGCCCCAGGGTCTGTGCAGCGCCACCTATAACAGGGTGCACTCAGCTGCACATGGATGGGCTAGTGAAAGGTTCCCTTTAAAAGACTCTTGGGGTACATCTCTATTAGCTTAGCACATCTAGACACTGGAATGTTTGCCCATTCTTCCAGGCAAAGCTGCTCCAACTCCAAGTTAGATGGGTATCATCAGTGTACAGCAGTCTACAGGTCATGACGCAGATTCTCGATTGGGTTTAGCTCATTATGTGGAAGATTTTGTGCTAACAGATGGTCATGCAAGATGTCTATGACTCGGCCATTCTAAGACATTTATATGTTCACCTTAACCCGTTAGTGACCGCCAATACGCCTTTTAACGTCGGCCACTAACGGGCTTTATTCTGATGCATATGCCTTTTTACGGCACTGCATCAGGATAAAGTAAACAGAGCAGGGAGCGTCAAATCTCCCTGCTCTCAGCTGCCAGAGGCAGCTGGGGGCGTCCCTGCTCTGCCGTGTGAGATCGATATTAGTATCAATCTCACCCGATTAACCCCTCAGATGCGGTGCACCATATGAGTGGTTTTGGAGAGAGGGAGCTCCCTCTCTCTCCCACCGACACCCGGCGATACGATCGCCGAGTGTCTGTGTCTCTAATGGCAGCCTAATAAAGGCCCCCAGGTCTGCCTGGAGCGAATGCCTGCTAGATAATGCCGGAGGCATGACCTAGCAGATGCCTGTCAGTTTTAAATGGACAGGCAGTAATACACTGCAATACAAAAGTATTGCAGTGTATTATAATAGCGATCGGAGAATCGCATATTAAAGTCCCCTAGTGGGACTAGTAAAAAAGTAAAAGAAAGTTTAATAAAGTGAATTTAAAAAAAAAAAAAAGTGAAAAAAAAATGAAAAGCCCAGTTTTTCCCCTTACACAATGCTTTACTGTTAAAAAACCAAAATAAAGTTAAAAAGTTACACATATTTGGTATCGCCGCGTCCGTAACGACCCCGACTATAAATCTATTACATTATTTAACCCGCACGGTGAACGCCGTAGAAAATGTAATAAAAAAAACTATAGTAAAATTGCTGTTTTCTGTGAATCCTGACTAAAAAAAAATGTGATAAAAAGTGATCAAAAAGGCGCATCTACTCCAAAATGGTACCAATAAAAGCTACAAGTCTTCCCGCAAAAATAAAACCCTCATACAACCGCATCGGCGAAAAAATAAAAACGTTACGGCTCTTCAAATATGGAGACACAAAAACAAATAATTTTGAAAAAAAAAGAGTTTTTACTGTGTAAAAGTAGTAAAACATACAAAAACGATACAACATTTTTGGTATATCTTCTTGATCTGGCAGGGTACGTCTGAGCAATTGCAACAATTTATGGCAGAATTGAATCTGAATGATCAGAATATTAAACTTACATACAAATGTGACCAAAAACAAGTAGATTTTTTGGACATCAAAAGCCAATGTGATGAGAATGGTGATGTCCAAAACTGATCTATTCAGGAAAGAAACCTCTGTGAACTCTCTTTTACACGCCACCTCTGCACATCCGAAACAAACGATTGCTGCTATTCCCACAGGCCAATTTCTTAGATTAAAACGTACTTGTTCAAGGAAAGAAGATTTTATAAAACAAGCTAAGGACCTGGAACATAGATTTATGGATCGGGGTTACAGCAATCGATGTATTAGGAAAGCGAAAAAAAGAGCCCAAGAAACGGAGAGAAACAAACTCCTACAACCAGCGGTTCGAGCAAATAAAATCAATGAGGTGAGATTCATCACGCCATATCATTCCCGCTGGGAAGAGATGAAGGGCCATTTAAATAGATATTGGCCGATTTTGAAAGCTGACCCGATACTCAACAAAATATTGCCTAAATTTCCTTCTGTAGCCTACCGTCGTGCTAAAAATGTGAAAGATCATTTGGTCCGCAGTTTCTATACCCCAGTCCCACAGGGAAGAAAATTCTTTGGAACTAAAGGCCCTAAATGGGGCTGCTCCCCTTGCGGAGACTGTATTTCATGTCCCAATGTTGAACGTGCAGTAGAGTTCACGGACTCTGAAAGAAATAAAACGTTCAAAATCGTGTGGCACATTACATGTGCGACACGAGGAGTGATATACTATGCAATGTGTCCTTGCAATAAAATCTATATAGGACTGACCACACGGGAATTTCGAATGAGAGTCCGTGAACATGTACGGGACATTGAATCCGCAAAGGAGGTGCATGAAGCTGACAAAATAGAAAAACTAAAAACTATTCCGCGTCATTTTAAACAGCATCATAACTGTAATTCCAGACTACTGAGGGTGCGAGGAATAGATCATGTGGAACTGAATATAAGAGGTGGAGATCTGATGAAGAAGTTACTAAGGTTGGAAAGCAAATGGATCTGGACTTTGAAGACCATGCAGCCGAGAGGCTTAAACGAATCGCATGGGTACGCTTCGTTTCTCTGATCACTGTGTATGTGTTTGTGTGGCATCATTTTTTAATTTTGTAATGTAATAATGTCTTTGTGATTTTAACATATGTTCTTCCTTCTTCCTAGTTCATCAGACATAGATATTTATGAAATACCATCGATGTTCAGAGATGCATCAACTTTGCAATAAAAGAAACTATATTAAAATAATATGTTATACTGATTTGTATGGAAAAATTTTTCCAACTACTTGTTCACTAATCCCCATGGTAATATATATATGGCAGTGGAAAATAATGAAATGCACACTTTTAATGAATCATTTTTATTGTACTTTAGTCACTTGTACTCTTAATGTTGGCACTATTGTTGTATATATCTTTTTAATATCTCTTCACATGACTATACGTGCATATGATTTGTGTACGTATATATTCATATATAATTTTTTATCACTAGATAGTATCTATTTATTTTCTGTATATCACTTTGCACATATTATATCACCATGGTCAGCACGTGTTTCACATATGTGTATGAATAGCACTTATATATGTATGTATATATTAGGTTATATTTTCTTACAATATATAGTATTTATTTATTTACAGTGTCACACATATGTATATATTTATGTAATATGGTCTATTTTCATATTTAATTATTATTATTTTGTGTACCATATATAAAAACCTTTGTTTAATATAAAGTAATGTGTTTTATATTCTAATATAATTATTTTTTTTTAATGTTCTGTGCCGAATGTCCAAAGGATCTTTCTTATGTCAAAATAATTTTTGGGTTATACATAATTATGGTAGGGGATATATGTATAAGTATTGAATATGGAATTTCCATCAAATATTGTAGAACTCTTCTTTATATATATGTCGTATTTGGTAGATTCATTGTAAACATACCTCAATCAAGTGTGCATGCGCTGGCGTCCCTAGCAACTCACCACGAGTCGGCATCTTGATGTGCACGTGATAAGAGACGCTGCTGTGACATCACGCGGCGTACTCATCACGCATCACATGATGCCCACACCATGTGATGATTGTCTATCGACAAACGCGGACATGACGCCAACAGTTGATTGGGGTAAATATTTGGTGCATTACTTTCACCTGGCCAATCGGTCTCTGATTGGCTTCTATGTAAGATAAATAGGAAGGATATACTTGTAGGTGCCACCCCCAGACGAAGGCGGAAGCCGAAACGCGTTGGGGCCGGTCGCCATTCTTTGAGTCTCAGCCACATGGGTTAGTACTTTGGTTATCCCTTGCTTGTTGTTCTTGTTGCTCGGAAGATATATATACAAATTGCATTTAGCATTCACATATGTATGAATATATCTTTGGATATAATACTCTCTATTGGTCCATTGGTTACCTAATTTTCAGTACATGTTATTAACATCCTTCCTATTTATCCTCAAACAGCAGAACACATTATTTGTAACTAGTGTACCCTACTACATTCGTACTATGCTATATGCATTTGTTTTGAGGTATATTCTAACAAGCTCATATTCACAGGATTTCATTTGTTGAACATTTGACTCGTTTGGCGGCCATGCTTTTATTTGTGATTCATTTTTAGAAACATATGTGTAACCAGTATAATATTGTTCTGTAATAAAAAGATTATATATATTTTTTGACTTATAGACTCTATGGTCCTTTTCTTGTTTGGTTAAACAAATTTGGTATCGTTGCAATCGTAACAACCCGCTGAATAAAGTTATTGTGTTATTTATATCACACGGTAAACGGCGTAGATTTAAGACGCGAAAAAGAGTGGCGAAATTTCAGGTTTCTTTCTATTGCCCCCCCCAAAAAAAAGTTAATCAATAAATAATATGTACCTCAAAATGGTGCTATTAAAAAATACAACTTGTCCCGCAAAAAACAAGACCTTATACAGCTATGTCGACGCAAAAATAAAAAGGATATAGCTCTTGGAATGCGACGATGGAAAAACTTAAAAAATAGCTTGGTCATTAAAGTTTAAAATAGGCTGGTCATTAAGGGGTTAAACCACTCCAGTGTAGCTTTAGCAGTAGGTTAAGGGTCATTGTCCTGCTGGAAGGTGAACCTCTGTCCTAGTCTCAAATCCCTGCAGACTAAAACAGGTTTTCCTCAAGAAATGCCCTGTATTTACTGCCATCCGTCTTTCCTTCGATCCTGACCAGTTTTCCTGTCTCTGCGGATGAAAAGCCTCCCAACAGCATCTTGCTGCCACCAGGCTTCATTGGGGGAAATGGTTTTCTTGGGGTAATGGGAAGCGTTGGGTTCGTGCCACATATAGGGATGAGTTTATTAACCTTTCTACACATTTTCTCGCGTGGAAAACTAGCAATAGGGCCCAGAAGTCTTAATTTGTGCTGCAAATTGCAACTAATGGCCTTTTTATGATGTCCTCACTACTTTTGTGAAAGGAAGGAATGGCTTTCCAAAATGGGTCTGCTTTGAACTCTTAAAAAAAAAATTTATATTATTTTTTTTTCTTTCTGGATCTGGTTCACCAACTTTGATACAACGGTGGCTACAGGTAAACATGCTAGAGACCTCTGTGCTACATTTCATCCATGGGTAGAATCAAAGTTTTGGGAAAAGGTTAGGTGGGGTTCAATACATATATTCGACAGGAAGGTTGTTCTAGGTGAATAAAAAAAATAAAATAAAAAAATATAGGTATTAGACCTACCGGTAATTGTATTTCCAGGAATCCATCATGACAGCACTACAGGAGGTTGCCCTATTGACCTCTGTAGTGACAGGAAGACAGAGAGGTTAAAAGGCCCCTCCCACCACCCCTTGCCAGTGTTTTTCAATTACTACACCAGGATGGATGCAACCCTATTTTATTTCTAGGGATAATAACTGACATGTTCATTGCACAAATCAGAATTCAATAAGGGAGGGAATGTAAGAGTGCTGTCATGATGGATTCCTGGAAATACAATTACCGGTAGGTCTAATTCCTATTTTCCAGTACATCCCTCATAACAGCACTACAGGAGCAATACCAGATTATAATGCTCAGGGCGGGACTACGGATTGAAGGACTTTCCATCCAAAACTTAAATCCGTATCGGACAGAACATCGAGCCTATAATGTTTGCAAAACGTATGATGGTTTGACCAAGTGGCAGCTCTGCAGATTTGGTCCATAGAGGCTTCTCTTCTTTCTGCCCAGGATGCCGAAACTGCCCTCGTTGAATGGGCTCTGATGCCTTGTGGGGCACATAGTCCTTGGGAATTGTAGGCTTCTTGTATGGTAGTTTTTACCCATCTCGCTAGAGAGCCTTTTGAGGCTTTCTTTCCTCTATTCTTTCCCCCAAACAGGACAAATAGATTTTTATCTTGTCTCCAGGAGGAGGTTCTATCCAGATACTGAAGAATGGTTTGCCTGACATCCAGGCAATGGAATTTTTCTTCTTGTTGGTTTTTTGGATCTGGATAAAAGGAAGGTAGAATTATTTCTTGTTCTCTATGGAAAGCAGTAGATACCTTTGGAATAAAGGAGGGGTCCAGCTTTAGGATGATCTTATCCTCTTGTACTTTTAGGTAGGGTTCTATGACTGACAGAGATTGGATTTCTCCAATCCTTCTTGCTGAAGTAATAGCGACTAAGAATGCAGCTTTTAGAATTAAAAAGTGCATACTAATTGTGTCGAGCGGCTCAAAGGGGGATCACAAAGAGTCGTTAACACTACATTCAAATCCCAGGTAGGAACTAATTTCTTTAGGGAAGGTTTCAGTTTAGAGACTGCTTGAGTGAATCTTCTGATCCACCGATGTTCAGCCAGGGGAGTATTAAAAAAATTTCCTAAGGCTGAAATCCGCACTTTTAAAGGTACTAGGACGAAGCCCTTTTTTGAATCCCGATTGTAAAAAAATCTAGGATTTTCGCAATGTTGGGAGAAAAGGGGTCTGGTCCTGGGTCTCCATACCAGGAACAGAATTTCTTCCAAATTTTTTGATAGATTTTTGAGATAACTTCTTTATGACTTGATAAGATAGTTGAAATTACCTCATCTGACAGACCGTGGTTCCTCAAGATCTGCCTTTCAGGATCCAGGGTGATAATTTCAGAGATTCTATTCCCTGAAAGAATAAGGGACCCTGGGAGAGAAGATTCTTTCTGACTGGGAGCATGATAGGGTCTTCCAACGCTAGGTATTTTACGATTGGAAACCAACTTTTTTGGCCAATAGGGAAGAATAATGATGAGCTTTGTCAAATCTTCCTGGATTTTTCTTAATACCATTGGTATTAGAGGAAACGGAGGAAAGGCATAGGCCAGATCCATGCCCCAGGGTTGGGACAATGCATCTACTCCCAATGGGTTGTCTCTGAGATTTAGGGAGAAGAATGTCTCTACCTGGGGAGTTTTTCCTCGTGGCAAACAGGTCTATTTGTGGATAACCCCACCTTCGGGTTAAGGACAGAAAGAGTTCCCTGTTTAGGGACCATTCTCCAGGGTCTATTTTTTCCCGACTCAGGAAATCTGCTGATAGGTTCTCTGAGCCTTTTAGGTGGACTGCAGAGACTGATAGGACATTTTCTTCTGCCCAACTGAAAATTTGTGTAGAGAGGGCCTGAAGAAGAGTGTGTCTTGTTCCCCCTTGATGGCGAAGAAAGGACACCGCTGTCGTGTTGTCCGATAAAATTCTTATATGCTTCCCTTTTATGATGGGTGAAGCTCTTATAAGTGTCTCCCATACGGCTTTTAGTTCTCTGAAGTTTGAGGACATCTTCATTTGAACAGGCCATGTGCCCTGAAAGTGCTGGTCTTGGATTACCGACCCCCAGCCGTGTTTGCTGGCATCTGTGGTAATCACTACATAAGGAGAAGTTCTCCAGTGGACTCCCTTGTCTATGTTGTTTGTGCAGAGCCACCACAGGAGGGATGATTTTACAGTCTCGGAAATTTGAATTCAGGGAGTTCTGTTTTCGATCCCACTGGGACAAGATCAGATTCTGTAAGGGTCTGGAGTGAAATTGGCTCCATGGAATAGATTGGATGCAAGACGTCATCATTCCCAACATCCGCATACATTCCCTTATGGAACAGGCGTCTTTCCCCAAAAATTTCCTTACTTCTGCCAGTAGGAGTATTTGTTTCTCTCTTGGGAGGAAGGAATGTTGAAGGGAGGAGTCTAGCAGTACTCCTAAGAAGACCTTCTGTTTTTGGGGAGGAAGACTCGACTTCTGAAAGTTGATTATCCATCCCAATTCCTGTAGTAGGGAAAGAACCTGTGACCGATGACTGTCTAAGATAGACGGAGTATCTGCCGTCAACAAAAAGTAGTCTAGATATGGTATAATTACTATACCCTGACTTCTTACGAATGCCATGATCTCTGCCATAATTTTTGTAAAAATTCTGGGGGCGGAGGAAATGCCGAAAGGGAGGCAGAGGAACTGGAAGTGGAGAATGGAAGGACCGTCCTGAATTGCGAATCTGAGGAATCTCTGGTACGCGGGGTGGATAGGAACGTGATAATACGCATCCTTTAAAATCGATCGTACACATTGATGCCTCTTCCCTTATTAGAGGAATAGTCGATCTGATAGACTCCATCTTGAATTTTCGATATATCACCCATTTGTTTAGGACCTTCAAGTTGATTATTGTCCTGTAGGAACCGTTTGGTTTTTTGACTAAGAAGATTTTTGAATAGTGGCCTTTGCATATTTCGTTGTGGGGAACTGGAGAAATGGCTCTCAATTTGAGTAGTTTCTGGACGTCCTGGATAAGGATCTGGTGAAGGTCTTTTGCTTGGTACTGGGTTATTAGAAATTTTTCTGGAGGAATTGAGGAAAATTCTATTTTGTACCCTTCTTCTATGATCTTTAGAACCCAGGGGTTCTGGGTTATTCCCGACCATTTGGGATAAAATTGTAGGAGTCTTCCTCCTATGCTCTTGGCGTCATTGCTTTGAGGGCGGGAATGAATTATTTGGGTTAAGGAGATATCCTCTACCCCTTTTCCCTATGGGGTAACTCCAGCGACCGGACTTCCCTTTCCCGCTGTAGTTCTGTAAGGTAGGATCCCTCTGTTGGCGAAACCTCCCAAACTGAGGGGGTTTTTTTGGTTTCTCTTCAGGAAACCCCTTTTCTCTATCTGCTGCATTCTCCAGCATGTTATCGAGGAGAGGACCGAACATCAGAGACCCTGTAAACGGGATAGAACACAATTTGTTCTTGGACTTCGTATCTCCTGACCACATTTTGAGCCATAATGCTCTTCTAGCAGCATTCGAGAGAGCCCCATTCCTGGCAACAAATCTAATAGATTCCGCTGAAGCGTCTACCAAGAGTCCGGTTGCCATTTTTAGTAAGGGTAGAGATTCTAATAGATCTTGTCGTGATGTCTTCATCATCAAATGGGTCTCCAGCTGGTTTAACCATATAAACATTTCTCTTGCTACTGATGTGGCCGCGATATTAGTCGAGATCAAAGCAGAGGAAGATTCCCACGCTCTTTTCAGTAGCCCGTCTGCCTTTTGGTCCATGGCGTCCTTCAACTGAGAGGAATCTTCAAATGGGATTGCGGGTTTTTTAGCAACCCTGGCTACTGGGACATCTACTTTTGGGATCTCATCCCAATGTTTAGTGTCTTCTGGATCAAAGAGAAGTCTGTTTTTAAAAGCTCATGAAATGAAGAGCCTTTTTTCCGAATCTTCCCATTCAGTTGTCACCATTCTTTTGAGGTGTTCGTTTACCGGAAAAACCTTTGTTTTCTTTTCCGTTAGACCTCCAAACATCTCATCCTGGATGGTATGTGGTTGGTCTTCTTCGGGAATATCCATGGTTTCCCGTATTGCTTGAATTAAGGTATCAGACATCTCGGAAGAGAAGAAATTTTTTTTCTCTTGAGTGGAAGAAGTTGAAGGCAAGAGTTCCTCTCCTTCTTCTAACTCACCCTCTGATAGGTAATAACACTCCTGCTCCGAGTCAGACCCCTGAGAGGGGGGACAATATATTTGATCCACTTCCATCCGTGGTCTTTTTGCCCGGGAGTGGGAGGGAGTTTCTTGAGGAGGGGCGAGGGAGGCTACTGACTGACCCACTTCTTCCCGAATCATAGCCCTAAGTTCGGACATGAACGTTGGTTGTTCCTCCTTTAGTATTTTTGCAATACAATCCTGACAATTGTTTCCTATGTGATTCTGGTAATTTTTTTGCACAAGTCGCACATTTTTTAACCTTCTTTATATCAGTTTGTCTCCGAGAGGAATCTTTATCCTAGAGAAAACAGAAGGTAGGTAAAGTATGGTGTTCATACATAAGGAATCATAAGCCTTACCCCAAGGGTGAGACTCACGTGACCCTGGGACATATCTGGAGTTCCATCAGGACGAGGAAGTTCCATACCGCGACAGGTAACAGGCAACGCAATATGCAATCCACGATAATAATCCAAGTTAGCGTTATCAGCTCTAACTACATACCTGTGCGTGTCCCTTTAAATGCGGTCGTTTTGAATTTCCCGCCTTCCAAGATGGCCGCGGACCGGAAGTAACCCGACGTCATTTCCGGTCGGCTATTAGTCTTTCCTTGTAGTGCAGCCGCCATAGCCGGTGACTGAGGCTTGCTATGCGGCGCAGCGAGGATCCCTGCCGGTGCGTCCACGTCTATGGAGCTGCCGGTGCGTCCACGTCTATGGAGCTGCCGGTCCCCGCCTGGTCCGCGGCCAGGCCGAAGCCTGCTTGGGAATCCCCAGCCCCCACACACTACCCGAACCCTGCCTAGGATTCCTCCGGTAGGTGTCTCAGGGTGGGAGCTAAGGGACCCCTCGTTCGAGGGGTGTTAGCCTGGGCTTTAGGGGGAAGAGAAGGGGGAGTGCACGGACGCCCCGATCTTGCCCCCTGCCCGAGTTTCTTTTCCTGCACAATACAGGAGCGACGTCTCTCTGCTCCTGACCCTGTGGGGACAGGAAGAACACTGGCAAGGGGTGGTGGGAGGGGCCTTTTAACCTCTCTGTCTTCCTGTCCCTAGAGGTCAATAGGGCAACCTCCTGTAGTGCTGTCATGAGGGATGTACTGGAAAAATAACTATACATGAATACATGTAATAATCTAAGTACAGTATGACTAGACAGAAAAGGTTTACCTCTGTGAATGGTCATTTGGAGCCACACACCGTGTCTAGGACAACACTGAATTAAACAGTAGTCAAGCAGGAGAGTGAGGTCATGACTCCTCAGTACAGCAGTCTCAGGCTTTAGGCCTCAAACTTTTAACACTAATCCATTATTTTCTAAAAGGACCTTTTAAGAGTATGTTCACACAGTTTTTTGCAGGCAGAAAATTCTGCCTCAATATTCTGTCTGGAATTTTGAGGCAGATTTTGATCTGCCCGCACGCCGTTTGGCACGTTTTTCACCCGCGGCCATTGAGCAAAAAAAATAAATAAATTATAAATAAAGTTTATGCTTACCACCCACACGTTGTCATGGCGACACATCCCTCTGTTCTAAACGCAGCTCGGCCTCCTGGATGACGCTGTAGTCCATGTGACCGCAGCAGCCTATGATTGCCTGCAGCAGTCACGCGGGATGAGGAGGCCAGGCTGCGCTCAGAACAGAGGGACGCGACGCCATGACTATTTCACAAGCATAATCTTTTTTTTAAATTCATTTTACATTAAAAAAAGGCTTTTGTTTTTATGGTTACTTGCGATTTTTGTGGCAGAATCGCAGTGTTTCCGCCACAAAAGTCGCAACACATGGCTCTTTGTTGCAGGCTTTATCTCCCCATTGAATTCAATGGGGAAAAGCCGCAACAGAAGAGCAAAGATTCCGCAGCATAAATGGAGATTAAAATACCCCCCACCAGGTTGAATGGTTTATCAGCAGATTCATTTCCGCTGTCTGGTGTGGCAATGTTTTTGAAAGAACTGCTGTTTTAATCATGTACTATCCCTTTAAGTGTACTATAGGAAGAGGCAATTGCATACACCAATTCTGTACAGTCACTGAATGGCTGCAGGTGTCGTTTCATACATTGACACTATGGAACCTACTCTTGGATTGTGCAGTTTTAATATGAATATAAAAAAAGCATTGCTCATTAAACCCAAATTATTCTGTGCAATCATGTAAAATAACATCCGTACCGATTTCCTTAGCTACTGAATAAGCTTCCTCTGGAGTCGTTGCTACTAAACCCTTTGGTGTGGCGATACCAGCATCTTTGAGAAGGCCCATGCTGAGATACTCGTGCAGTGACAAGTTCCTGTGCTGTTGTGCTTGTACTCCATGAGAACCGAACACTCCAGGGAATCCACCGAGAACCTAAAGGGGAGATTAAAAAGTAGATATTTATCGTTTACAAACGGTTAAGTTTCCTAACAAATCCAATATGTGCAAATTGTGGAGTTCTCAGAACACATCGTTGAAAAGGAAAATTTGTGAAAATTCTCATGTGTGAAAGATATTTTAGCCCAGCTGCTGTTCTGTGGGTAACGGTCTAAGGGTATGCGGAGTGAATAATAAAACGACATTGCGGATAACACCTCTAGCGATAGCCTTAGGAAAGCTCAGCGTGACTCCTGCATTTTCCAGTGTAAGATCAGGATTTTTCACACCTGACACTTCCCATCAATCTGCCTATAGATTACAGAACCTGACAGGTAAATAAAAGGGGAAAAAAAAAAAACTGGATTTGGTGTAGAAAGAAATATATCTGTATACCTACACTAGAATTAACCCCGCAATTTTCTCTTATGAAACGCACAAAAAAATATAAAAGTATAGATAGATCTGAAACGGTTGCCTGTAAATAATAAAAATAATCTAATTACAAATGCCATTGGTTGGGGACATGACAGACACTTTATGAAGTTCTGCTTTTTGCAAGGAGAATGAAAGGCATTTCGTAATAATTTGAAATTAAAAAAAATAACCTGCTGGGATTAGTGAGCAAACATCAGTGCACAGCTTTATGAGCGCAGAGCCCACGCTGTGCAGAAAGGATTAAAGGGTAACTAAACGTTCGACAGTTCTAGGGTTCCATCTTGGCTTCAGTTTGCCCTTCTAGTATTTTTCACAGCAAGAATAGTACAGTTTGCAGCGCTATACTTGCCGTCAAAAATACTGCAACACTCAAGGAATCCATTAAAGTCAATAAAACCAGAAAATCGCCAGTATGTGTGTGAAAACAGATCCAGAAGAGCCATCATAATTCCATTATAAACGTACACTTGATACTTAACCCCTTAATGGGGTTGTCCCAGAATTGACAATTATCACCTATCCACAAGATAGGTGATGTTGTCTGATCACCCACTGATCGCGAGAGCGGGGTTCTCAAACCCCCAGATCCTCATTACTACATCCCCGCAGCGCGGAGGAGCTTGAAAGCAGCGGCGGTCGAGCATGCGCCTGCCGCTTCATTTAATGTCTATGGGAATGACAGCAACAGCAGGGCACTGTACTCCTTTATTTCCGTCATTCCCATAGACTTTGAATGCACGCATGCTTGACCGCCACTCTATTCAATGTCCTCCTCACTGCGTTTGAGCAGCGAGTCGGATCACTGGATACAGGACCCCTGTTCTAGCGATTGGTGGGGGCCCCCAGCGATCAGACAATTATCACCTATCCATGGATAGGTGATAAAGAGGTATTCCTAGAATCAACAATTAAGGACCAAGCCAATTATGAGATTAAAGCGTACCTAACTTTTCAGAATAAGCTGTCATATGTGTGTACATGAGGAATAAATCTATTTCTAGCCATTATAGGACTTGACATTAACAGTTTTCACCTTCGAAGGCTCTCTAATTCTCCTCTTTCTCTGAACTAGTGGGAGGAGCCTAACTGCTATCATGTCTGCCGTACACAGAGAAGAGAGGAGAATCCTGCTCTCTTATCTCGATCACATATATAGAAGTTGCAGCAACATGGAGGACATTATATAGAAGTAATGGAGCAGTGTAGCTGAGAATCCAGCACTGGGGTGACATAACTCTTACCAGCAACCTGTGTCTCCTCTGTGCTCCTACCCCCCCCCTACCCCTCCATAGACTTCTATTGACAGCAGAGTGTGTCCCTCTCCTACTGCTCCCTCACCATAGACTTTTATCGACATGCTGTGAAGAGAAATACCCCCACTTCCTGCAGTCTGTCGCCTCTGCTCTGTAATTATGGATGGAATTTTCTTAACAGGGAGTGGACAGCAGATTACAGGAAAGGAGACACCTAGCGCCAGTAACTTCAAACAGAAATTGAATGGATAAATCAACTACATTTTAAAGTAAGTAAATTATAAAGTTGATCTAGATCAGGTATACTATTGGATTAGCATATGTTGGCTTAAAATTCGTATCCACTTAAGGACCACAGAATTATTTTACAATTTTTGACTCCCTATTCTTTCCAGCCAAAACTATTCTATTTGTACTTTTATTTTGGCATTTCTCTTTTGCATTGTTATTCTGTATTAACAAACTCCCATTAGGAGACTTTTAGTTTTGAATTATTTTTTTTAGGGTGGCTTCACACACAGCAACAATATCCACTGCGGCCGGATGTTGGCTTGAAGTCAATAGGGCAATATGAAGCGCAGCACAAACTTGGCATTTTTCTCTTTTGTCTTGCATTTTTTGGCTCAGTGGCAGCAAGGATGGCTTTGGCGTTTTTTTCCAGCATATAGTGGCATTTTATTGAATAGACCTCCATAGGTTTTTTTGACTCACATGATTTGAATCACACGATTTGCAATGTTAAAAACGACACAAAAAAAATAAAATATGCATGTAGTAAAACCGTAGAAAAAAGCAAAAAAAAAACGCACGTACGTTTTTTTTTACTAAAAGACGTGCACTTTAAAAAAAAATATTTTTCAGAGGCGTCGGAGCCAAAAAAGCCACATAAAAAGTGTGTGAAGGAAGCCTGAAAACTATAAATGAAATATCGTAATTCTATATAATATTACTATACCGAAGGTATGCCCTAATACGTATTAGCACAGGAAACCCCAGGAGGCCTTTGTTGGATCACAGACTGACCACATATAAAACCATCTTTCCTGGCAAGCCCAATGCTGGGGCTGGTGGGCAAGTAACAAAAACAAAGCAACTTCATTTGTCAGCACGATGACCAAAATTAAAGAGGTTAATCATGGTCTATTGGCTCAGTTATTACTGGGCAAGAGCCAAGGCTGATATTGGCAGCAAAACTAAAGAGCTATAGGAGGAAACACTGGACCGCTGTGAGAGGAAGATCAGGAAGACGGTAGGTCAAGTTTGTGGAAACTGGCACAGTCCATTAGGATGTGAATAGGCATTACTGCGACAAGAAGCCGTTAATATAATAAAAGTAGCAAACTCCATTATATAGGGGACCGGTTCAGACGACCTAGTAAATAAAAACTGGTCAGCCAAGGAGAGGAAAATGCATTTGGAACCCAGTAACCGATCATGAATTACTAGGCAAGTACTTTTCACAAGCCAAAACGGTATTTTAGGGGGCCTTTGGGAGAGAAGGCAAAGAACTTTTTTGCTTTCCAGCTGAAGTTTTTCCTTTAAGCTGCACTCAACCAAGGCTGGGTTTTAACTTTTTTTACAAAATCTGTTTTCGGACGCGATTCGCGACAAACCATTTCATTTTGTCGCGATCCTTGAAGATTTTCAGGTGCAGTTTTGTTGTGATTCTTGCCAAAAACTGCATTTAAACCGCACAGTGTGAACCCAGCTTCACAAAACCACTTTTCAGCAAAAAAGCCGCCAACATGCTGCTGTGTATTTTCTACTCGAAAACTATAATGATGGAAACCTGGTCATTGCATAAGCTGGGAAGCCTGGGAGTCAAACATTAGAAGGGTCAATAGAAAAAAACCATTGCAGGTATGTGGCATAGTGGCACAGGTTTTGTACTATTGGAAAAAACTCAGCATCTAAATGAAGTTGGGCTTAAATTGCAGGAGAAAACTCAAATGAGAAATAAAAAAATCTATGTATACAGAAAGGTCACAAGTTAACGTTCAGCCTGTGAATTGCACAATTACGCTGTGGAAATAGAAGAAACCTCTTGTAGCTTCTTAAGCAATTATGATTTGCTTTCCTCAGCAAGGACAGTTGTGAGGGCAGAGGAGGACACCCAGAAACGTTCCCTGCCATTCACCCAAGTATAGCCAAGGAGAGCGGCACAGGAGATCATCTTACACTGCGAATATTAATAACTGCTCTGGGCACTTTCCGCTTGAACGATTATTCTACACACAATCCTGTAGGTCAGGCTAACAATCCAGATCTATTCTCACACCCAGACAAGCATGTGTTGACAAGTCACCCACCACAAGCACCCATTACACACAGAAGTGGCTGCTCCGCATTAACCCCTTAGTGACCAGCCTATTTTAGGTCCTAATGACCAAGCTATTTTTTGCCCGTTTTTCTATAGTCGCATTCAAAGAGCTATAACTTTATTTTTCTGTCGACATAGTTGTATGAGGACTTCTTTTTTGCGGGATTAGTTGTACTTTTTTTTGGAACCATTTTTGGGTACATATTTTTTGATTAACTTTTATTAACTTTTTTGGGGAATAGAAAAAAAAACCTGAAATTCTGCCAGTGTGCAATGCGTTTTAAATTCACGCCGTTCACTGTGCGGCATAAATAACACATTACCTTTTATCTATGGGTCGGTACGATTACGGCGATACCACATATGTAGAGGTTTTTTATGTTTTACTACTTTTGCACAATAAAAACACTTATAAACTAAAATTAAATTGTTTTTGCATCGTCGCTTTCCAAGAGCCGTAGCTTTTTTATTTTTCTGTCAATGTAGTGATATGTGGGCATGTTTTTGCGGGACGAGACATAGTTTTGATTGGTACTGTTTTGGGGTACATGGGACTTATTGATTAACTTTTATTATTACTTTTTTGGGGGGCAATGGAAAAAAAATAGCAATTTCAACATTGTTTTTTGTGTTTGTTTTTTTACGGTGTTCACCTTGCGGTTTAAATTACATATTAACTTTATTGTTTTGGTCATTACAATCGTGGCAATACCATATAGGTTTACTTTTATTTTTTTTACACTTTTGCTAAATAAAACCACTTTTTATTTTTATTTCATATTAATTACTTATTTTTTTTTAGTCCCACTAGTGGACTTTACTATGCGATCTTTAGATCGCTGCTATAATGCTTTGGAATAGTTAGTATACCAAAGCATTATTGCCGGTCAGTGGAAAACTGACAGGCAATCTATGGCACGTCCGAATAGGCATATGCCAAGGGCAGACCTGGGGGCTTTTATCAGGCCCCCGGCTGCCGCGGCGCCCCATCGGAGGCCCGCTATTGCATTTGCGGGCCGCCGATGGGTGACAGAGGGAGCTCCCTCCCTGTGTAAACAAGTTAAATGCCGCGATCGCTATTGACAGCGGCATTTAACGGGTTAAACGGCCGCGATCTAAGTAAACTTTGATCGCGGCCGTTGGAGCAGGAGCCCGGCTGTCACCAGACAGCCGAGCCCCGGCTCCAACCTGCACGGGACACCCGTGCGGGACTTAAACTGGGCCGCCTTGAAAAGGCGACGGCCTAGCCCAAGGCCCCTTAGTGGCCGCCGTGAAATTATACTCGTAATTGTGTATTGGTGGTCACTAAGGGGCCGAGACAGAATTGTCACAGGGACCACTGTTGGCCACTCTCTACTTTGACGTCACTTTAAAGATAGATAAGGCTGTGTTCACATCAGCGTTGTCTTTCAGTGGACTGCGCTAATAATTCCGTCAAAAACAATGGACCCCTGTCACAAAGGTGACAAATGGAAACCAATAGCAACATTTCCGTCACCATTGAGATCAATGGTGATGCAAACGGAAGCTAAGGTTTCCGTTTGCCTTTCCGTTGAGGCGTTACCCCGATGGAAACCATAGCTTTCCGTTATCATTACCATTGATTTCAATGGTAATGACTTTGTTGCTAATAATTTCCGTTTGTCTCTGTTCCGCAAGGTTGCCGTTTTTTGGACGGAATCAATAGCGCAGTTTACGGAAAGGAAACAAACTGAAACTATTAGCAACTGAAGCATTACCATTGAAATCAATGGTAATGCCAACGGAAGCTAAGGTTTCCTTTTGCATTTCCGTTGATGGGTTCCTCTGACGGAATGGTCTGACGGAACCCATCAACGGAAACCGAACGCTGATGTGAACACACTCTTACTGTATCTCATTAGGAATTATCCGGTTCTATGGGGCTGAAATTATTAGTTCACACTCTATGGCTGGGTTACAAGTTTGTGTTAGATTGTAACATCCATTTTTTATTTTTATTTATTTTTGGTACATGGAAGTTTATCAATTAAAACAAAAAAACGCGAGTTAATAATGCAACAAAAATGCAGTGTGAACCGAGGCGGTTATGATAAACTGAACCTGTAGGACTTCCCATTCTCTTCTCTGTTGCTCTGCCCATAAGTATCCAGTTATGTGCATTGGTACTAATACAAAAACTGTGTGTGTGATCCTGGCCTTATGATGCAGCCGATTGACATTAAAAAAAAAACAAAAAAAAACACACATGCTAAAGCACAGATTACACATTCTATGTTTCGAAGGCCATGTGGCAAAAAGTAGTATTGTTATCAGTGAAAGTTAAGGATATGGAAGACTAGAGTACAAGTGTGTACAGTATCTAACTAGCAGATCAGTGAAGTGCACTACAACTAAGCAACAACCAGGCTCCTTGTGCTTGTAACACAGCTGATCTTAGGAGGTCAGTACAAGGACATGGCTCCTGCTCAGCAAGGTAACACTCTGTTGGCAGCATTTCCTCACATGCCCACACTACACAGAAAATCTTATAATGCACCAACACCTCTAAATAAATGCGTTGCATCCTTCACCACAATTTGTGCCATATGATGGCGGCTGTGCTAGGAGGCATGCAAGCGTGTAGAAAGATAAGATTTCAAATTTGGAATCTGCATCTTCAGCTATTTACGGATTACTGTAGTTTAAAAGGCAAATCTGTCACATATGAAACCCGCCTAAAGAGGGATATCCACATAGAATCAATCTACAATCCTGGCCAAAAGTTGAGACTGACACAAATTTTGGTTATCACAAAGTTTGCTGCATCAGTTTTTACAGTGGCAATTTGCATTAACTCTACATTGTTTTGAACAGTGATCAGATGAATTGCAATTAATTGCAGTCATTCCTTGCCATGAAAATTAACTTAATCACAAAAAATACATTTCCACTACATTTAAGCCCTGCCACAAAATGACCTGCTGACATTTCAGTGATCTTCTCGTTCGCTCAGTAGAAAGGGTTAACGGGTACAAGGCAGCTGATATCACTCTGTCATGGTGATTGAATTAGAGTAGACTGGTTGCTTTAAAAGGGGTATGGTGCTTGAAATCAGTCTTCTTCTGTTAACCATGGTTACCGCCAAGGAAACACGTGCAGTCGACTGCGCTATTGGTTCCATCAAGAACAACGGAACCCTGTCACAACGGTGACGAACGGAAACCATTAGCTAGGTTTTCCTCACCATTGAGTTCAATGGTGATAGAAATGGACGCAAAGGTTTCCGTTTGCCTTTTCGTTGAGGGGTTAACCCGACGGAAACCTCTGACGCAACCCCTCAGCGGAAACGAACGGTGATGTGAACACAGCCAAAATATTGAGTCTTTGCATAAATTTTATGTATTTGTCAGTGAAAGTTTTAAAAAAAACATATGAAATGCTTAGAATTGTGCTTCAGTATACCATAGAAATATCTGACTAAAAAGATCGAAAAACACTGAAGCCGCAAACAAAATTTGTGTCAGTCTCAGAACTTTTGGCCTGGACTGCACCGCTACAGTTGATTTCATAAGTTTGCATACAACTTAGCCACATTCATTATAACTCAGTTTTGAACAATTCCTGACACATTCCCTCTCTTAGATCAGTCAGTATCACTGCTATATTTCAAGAATGTCAAATGTCAGAATAATACTAGACAATTATTTATTTCAGCTTTCATCACATTCCCAGTGGCTCAGAAGTTACTCAATCAAGTTGACTGTGCCTTTTAAATGGTCTAGAAATTTCCAGAAAACAAAGTCAAGGCTTGAAAAGCTTCTGATAAGCTAATTGACACGGAGTTAATTGGGGGTATACCTGTGGCAGTATTTTAAGGTCTGCTTGCCTCTTTGCGTGACATCATGGGGGGGGGGGGGGGAATTAAAATCAAAAGAAATCAGCCAAGACATCAGAAAAAGAATTGTGGACCACCACAAGTCTGGTGCATTCTTGGGAGCAATTTACAAATACCTGAAGGTGCCACGCTCATCTGTTCAAACGATAATGGGCAAGTTTAAACACCATAGCAGTCATCATACCGTGCAGGACGGAGATCTGCAGGATCAGCGTTCTGTCTCCTAGAGATGAACGGACTTTAGTGTGAAGAATACAAATCAATCCAAGAACTGCAAACGTCCATGTGAAGAAACAGGCATATATGGACATGACCTGAAAGGCCACTCAGCAAGGAAGAAGCCACTTTTGCAAAACCACCATAAAGCAGGTGGTTACAGTTTGCAACTGCACATAGGGACTAAGATCTTCTTTGAGAAATGTCCTCTGGTCTGATGAAATTAAAATAGAACCGTTTGGCCATCATTATGTATGGGGGAAAAAGGGGGAGCCTGCAAGCCAAAGAACACCAGCACAACAGTGAAGCACAGGGGCCTCATATTGTCGGGGTGCTCGGCTGCAGGAGGGACTGGTGTACTTCACAAGATAGATGGCATTAGGAAGGAAAATTACATGGAGATATTGAAGCAACATCTCAAAATATCAGCCAGGAAGTTGAAGCTTGGGCGTAAATCGGTCTTCTAAATGGATAATGGCCCCAAAAATACTTCCAATGTGGTGGAAAAATGGCTTAAAGACAAAGCGTGTGCGAACAAGGAGGCCTACAAACCTGACGGAGGCCTACACCCGTTCTGTCAGATGGAATGGACCAAAACTCCAGCAACTTATTGTGAGACACTTGTGGAAGGCGCCGCAAAACGTGTGACCCGACTAACACCATTTAAATACTAACCACGTGTATGTAAACTTCTGAGCCACTCGGAATACGATGAAAGAAATAAAAGCTGAAATAAGTCACTGTCTCTAGTATTATTCTGACAGTTTGCATTCTTGACATATAGAAATGATCCTAAGGGTATGTTCACACAGCTTATTTTGAGGCGGATGCTGGGGCGTAAACACCTCGTTTTACGCTCCAAAATACACTTGAAATAAGCCTGAAAACAGTTTCCCATTGATATCAATGGGAAATACAATGTGCTTTTCACAAGGTGTAATTTTACGCTGCTGCTTTTTGGAGCTGATTTTCCATTGGCATTATGAAAAACGCATCAAAAGAAGCTTCAAATGGAAAAAAAAAAAAAAAAAGCTTCATTTTCAGCTTCAAAAACGCCTTGAAATCAGAGGCGGTTTCCCATTGAAAACAGCTCCGTCATCTTCAGCCACTTCTTTTTGTATGTGTGAACATACCCTAAAAACAGAGGGAATGTGTACTAGGATTAAATGTCTGAATTGTGATAAACTATGTTTTAATGAATACGGCCAAACTGTACGTAAAGGCATCTCCACACTTAAAAATTTGTCTCATACATATTTCTTTTTTTTTTTTAATCAAATATTTTTTATAGACACATTTTCTATAATATACCAACTATCAACATAGAAGACATTAACAACCCTTCCCCCAAAATATTCCACCCACTCGCAAAAAGCACTATGCAGATCAATACTCTACTCTACTTGAGCACAATAAGTCACCCAACACTACCCCAGCTGCGCACAGTCGTCCCCACCTCCACGTCTGTAGCAAATAGTAGTGAAATTAATGTGAAAGTCCAAGGGATACAGCGTTTACAAGACAAGTGGATGGCAACCTTGGCGACATCAACCAATTTGCCCATTGAACCTCAAAATTTTAAGCGCACCACATTTAAAGATAGATCATCTTCTCCAAGAGGATAATACTATTCATACGATGAACCAATTCCCTGTATGCAGGTGCAAATGAGTCCAACCGTCCCATAACCATCAGCTTACGAGCCGGATACAACACCTTTTGAATTGCCAGTTTTTGTTAAGCAGGAACCGCAATTTCCTCTACATACCCCAAAACGCCCACTAGCGGATCACGCGGCATCTGGATATCCAACACTATCAATCAATGCAAAGACCTCTTCCCAATATCTGTGCAAAATAGAACACCCCCACATCATATGGATAAGATCTGCCTGTTCCTCCGAACATCTTGGGCACCCCGAATCAGGTTGAAGACCCATTTTTTTCAATAATACCGGGGTACGATAAACTCTGTGAAGCAAGAATAATTGAGATCTACGGTGTGCCACATTAAGAGAGATCAAAGGGACATCTGCCAATATGGTTTTCCAAGTGTCTACAGAAATATTTCCCACATCCCGTGACCATTTTTCTCTCACCTGATCCAAAGGGGATTTCAACACAAAACACAACAATTGCCCGTATGAGAATGAAATGACTCCCTTCACACTGCCGACAGTTTCAAGCACATTTAAAATGACAGAAGCCTAGATCTCCGGTGGGGACTCTCCATATTGCGCAGTTAAAGGGAATGTGTTGCCAGCAAACCATGTTTGTTTGTTTTTTAGTTAAACAATTAGTGTGTAGGTGATTAAACATTGTTCTAATTTTTTATTTTTTTTTCACGAGTCAGGAAATATTATAAATTGGATTCAATTTATAATATTTCCCAGCACTGGTCACTAGATGGAGCCATTCCCAAAATTGCAGCATTGCATGTGGTAAAGCAACCACATTGCTTTATGCTGCAAAATTGGGTAAAAATCCCTC
This sequence comes from Rhinoderma darwinii, assembly GCF_050947455.1. Classification (NCBI taxonomy): domain Eukaryota; kingdom Metazoa; phylum Chordata; class Amphibia; order Anura; family Rhinodermatidae; genus Rhinoderma; species Rhinoderma darwinii. The sequence continues at coordinate 121,667,270 of NC_134688.1, read as the reverse complement.
GCTCTAGTGAGCTCTCAGAATCCCCCCCTCCTTTATCCTGGCTAGTGCCGGGAGAAACGAGGGGTTTGAACGGTCTAACTTCCTACACTGTGTGTCGCCATTTTTTGAGCTAACACAGTGTAGTAGGTTTACATACAGTAGTAAACACACTGAAACACGAACATACATAGAAATAACTTACCTGCTCCTGCCGCCGCCGCTCCCTCCGGTCCGTCCGCTTCGTCTGCTGCCGCTGCTCCAAGTGCACAAGTCCGGAAGCCGCGACCGGAAGTAGTAATCTTACTGTCCGGCCGCGACTTCCGGTCCACAGGAAAATGGCGCCGGACGGCGCGCATTTCAAATCGAACTGTGTGGGAGCGGCGCATGCGCCGTTCCCACATAGCTGCGTACACGATAGTGGATGGAACGGGCCCCGTTCGCAGTCCCTATGGGACTGGAGCGGCCGTATTCCATGTCTGTATGTGTCGTTAATCGACACATACAGAAATGGAAAAAAAAATGGCAGCCCCCATAGGGAAGAAAAAGTGTAAAAATAAGAAAAAGTAACACACAAACACACAAATTAATCCAAACGTTTTTAATAAAGCACTAACATCTTTAACATATTAAAAAAAAAATTTGGTGACACTGTTCCTTTAAGGCATGCCGCAACTGCAAGTACTGATAAAAGAAAGTCTTAGGTAGAGTAAATTCTTCTTTTAATTGTTGAAAGGATTTAAAGTACACCATCCTTATATACATGCGAGATACCAGTAACTCCAACAGATTCCCATTGCTCAAACCCACGTAATTGATACACCTCCCATACCCGGACATTGCGCCATAAAAGGTGTGAGCCGAGTAATCCCCGTAATGCCCTGGATGTCCCTGGTCTTCCGCCATACTTTATGTATTAAAGAAAGAGTCGGCATAGGAGTGGGTGGAAGTTTAAAGTGGTGCGCTTCCAGCAAGGAAAACAAGGAGCCATGTGTCTCATGTATTTCTACGCACGATACTGACTGCTGAGCTAAGGAGGTAGAGCCAATGAAAACGCTGTTTACTTACAGCCACTTGCCATAGGCTGAGTTTAAGCAAGCAGTTAATTGGCTGTTTGGATTGTAGCGGCCCGGTATTAGCGTCACAGATTTTCAGCTGCTCTCACTGGGATCACAATTGCAAATTTGAGAGAGAACCTGGGATGTCCCGGCACGTTGTGTGCACTGGGCCTTACCCTTTGATGTCGTGCAGTCCGGCCTCCTGGGTTGACGTTTTATCCCGTGTGACCGATGAAGACTGTGATTGACTGAGCGGTCACATGAGATAAAACATCATCCCGGGTGGCCGGCGTGGACGCAGAAGCACAGAACTCTGGATAAGTATAAAATAAAAAATTTCTGCCGCAAAAAAACGCAACATCTGCTATTTATTGCGGTTTTATCTCCCTATTGATTTCAATGGGAAAACCCCGCAACACAAAATAAGCAATTACACAAATACAATTGACACACTGCGGGTTAATAAACTGAACTGCAGGTCAATTTCTGAGCGGTTTTTTTTCCACTCATCATTTACACAGCGGGTGGATGAGATTTGTTCAAATCTCATCCACTCTGCTGCTACTATATTATGCTGCAGATTTTCAACAACAAAATCCATTGCGGAAAATTTGCAGTATTTACGCTACGTGTGAACTTACCCTGAATTGGCGCATTGCAGCACTTGTTAATGGGTGGTGTGTGTATGACGGGTGCCATTCACAGAGCTCATGTGCCGAGATACTGGTATAAGGTGTCATTCATATCTGAACATGATGCCCCTTATAATGGGATCCTTATGTACTGGCTCATTCCTTAGTGTAAATATATATTTACAGCTGAGAACATTGCACTTCTGTATATAGCAATCCCCTAAAATATCTAAGCTGGACTCTGGCTGTTGTTACATTGCAATTAGAGGGGTATTAACAAGGGGGTAAGAGGTTTTCCAGGCCCAAAGTAGTACTCAAAAGCAATATACAATATAAATCTGCAACTGGTACCTAACTTTTTGAATATCTTTTTTTTGTATCTGTCAAATCTCTTTGACGTCCTACAAAAATTCACATTGGAGCACTAAGCTTGGACAGAACAATCTCACTGCCTGGTCATGACATCCAGACTGGGGCAGTCCTGATATTAGTTATAGTAATGTTTCCCCTTCATAAATAGGGAGTTTATGACATCACATATACTGTGTGATTATCAGGGATAACCATTAAGGCCTCATTCACACAGCAGGGTTTCCCGGCCAGGTGCCGGCCGTTCATAAATCGGCCGGCACCCGGCTGCATTAGGAGTAATAGACCCCTAATGGGGCTATTCACACGACCGATTTTTGACGGCCGGGAGAACCGGCCGTCAAAATATAGGACATGCTCTTTTTACCGCCGGGTACCCGGCCGGCCGGCTCCCGTAGAAGTCTATGGGGCCGGGTAATACACAGCCATCACCGGGTGATGGCCGGGTTTTCCGGCGCTTGCGCTTTATCTCCTCCTCACAGCGCAGAGTGCATGTGAGGAGGAGCAGTTGATGCCATTCGGACGAATGGCTGTACACTGTGTGGCAGGGCCGGGGTGTACAGCAGGTGGAAGGGAGCGCTGCGCTGGCTCCCTTCCCCTGCTTGTTTTAAAAGCGCCCTGGCCCGGCGACACCTTCGATGGCGCCGCTAGCAGCTGCGGCTGCTACTACTACTACTGTAGCGACGCCACTATAGCAGAGCAGGGAGGTATCTCCCCGCTCTGCTATGTGCTAGTCGCACTTTAGCTCCTTGAAGGAGCGGAATCCCCGTGTTTTCAGGGATTCCGCTCCTGGACAGAGCGCTTGATGTCTCTGTCCATATCTGGGCAGTGACATCAGGGGAAACTCCTGAAGCGGAATCCCCGAACACATGGGGATTCCCCTTCAGGAGTTGCCGCTGATGTCACTGTCCAGATCTGCCCGGCCCGGAACGGATGCAAAACTTTATGCAAACCGGCCGGACAAAATGGCCGATTTTACCGGCCGACACTCGGGCGAGACCCGGTCGTGTGAATCCCGCCTAAAGTGCTTATCAGGGAAGAAAAAAAAAATTCTTAGGGGGGGGGGGGCTACAAATTAAATACTTACCGTGATCAAGCGCTGTTGCTCCAGCGGCAGTCCCGCTGCTTGATTACATGCACGTAGAATGCGACAGATGCAGCAAATCAGAGCGCGCAGCTGCCATGTTGTATTTCTGGCATTATGCCAGAAATACAATTAGCCACGAGAGCCTCGCTGAGCCATTTGATTGGCTGCAGCGGTTACATGCAGACAGCGCTGGATCGCAAACACAAAGATAGGTACATGTAGCTTTTTTTATTTATTTCATTTGCAGCCCCTAATTAAAAAGAAAAAAAGACACTCCCCGGATAACCCCTTTAACCTAAATTACCACGAATAATATACTCTTTAAAAACGCTAGAAGTATTTTTACTCTGCTGGAAAATGTCTAGTGCAACCTCTGCAGCTCATTAAACAGTAGTAGGGCTCATTCACACTTATGTTTACTCCTGTGTTTGGCTCCAACAAAAGAAAACGATACAAAAACTGCAACAAAACTGTCTGTGTGATCCTGGCCTACAGGGTTTTTCTGATATGATCATTTATCCTATGACAATATTTGCCTTCTACGAAACGATTATTTTGACGGATGGCTGTGAAAACATTTGAGTCCCTGTTGGAAGTTACAGATACTTAAAGAGGCTCTGTCACCAGATTATAAATGCCCTATCTCCTACATAATCTGATCGGCGCTGTAATGTAGATAACAACAGTGGTTTTTATTTTGAAAAACGATTGTTTTTGAGCAAGTTATGAGCAATTTTAGATTTAGTTTCTTAACCCCTTCCCTCTTTAGCCACTTTTGACCTTCCTGACAGAGCCTCATTTTTCAAATCTGACATGTGTCACTTTATGTGGTAATAACTCCGGAATGCTTTCACCTATCCAAGCGATTCTGAGATTGTTTTCTCGTGACACATTGGACTTTATGTTACTGGCAAAATTTGCTCGATATGTTCAGTATTTAATTGTGAAAAACACCAAAATTTAGCGAAAAATTGCAAAAATTAGCATTTTTCTCAATTTAAATGTATCTGCTTGTAAGACAGGCAGTTATAATACACAAAATTGTTGCTAATTAACATCCCCCATATGTCTACTTTAGATTGGCATCGTTTTTTGAACATCCTTTTATTTTTCTATGACCTCACAAGGCTTAGAACTTTAGCAGCAATTTCTCACATTTTCAAGAAAATTTCAAAAGGCTATTTTTACAGGGGCCAGTTCAGTTGTGAAGTGGTTTTGAGGGCCTTATATATTAGAAACCCCAAAAAAGTCACCCCATTTTAAAAACTTCACCCCTCAAAGTATTCAAAACAGCATTTAGAAAATGTCTTAACCCTTTAAACATTTCACAGGAATTAAAGCAAAGTAGAGGTGAAATTTACAAATTTCATATTTTTCTGCAGAAATACATTTTTAATACAATTTTTTTTATAACACAGAAGGTTTTACCAGAGAAATGCAACTCAATATTTGTTGCCCAGTTTTTGCAGTTTTAGGAAATATCCCACATGTGGCCGTAGCGTGCTACTGGACTGAAGCACCGGCCTCAGAAGCAAAGGAGCACCTAGTGGATTTTGGGGCCTTATTTTTGTTAGAATATATTTTAGGCACCATGTCAGGTTTGAAGGGCTCTTGCGGTGCCAAAACAGTCAAAATCCCCCAAAAGTGACCCCATCTGGGAAACTAGACACCTCAAGGAAATTATCTAGGGGTGTAGTGAGCATTTTCACCGCACAGGTTTTTTACAGAAATTATTGGAAGTAGGCCGTGAAAATTAAAATCAACATTTCTTCAAAGAAAATGTAGGTTTAGCGATTTTTTTTCTCATTTCCACAAGGACTAAAGGAGAAAAAGCACCGCAAAATTTGTAAAGCAATTTCTCCCGAGTAAAACAATACCTCACATGTGGTAATAAACGGTTGTTTGGAGACACGGCGTGGCTGAGAAGGGAAAGAGCGCCATTTGGCTTTTGGAGTTCACATTTAGCAGGAATGGTTTGCGGAGGCCATGTCACATTTACAAAGCCCCTGAGGGGACAAAACAGTGAAAACCCCAAACAAGTGACCCCATTTTGGAAACTATACCCCTTGAGGAAATTATCTAGGGGTATAGTGAGCATTTTGACACCACAGTTTTTTTGCAGAAATTATTGGAAGTAGGCCCTGAAAATAATAATCTACATTTTTTCAAAGAAAATGTAGGTTTAGCTAATTTTTTCTCATTTCCAGAAGGACTAAAGGAGAAAAAGCACCACAAAATTTGTAAAGCAATTTCTCCCGAGTAAAACAATACCCCACATGTGGTAATAAACGGCTGTTTGGACACACGGCAGGGCTTAGAAGGGAAAGAGCACTATTTGACTTTTTGAGATCACATTTAGCAGGAATGATTTGCGGAGGCCAGGTCACATTTGCAAAGCCCCTGAGGGGACAAAACAATGAAAACGCCCAAAAAGGGACTCCATTTAGGAAACTACACCTCTTGAAGAATGCATCTAGGGGTGTAGTGAGCATTTTGACCCCACAGATGTTTCATAGAATTTATTAGAATTAGGCAGTGAAAATAAAAACAGTCCTTTTTCTTCAATAAGACGTAGCTTTAGCGCAAATTTTTTCATTTTCTCAACAAATAAAGGAAAAAAAGAACCCAACATTTGTAAAGCTATTTCTCCCGAGTACGGCAATACCCCATATGTGGTCATAAACTGCTGTTTGGGCAAACGGCAGGGCTCAGAAGGGAAGGACCGCCATTTGGAGTGCAGATGTTGCTGGATTGGTTTCTGGGCACCTGTGGGCCCAAAACAGTGGAAACCCCCCAGAAGTGACCCCATTTTGTAAACTACACCCCTCAATGCATTTACCAAGGGGTGTAGTAAGCATTTTAACCCTGCAGGTGTTTTGTAGAAATTAGTGTGCGCTCAATGTTGCAGAGTGAAAATGGGATTTTTTTCCATAGATATGCCAATATGTGGTGCCCGGCTTGTGCCACCATAACAAGACAGCTCTCTAATTATTATGCGGTGTTTCCCGGTTTTAGAAACACCCTACATGTGGCCCTAATCTTTTGTCTGGACATATGACAGGGCTCAGAAGTGAAGAGTACCATGCGGAGTGGAGGCCTAATTTGGCGATTTACAAAGTATTGGTTCACAACTGCAGAGGCTCAGATGTGAAATAATAAAAAGAAACCCCTGATAAGTGACCCCATTATGGAACTGCACCCCTCAAGGCATTTATTAAGGGGTGTAGTGAGCATTTTCACCCCACAGGTCTTTTCCATAAATGAATGCGCTGCGGATGGTGCAAATTAAAAATTTATATTTTTCCCTAGATATGCCATTCAGTGGCAAATATGTCATGCCCAGCTTATGACGCTGGAGACACACACCACAAAAATTGTTAAAAGGGTTCTCACGGGTATGACGGTGCCATATATGTTGAAGGAAACTGCTGTTTGGGCACGCTGTAGGGTTCAGGGCCGAGGGAGCACCATTTGGCTTTTGGAGAGCGGATTTTGCTTGGTACTATATTTGTTTGAGTATTGCTGGTGTTTTATAATGTGGGGGTACATGTAAGCGGGGCGGAGTATATAAGGGGCATAGTCAGGTGGTATAAAAAAATAAAAATAATCCATAGATGTGTGTTACGCTGTGAAGCAATCCTTTCTGCACAGGCCGGTGTCGCACTGATAAATGGTGTCATTTCTTATCCCCCTTTTGGTCCACACTCCGCGCCTTTGTAGTTTGGGGAATTTTGCTGGGAAAGTATTATCCTGGTATAATACGGGCACCGTCGCTTCCATCGGATATGATTGGGCCCTCCCTTCCTGGTTCCCTAATTTTAGGTCCTTGATAAATCGCCTCTTGAAACAGAAGAAATGTTCTCCTCGGGCACAACTGCATATTTTTTTATTTCCTGACTTATTGGAGCCATAACTAATTTTATTTTTCATAGACGTAGCGGTATGAGGGCTGGTTTGTTGCGGGACGAGCTGTAGTTATTATTGGTACCATTTTGGGGTACATGTGACTTTTTGATCACCTTTTATCCTATTTTTTGGGATGCCAGGTAAACCAAAAAACGCAATTCTGGCACAGCTTTTTTTGGTTTTTTTTTATACAGAGTTCACCACGCATTATAAACTACATGTTACCTTTATTCTGCGGGTCAGTACGATTCCGGCGATACCTCATTTATAGAACTTTTTTATGTTTTACAACTTTTTGCACAATAAAATTACTTTTGTAAAAAGAATGTATTTTTTCTGTCGCCAAGTTGTGAGAACCATAACGTTTTAATTTTTTTGTCGACGGAGTTGTATGAGGGCTTGTTTTTTGCGGGACGAGCTATAGTTTTTATAGGTACCATTTTTGGATACGTGCGACTTTTTGATCACTTTTTATTGTAATATTTGTAGGGCAAAGTGACTAAAAAACAGAAACTCTGGTAACGTTTTTTACGGGTTTTTTTTACGCTGTTCACCGCGTGCAATAAATAATATAATATTTTGATACCTCCGGTCGTTACGGTCGTGGCGATACCAAATACATATGGTTTATTATTATTTTTCAATAATAAAGGACTTGATAAGAGTAAAAGGGGGATTGTGTGTTATTTGATTACTTGAAACTTTTATTGTTTTCAAACTTTTATTTTTTGCACTTTTTTATACTTTTTTTACACTTTTTCTCAAGTCCCACTAGGGGACTTGAAGGTCCAACGGTCAGATTTATTTTTTTCTAATACATTGCACTACCTATGTAGTGCAATGTATTAGATCTGTCAGTCATTCACTGACAGCAAGCCGTTTAGGCTTCGCCTCCCGGCGGGGCCTAAATCGGCTTCCGTAATGGCAGAGCAGGAGACCATTGTGTCTCCTGTTGCCATAACAGCAGTCGCCAGTCCCGATTGCCTGTCAGGGCTGGCGATCTGCTTGTAACCGCTACGATGCAGCAATCGCTTTCGATTGCTGCATCGAAGGGGTTAATGGCAGGGATCGGAGCTAGCTCCGGTTCCTGCCGTTACAGGTGGATGTCAGCTGTACAGTACAGCTGACTTCCACCGCTGATGACGCCGGATCAGCTCCTGACCCGGCGCCATCTTGCCGGCAGCTACGGAAGCCGATCAGGCTCCGCCGCCGGGCGGATCTTGACCGGCTTCGGTGCTAGGCAGACCGGGAGGCCAGTATTAGGCCTCCGGTTGCCATTGCAGCCACCGGAACCCCGGCAATTTCATTACTGGGGTTCCGATGAGCTGCAAACACCTTAAGTGCAGCGATCGCGTTTGAGCGCTGCACTTAAGGGGTTAATGGCGGGGATCGAAGCTAATTTCGGTCCCCGCCGTTACAGTCGGATGTCAGCTGTAAGATACAGCTGAGATCCGGTGATGATGGGACCGGCTCAGCTTCTGAGCCGGTGCCAAACGTTTGACGTACATGTACGGCAAGATGCGGGAAGTCAGTACTTTCCATGACGTACATGTACGTCAAATGTCGGGAAGGGGTTAAAGACCAACTGGGCGTGTTTTTACTTTTTGACCAACTGGGCGTGTGTTTACTTTTTGACCACCTGGGTGTTGTACAGGGGAGTGTATGAGGCTGACCAATCAGTGACTAATCAGTGTTCTACACTTCTCATTGTTCCAGCCCAGCATGATCCACAGCACAGTGTGATTGTGCAGTGAAAGAAGCTGGGCTGGAACAATGAGAAGTGTAGGACGCCGATTAGTCACCGATTGGTCAGCCTCATACACTCCCCTGTACAACACCCAGGTGGTCAAAAAGTAAACACACGCCCAGTTGGTCTTTAACCCCTTGAGTACCCAGCTCATTTTGGCCTTGAGGACCAGACCCATTTTTTCAAATCTGACATGTATCACTTTATGTGGTAATAACTCCGGAATGCTTTTACCTATCCAATTGATTCTGAGATTGTTTTCTCGTGACACATTGGACTTTAGTTTAGTGCAAAAATTTGGTCGATAAATTCATTCCTTATTTGTGAAAAACACCAACATTTAGCGAAAATATGAAGAAATTATGATTTTTCCCATTTTAAATGTATCTGCTTGTAAAACAGATGGTAATACCACACAAAATAGTTACCAATTAACATATCCCATATGTCTACTTTATGTTTGCATCGTTTTTTGAACATTCTTTTATTTTTCTATGACCTCACAAGGCTTAGAACTTTAGCAGCAATTTCTCATATTTTTAAGAAAATTTCAAAAAGCGATTTTTTCAGGGACGAGTTCAGTTCTGAAGTGGTTTTGAGTGCCCTATATATTAGAAACCCCCATAAAACACCCCATTTTGAAAACTGCACCCCTCAAAGTATCTAAAACAGCATTCAGAAAGTGTTTCAACCCTTTAGGCGTTTTACAGGAATTGAAGGAAAGTAGAGCTGAAATTTTCAAATTTCATTTTTTTTTACAAAATTCATATGTAATACATTTTCTTCTGTACCACAGAAGGTTTTACCTGAGAAACGCAACTCAATATTTATTGCCCAGATTCTGCAGTTTTTAGAAATATCCCACATGTGGCCCTAGTGCGCTAATGGACTGAAACACAGGCCTCAGAAGCAAAGGAGCACCTCTTGGATTTTGGGGCCTCCTTTTTTCAGAATATATTTTAGGCACCATGTCAGGTTTGAAGAGGTCTTGTGGTGCCAAAACAGTGGAAACCCCCGAAAGTGACCCCCATTTTTTAAACTACACACCTCAGGGAATTTATCTAGGGGTATAGTTAGCATTTTGACCCCACAGGTATTTTGCTATATTTTCTGGAGTTAGTCTGTGAAAATGAAAATCTACTTTTTTTCTGGAAAAACGTAAAAATTTCTAATTTTTGCAAGAAATAAAGGAGAGAAAGCACCCCAACATTTGTAAAGCAATTTCTCGCGATTACGGAAATACCCCATATGTGGTAATAAACTGCTGTTTGGACCCACAGCAGGGCTCAGAAGGGAGGGAGCGCCATTTGGATTTTGGAGCTCTGATTTTACTGGAATGGTTTTCAGTGCCGTGTCACGTTTGCAACGCCCTGGAGGGACCTAAACAGTGGAATCCCCCCAAAAGTGACCCCATTTTGGAAACTATACCCCTCAAGGAATTTTTCTAGTGGTATAGTTATCATTTTGACCCCACAGGTTTTTTGCTGAATTTATTGGAATTAGTCTGTGAAGATGAAAAGAGACTTTTTTTTGGAAAAAACACAGAATTTTCTAATTTTTATAAGGAATAAAGGAGAAAAAGCACCTCAACATTTGTAAAGCAATTTCTCCTGATTACGGAAATACCCCATATGTGGTAATAAACTGCTGTTTGGACCCATGGCAGGGCTCAGAAGGGACGGAGCACCATTTGGATTTTGCAGCTCAGATTTTGCTGAATTGGTTTCTGGGGGCCATCTCGCATTTGCAGAGTCCCTGAAGTACCAGTACAGTAGAAATTCCCCAGATGTGATCCCAATTTGGAGACTATACCCCTGAAAGAATTAAATTAGAGGTGTAGTGAGCATTTTGAGCCCTCAGGTGTTTTATAGATTTTATTAGAATTGGTCCGTGAAATATAACCTGTAGCTTTAGCTCAGAATTTTTCATTTCCACAAGGAATACAGGAGAAAAGACACCCCAAAATGTGTTACACAATTTCTCCTGATTACGGAAATACCCCATATGTGGTTGTAAACGGCTATTTGGACATACGGCAAGGGTCTAAACGGAAAAAGTGAAATTTCGTTTTTGGAGTGGAGATTTTACAAAATTTGTTTTTGACGCCATGTTGCATTGCGCTGAGGTACCAGTACAGTGAAAACTCCCGAGAAGTGACCCCATTTAGGAAACTACACCCCTCAAGGAATTCATCTAGAAGTGTAGTGAGCATTTTGACCCCCAAAGGTTTTGCAGAAATTAGTGCACAGTGGATTTTGCAGATTGAAAATTGACATTTTCCACATATATGCTATTTCAGTGCCCAATTCGTTGGGCCCAGCTTGTACCACTGGAGACATACGCCCCATAAATTGTTAAACTGTTCTCCAGAGTACGGTAATACCCCATATGTGGTCATAAACCGCTGTTTGGGCACACTGCCAGGCCCAGAAGGAGCGCCATTTGGCTTTTGGAGCGCAGATTTTGCTTGGTAGTAGTTTTGTTTAGTGTTTTACTGGTGTTTCAGTTTATAATGTGGGGGCATATGTAATCTGTGCGGAGTACATACATTTTTTGCGTGACACACTGTCGTTTTTATTGGTACCATGTTTGGCTACGCGCGACTTTTTGATCACTTTTTATTCCATTTTTTTGGAAACAACGTGACCAAAAAAGGAAATTCTGCCATTGCTTTTTATGGTATTTTTTTTACGGTGTTCACCGTGCGGGATAAATAATATGATATTTTTTTAGGTCAGGCCGATACGAACGCGGCGATACCTATTATGTCTAGTTTTTGTCTTTTTTTTCATTTTTTTTCTAATTATAAAGGGCTTGATCAGGGAAACAAGGCGATTATTGTTTTTATTACGTAAAACTTGTATTTATTTATTTATCTAAAACTTTTTTTTTCACTTTTTTTTTACTTTTTTTTCACTTTTTATTTTACACATACTAGGGGACTGGAAGATCTGATCTTCTGATCCCCTGCACAATACACTGCACTACTTCTGTATGTACTGATGTAGTGCAGTGTATTGTAACTGTCACTTTACAACTGACAGTTGAGCCTATTACGTCCTGCCTTGGGCAGGACCTAATAGGCTCCCGTACCTGGCAACCAGGAAGCCGTTGCTAGGCTTCCTGGTTGCCATTGCAACCATCAGAACCCCGCGATTTTTCGCGGGGGGGGCAATGGGGTGCAGAGGGAGCCCCCTCCCTCTGTATCAATCACTTAAATGCCGCTGTCGCTATTGACAGCGGCATTTAAGGGGTTAAACTACAGCGATCGGAGAGGACAGTGATCGCTGTAGTTGCAGTGGGATGTCGGCTGTATATTACAGCCGACATCCGATGAAGATGGAGCGAGCACAGCTCCTGTGCCCGCTTCATCCTCAGGGCGTTACTATACGCCCATTTTCGGGAAGGGGTTAATAAAAAGTGTTTTTTTTTTTTTTTTACACTGCTTTCTCTGATCTCCTCACGTATCTCACAGAAATGAGGAGATCAGAGAAAGTGACAGGAGCTTTCTCCTGCAGACGACGTCACAGACGGCTGTGATTGGTCAGTCTTCAGAGACTGACCAATCACAGCAATCGCCGGCATTGGGGACTGCTAATTGGTCCCCAGGCCGGTAGCAGAGACGGTTAGCTGTCAATGACAGCTGCCGCCGCTGTTCTGTCACTATGTGATTTCACATAGTGACAGTTTATTCCTGCGCCGTAATAGTACGTCGAAGGTACGCTGGCATAAGTGGCCAGCGACGTACTATTACGTCAAAGGTACGCAAGGGGTTAAGAAACTAAATCTAAAATTGCTCATAACTTGCTCAAAAATGATCGTTTTTCAAAATAAAAACCACTGCTGTTATCTACATTACAGCGCCGATCAGATTATGTAGGAGATAGGGCACTTATAATCTGGTGACAGAGCCTCTTTACATGCACCATAACTGTCAAAGTACGCCATTCTCTGAGACACCAAGAGATCACGGTTTTTACAACTATTGTCACAAAAGCGCTGCTAAATACGTAATTAGATCACAATGTTTGAATAGGCCTTCACTCCCGCAGACAACCTTCTACATTTCTGGATGAGAGGATCAGACACCTTGTTATTTTTTTATAATAAATGTGTTGTTTTTTTCTCTTAACATTGCCACCATTCACAAAAGGATAAAACCTTGTATTTCTACATTGAGCTCCACAGTAATTTTGCCCATTAAAGGTAATTGCCACATCTCATGTAAAGTGACAGATTTATCAGTACAAGTTTCCTTATATCAGAAAACGTGTCCACGCAAACAACAGTCACAGCCACCACCACGCCACGCTCAGTCCTACAGCGGAAGATCAGATTCTACACGATCATGTCATAGTCAGAAGAATGCAGTGAAACAACCAAATATTAAAGAGACAGATGTAACAAATTATACAAAACTTTATAAGCAGCAAAACTGCAACATTACCCATTTATTACTGGTGCAAACACGGATTTCCAGTAGTATTGACCCAGCTCCCCATGGATCAATAGAAACCCCCTTTAAGGGTTAGCAACAACGTAACTCACCACAAAAGTCCAGCCACTAATATTAGAGGTTTTCTATGAGATTATTATTTCTGGTAGGTAGCGATGCTCTGATCTTATAGAAAACGCACTGTCAGTGACAGGACAGCTGCTGAATGTCTGAACAGCGGCAGGGAGCAGGATGACAGCTGTGCCGCTCACTATTCAGCCTCCAGACTGTGCAGAGCTGACACTCGATAGAAGCCACCTGCAAACTGTTCTGCAAACGCAAGCAGAAGCCACTAAAAACGCAGCCTCAACATCTTCATCAGGCCCTTATCTCTCCTCTTTTATGTATTTTATCATTTAGACCTGCCCCGTCCTCTGACACTCTGTCAGGGAAGACGCCAAGCCCACCCAAGTCCTGGCGACATTTTTCTGAGACGTTAGTCACCTGCGCAGCACTGACAAGGGCAGCCCGGGGGGCCCGACTCCTCAGACCCGCTGACAGCCGGCTGTACATCATGGAGGCCGCCATATTGTTCTCTGTTGTCTCTGACAGAAACGCCTCGGCAGTCAACTCAGTGCGCAGACGCAACCGCCAGTGTCATAGAGATGCCAGCCTATAGCGCCGCAGGGATCTTTTAGTTACATAGACGCTCTGTCTCACATTCTAGGTAGAAGGTCATACTCTATGGTAGCCAGTACAAGTTCTTGGTTATTGCCTACAGCGGTGGTAAAGTGAAGTGCAGTAAATCATAACAACCAAAATTTACATTCCTAAAATAAATAAACCACTTGCAAAAGTTAATTCCATTCCAGCTAGGAGCCATACATTTATGTACGATATAAAGCCTAGGTCAACACCGAGACATGAAGTTGTGGGCCACTATCTTGTGGTTGACTTCGCAACTACCGCATAAAGTCTGACCGCGTTGCAACAGTTTTGATAGTTGGAAGGCGGTTTGTGGCGTTTTCCCTATAGGGAACAATTGAAGTCACCATTTTAATGTGATTCGTGCAACTGTGTAGTCCCAGCCTTCTAGTCTTTTTTTTTTTGTTATTCACCTTTTAAAGCAGTGCCTCTCTGTGTATTATGTCATAGGTGATTATGTTCGAAAAATGTCGCTATTACATGACAAAATATGGTGTAAAAAAATGCATAATACTGTATTTCAAAAAATACTTCACAGAAAAAGTTCAACTTTTATTCCCAAAAATGCATTAAGAAAATACATGTGGACTATTCTGCTATTCCTCCTGACCTCCTGTACTATGCGCCATAAAAAATGGAGAACACATAATAGCCTCCTGTTCTAAAATATTATGCTGTTAAACAGTTAAGTCATTTTTTTGCAGATTAAGCTCCAGTATCATCTCACCTTTTTGCAGAATAGACCTAAAAACACGCACTCTTGTTAACATACGTAGCCTTTAACAGCGGCAGTGAACTCAGATTATAGTTTGCTGCTCTCCAGGATATAAGGGTTTGTTCACATGAGCAGGTATTGTGTTTCAATGTGTTTTATCTGTAAAAGCTATGCATCCGTAAACTGCATCGCAATACTGTGGTGACTGCACGCCTGTTTGAATAAACACTAAGCGGGAAACAGCCAGAATGCATTGGTGGAAGATTTATTAATACTGGCACATTGTGCCAGCACACACCACATTCATCAACAAGGCCAGGTAAGAAAATACTGATAAACTTACAAAGCTGTTTCGCCAAATATAAATAAACTCTCTTTTTAGACATATTCG
This sequence comes from Rhinoderma darwinii, assembly GCF_050947455.1. Lineage (NCBI taxonomy): Eukaryota > Metazoa > Chordata > Amphibia > Anura > Rhinodermatidae > Rhinoderma > Rhinoderma darwinii. Next base: position 121,652,249 of record NC_134688.1, on the reverse strand, counting down.
CAGGGCCGGCCTTACAATAGATGGCACCGCGTGCGAAATGATCTTTCGACGCCCTACCAACATCATAAAAAAAATGCCCCATAAAAAAAGTATAGTGCCCCCACACAGTATAATGCGCCTTTAGTGCCTCCATATAGTATAATAATAATATTTCATAGTATAATATATTACAACACCTTCAATGACACAGTATTTTGTGCCCACAGTATTATGCCCCTGTAGTACCCCTACACAGTATAATCTCTGCTTAGTGGCCCCCACACAGTATAATGCCCCCCTCCCCTGGCTGCCACACATAGCCCCCCCCCTTGTAGATAGTGCCCCCCTGTAGATTGTGCCATACAGCCTCCCTATAGACAGTGCCATAATTCCCCACATCCTCCTTGTAGACACTGCCCCCAAACAAAAACAAAAATTGTACTCACCTAGGCCCCGTTCCCACGGAGAAATGAGCTGCTCCGGGCCGGTGCGATCCTGTAGCCTGGTACAGAGTTTCCCAACCTTTTCGGACTCGAGGCACCACTGGAAAAATAAAATTTACTCAGGGCACCCATACCAAAAATTGTTCAGAGAAAAACAGAAAACAGCTAAAAACGAGCACTACACTCGTAGGGTATGTTCACACAGCGTTTTTTGTAAGGCAAAAAAGTTTTATCTTAAGCCGTTGAAGCTAATGCAAAAGACGCAGGGAAAAAAAAGCACCAAATGGGCGACGCAGGTATTTTTTGCCTCCTATTAATTTCAATTGGGGCTCAGAGGTGGAAACCACTTGAAGACCATCTGCCCGCCACTCACAGTAAAATGACCATCCGCCCGCCACTCACAGTAAAATGACCATCAGCCCCCCACTCACAGTAAAATGACCATCAGCCCGTCACTCACAGTAAAATAGCCATAAACCCCCCACTCAGAGTAAAATGACCATCAGCTCCCCACTCACAGTAAAATGACCATCAGCCCGCCACTCACAGTAAAATAGCCATAAGCCCCCCACTCAGAGTAAAATGACCATCAGCTCCCCACTCACAGTAAAATGACCATCAGCCCCCAACTCACAGTAAAATGACCATCAGCCCCCCACTCACAGTAAAATGACCATCAGCCCGCCACTCACAGTAAAATAGCCATAAGCCCCCCACTCAGAGTAATATGACCATCAGCTCCCCACTCACAGTAAAATGACCATCAGCCCCCCACTCACAGTAAAATGACCATCAAACCGCCACTCACATATTCCCCCTGTAGATAGTGCCACACAGCTCCTTGTAGGTAGTGCCACACAGCCCCTTGTAGGTAGTGCCACACAGCCTTTTGTAGGTAGAGCCACACAGCCCCATGTAGGTAGTGCCACACAGCCCCTTGCAGGTAATGCCACACATCCCACTAGTAGATAGTGCCACAAAGCCCCCTTGTAGATAGTGCTACACACTCCCCTTGTAGATAGTGCCACACAGCCCTCTTGTAGATAGTGCCACACAGCCCCCTGTAGGTAGTGCCACACAGCACCCTGTTAGGTAGTGCCACACAGCACCCTCTAGAGTGTGCCACACAGCACCCTCTAGAGAGTGCCACACAGCCCCTGGTAGAGAGTGGCACAAGCCCCTTGTAGGTAGTGCCACACAGCCCCTTCTAGGTAGTGCCACACAGTCCCTTGCAGGTAATGCCGCATATCCTCCTTGTAGATAGTGCCACAAAGCCCCCTTGTAGATAGTGCCACACAGCCCCCTTGTAGATAGTGCCACACAGCCCCCTGTAGGTAGTGCCACACAGCACCCTGGTAGGTAGTGCCACACAGCACCCTCTAGAGAGTGCCACACAGCACCCTGTAGAGAGTGCCACACAGCCCCTGGTAGAGAGTGCCACAAGCCCCTTGTAGGTAGTGGCACACAGCACCCTGGTGGATAGTGCCACACAGCACCCTGTAGAGAGTGCGACACAGCCTCCGGTAGAGACTGCCACACAGCCCCCTGTAGAGAGTGCCACACAGCCCCCTGTAGATAGTGCCACACAGCCCCCTGTAGGTAGTGCCACACAGCACCCTGTAGGTAGTGCCACACAGCACCCTAGTAGGGAGTGCCACACAACAGCCCCCTGGTAGGCAGTTCCAGACAACCCCTGGTAGGTACTGCCGCACATCCCCCTTGTAGATGGTGCCACACAGCCCCCTTGTAGGTAGTGCCACATAGCCCCCTTGTAGGTAGTGCCACATAGCCCCATTGTTGGTAGTACCACACAGCCCCCTTGTAGGTAGTGCCACACAGCCCACAACTGCATTGTAGGTAGTGCCACACAGCCCACTTGTAGATAGCACCCTCCCCCTTCCTGTAGATAGCGCCACTGTAGCTCCCCTGTCGTGTGTGTCCATTTATGGACAGTGACGTCATTGGCTTCTCCTGGAGTGGAATTCCCGGTCTGAGCAACGGCAACGCTGTGGACGGGGATTCCGCTTCAGGAGTTACCTCTGATGTCATTGTCCATATATGGACAGAGACATCAAGCGGAGCGCTGCAGGAACAGAATCCCTGGCCACGCGGGGATTCCGCTCCATCAGGGAGCAACAGTAGCGCTAGTAGATAGCAGAGCAGGGAGATACCTCCCTGCTCTGCTATAGTAGTGTCGCTACCGCTGTAGTAGCCGCAGCGGCTGCTAGCAGCACCGCCATCCATATGGGGGCCCGGCGCGGGCGCCCTCATGCCCGGTGTCGCCGCTAGCAGCCGCTATGGCTGCTACAGCGGTAGCGACACCACTGAGTGAAGAAGCGCCCGGACGGAAAGGCGACTGCTGAGTCGCCGGGCCTGGGCGCTTCTGAAACAAGGAGGGGAAGGGAGCCAGCGCAGCGCCCCCTTCCACCTGCTGGAGTGATGCACCCTATGCAATGGCACAGGTCGCACACCCCTAAGGTCAGCCCTGCATACTCGCATGTGTTGGAAATAGTGTCGCAGAAATTAACCAAAGTGTAATTGTAGCCATAGATGTACTAGACTAGGCCATAGATTACAGCAGTGATCAGAGCATAGGGCTTGGAGAAGACACAGGGGCAGATTTACTATTGTAAGTGCGCCACAATTCTAGTTAAATCTGAGCCAAAGAACTAGCGCACATGTCATGCCCCACATTTTTCTGTGTTTTAGACACTTTTTGCGTCCCACTAGACAATTTTGTAAAGTGTCTAGGAAAGGGCTAAATGGACTTAAAAAATCAGCCAGATTTAATAATGTTCTGCGCCATAATTTTGGCGCAAAATAAAGTAAGACAGCCAAGAGGTGGCTTAAACAAAAGAAAAGCATCTCACATGTCTACCAAGATGCGTCAAATCTATCTCATAGTGTGTGTCACAGTAATAAGTATGGCGCATCTTCTGCCTGTCTCATCTACTTTTAAGCTGTGCACAATTAAGACATTATAAATAAATCTGCCCCATAGCATCACCTAAGATCTGGAAATTTTGAAGGCCAACTCAACATGTTGAACTCTTTGACATGTTCCTCAAACCATTCCTGAACAATTTTTGCAGTGTGACAGAGCGCATTATCCTGCTCAAAAAAGGAGCCATTGCCATTAGGGAATACCGTTCCCATCATGACCAATACTTGGTCTGTGAGAATGTTTAGGTAGGTGGTACGTGTCAAAGTAACAACCACATGAATGCCAGGAACCAAGGTTTTCCAGCAGAACATTACCCAGAGCATTACACCGTCAGCTTACCTTCTTCTCAAAATGCATCCTGGTGCCATCTCACCCCCATGTAAGCGACACAAACGCACCCGGCTGTCCACATGATGTAAAAGAAAACATAATTCATCAGACCAGGCAACCTTTTTACATTGCTCCATGGTGCAGTTCTGATGCTCACATGACCAATGTAGGTGCTTTCAGCAGTGGACAGTGGTTAGCATTGGCACTCTGATCGGCATATAGCTACGCTGCCTCAAACGCAACAAGCTGCCATGCACTGTGTATTCTGACACCTTTCTATAATAGCCAGCATTGACTTTTCCAGCAATGTGAGCTACAGTATCTCTTCTGTGGAATCAGACCAGAGGAGGTAGCCTTTGCTCCCCACAAGCATCAGTGGGCCTTGGGCGCCTATGAGCCTGTAGTCGGTTAACTGATTGTTCTTCCTTGGACCCCTTTTGGTAGGTACTAACCACTGCATACCAGGAACACCCCACGAGATCTGCCGTTTTGGAGATGCTTTCACCCAGTTGTCTAGCCATCACAATTTAGCGCTTTTCAAAGTTGCTCAGATCCTTATTCTTGCCCATTTTTCCTGCTTCCAACACATCAACATCAAGCACTGACTATATACATGCTGCCTAATATATCCCACCCCTTGACAGCCGACATTGATAATCAATGTTTTTCACTTCCCCTGTCAGTGGTTTCAATGTTATAGCTGAAAAGTGTGAGTACTGAATGGTGACCACTGCACCAATTCTCAATGCATGAAGAGTAATCCGACCAGACCCTTAGGAGTAGGTGCAATTTCCCACGGGGCCGACCATAAGGGTATGTGCACACGATATCGACAATTAAGGCTGAAATTACGGAGCTGTTTTCAGGAGAAAACAGCTCCTGCATTTCAGACGTAATTGCTCATTCTCGCTTTTTGCGAGGCGTCAATTACGGCCGTAATTTGGAGCTGTTCTTCATTGAAGTCAATGAAAAGCGGCTCAAATTACGTCCCAAGAAGTGTCCTGAACTTCTTTGACGACGCTGTTATTTTACGCGCCGTCTTTTGACTGCGACGCGTAAAATTACAGGTCGTTGGCACAGTACGTCGGCAAACCCATTGAAATAAATGGGCAGATGTTTGCCGACGTATTTGAGCCGTGTTTTCAGGCGTAATTCGAGGTGTAAAACGCCTCATTTACGCCTTAAAATAGGTTGTGTGAACCCAGCCGAAGCCTTCCTAATGAAAAATCAGGCCAGGTTTTGAGGTCTAAAATAATATGTTGCAATAAGTTAATTTAACAGTAAAAAAACACATGTTTTATGCAATATGACTGCACAGCGTGTTAGTGCTGTGTTAATTTCCTCTTGCAGGTTTTACTGTCACAACATTGCCTTTGTTAACAAACATTATCCATACTGCTTGATGTCTCAGGTCAGTGTATTAATGTGCATATGTTTCATCGAGCGACCACTGCTTGTATAAAAAGTACGATAAGATCTCTGCATAATGCAGAATGGATTCATGAATGTAATATGGTCACAGAAAAATATAATGCATTTTTTTTATCAGAACATTTATAAAACAAGGATCTGGCAAATCATTTGACTGGAACAAATACTGTAAAAGTACAAATACAGAACAGTATAATATTAATTTCCTGCTGTTTATCCAGGTTAGTTTTCCATAACAGCGCCCACTCTTTCACGTAAATCAAAAGTTAGCTCATACTTCCACATTTATTTAATTAAAGCCCTTTTACATGGGCCAATTATAGGGCAAATGAGTGTTCATGTGTGCCTTCCAGAACGTCCTGCAGAGTTAGCAGGATTGACGCTCTCCGGCGACATTTAGCTCCATGATACAGCTGTCTCTGGACAGCTGTATCATGGAACTTCAACCGGAGACCACTCAGTGTGGTCTCTGGTCATGTGATCGTTGTGACAACATGTCACAACGATCCCATTGCTCCTAACAGCAGCGCTTAAGCGCCGACTGTGAGGACCAGTCGCGTAGCTATAGTGGTCGCAGTGGTCGCAGTTGCGACCAGGCCCCGAAGCCCCCCGCACCAAATCAATAAAAAGTTACTATAATAACTCGGGCCGCGGGCCCCTGTTACGATAGTAACTGACAGTACTTACCTTCCTGGTTCCGGAGCGCAGCGGAAGTCCTGACGTCACAGCATTGTGCGCAGCGCATGACGTCACAACGCTATGCGCCGCGCACAACATCATGATGAATGGAGTCAGGAAAGAGCTCCCGTCGCTGCTGAAGAAGAGGGTAAGATTAATATCCCTGTCTGCTGAAGCTGATTGGCGGGGTCAACTCCCGGGAGCCGGCCAATCAGCTGTTTTAAAGGGGCCGCAGCACTCGTACGAGAGCTGCTTACCCTTCATTCCGGTCACTTCATTCCGGTCACACTGTGAATCCGTGTCGGCGATTCACAGTGTGAGCGAGTAAGTGAAATGAAGGGGAAGCAGCTCTCGTACGAGTGCTGCAGCCCCTTCAAAACAGCTTATTGGCGGGTCCCGGGAGACGGACCCGACACATCAGCTATTGATGGCCTATCCTGAGGATAGGCCATCAATGTTTAGGGACTGGACAAGTCCTTTAAGCCTACGATGTAGCAGTCTTAGAGGGCCCATGAGACAGGATCACAGCTTGTGTGATACTGTCTGCTGGGTCCTGTATCTAAGCCAATCACATGGTAGGCTTAGATACATGGCCCATGTGTAATCCTGTGTGATGGGCCCTGTATTACTGTATGATATTACTCTCTGCTGGACACTGTATCTAAGCCTGTTGGACTACGTTGGATTCCAGGACAACTTCGATGAGGTTTTTTTTTACTATCAATAAAATGGTTAATGAGGGTTGTGTGTTTTTTTTTTAAATTTCAATAAAATATTTTTTCTATGTCTTTGTGGTTTTTTTTTAAACTTTATTACTACCGCCTTAGTAATGGCCGCCGGCTGATTGACAGCGTCCATTGCTAAGGCGGGGCTTAGTGTTAGTCGCTGCAGAGGCTAACACTAACCCCCTTTATTACCCCAGTACCCACCGCCACCAGGGGTGCTGGGAGGAGCCGGGTACAATCCAGTACTTGACCATCTGTAGTGATAGTCGGGCAATGGGGTGGCCGCAGGGTGGTATTAACAGGCTGGGAAAGGCCAGATACAGTGACCCTTCCCATCCTGGTAATGCTGCCTGCTGCTGCTTTATTGTATCTGGCTGGTTATGAAAAATGGGGGGACCCCACGTCATTTAAAAAAAATAAAATAAAAAAGAATTGGAAAGAACGATGTGGGGTCCCCCCCATTTTTCATAACCAGCCAGATACAACACAGCAGCAGCAGGCAGCATTACCAGGGTGGAAGGAGCCACTGTTTTTGGCCTTCCCCAGCCTAATACTACCAGCCTGCGGCCGCCCCGGTGCCTAACCGTCACTGCAGATGGTCGGGTACTGGTTCGTACCCGGCTCTTCCCGGCACCCTTGGTGGCGGTGGGTACCGGGGTAATAATGGGGGTTAGTGTTCGCCTCTGCACCTGCTAACATTATGCCCCGCCTTAGTAATGGAGGTTGTCAATCAGCCAGCGGCCATTACTAAGGCGGTAATAATAAAGTTTAAAAAAATGCAAGCACATAGAAAAAATATTTTATTGAAATAAAAAAACACAACCCCCATTAACCATTTTAATGAGAATAAAAAAACGCTGTCATTGAAGTCGTCCTCGAACCCGACGTAGTCCAAAAACCGAACTTGTAAAAAAACACAAACACACAAAAATAATTAGTAACACATAAAAAAGCAAAACAATTATTATTCTTACCTTTCCTGGGTCCAGCGCTGGAGCCGCAATGTCAGAGAGCTGAGCCCTGTATCTAATCCTATCATATGTGATATTGTCTGCTGAGCCACTGTATCTAATCCTATCATGTGTGATACTGTCTGCTGAGCTGCTGTATCTAATCCAATCATGTGTGATACTGTCTGCTGAGCCACTGTATCTAATCCTATCATGTGTGATACTGTCTGCTGAGCTGCTGTATTTAATCCAATCATGTGTGATACTGTCTGCTGAGCCACTGTATCTAATCCTATCATGTGTGATACAGTCTACTAAGCGACTGTATCTAATCCTATCATGTGTGATACTGTCTGCTGAGCCACTGTATCTAATCCTATCATGTATGATACTGTCTGCTGAGCTGCTGTATCTAATCCAATCATGTGGGATACTGTCTGCTGAGCCACTGTATCTAATCCTATCATGTGTGATACTGTCAGCTGAGCCACTGTATCTAATCCTATCATGTGTGATACTGTCTGCAGAGCTGCTGTATCTAATCCAATCATGCGTGATACTGTCTGCTGAGCCACTGTATCTAATTCTATCATGTGTGATACTGTCTGCTGAGCTGCTGTATTTAATCCAATCATGTGTGATACTGTCTGCTGAGCCACTGTATCTAATCCTATCATGTGTGATACTGTCTGCTGAGTCACTGTATATAATCCTATCATGTGTGATACTGTCTGCAGAGCTGCTGTATCTAATCCAATCATGCGTGATACTGTCTGCTGAGCCACTGTATCTAATTCTATCATGTGTGATACTGTCTGCTGAGCTGCTGTATTTAATCCAATCATGTGTAATACTGTCTGCTGAGCCACTGTATCTAATCCTATCATGTGTAATACTGTCTGCTGAGCCACTGTATCTAATCCTATCATGTGTGATACTGTCTGCTGAGCTGCTGTATCTAATCCTATCATGTGTGATACTGTCTGCTGAGCCACTGTATCTAATCCTATCATGTGTGATACTGTCTGCTGAGCAACTGTATATAATCCTATCATGTGTGATACTGTCTGCTGAGCTGCTGTATCGAATCCAATCATGTGTGATACTGTCTGCTGAGCCACTGTATCTAATCCTATCATGTGTGATACTGTCTGCTGAGCCACTGTATCTAATCCTATCATGTGTGATACTGTCTTCTGAGGTACTGTATCTAATCCCATCATGTGTGATACTGTCTGCTGAGCCACTGTATCTAATCCTATCATGCGTGATACGGTCTGCTGAGCTACTGTATCTAATCCCATCATGTGTGATACTGTCTGCTGGGCCCTATCTCTAATCCTATCATGTGTAATACTGACTTCTGAGCCACTGTATCTAATCCTATCATGTGTGATACTGTCTTCTGAGGTACTGTATCTAATCCCATCATGTGTGAAACTGTCTGCTGGGCCTTATATCTAATCCTATCATGTGTGATACTGTCTGCTGAGCCACTGTATCTAATCCTATCATGTGTGATACTGTCTTCTGGGCCACTGTATCTAATCCTATCATGTGTGATACTGTCTGCTGAGCCAATGTATCTAATCCTATCATGTGTGATACTGTCTGCTGGGCCTTATATCTAATCCTATCATGTGTGATACTGTCTGCTGAGCCACTGTATCTAATCCTATCATGTGTGATACTGTCTGCTGAGCCACTGTATCTAATCCTATCATGTGTGATACTGTCTGCTGAGCCACTGTATCTAATCCTATCATGTGTGATACTGTCTGCTGAGCCACTGTATCTAATCCTATCATGTGTGATACTGTCTGCTGAGCCACTGTATATAATCCTATCATGTGTGATACTGTCTGCTGAGCCACTGTATCTAATCCTATCAATAGTTTATAGGGTCGTAGTGCTATAGATATGCTATGCTGTCTCCTATACACACACACACACACACACATACACACATTTTTTTTGGGCGGACACATATGTATTGGGGCTATTTCCCCTGACATTTTAAGTCCTTAGTGACGCCCCTGGCTGCTAGTGCTGCATTGTTAGGTCACTTAAGAGACCCAGCGATGCAGTTGGAAGCTACGGACCGTCGGCCGTGAGAAGTATGCGGGGGGGGGGGGGGGGGGATAAGAACTTTTGCATCGGGGCCCATGAGCCTTTAGCTACGCCCCTGGTGAGGACCTCTGTGATACAGTTGACAGCATGTCACAGCGATCACATTGCGCCTCCCAGCAGCGCTTACGCGCTGACGGTAAGGGGCTCAGCTATGTGAACGCTGTGACAGCCGGTCACAGCGATCACATGCGTGCCGACCGTAAGGAGCACCATGATACAGCTGTCTAGAGACAGCTGTATCACCGAGCTTCAGAGTGGTCTCTGGTCAGAGCCTGTCACAGCGATCAGCAGTTGCATCTTCTCCCTCTCTGTCAGACTGACAGAAAGGGAGAAGAATAATGTAATGTAAAAAAAAAAAAAACACACACGCACACTTTTTTTTTTGTCAATAAAATTTTTCTCTATAAATACATTTTGGCCACGCACGACACCGGTCGACCGACCAAAGATCGATATGTCCTGTAGTCTACATTGTATGTAATAAAAGTCAATGTGGTTGTGTTGCAACGCGCAAGTTGCCACGACATGACAGTTGCAAGAAATCCAAACTGTCGTGTTGCAGATATTTGCAGGTCGCAACTCAACCACATTGACTTTCATTACTTGCGGTGTAGGATATGGGACATAGCGATCTTTGGTCGGACGACCTGTGTCGTGGCCAAAGTCACCATGTAACTAAACACGGAGTATTTTGCAGGCAGAAAAAAATCTGACTCAAAATTTCTGAAGGAATTATGAGGCAGATTTTGACCTGCCTGCATTTTTTTCAAACACTTTTTCTGCCTCCCAGCTGCCCGGGAAAAAAACAACAATTTCGGCCGTATATTGGCACTGATTCCGACGCTGTTTTATACGTCCAAATCAGCCCCAAAAAACTCTGTTTGAACTGAGCCTTAGGGTGACGTAAGATGTGGTGAATTCACTGCAAATTTTACCTGTGGATTTGCGCAGGCAAAGTCTGCAGCGGATTACAGTACAAGGCAAGTAGATGAGATTTTCCAAAACTCATCTGCATGCTGAAGACATTTTACACGGCAGATTTTAAAATCTTTGATATGTCGTTAAATTAATACCCTGGGGTCTACTTTCCATAAAATAATCATTTTTGGGGTGTCAAAGGGGTTTTCCAGTCCACAAAAATTGATGGCTTATCCTCAGGATAAGTGATGCCCCAACTCCCTGCAGCCCCGCCGATCAGCTGTTTTGAAGGGGCCGCGATGCTCGTACGATCGTCGCTTGCCCTTCATTTCCTTTACTGTGCACACTGCGAATCGCGGACACACTTGTAGCGGTGGTTCACAGTATTACAGTATACACTTGAATGGGAGAAGGCTGTAAAACTGTGAACCGCCGCTACAAGTGTGTCCGTAATTCGCAGTGTGAGCAGTAAAGGAAATGGTGGGGAAGCAGCGCTCGTACAAGCATCGCAGCCCCTTCAACAGCCAATCAACTGGGGAGCCGAGTGTTGGACCCTGACCGATCAGATTTTGATAGCCTATCCTGAGGATAGGCCATCAGTTTTTGTGGACTGGAAACGCCACAACATCTGTAATGTTCGTAAGGTGTCAGCAAACCAGCTTTGGAAATGTTTTCTCTAAAAGCCAGTTTGCCCGTTATTCATTGTAAGCGCCACCTTGCGCCCAGCGTGTAAGAAATGCGCACATATATGGTATCGTTGAAGTCGGCAGAAGTGGCCAAATATGTATTCATGTGTGTTTACCCAGTGGCATGCACCAGATGTAAAAAAAAATCACCTAAAATCACACATTCACATTTTTTTATATTTTTTTTTCCATTTTGCCTTCCATATTTTAAAAAAAAAGTAAAATATGTCTGCGAAAAACAAGACCAAATACATGTGGGTTGGAAAAATAATAGAACAATTTCCTTTTAAATTGGCACATGGCTAAAACGTAAAAATGGGCCTGGTCAGGAAGTGGTTAATTGGCTGACTATCGTTTATGCAGCCAGAAATATTATTGTTGCCGGCAGCACATTGCACTGTGTAAACAAGGAGATGTGCCGCTCATATGATGGAGGCATGACCTAGCAGATGCCTGTCGGTTTTACACGGACAGGCATAATACACTGCAATACAGAAGTATTGCAGTGTATTATAATAGTGATCGGATTATCGCATAGTGAAGTCCCCTAGTGGGACTAGTAAAAAAGTGAAAAAAAAGTTTAATAAAAAGTGAAAAAATAAATAAATAAATAAATGAAAAACCCACTTTTTCCCCCTTACGAACTGCTTTATTATTAACAAAAAAAATAAAGTAAAAAAGTTACACATATTTGGTATCGCTGCGTCCTTAACGACCCCAACTATAAACTTATTACATCATTTAACCCGCACGGTGAACGTCGTAAAAAATAAAATAAAAAACATGCAAATATTGCTGTTTTCTTTGAATCCAGACTTAAAAAAATTTGATAAAAAGTGATCAAAAAGTCGCATCCACTCCAAAATGGTACCGATAAAAACTACAAGTCTTCCCGCAAAAAAAAAGACTCTTCAAATATGGAGACACAAAAACAAATAATTTTGAAAAAAAAGTGTTGTCACTGTGTAAAAGTAGTAAAACATCCAAAAACTATACAAATTTGGTATCGTTGCAATCGCGACAATCCGCTGAATAAAGTTATTGTGTTATTTATAACACACGGTAAACGGCGTAAATTTAGGATGCAAAAAAGTGTGGCGAAATTGCTGTTTTTTTTCTATTCCCCCCCAAAAAAAAGTTAAGAAAAGATAATCAATAAATTCTATGAACCCCAAAATGGTGCTATTAAAAATTACAACTTGTCCCGCAAAAAACAAGACCTTATACAGCTATGTCGACGGAAAAATAAAAAGTGTATAGCTCTTTGAATGAGACGATGGAAAAACGTAAAAAATGTTTTGGTCATTAACGTCTAAAATAGGCTGGTCATTAAGGGGTTAAAGGGTTAATAAAATAATAGGGCAACAACAAACACGCACTCAAAAAATAAAGATGAAACTATTATTTTTAACAAAAGGTTTTTAATAAATAAAAGTCATAAAACAAAAAATGACATATCTTATACAACCTATAACATTTAAAACATCATTTAAAAAAAAAGATAATTTGTTTTTATATTTTTCAAATTTGTATTATTTTTATATACCGAAAAATTATATATATATCTGTCCGTTGTCTGTAGGCGGTATAGCTCTTCTGTCAGGCCAGGTCTTCATGGCTGTGGTTTATTTGGTAGGAATGGAGCTTTTTTCCCTCCAGTATCTCATAGATAAACTATATTCTGTATCCCTGCCATAACTATGACATAGAGACATGCTGTATATAGCGCGGGCTAGTGACTGGAATGGACACATGGGCGCCCTCCCCTGGGTACATGACACCACACCGTACACCACGCACTGTTCCCCGCGCATACACTGCCTGCTCCATGATGCTAGTGATGTCACATGCACCGCCCCCTAGAGCCGGACGAGCGCCATGCAGCTCAGAGAACCGGCTTTATTTCACAAGGAGTCTGTGGAGTAGTTGCCGCCTGTGATGTGGAGCGAGATCGATATTTCTTCGGGGATAAAGTGCAGGTATGTGGAAGGGGCGGGAAATCCCTCATTCCTGGCACTGGAGTCCATTCTCGTTTGCTGCATTCTGTTGTAGTCTGCCGCTGGCATTGGGTATCATACAGCCCGGTGTTCACACCTTATTATAAACCACTGCTTCTCAAACACATGCTGGCAAAGCTGTACTCAATATTTTGTACCCAAAATGGGTGGAGTTATATGGAGTAGTCACCGAGGTTGGGGAGATTTGCAATATAAATATAATACAATATTAACCCCTGCAGAGGCGGCAGAATTCTCTAGGCTGCAGTCACTTGTGCCGTTTTTGCCTAGTAAAACCTTACATTCTATTCCTACGGGGAAAATATTCTGCAGATTTCTCAATTGCTGTCGACTACGGTATTGAATCCCTCAAAACGACGGAACCCTTTCACAACGGTGACAAACAGAAACCATTTGCAGCGGATCCGTCACCATTGAAATCAATGGTGATGCAAACGGAAACCTCTGGTTTCCATTTGTTTCAGTTTGGATTCTCTTCATGGGTTCCCCTGACGGAAAGCTCCTACGGGGCCCACGAACGGAGTCCCAACGCAGACGTGAACGAAGCCTTACCTATACATTTTATGAAAGTATTCCGCTGGATGTAAAAATAGAACCTCCAGCGTTGGACGTGGCGGGTCCATATCTCTGCCATGGCGGTCTTTCATTTCTAGTGGGCATGGGAATCCTATTGAAGAAGCAGTCTGAACTCATCTTGTGCTATCACTCCTATGGTTTACATTCACATGTTTTTGTTACAGAAGCTTTTCGACAGCCCACAGAAGAAATATTCCATTACTTTTCTGAAGGACAATGTCGGAGTCCTCCGCAAACAGTAGACCCGGAGTTGGAGTTGGTGTTGTTATCACGCACCCTTCCTATCCAGGCTGTGTTTTACTCGGACAAAGGAAAGCAAAAGGATCGCCAGGGGCAGGCATGTATCAACTTCCAGGAGGACACCTAGAGTTTGGGTATGAGTAACCTTTATTAGCAGTACATTAGTAGGTAGCCACCCTTTACAGTGGCATGGAGATCCAGTATTGTCACCCACTGTCTGTGGCATCTGCTGCCAAGCATCAGTCCAAGCATATTAGAGGTGTGCTAAGCAAATAATGCTGGCGGAATTATTTATTAGGAATGCTTTAAAATTAATAACTTGAATTGGAAGATTATAAAGGGGTTTTCCGATCCCTAGAAATATGTTCTTACAGGTTCACAATAATAAAAAATTGTAATGTCGCTGTTCCCACACTAGGGGTCACCAGGGTGCTAGTTCACAGTGATATCATCATAGCGACCATCGATTGCCTACCACGATTACGTGACAAGTTTATTTTTTTAAATATTGTGGGAGTGCCGGTATATATTGTTAGGGGGTCACAGAACCATGTTAAAGGTACTCCTCTTACACATAGTGGAGACAGCCATGTGTATCCCGATTCCCGACCAAGGTATTCAGACTACAAAGCCGATCATAGTTTGAGTGATTGATATAATACCTTGTCTAGGAAATGCCTGTGGTTTCTACTGACCGAATAGAATGCATTTGTGGGAATAATGATTAAACTATAGAAGGGAACTTTAAAAACAAAACAAAACAAAAAAAACGTTTAAAGAGGCTCTGTCACCACATTATAAGTGCCCTGTCTCCTACATAAGGAGATCAGCGCTGTAATGTAGGGGACAGTAAGGCTTTTTATTTAGGAAAACTATCTATTTTTACCACGTTATGAGCGATTTTAGCTTTATGCTATGTACAGAGGAGTGTATGACGCTGACCAATCAGCATCATTCACTTCTCTCCATTAATTTACTCCGCGTTGTTCGTTATGTGCTGTCTTATACTGACACATTAACGTTACTGAAGTGTTTAGACAGTGAATAGACATTCCTTCCAGACAGGACGGGATGCCTATTCACAATCCCGACACTTTGCTAACGTTTGTGTGGTATTTATAGCAGAGAAAGTGTAATCTCGCGAGATCACGCTGTAAATGACAGGTTACAGCGAGATTACGCTTGCTCTGCTGAAAGTCCCACACAAACGTTAACGAAGTGCAGGGATTGTGAATAGACATCCCGTCCTGGCTGGAAGGAATGTCTTTTCACTGTCTAAACACTTCAGTAACATTAATATGTCAGTATAAGACAGCACATAGCGAACAATGCAGGGTCACTATGCGCTGACTAAATGAATGGAGAGACGTGCATGATGCTGATTGGTCACTGATTGGTCAGCGTCATACACTCCTCTGTACAACGCCCACTTGGTCAAAAAGTAAAACACACCCACTTGGGCATTAAGAAACTAATTAGCATAAAGCTAAAATCACTAATAACGTGGTGAAAATAGATCGTTTTTCTAAATAAAAAGCACTGCTGTCACCTACATTATAGCGCCCATCTCCTTATGTAGGGGATAGGCCACTTATAATGTGGTGACAGAGCCTCTTTAAGTGGAAAATTATCATTGTATTTACTCTATATGGACAAAAGTATTGGGACACACCTCTTAATCCTTTAGTCTAATTGCCACAGGTGTATACAATTAATCACCTAGCCATGCAGTCTGCCTCTACTAACATTGGAGAAAGAATGGTTCATCCTAAAGAGCTCACTGCTACTGTAATAGGATGTCACCATTGCAACAAGTTAGTTTGTGACATTTCTTCCCTCCTAGATATTCCACAATCAACTGTAATAGTATTATTGCAAAGTGGAAGCGTTTAGGAACTACAGCAACTCAGCCACGAAGCCATAAAGTTACAGAGTGGGGCCACTGAGTGCTCAGGCGCATAGTGCGTAAAAGTCGCCAACGCTCTGCTGACTCAGTAACTGCAGAGCTCCAAACTTCCTCTGACATTAACATCAGGACAAAAACTGTGCACCTAGAGCCTTATGTAGTGGGTTTCCATGGCGAGCAGCTGCATACAAGGCTTACATCACCAAGCACAATGCCCAGTGTCGGATAGAGGGGTGTAAATCACGCCGACTCTGGAGCAGTGGAAACGTGCTCTGTGGAGTGATGAATCACGCTTCTCTATCTGGCAGTCTTATGGACAAGTCTGGGATTGGCAAATGGCAGGAGAACATTACCTGCCTGACTCCATTGTGCCAACTGTAACGTTTGCTGGAAGAGAGATAATGCTAAGGGGTAGTGTTTCATTGGTTGCCCTAGGCCTCTTCATTCCAGTGAAGGGAAATCGTAATACTTCAGCATACTAAGACAATATGGACAATTTTATGCTTCAACTTTGTGGGATCAGTTTGAGGTTCGGCCCTTTCTTGTTCCAGCATGACTGTGCCCCAGTACACAAAGCAAGGTCCATAAAGTCATGGTTGGCTGAGTTTGGTATGGAAGAACATGACTGGGCCCATACAGAGCCCTGACCTCAGACACATCAAACACCTTTGGGATAAACTAGGACAGAGATTATGAGCCAGTCCCTCTCATCCAACATCAGTGTCTGACCTCACAAATTGTCTTCTGGATCAATATAAAAAATTCCCACAGACACTCTCCATAATCTTGTAAAAAGCCTTCCCAGAAAAGAAGAAGCTGCTTAAGCTGCAAAGGGGGGACCAAGTCCATATTAATGCCAATGGATTTAGAATGGGATGTCATAAAACACCTGTAGGTGTGGCATAATGCTTTTGTCCATATGGTGTATGTGAACGTCCTTTGTATTAGTATTTTTTGGTCCTCGGGGTATACTCTAGAACTATTAGCCATCAGTAGTCAATGCTTGTCACCTCATTTGTATTATGTTATGTTCCACATCTTTATTCTGTAGTGAAAGCTGGGAGGCTTGTGCGGAGCGTGAAACTCTTGAAGAATCTGGACTTCACCTGAATAATGTCCGCTTTGCTTCAGTGGTAAATTCAATCAGTATTGAACATAATTACCACTACATTACAATACTAATGAAAGGAGAAGTAGACCTGAATTATCCATCAGAACCTACAAACATAGAGCCTGAAAAAAATGAAGGTAAGAAATGTTACCATCTGTACATTATACACAAGAAATAATAATAACCAAATTACATATCCGAGTAACTGCAATAATTATGGCACGGTGCCGTCCGGGTGGATAATACAAAATCCCAGACATATCCAGCACACACTAGGATAAAAGAATTATATAACAAGTTTATTTAAATAATGTAATAACTTAAAAATAAAAAATTTCCGGTCACTGACTAAGTACAAAGCCCTATAAGAAAATGGAGTCATTTGCATGCTGCACTATTATCGCTCCTTTATATATCTGGCCCGGTTCCTTTCGTGAGCTCCATTTTATTATGGGGCTTTGTACTTACGGCCATTAACCGGAATAAAAATATTTTTAAACTATTACATTATTTAAATAAACTTGTTATATAATTCTTTTATCCTCGTGTGTGCTGGATATGTCCAGGATTTAGTTTTTTTTTCTTTATTCATCTGTACATTATAGTATAGGCTATAATCCAAATATAAGATCTGAATATTAGGGCCCATGCATAGCAAAGCTGTGCGCACGACCACAGCACACAAAGTCTATGGGTCTTTACAGGACCTGCATACACTCTATGCTGCCGTATTATAGATCCATACAACACGGGTCTGTAATACAGCCATGTGCATGAGCCCTTAGATGAGTGTAGAGCATCCCTTTAAGAAAGAAGTACATACATGTTGTATACTATAGAAATTCAAAATGTCATCAACACCACACGGAGGATATTTGTAGCGGATTCCACCTCTCATTAATTTCAATGTGAGCTAAACGCTTCTTTTTTCCACTAGCTGATTATTTTTTTCAGCTAGCGGGAAAAGAAGTGTCCTGCTTGACCTAAGGGCGGATTCCACCCGAACCTCCCATTGAAGTCAATGAGAGGAGGAACCTTCCTGCCAACAGCAGGAATAATTCCGCAGCAGATTTTGCAGCAAGACCCACCACGCAAAATCCTTCGTGTGAACTGCCCCTAAGGACTATGGATAAACATTTCTATTTACTTTTATTTTGCAGGCTGGAATTGGGTCAAGTGGGAAGAATTTCCACCAAACAACCAACTGTTTTGGGCCTTGTGCTGTTTGAGAATGCAAGGATATGACCCTTTTAGTGAAGATTTTCATCATCTTCATCCAGTACAGCAGTGAACAGCTGTTGGACATTAGATTTTGCAGTGTTTTGTACTATACAGTATATTCATGCTCTGGTTCATATAAATAGATATTTTATCACTAGTTATTGCATTTGTAAAGCCAGCTTGCTAAAAAGCAGTTTCCACAAATGTTCATCCCCTGAGTTGTAATACAGTGTGCGTGCGTGCGTTCTTACTGTATCTCTGTACACCTCCGATTTCACACGTGGCCTGCTCCTCCAGATGTCGTATGTACACGTGTTCTTCTAGGCAACCGACAAGCACCGTACAGTCGCACCGTGCTGTGGGATAGACTGTGCCTAGGGCCTCATGCACAGAGCTGGTAGTTTATTACAGTCAATATTTTTGTGTACCATATATCACAACCGCCTATTGCAATACATCACCCCTACATTCTGCATCACACAGATCCCAAATATAGTTATGTTCATCATGCAGGGCTAGCCCAAAGCGCCATACAAGCGATGCTTTACACACTGGATGCAGTATAACGTTATTACGTATATTGACGTTTAGTAAATAAACACGGTAACATGCATTTTTATTATTTACTTCTTTACAGTCCCTTCATTGCTAAATGCATAGTGGCAAAGACAACGACATTGCTGGAAGAGAGTCTTCAGATCTAATAGAATATAATTCGGTTTTGTTATGGGCACTAAAGACGCAACTCATTCACGTAGCAATGATACAGCCATATTACTTATAAATAAACTACTAACAGTAATCTGCATTCCTTGGGGCACAATGCTCTCATGCGATGAGAAAGCTCTTCTGAGTATTGTATTTTCTATGTTTCTTTACTGGATGCCTTCCCTCAAATTCTTTATCTGCATTGGCATAGCAGGTTCACAGAAGTAGGTAAAGGGGGTACTCGCAGGAGGTGGATTCCACAATGACAGAGTTCTTTAGGTAAGGCTCTCTGCACACGAATATGCCCATAATCCCGATCCATGATTACGGGCACTATCAGCCGCCGACAGCCACTCACACTTGCAGGCCATGCTTCTATATAAAGTATGGGAGCACGGTCTTTAAAAAGCAAAAAAAAAAGTGGCCCTGTCCTATCTTTTGCTACGCTTTTCTACAGCACTGACACCTTCCCCTACATATACAGGAAGTTGTCCTTGGGCAATAGAAGTATTACACATTTTATATATATATATATACACACACACGCACACGCGCGCGCATCTACGGTCTTGTGCATGGGGCCTAAATCAGGAGACGATAGGACAGCAATGCTGGCATGTTTTGAGTCGTATTCTTGTCTAGGGAGTGAGCCATGACACTAATGTCTGCCTAACGACCATTCATTTCTTTTATATCGTTTTTTTAAATCCCGCTTAAGCTGGCACTATTAACCCCTTCCCTCTTTAGCCACTTTTGACCTTCCTGACAGAGCCTCATTTTTCAAATCTGACATGTGTCACTTTATGTGGTAATAACTCCGGAATGCTTTCACCTATGCAAGCGATTCTGAGATTGTTTTCTCGTGACACATTGGACTTTATGTTACTGGCAAAATTTGCTCGATATGTTCAGTATTTAATTGTGAAAAACACCAAAAATTAGCGAAAAATTGCAAAAATTAGCATTTTTCTCAATTTAAATGTATCTGCTTGTAAGACAGGCAGTTATACCACACAAAATTGTTGCTAATTAACATCACCCATATGTCTACTTTAGATTGGCATCGTTTTTTGAACATCCTTTTATTTTTCTATGACCTCACAAGGCTTAGAACTTTAGCAGCAATTTCTCACATTTTCAAGAAAATTTCAAAAGGCTATTTTTACAGGGGCCAGTTCAGTTGTGAAGTGGTTTTGAGGGCCTTATATATTAGAAACCCCAAAAAAGTCACCCCATTTTAAAAACTTCACCCCTCAAAGTATTCAAAACAGCATTTAGAAAATGTCTTAACCCTTTACACATTTCACAGGAATTAAAGCAAAGTAGAGGTGAAATTTACAAATTTCATATTTTTCTGCAGAAATACATTTTTAATACAATTTTTTTTATAAAACAGAAGGTTTTACCAGAGAAATGCAACTCAATATTTGTTGCCCAGTTTCTGCAGTTTTAGGAAATATCCCACATGTGGCCGTAGCGTGCTACTGGACTTAAGCACCGGCCTCAGAAGCAAAGGAGCACCTAGTGGATTTTGGGGCCTTATTTTTGTTAGAATATATTTTAGGCACCATGTCAGGTTTGAAGGGCTCTTGCGGTGCCAAAACAGTCAAAATCAACCAAAAGTGACCCCATCTGGGAAACTAGACACCTCAAGGAAATTATCTAGGGGTGTAGTGAGCATTTTGACCGCACAGGTTTTTTACAGAAATTATTGGAAGTAGGCCGTGAAAATTAAAATCAACATTTCTTCAAAGAAAATGTAGGTTTAGCGATTTTTTTTCTCATTTCCACAAGGACTAAAGGAGAAAAAGCACCGCAAAATTTGTAAAGCAATTTCTCCCGAGTAAAACAATACCTCACATGTGGTAATAAACGGTTGTTTGGAGACACGGCGTGGCTGAGAAGGGAAAGAGCGCTATTTGGCTTTTGGAGTTCACATTTAGCAGGAATGGTTTTCGGAGGCCATGTCACATTTACAAAGCCCCTGAGGGGATAAAACAGTGGAAACCCCCCACAAGTGACCCCATTTTGGAAACTACACCCATTGAGGAAATTATCTAGGGGTATAGTGAGCGATTTGACACCACAGTTTTTTTGCAGAAATTATTGGAAGTAGGCCCTGAAAATAATAATCTACATTTTTTCAAAGAAAATGTAGGTTTAGCTAATTTTTTCTCATTTCCAGAAGGACTGAAGGAGAAAAAGCACCACAAAATTTGTAAAGCAATTTCTCCCGAGTAAAACAATACCCCACATGTGGTAATAAACGGCTGTTTAGACACACGGCAGGGCTTAGAAGGGAAAGAGCACTATTTGGCTTTTTGAGATCACATTTAGCAGGAATGGTTTGCGGAGGCCAGGTCACATTTGCAAAGCCCCTGAGGGGACAAAACAATGAAAACGCCCAAAAAGGGACTCCATTTAGGAAACTACACCTCTTGAGGAATGCATCTAGGGGTGTAGTGAGCATTTTGACCCCACAGATGTTTCATAGAATTTATTAGAATTAGGCAGTGAAAATAAAAACAATCCTTTTTCTTCAATAAGACGTAGCTTTAGCGCAAATTTTTTCATTTTCTCAACAAATAAAGGAAAAAAAGAACCCAACATTTGTAAAGCTATTTCTCCCGAGTACGGCAATACCCTATATGTGGTCATAAACTGCTGTTTGGGCAAACCGCAGGGCTCAGATGGGAAGGACCGCCATTTGGAGTGCAGATGTTGCTGGATTGGTTTCTGGGCACCTGTGGGCCCAAAACAGTGGAAACCCCCCAGAAGTGACCCCATTTTGGAAACTACACCCCTCAATGCATTTACCAAGGGGTGTAGTAAGCATTTTAACCCTGCAGGTGTTTTGTAGAAATTAGTGTGCGCTCAATGTTGCAGAGTGAAAATGGGATTTTTTTCCATAGATATGCCAATATGTGGTGCCCGGCTTGTGCCACCATAACAAGACAGCTCTCTAATTATTATGCGGTGTTTCCCGGTTTTAGAAACACCCTACATGGGGCACTAATCTTTTGTCTGGACATATGACAGGGCTCAGAAGTGAAGAGTACCATGCGGAGTGGAGGCCTAATTTGGCGATTTACAAAGTATTGGTTCACAACTGCAGAGGCTCAGATGTGAAATAATAAAAAGAAACCCCTGATAAGTGACCCCCACTATGGAACTGCACCCCTCAAGGCATTTATTAAGGGGTGTAGTGAGCATTTTCAACCCACAGGTCTTTTCCATAAATGAATGCGCTGTGGATGGTGCAAATTAAAAATGTATATTTTTCCCTAGATATGCCATTCAGTGGCAAATATGTCATGCCCAGCTTATGACGCTGGAGACACACACCCCAAAAATTGTTAAAAGGGTTCTCCCGGGTATGACGATGCCATATATGTCGAAGGAAACTGCTGTTTGGGGACGCTGCAGGGTTCAGGGCCGAGGGAGCACCATTTGGCTTTTGGAGAGCGGATTTTGCTTGGTACTATATTTGTTTGAGTATTGCTGGTGTTTTATAATGTGGGGGTACATGTAAGCGGGGCGGAGTATATAAGGGGCATAGTCAGGTGGTATAAAAAAAAATAAAATAATCCATAGATGTGTGTTACGCTGTGAAGCAATCGTTTCTGCACAGGCCGGTGTCGCACTGATAAATGGTGTCATTTCTTATCCCCCTTTTGGTCCACACTCCGCGCCTTTGTAGTTTGGGGAATTTTGCTGGGAAGTGTTGTCCTGGTATAATACGGGCACCGTCGCTTCCAGCGGATATGTTTGGGCTCTCCCCTTCCTGGTTCCCTAATTTTAGGTCCTTGATAAATCGCCTCTTGAAACTGAAGAAATGTTCCCCTCGGGCACAACTGCATATTTTTTTATTTCCTGACTTATTGGAGCCATAACTAATTTTATTTTTCATAGACGTAGCGGTATGAGGGCTGGTTTGTTGCGGGACGAGCTGTAGTTATTATTGGTACCATTTTGGGGTACATGTGACTTTTTGATCACCTTTTATCCTATTTTTTGGGATGCCAGGTAAACAAAAAAACGCAATTCTGGCACAGCTTTTTTTGTTTTTTTTATACAGCGTTCACCACGCATTATAAACTACATGTTAACTTTATTCTGCGGGTCCGTACGATTCCGGCGATACCTAATTTATAGCACTTTTTTATGTTTTACAACTTTTTGCACAATAAAATAACTTTTGTAAAAAGAATGTATTTTTTCTGTCGCCAAGTTGTGAGAACCATAACTTTTTAATTTTTTTGTCGACGGACGTGTATGAGGGCTTGTTTTTTGCGGGACGAGCTATAGTTTTTATAGGTACCATTTTTGGATACGTGCGACTTTTTATTGTAATATTTGTAGGGCAAAGTGACCAAAAAACAGAAACTCTGGTAACGTTTTTTACGGCGTTTTTTTACGCTGTTCACCGCGTGCAATAAATAATATAATATTTTGATACCTCAGGTCGTTACGGTCGTGGCGATACTAAATACATATGGTTTATTATTATTTTTCAATAGTAAAGGACTTGATAAGAGTAAAAGGGGGATTGTGTTTTATTTGATTACTTGAAACTTTTATTGTTTTCAAACTTTTATTTTTTGCACTTTTTTTTACACTTTTTTATACTTTTTTTACACTTTTTCTCAAGTCCCACTAGGGGACTTGAAGGTCCAACGGTCAGATTTATTTTTTTCTAATACATTGCACTACCTATGTAGTGCAATGTATTAGATCTGTCAGTCATTCACTGACAGCAAGCCGTTTAGGCTTCGCCTCCCGGCGGGGCCTAAATCGGCTTCCGTAATGGCAGAGCAGGAGACCATTGTGTCTCCTGTTGCCATAACAGCAGTCGCCAGTCCCGATTGCCTGTCAGGGCTGGCGATCTGCTAGTAACCGCTACGATGCAGCAATCGCTTTCGATTGCTGCATCGAAGGGGTTAATGGCAGGGATCGGAGCTAGCTCCGGTTCCTGCCGTTACAGGTGGATGTCAGCTGTACAGTACAGCTGACCTCCACCGCTGATGACGCCGGATCAGCTCCTGACCCGGCGCCATCTTGCCGGCAGCTACGGAAGCCGATCAGGCTCCGCCGCCGGGCGGATCTTGACCGGCTTCGGTGCTAGGCAGACCGGGAGGCCAGTATTAGGCCTCCGGTTGCCATTGCAGCCACCGGAACCCCGGCAATTTCATTGCTGGGGCTCCGATGAGCTGCAAACACCTTAAGTGCAGCGATCGCGTTTGAGCGCTGCACTTAAGGGGTTAATGGCGGGGATCGAAGCTAATTTCGGTCCCCGCCGTTACAGTCGGATGTCAGCTGTAAGATACAGCTGAGATCCGGTGATGATGGCACCGGCTCAGCTTCTGAGCCGGTGCCAAACGTTTGACGTACATGTACGGCATTTTGCAGGAAGTCAATGCTTTCCATGACGTACATGTACGTCAAATGTCGGGAAGGGGTTAAAGTAGATCTGGTAAAATGGATTTAATTTATTTTTCGCTCAATAAAAGTTCCCTGGCAATGTTTTTTTTTCGGAGAGACAAAGTTCTCAAATGTTTAACCTACATGAAGTAATATTTACAAATTTTATAGTGTAGCGTATGCCATATTCATCGAACATGGCACAATCCAATTGAGAAATATAGCATAGCTACTGGGCTACATTATCACATTTCTATATGGGAAAAAAAAGTGGTAAATCTTTTGCTCACAAGTCACAACCTCCTTTTCTGACACTTAGGGCTCATGCACATGCCTGCATTGTACAGAGCCACAATAGGGCTTCCATATAGGTGCATGAGCCCTCCACTGTACCTCTGTATGTCTCAGATTTTATACAAAGGGCTATTTTTTTTCTATCAGGTTCATACAAAATCTGACAAAAAAAAATGGGGTCATGCTTTATCAGTCTCTATAGGTATGGAGGTGTTCTCCCTAGAAGCAATGCTTCTATGGGAGAATCTTTCTGTACAGAGTCTGACGGAGCTTGTACGGATCTATACTAAAGGAGCTGTATAAGTGCCGTGCACCGTCCGTTTTCACAAGCCCTTTCAGAAGACTTAAGAGTGCCAAAAAAGTGGCAGGGGCTTAATAAATGTGGTGCTCAGTCAGAATGATATTCTTTCAATGCGGTAGAAATGCAAAACTGAACTGCTTTGATAAATATGCACCATTGCCTTTATATAAATTTCCTACTATTCTATTAAACAAAATTCCCACTTTAGGCCGTGTTCCCACAAGTGATATACGCTGCATAAAAGCTGCACAGCGTATCCAACCTAGAACCTGCGGAAAGTAACGCTGGAAAACAAAAAAAACTTTCATACTTAACCCCTCCCTCTCTTCTGTATGTAATCCGGCCTCCTAAGATGCCGTTGCAGGCCATATGACGCTGCAACCTGCGATTGGTTGCAGCGGTCACATGGGATGAACCGTCATCCCAGGAGGCGAGACGGCAGGAAGGAGAGCGTACTGAGTAAGGCTGTGGTTACATCACCGTCGCTTTCCGCTGAAGGGTTCCGTCGGAGGTGTCTGTCAGGTTAACGCCTCAGCCGAAAGGCAAACGGAAACCTCAGCCTCCGTTTCCCTCACCAATGAACTCAATGGTAACTGAAACCTAGCTAATGGTTTCTGTCTGTCACCGTTGTGACAGGCTTCCGTCGTTTTGACGGAATAAATAGCGCAGTCGACTGCGCTATTGGTTCAGTCAAGAACAACGGAACTCTGTCACAATGGTGACAGACAGAAACCATTAGCTAGGTTTCCGTCACCATTGATATTAATGGTGAGGGAAACGGAAGCTTGGGTTTCCGTTTGCCTTTCCCTTGAGTGGGGTTAAGCCGACAGAATCCAACGGTGATATGAACAAGCCCTAAGGCTTTGTTGACACCCTGACGCAGATGTCAACGAAGCAGAAGTATGTTTGTTTTTTCCCCCCGAGTTGCAATTTTTTGCGACGGAACCGCTGCGATTCCGCCACAAAAGTCGCCACATATGGCTTTCTGTTTCGAACCTCCAACAGGACAGGAACGAAAACACAGCATAAATTGACATGCTGCGGATTTAAATTCCGCACCACAAGTCAATTTATTAAAGTTTACGCTGTAGTTTTTTCCGCAGCGCGGGGGTGAGATTTTCTAAATCACAGCCACTTTGCTGCTAATGTAAATACTGCAGAATTTCCACACAAGTCGGCAGCGGTTAATCTAGGTGGGAACCCGGACTTAGGGGAACTGAACTGAAAACAAGCATAGTGCTGAAGTGGCTGCTGCAGGATTTCAAAGATTTCCTGAGGTCCTTATGCTCGGCTGCATTTTATAAAGTCATGTATTTGGCTAATGGGCCTACAACTACAGACTCATAAAATCAGTCTCTGTGGACAACAGACAAAGTCCAAGTTAGTCGAGCTGCCTGCAAGAGATTCTTCACCATGGGATGATGAAAGACAATGGATAAGGTTTGAATATTGTTAAATGAAAATTACAACAACATAGAAAAAGACAACTTTTGAAAAACTAACAAGCAATACTAATTAAATATTTATTAAAAGGTCTCCCCTTTGCTGGAGATGCGGCACGGAGGATGGTACCCTCCTTCACACTTTTTGGCCTTGCACTCAACATCGTACTGGGATGGAGTCAAGAGAGTGATCCGTGAGGTGACGACACCGGCATCACTGCAATATTCCTATCAATATATACAAAAGTTCATTGCTTCACTTCTTGGCGACGGCGGCCCATCATTGCATTCCATTGGAATGGAAACAAACCTCTCCTCCATACTTGTCCCTTTGGACTTCCAGGGTCAATGACCTCATGCACATGGAGGATTTAACATCTTCCCTCACGGATTCACATAACAAATTCTACCAAACATGGTATCAGTGGATAGATTTTCAAAGCCCTGACTCTTACAGAGATATTCTTCATGAAACCTGCATCGAATACCCACCTGCCTAGTTGATATTTGCATTGTTGTGGCCCGTTTTACCACAACGGCTCTATTCTCACACCTATATAATGGTTTTATCCGATGCAAACATTCACCCCCCCCCCCCTTTTTTCTTTTGTAATTTTCCTCGCTTTTTCTGTTCTGGTCCGATTGTTTTGCTTTCAGATATATGGACTCTATAGTGCTTTGTTGTTCCTAAACAGAGTCTGTGCCATTGAAAGTGCCCTACGTATTCTGCAAAACTGTTCATTGTAACTACTTGTTTTGATCCTTTAATTCTTTTATTGTGAAATGTAACGTTTGGTCGCAAAAATAGACAATTTAAAAAAGTATTAAAAAGTATTTTTAAAATATACTTACCGTTTCAAAGTTGCAGAGGTCTTCGAATCCTGTCTAGTGTCACGTGACTCCGCCACAGTCGGAACTTCTCTTCCACTGACATCTCGTTCGGTCTTCTTCAACCTTGACTTCTAGACTACGTCATTTGGAAGAGAAGACCGGAAGAGGAGCTAGTCTTCTTCCCGTTGCGCCTGCACGTTCCAACCTAATTATATTTTTCACGCATGCGCCGTAACCTACAATATTTTGCACATGCGCATTTAAAGCAATTTCATTGCGCCTGCACTTTTAAATGCTATTAATTACACCTTCACAGAAAATGTTTTAAGCTATTTTGATTCCACTTGACTTCGGCCATACACCTGGGTTTGAGGCATGTTATTGGTTCAACGCCTCCTCAATCGCCGCCCCATTCTTTGATTACGCCCTAGTGTGAGCACTATTTTATTTTCGTTCATGTTATCCCTCAGTGTCATTATCACTGTAGACACCATCTTTGCTGGGTGCGCGGGCACTGAGGGATAACATGAACGAAAATAAAATAGGACTTAGGACTAGCATTCAGGTGTAATCTAAGAAAGAGCAGAGGGGTATTGAGGAGGCTAGGGTCCAATAGGATGCCTCGAACACAGATGTATGGCAGAAGTGAAGTGGAATCTAAAAGACTCAATTTTTTTGTGCAGGCGCAATGAACAGACTTAATGCGCAAATATTGTAAAAATCAGGATATAAACAATATAGAGTAAAACGGATTTAAATATATAAAATTGTGAAAACCAGCCAGGGGACAATAATATAACAAGACAGAAGCATTGCAATGATTTAAAAAATAAATAAATAGTGGAAAACCCCTTTAAGAATATAATTCAATAATTTGATGCCTTAGAGAGGCTCTGTCACCACATTGTGATCGGTGCTGTAATGTAGATTACATCAGTGTTTTTTTATTTAGAAAAACTATCATTTTTGACGAAGTTATGACCGATTTTAGCTTGTGGCCTATGTCTATTCAGAATCCTGACACTTCGCTAACGTTTCTGTGGGATTTCCAGCAAGGCAAGCGTAATCTCGTTTTAAATGACAGTTTACAGCATAATCTCGCAAGATTACGCTTGCTGTGCTGTAGTGTCGGGATTGTGTTAGCGAGGTGTCAGGATTCTGAATACACATCACGTCCTGGCTGGAGGTAATGTATATTCATTGTCCGGACACTGCAGTAACGTTAGGGTTTGTGTATGTGGCTGCCCATAGCGATATAGCTATATGCTGTGTAAATGAATGGGGAGAAGTGTATGATGCTGATTGGTCAGGGTCATACACTCCTCTCCACAACGCCCACTTGGCCAAAAAGTAAAACACGCCCAGTTGTTCATTAAGAAACTCATTAGGTCATAACTTAGTCAATGATGATTGTTTTTCTAAATAAAACACACTGCTGTAATCTACATTACAGCGCCGATCACATGTACAATATAGGCCACTTATAATGTGGTGACAGAGCCTCTTTGAACCAATCTTAAACCGGCCATACACCTAAGATATTTCCATCGTCCGTGTGGTTGTTTGTGTTGCTGGTGGGATTGTTTGCACAGACAAAACAAACCGATCAGGGCGTCAATTAAAAAAAAATAAGTGACTAAGGAATGGCACACAGTAGCAAATGATTGGCCAATGAAGACATACATAAGTCATTTTGGCCAACCATGGCCAATTTTTTTTTAGCCTGGCTGATCACATTATCAGAATTCTGCCATCGGAGACGAATACTCATTAGCATTAATTTTACAAGCGATGGTCACCCAAAAGTCGGCTGTTTCGGCCTATGTTTATAAGTAACGATCAAGTATAAAAGCAAGGAAAATTTTAAGCATGAAAAAGTCTTTAATGAAATAACATTTGTCTACAATCCTATAGTTTTGCAAAAGGAAAAAGATAAAATAAAAAAGTACAAAATAACTAGCATTTCCTTATGTACATTTTCTATGCATATTCCACATCTGAACAAAAACATATATACATACACATGGACATGCAAAACAGCTTATATACAAACAGTGGCACCAACTTAGATACAAAAAAATAGTGGGTAACATCTGCAATAATGTAGGAGATTTTCACAGTTCTGTAAAGAGAATTGTCACATTGAAAATGCAGTCCAATCTGTAGACAGCATTTTTTTTTAGAGCAGGAGGAGCGGAGCAGTTTGATGTATAGTTTTGTGGGAAAAACTTAGTATAACTTGTAATTTATTCGTTTAAACCCCTGCTTATTCTGGTTTGAAGAGTCCAGTGGGTGGTCCTAATCAGTGATTGACAGCTATCTTCATATGCACACTTATACAGGGAAGGCTGTCAATCATT
Organism: Rhinoderma darwinii; assembly: GCF_050947455.1. NCBI lineage: Eukaryota > Metazoa > Chordata > Amphibia > Anura > Rhinodermatidae > Rhinoderma > Rhinoderma darwinii. The sequence goes on along the minus strand of NC_134688.1, from coordinate 121,622,606 downwards.
GATTGAGACTGCACTCTGGGCAGAACGCGAAAAAGTATTAAAATGGACATGAACTTTTCAAACAACTTATGGTAATTAATAGTAGATCTGATATATATGAACTTTGTCATTTAAATTACTATAAGGCCTCATGCACACAAGCATGCTTTTACAGCTGCAATTTATCTGCATTTTTGCAGATAAATTGCGGACCTATTCTTTTCTATGTCGCCATGCACATAACAGTGGTTTACATGGATGGGTGCAGGGGCTACAAAAACTCAGGAAACGTGTCATTTAAGGTCCGGATTTCTGGACGTACCAATACTGGTGAATTGTTGTGGATCCGTGAGTCCTGATAACACACGGATGCACAACAAAGTTTTTTTGCAGTCCGAAGGACCGCAACGGACCCATGGTTTTGCAGACCACAAAATCAATGCGGTCGTGTGCATGAGGCGTTAACATTTTATCAATGCAAATTCTGTGAAGTTACTGCCACTAGGTGTCTCATTCCTGTAATCTGCTGTCCACCCCGTTTTCAAGCAAAACCTGTCTGAAGTTACAGGGCAGATTAGATGGACTGCAGGATGTGGGGAGGGGGTGTCTATGCTGAATCACCCGTCAGTCTTCACAGCCTTCCCATAGAAGTCTATGGAGGGAGAGAGGGGAGTAGGAGCAGAGAGAGGTGACACAGGCTGCCAGAGTTATGTCACCCCCAGTGCAGAATGCTCAGCTACACTGCTTGTTGCTGCAGTATGATGTCCTTCATTCTGCTTCTAAGTGTGTCCTACAGAGATAGTGGAGTAGGATGTTTGCGGTGTACGGTAGAGATGATAGCAGTTAGGTTAGGCTCCACCAACTAGCTCTGGGAAAACAGAATTAGAAAGCCTGCAGAGGTGAAAACTGCTAAAAATGTTATATCCAAATTATATAATGGCCAGAAATAACTAGTTATTCCTCGTGTACACATGACAGCTTTTTCTGAAGTCACCTGAAAAGTTATGCTTTAAATTAATAAATTACAAGTTATACTGAATCTTTTCTTACAAAATCATACATCAATCTGCTCAGCTCCTCCTGCTCTATAACATGCTGCCTGCAGATCAGACAGTATTTTCAACTTGTCAGGTTCCCTCTTAACTATACGTTTATGGTTTTCAGTAATAGAAACGGCAGGACTGAGATGTGTAGAATTGATACGGCCCCTTTTTTATCTATGTACCACGAGCTTTAAATGTAAACGCCTGTATGTTATCTATAGCCCAATTATATATTCTACCAACAATTTACCAAGACTAGACAAAACTTCAGCTTATAGGGATGTATGAAGTAGTCCAGGCGCCAGATACGTCATCACATTTTGGATGCTAGGCTTCCATGTTCCTTTGAGAGCCAGTCTGTAAATAAATGTTACGGTTCACTGCAATTAATAATTAGTCAGAGTCACTGCTACTACTAGAGGAATCTGTCGACATTACTTCCACATCATCTTCATTTTCTTTGTTGGGTCCTAAAGATTCCATTAAGAAATCATTGCTATGGTTTGGAGGAAGCATATTCATTGAAATATCATTTGACTGCCATGGATATTGTGGAGCAAGTACATCTAAAGAAAGAAAAAAAGACAAATATAAATCTCACATAGAATATTACAAGCGTTAAAGGCATCTCTACCTAGCCCGAAAAAATAAAAGACTAATAACTTTCCAGGTTAAGTAAAATGGTCGAACATATTCACACCCTTCCCCTTATCTTTTGATGAATACCTACGCAAGCTACATCCTTGAATCTCATGCTACAGGTTAGGACTTTAAAATTGAATTACTAGTAGTTAATTTTTGTAACATTAATGGGTCTCTCAGTGTCATAAAAATATGTGGTATTCAACATAAAATGATCATAAGAGATTGTCAAAGCTCAGCTGTTTGATTTACAGACGTCTCCGCTTCCTGATTTAGAAGCTGAAAGTGTTTAGTCATGTTGAAGATCGTGATGGAGGGGCTTGTCTCTACCTCAGTCCTCGGCCAGTCACAGTAGTGTAAGTTACTTCTCATACCCCAGCATCAATGAACCATTAAACTAGGACATTACAGTGAGAAGGGCCCTGGATGGTAAGGCTTATTTTTAGGCCAGATTCACACGAACGTGTTCGGTCCGTGATATAGGGTCCATATCTCGGCCGCATTTCCCAGACAGCTCACACTGCAGGGAGCCGGGCTCCTAGCATCATAGTTATCTATGACGCTAGGAGTCCCTGCCTCTCCACGGAACTACAGTCCTGTACTGAAAACATGATTACAGTACTGGATAGTTTTCCCACAGCGAGGCAGTGAAACCTAGGGTCATCGATAACTATGATGCTAGGAGCCCGGCTCCCTGCAGTGTGTTCGGTCTGGGAAATGCGTCCGAGATGGGAACCATATATCACGGACCGAACACGCTGGTGTGAATCCGGCCTTAGTGTCTGTATATCATTGATCCTTCAGTCCACTTGTAGTTAAAGAGTCTCTGTCACCCCATTATAAGTGCCCTATCTCCTACATAAAGGTGATGGGCGCTGTAATGTAGGTGACAGCAGTGCTTTTTAGGGCCTGTTCACATCACCGTTCGCTTTCCGTTCCGGGGTTCCGTCGGACGTTTCCGTCGGGTGAACAAAGCAACGGAAAGTGAAAGAACAGCTTCCGTTTCAGTCACCATTGATCTCAATGGTGACGGAAACATCGCTAATGCTTTTCCTTCTGCACCATTGCGGCAGGTTTCCGGTTTTCCGACTGAATCAATAGCGGAGTCGATTGCGCTATTGATTCTGTCGGAAAACCGGAAACCTGCCGGAATGGTGATGAACGGAAAGCATTAGCGATGTTTCCGTCACCATTGAGATCAATGGTGACTGAAACGGAAGCTGTTCTTTCACTTTCCGTTGCTTTGTTCACCCGACGGAAACGTCCGACGGAACCCCGGAACGGAAAGCGAACGGTGATGTGAACAGGCCCTTATTTAGAAAAACGATCTATTTTCACCACGTTAGGAGCGATTTTTGCTTTATGCTAGTTTCCTAATGCCCAAGTGGGCGTGTTTTTACTTTAGACCAAGTGGTTGTTGTACAGAGGAGTGTATGACGCTGACCAATCAGCGTCATGCACTTCTCTCCATTCATTTAGTCAGCGCATAATGACACTGCGTTATTCACTATGTGCTGTCTTATACTGACATATTTACGTTACTAAAGTGTTTAAACAGTGAATAGACATTCCTTCCAGCCAGGACGGGATATCCATTCACCACCCAGATACTTCGTTAACGTTTCTGTGGTACTTACAGCAGAGCAAGCGTAATCTCCCGGCCGTTTTGCATCCGTTCCGTGTTGCCGTTTTTAACGTCCGATTTTGACCTGTTTTGCATCAGTTTTTTTCCCGGTCCGTTTTAAAATCAGATGAATTTCATTTGTAAATTTTTTGCCACACACTTCCCTATGTAGATACTGCCACAGCCCCCTTGTACGTAGTCACCCCCATAGATGGCACCTCCCCCCCTACTTTCCTATAGGGGATGGCTCCAGGAGAAGTCCCTCACTTCACTGTCCATATATGGACAGTGAAGTGAGGGACTTCTCCTGGATCGGAATCCCCGGCCACAGCAGTGGGGATTCCGCTTCAGAAGTCCCTGACGTCCAAATCTATTGCACAGTCGTGAGTGACGTCATCACACCGCGCTCTCTCAGTGTGTTTGAATGTTATAGCACGCTGAGAACCACACCACACGCCATTCCCGGCCTCCAGAAACCAGTCTCCGTACAATTGGTAGTGTCTAAATCCTGGTGCTTTGAAAGATAATCCATATATAGTCTATTGCAAAGTTAATTGAAGTTATTTGAGCAAAATATTTGTATGCCTTGTGCGCGCACACACACACACACACACACACACACACACACACACACATAATGTGATTATTTGTTACTTAGCTGTTTCTGTACCTCCCACAAACCTAAAACCTGCTAAATCCAAATAAATATTTAAATAAAATCATTTAAATAGTGATTATCACGAAGTCCAACAAAAGTTTACTGCCATGTGTGTGAACATAAATTATTTCCAGCTGCAAATTGCAAGTTCTATAAATATTCCCACAAAATCAAGCAGCCCACATTCAGAAGTGTTCACACAGCTAAAAAATCAGCTTTGCAAGGTTTTTTTTTTGTAAAGAAATAACACAAATTACCTGGAAGTCTGCCAGCTGCCAAGGCATCCCCTGGTAAATGTCCATTGACACCATTTGTAGGAAGATTACTCATTTGTCCCAACAAACCACTCCTCATTTCAAGATCTGTGGGGTAGGGGCGACGAGGATCCCCTTAAATAAACAAGAGAAATACGTCTGTTATTTAAGAAAAATACAATAGATTTTAGTTCAATATAACTAAATTAAGTTATTGCTAATACAGTCAGTTCTGCAGGTGCCCAGTTTTAGATTAATACTACAACCAAATTAAAGTAAAAAAATACTAGACAAAAAAAAAAAAAAAAAAAAAGAAAGAGAATGAAAATAAAAACATACAATGAGGTATAGGGAATAGAATGTGACCAAAGAGCCAATGCATTAGTTAAATGGGTAATTTCCAGCTCTTTGGGCATATCTATCGGCTGTGTTATAAATTCCTAATAAACCCGGGTCCCACCTCTGGGACTTTCACCTATCAGGAGACCGGTGGTCCCATGACCCCCAGTCACTGATTCACACTTTCCCTATTGAAGTCAATGAACAGGTGGCTGCACTTGCATGCATGCGGTCTTCTCTGTTGAAGTCAATGGAAGTCTTGGAAAGAGCTGAGCAAGCAGATGTATAGAATAAACAGGGAAACTAGAGAGAGCACACAAAGGTTTCCAGATCTCATTCACTTCAATAGAAAGTGGCTGCAGCCATTTCACTGCTGACTGGCTGCGGAATCAGTGTGGTGCCATTTACAAAAAAACAACAACCCTATCGATTAGACCTTTATGACATGTTGATTAGACAAGTCTTCTGTGGAACATTTAGGAGTTCCTAATAAGGTCGGATTCTCACGAGCGCGTTTGGCCTGTGATATATGGTCCGTATTTCGGTTGCATTTCCCGGACCGAGCACACTGCTGGAAGCCGGGATCCTAGCATTATAGTTATCTACGGAAAACTGTCCCGTACTGTAATGTTTTCAGTACGGGACAGTAGTTCCATGGGGAGGCTCCCTGCAGAGTGTTCGGTCCGGGAAATAAGGCCGACATACCGACTTTTCAAATCAATGGCCTAACATGTAATACAGGGATGAGCTAGGTCTGCCACAACCGCTCTTTGTTAGGGAACGAACACAGGTAGAAGTTTTGTGATGTGCAGATTTCTACGGCGGATTCAGTGGATTTCACTCATACATTTCAAAATCCAGAACATGCTCCGATTCCTGTGCAGAAACGTTTCCGTAGCATGTGGATGAGATTTGTTCAAATTGCTGGTAATACAAGCTGTTGCAGACTTTCTGTACACAGATCCACACAGAAAACCTGCAGCATTTCTGTCCCGTGCGCAGGCTTTAGTATCTACTCTCCGGCTCATAGAGGGGAGGGGGTTCATAAGCAGGGAAAACTACTATCGTCCATATGCCTTAATAGGGCACATGGAAAGAGGGGGTCTTGAGGTTTAGAAAGGTGCACCAAACACACGGATACACATTTTTATTTAAAAACCAAAAAACAAAACACCATTTCAAAAGGTGCACATATCCTTTAACCCCTTCCCGCCGCAGCCCTTTTTCAGCTTTTCATTTTCGTTTTTTCCTGCCCACCTTCCAAAAGCCATAACGTCTTTATTTTTCCGTCGATATAGTACTATGATGTACTTGATTTTTGCGGGACGAGTTGTAGTTTTTTGTAGCACCATTTATTTTGCCATATAATGTACTAGGAAACGGGGGAAAAAATTATTTGTGGGGTAGAAAATGAAAAAAACAGCGATTCCTCCATGATTTCTTGCGCACCGTTTTTACGGAATTCACTGTGCAATTAAAACGACATGTAAACTTTATTCTGTGGGTCAATACGATTACGGCGATAACAAATATATATAGTTTTTTCCACTACTTTACTACTTTTACAAGTAAAAACCTAAGTGTAAAAAAGAACATTTATTTTGTGTCGCCAAATTCCGAGAGCCGTAACTTTTATATTTTTCCGTCGATTAAGTGGTATGAGGGCTTATTTTTTGCGAGATAAGCTGTAGTTTTTAATAATACCATTTTGGTGTACATGCGACGTTTTGATAACTTTTTATTTATTTTTTTGTGGGAGATGAGGTGACCACAAGAAATAGACATTCTGCCGGTTACAATTTATTTTTTTTACGGCGTTCACCGTGCGGGTTAAATAATTATATATTGTAATAGTTCAGACTTTTACGGACGCGGCGAAAACCAATTATGTATATTTTTTTTTTTTTTTTACTATGCTCTAGGTGGAAAATGGGAAAAGGTTTTTTTTTTTTAAATATAAATACATATACATATATATATATATATATATATATACATATATATATATATATATACACACACACATAAATTTTTTTTTTACACAAAAAAAAATAAAAAAAATATATATTTAAAGAGACTCTGTCACCACATTATAAGTGTCCTATCTCCTACATAAGGAGGTGGGCGCTATAATGTAGGTGACAGTAATGCTTTTTATTTAAAAAAACAATCTTTTTTTAACACATTATTAGAGATTTTAGATTTATGCTAATGAGTTGCTTAATGCCCAAGTGGGCGTGTTTTTACTTTAGACCAAGTGGGCGTTGTACAGAGGAGTACATGACACTGACCAATCAGTGACCAATCAGCGTCATGCACTCCTCTCCATTCATTTAGTCAGCGCATAGGTATCCTGCTAGATCCTTATGTGCTGTCTTATACTAACACAATAACAATACTGAAGTGTTTAGACAGTGAATAGACATTCCACGGGATGTCTATTCACAATCTGTGCACTTCGTTACTCTGTCTGTGGTAGTTACAGCAGAGGAAGCGTGATCTCGCGGGATTTTTTATTTATTTGTCAGCCTAGGGGACTTCAACCAGCGATAGTTAGATCGCTTGCACGATATACTGCAATACTAATGTTTTGCATTATATCGTGATTCTGACAGGCACCCATTAAGCTTACATGTGTACAAATACGGCGGACCAGGGGGCCTTCATTAGGCCCCCGTGCAGCGATAGCAACCATCGCCCCCCCCCCCCCGCGATTGCGTTGCAGGGGGGGGGGGGACGCGATAAGCTATTAGAGGGGGTCGCCCCCTCTTTCTAACGATTTAAATGCTGCGGTCGTTATTGACCATTTAACAAGTAAAACTAGCGGGATCGCGCTCAAGCACGATGCCGCTCGTTACTCTGAAGTGTCGGCTGTAACAAACAGCCGACACACACATCGTATGGAGCGGGTTCACTCCGTGAGCCCGCTCCATACTTCCCCTACCCGACTTTGGCGTATGGATACGTCAAATGTCGGGAAGGGGTTAAAGACAAAAAAATCAATCTTAATTTGTGAACAACATCATCATCATAAATATAACCCCGCAATTTGCAGTATTAACTCCCCACTTTTTCGGAGGTGCACATGTATGCAGTGCTGTCTATCTACTCACCAATTGGAAATGACATTAAAAAGGAAAAACATTCCATTATTTATTCTTAATTTCAACTGCATAATGAAGATGTACAATGAACAACAAGAAGAATAAATCAAAAGTATCTGGTTACCTGGTACCCATGTCAAAGGAGCACATACTGCATTGCTAGCACTAATCCGATGGGCATACTTAATCAATTCTTCAGACGAGATTGAACCTTCACGTGACAAAACAAAATGTGTAAAATAAACTTCACAGCTAAAGATCTTCTAATACAAATGTAATACATTGGTGTCTATTTAACAAGTACTTTTTTTAAAATTTGTACAACACACCTTACCAATTACTGGGCTAATCTCAAATCGCCAATCCTGGTTTACAAACGATACGTAATGACATGATGTATCTACAATGTCATGTCACATGACTGCAGTGGCCAATCAGGACCCCCCCAACGTTCATGTTTCGTCCAAGGAAGCGTCACATCATGCAGCGGTGATCAGCTACCACAGGACATCATGTTATATACAGCTTGTAAACAAGGACTGGGAGCTGTGGGATTTAGCAGTCTGGAAATATTGCAGAACAAGTAAAGTAAGTATACGCCAATTTTTTATTTTTAACATTACCAGCATTAAATTTTTATATATATATATATATATATATATATATATATATATATATATATATATATATATATATATATATATATATATACTTTTGGGCCGCTGGGTTGCTCCCTCTGCAGGAGCGGTGCTGCTAGCCGCCATGCGGTGCTGCAACCGCTAGAGTAGGGACCCACTTTAAAGAGGTCGCCGTGAAGTGGCAAGTGGGCTTATACAGTTTGATCAAAATGTTTACAAAGAACCTCATGTTCATGTTTCTAAATTATGCCTAGCGGCTCAGATCAACGTATATACTGTGGATTGTGCGGTCCATGTCTAGTTTCTCACAATGCTGATATATATAAAGAAACATGATTGAAAATGAGTTATCCAGGATTAGAAAAACAAGGCTACTTTCTTTCAGAAACAGTGATATATCTGTCCATGGATTGTTTTATGGGATTGCAACTCAGCTCTGCTGAGGAGCTAATTGGGCTAAGCCCTTATTCACACGACTGTTTTTCCCGGCCGGGTGACGGCCGTTCCTACTGCAGCCGGGTGACGGACGATTTATGAACAATAGACCCCTAATGGGGCTATTCACACGGCCGCCCGGCTCCCATAGAAGTCTATGGGGCCAGGTAATACACGGCCATCACCGGAATGTGTCCCGAGTGATGGCCATGTATTCCGTCGTTCGCGCTCTCTCTCTCCTCCTCCGGCCGGGGTTTGGGCATTCCGCTACAGGAGAAAAGTGAGTGACTACACTGTCCATATATGGACATAGCGACGTCACTCACTTCTGAATCGGAATCCCCAACACCTTGGCCGGGGATTCCTCTCCAGGAGAAGTCGTTGACTAAACTGTCCATATGTGGACATTGAAGTCAGTGACTTCTCCTGGAAGGGGGGGGGGCTGGGTGGCATCACCTGCAGGGGGCTGGATGGCATTATCTATAGAGGGCTGTGTGTGGCAACAAATTTAAATGAAATTCATCCGATTTTAAAATGGACAGTGAAAAAAGCAGATGCAAAACGGGTTCAAATCGGCCGACACTCGGACCCGGACGTGTGAATGAGGCGTAAGCCACAATACCACATTGTTTCTGAAAGAAAGCAGCCACCTCCTTCCAATCCTGCACAACCCCTTTAATGTTTCTTAAATGTCTCCCCAGCAGCTGTGAAGAACAGTCTGACAAGGACATCACATCCCAGTGCAGAAAGTGCACCAACTACTTCAATGTGTAGAGACCTGGAGATCTTTTTCTCCACAAACTACTAAAACAAAAAAAACAAAAAAAGGTTCAAATCATCGTCATTTTACCCGAAGATATTTTATCCAATGAATAACACATTTAGAGTAACTAGATCACACTTTTCCTGCAAATAGGTAAAAAGTCAAGCTCATACAAAGGATTACGTAGAACCTAGAGTTCTATATAGTGAGCAGATGTTCATGGAAGATAATAATAATAATAATAATAATAATAATAATCTTTATTTATATAGCGCCAACATATTACGCAGCACTTTACAATTTAGAGGGAACATGAAACAAACAATATCAGACATTACATAGTGACAAAGTTCATTTACAATTCAAACCTGGGGAGTGAGGACCCTGCTCGCAAGAGCTTACAATCTATGAGGACATAAGGGAGACACAAAGTGTAATAGTGTTTGTTCTGTACAATGGTCCGGCCATTTTTATACACATGCGGTGATAACATAAAGCTGCATGAGCCGGTCACCAGCCAGTATCCGTGTATGACGGACATGAAGAGAAGGAGTGTGAGGGAATCTTATTCTGATGACTAATCTAAATGGAGGGCCATGGAAAGGAGTCAGATTAGGGAATGTTATAGGCCTGTCTAAATAGATGTGTTTTCAGGGCACGTTTAAAACTGAGGATATTGGGAATTAATCTGATTGTCTGGGGTAGCACATTCCAGAGGACGGGTGCAGCACGAGAGAAATCCTGGAGACGGTAGTGGGAGGTTCGGATTATGGAGGATTTTAATCTAAGGTCGTTGGCAGAACGTAGAGCCCGAGTAGGGTGGTAGACAGATGAGGGAGGAGATGTAAGGAGGTGCAGCACTGTGGAGAGCTTTGTGGGTGAGAGTAATAAGTTTGAATTTTATTCGGAAGGGGATGGGCAACCAGTGCAGTGACTGGCACAGGGTAGAGGCGTTGGTGTAGCGGTTGGTCATAAAGATGAGCCTGGCTGCTGCATTGAGGATAGATTGGAGAGGGGAGAGTTTAGTGAGGGGAAGACCGACTAGTAATGAGTTACAGTAGTCAAGACGAGAGTGAATCAGAGCAACAATGAGAGTTTTGGCAGTTTCCTCCGTAAGAAAAGAGCGGATTCTGGAAATGTTTTGAGGTGAAAATGACAGGAGCGTGAAAGTGATTGTATGTGAGGAGTAAAGGAAAGATCTGAGTCAAAAATAACCCCGAGACAGCGGGCGTGCTGCTTAGGAGTTATGATAGTGCCACACACAGAGATGGAGACATCAGGTTTAGGGAGGTTAGTAGATGGTGGGAACACAAGGAGCTCAGTTTTAGAAAGATTCAGTTTCAGATAGAGAGAGGACATGATGTTAGAGACAGCGGACAGACAATCACTGGTGTTCTGTATTAGAGCAGGGGTGATGTCACGGGAAGAGGTATATAATTGGGTGTCATCAGCGTAGAGATGGTACTGGAAGCCAAATCTGCTGATGGTTTGTCCAATAGGAGCTGTGTAGAGAGAAAAGAGGAGCGGACCTAGGACTGATCCCTGAGGAACCCCGATATCAAGGGGAAGAGGAGAAGAAGTGGAACCAGCAAATGACACACTGAATGAGCGGTCAGAGAGATAGGAGGAAAACCAAGAGAGAGCCACGTCCTTGAGGGCCAATAGAGTGGAGCATGTTAAGTAGGAGTTTGTGGTCTACAGTGTCAAAGGCTGCAGAGAGATCCAAAAGAATCAGGAGAGAGGATTTACCGTCCGATTTCGCCGCCAAGAGATCATTTGAGACTTTAGTAAGGGCAGTTTCTGTGGAGTGTAGAGTGCGGAAACCAGATTGTAAGGGGTCAAGAATGGAGTTAGCAGAGAGATAGCGGATAAGGCGAGAGTAGACCAAGCGTTCCAGGAGTTTGGAGATGAAGGGCAGATTAGAGACTGGTCGGTAGTTGGCAGCGCTGGATGGGTCAAGTGTTGGTTTTTTCAATAATGGGTTTATAATGGCATGTTTAAAAGCGGAGGGAAAGATACCAGAGGAAAGAGAGAGGTTAAATATTTTAGTCAGGTGACTAGTGACAGCTGGGGAGAGGGACTGGAGGAGGTGTGAGGGGACAGGATCACTAGGGCAGGTAGTAGGACGAGAAGAAGAGAGGAGCCTCGAGACTTCTTCAGTTATTGGGTCAAATGCTGAGAGTGAAGAAGAGGGAGTGCGGGGGGGAAGGGGATCGATGTTACTAGGGGACTGGGAGATAATATCATGCCGGATGTTGTCAATTTTAACTTTAAAATAATTGGCCAGGTCTTCAGCACTGAGATCTGTGATTGGCGTCTGCACTTTAGGACTAAGGAGGGAGTGAAAAGTATCAAAGAGGCGTTTTGGATTATTAGATAGTGTGGAGATGAGAGAAGTGAAGTAGACTTGTTTGGCGCGGTGAAGGGCAGAGTTGTAAGTTTTGAGCATAAATTTGTAATGGAGGAAATCTGCATCCAAATGCGATTTTCTCCACAGTCGTTCGGCACATCTCAAGCACCGCTGAAGAAAGCGGGATTGAGGCGTGTGCCAGGGTTGTCGTCGTCTTTGTCGGGTGGTTCGGAGTGTAGTGGGGGCTGCTTCATCCAATGCATTTTTGAGAGTGTTATTATAAAGTTTGGCAGCCAGATTGGGACAGGAGAGGGAAGAGATAGGGGACAATGAGGACTGTAGACTGTCTATGAGTTTCACAGTGTTAATGGCATGTAGATTTTTGTATGTCTGATACGTAGGGATGACCTGAGGAGGCAGAGAATATTTGATAGTAAAGCAGAGAAGATTGTGGTCAGAAAGCGGGAGAGGAGCGTTAATAAAGTCAGAAACTGAGCAGAGCCGGAAGAAGACCAGGTCAAGTGAATGCCCCTCTTCATGTGTAGGAGAGTTAGTAAGTTGTGACAGACCGAGGGACGAGGTTAAAGATAGAAACTGGGAGGCAGATGAGGAGATTGGGTTATCAATGGGGATGTTGAAGTCACCCATGATGAGAGTGGGTGTTTCAGAGGATAGAAACTGTGGAAGCCAGGCAGCAAAATGATCCAGGAATTGGCGGGGTGAGCCCGGTGGGCGGTAGACAACTGCCACTCGGAGGGGAAAAGGGTGAAAGAGTCTGAGGGTGTGGACTTCAAAAGAGGGAAATGTGAGTGAGGGGACCGGGGGAATGACCTGGAAAGTGCAGTGTGGGGAAAGAAGTATACCTACTCCTCCACCCTGCCTGTTCTCAGTTCTGGGGGCATGAGAGAACTGGAGACCACCATAAGATAGAGCAGCAGGGGAAGCAGTGTCAGACAGGTGTAGCCATGTTTCTGTAAGAGCCAGAAGGTTGAGAGAGTTAGAAAGGAATAAGTCATGAATAAAGGTGAGTTTGTTGCACACGGACCGAGAGTTCCAGAGAGCACAGTTAAAAGAGACAGGAGAAGACATACAAGGAATGGCAAGAAGATTTGCAGGGTTTCTATGTGTGGCAGGTATGTGGTTGAGCTTGGCAGAAGAAAAGGGAGGGCCAGGGTTGGGAGAGATGTCCCCTGCAGCGAGTAGCAGGAGAATGGAGAGAGACAGCAGATGGTTCTGTGATTTATGAGAGCGTTTTTTATGTTGGGCAGTGGGATGAGATGGGTTAAGTTGACTGAGGAAAGTGAATAGTGAATGGGAGCTGTACATGGGCGAGGCAAGGAGAGAGGGACTGATGTAGACTGTTTTTGGGCAAGTCTTAAATGGGCGATAGGATTGAAAACCAAGTGCAGCTATAATGATGAGAGCGGTGGCAAACATGTTTGTTTACAGATAGTTAGAAATCTAATATTGAGAGCGTGGGCTAGTTTGTCTGGTTTGGTAATGCAGCTTACCTGTCACTGACCCTGTGCAACTGCCATGTATAACTGCCATGTATAACTGCCATGTATAACTGCCATGTATAACTGCCATGTATAACTGCCATGTATAACTGCCATGTATAACTGCCATGTATAACTGCCATGTATAACTGCCATGTATAACTGCCATGTATAACTGCCAGGACACTTTGACAGTATGACACTTAGCCAGAGATGACTTCTGCCGTCGTGCCCCCCTGCACGAGTGCCTTCCCCATATGCTACATCTAAATTTATAGGGAGTAGATGCTCAGATCTAGGCCTAATTAAGCTCGTTCAGCTATTAATCAAATCAACTAGACACATGAGGTGAAAAGCTATGCAGAGATAAACAAACAAACTAGCAGGTCTGGATGATCATAAAACTTAACGACGATCAAACACTTTGACAAAACTTTGAGATAACATTAGACTATATAGCAAGACAGGAAAGCAGAGTACCATAAAATAAAAGTTTCAGCTTTTTGAAATGCAGCTACAGCAGAGATAATACAAAGCGGTCAAGTAATTGTAAACAGTCATCCGCTTCATTGAAGAGAAATGGCACATGGTAACACATTAGTTCCGGAGTTAAACCTAATAGACTAGTTACATGGACCCGAATGTAAAAGTTTGTAAACTGACCTTTTCTTGCTTTTTCAATTGATTTCAGTTTTTCCTTCGCTTGGTAAACTGCTGTTGCCTGAAGTAGAAAAACAACGCCCTCTTTAAAATTGTATCATCCAAGAACTGCGCTATTGATTTCTTCGGAAAACCGGAAACCTGCCGGAATGGTGACGAACGGAAAGCATTAGCGATGTTTCCGTCACCATTTAGATCAATGCTGACTGAAACGGAAGCTGTGCTTTCACTTTCCGTTGCGGGGTTCACCCTACGGAAACCTCCGACGGAACCCCGGAACGGAGAGCGAACTGTGATGTGAACAGGCCCTAACTTACATTTCGTAGGTTAGCAGGAAGCAGATGGATGGCAATATTACTGCAGGATCAGTCTACACAGAATTCATTTGTAGGTCTGTTACTATCGAGACATACACTTCATGCATGATGAACAGAATACAGTTAAAATAGAGAAGAGCTCTCAGTATTAGCTGCTTCCTCCAGCATTTGGACCGGAAAGCAGCAAAACTGCATACGGGTGACCCCCGTTGTGGAGATAGGTACGGGTCCCAAAGTTGGGACCAGCATCTTCCCGGCATTTGGGGCATATCCAAGCATAAGACATCAATATTTAAGTCCGGAATACCCCTTTAAGGATCTATAGCAAAAATTCCTCTTGAGGACCCTTTATTGCTTCCAATTTAGCCCTGATGTACATCACCAAATTTAATTAAACAAATGGAAAGGGAAAGAAATGGCAAAAAGAAGGGCAAGAAGATCACCTGATCTATTATATTGAATTATTAAAATTCAGTAAAATTACCGGTTTAGGTATAATATACAAAAAAGGGAATGGGGTGAATGGTCCCTCATTAAAGTACACCCCATATAATAGACAAACCCATTCAACCTATATATGATAAGATGGTAGAATGGGGGTGAAGGGAAAACGATGCAAGCATCAGTATCAGATGGCTAGAGTGGAGTGCACAGAGGGGCAAACAGTATGGTAATGTATATGTCCCCAGGGCACACCATTATATTGTCCTCTGGTACTAATTAATGCCTGTGGAATGAGTCTAAATAAGAGTCTGGCCTGTTGCTCGGCAACGTGCTCTCCACGTGTGCTGGAGAGAAAGGCAGCGTTCTTCAAGCTGCCCTTAATGCCAAGGAGTTACATGCACAGATGCAGGAGTGATAGCAACCCTAAGCTGAACACCAGCACAGCAGATCACAATGCTTCAGCAGCCTGTGAGCAGTGAGTTAAACAGCTGACACGCTGCTTGGGTTTCAGGCGTCTGGCTTGTTGCTTGGCAACCTGTTCTCCACGAGTGCTGGAGAGAGGTGCAGTGTTCTCTTTGCTGCTCTCAGTGTTTCCTATGTTGCCAAACACTCACAAATATAAAGTGTCACTGACATTGACTATTACATCAACACTGGTTAATTTTGCTGTGGAAAATACTTGTCAGATTTCTACCATTGACAAGGTTGCTGATAATAAAATAAATAAGGCACCTGTCAATGTTTAGCACTGACAATTACATTGGTCTGCTATGTGTGACACACTTTGCTACATTCAAGTGTGCAGCTGGCTACTTTAGCTTTATACAGACTCATTCCACAGGTATTAATTAGTACCAGAGGACAATATAATGGTGTGCCCTGGGGACATATACATTATCACATTGTTTGCCCCTCTGTGCACTCCACTCTAGCCATCTGATACTGACGCATGCATCGTTTTCCCTTCACCCCCATTCTACCATCTTATCATATATAGGTTGAATGGGTTTATCTATTATATGGGGTGTACTTTAATGAGGGACCATTCACCCCATTCCCTTTTTTGTATATTATACCTAAGCCGGTAATTTTACTGAATTTTAATAATTCAATATAATAGATCAGGTGATCTTCTTGCTTCTTGCCCTTCTTTTTCCCATTTCTTTCCCTTCCATTTCCATTTGTCCCTTTAAGGATCTATAGTGTACAGAGCACCTTGGGATCTTGTATTTGAAGGACCGAAGAGAATTAAACAGCCCTGGTACGTTATATGACGCTAGTAGGTCCAGGTTACTAATTATGAAAATTTTAGGTTATTTGTTTTTCTCATGTATATTTGCATCTATATTATTCTCAATATTTTCTTGCATTTTGCAGATTGAAATACAGAATTGGATTAGGGATGCCATACAGATGTAAAATACAGATCTGTTTTTCTCCTCAGGGTCTATTCACTAAAATGGGGGAAAAGTGTTAGATCTTATTCACATGTGTGTCAGATGTGAGCGCCCATGTTGAATCCATGTCGTTTAAAAAAAAAATAATAATAATGTGTGAATAGCCCCATTGACTTGTATGGTCAGTGTCCTGCCCATTGCTAAAACGAACAGCACACGTTTGTGTGAATAAGGCCTTACAGTGAGGCCTTGCAGGTTTGACACACTTACCAGAATGTGCTCAGCCTCCTTTAGCTGTTTCTGCAGTTGCTGGATATCACTGTCTCTTTTCTCAACTTCTTTTTCCAAGAGCTGCATTTCTTGGTGAACCTTGCCTTGACTGAAAGCCACTTTCATGAGCTCCTGAAACTCTCCATCCTTCTGAATTAATAACTCTAAAATCTGAAATGGGAGCAAACACAGAAGGGGAAAAACTCAATTCTCAAGTTTCTTTTGAGGAATCTCTTAAAAACAGACATATTTGCGAGTGGACTTGCAGATCAGGATTTTAGGCAAGGTTATATAATCATTCACTAGATTACTGCAATTTGTGTTAAAAAAATAAATAAAATAAAAAAGTGTTACCAGTTATTGAAGAATAATGCATTTCAGAAGTGCCTGATCTAAGCAAGATATATGGGCTCTCCAGGAATTACATATTGACAACCTACCCTTAGGATAGGTCATCAATATTAGATCAGTGGGGGTCCTAGTCCAAGCACCCATGCCGATTGATGGGGCCGTGGCATTAGTTGCCGCAGCCTTTTCAGTTTCCAGGCACAGCGCCAAACATTTCCACAGTGGATGTGCTTGAGATTGTAGTTCAGGTACCATACCAGGAACAGCCGCTACTGATGTGTACAGCGCTGTGCCGGGTAAACACTAAAGAGGCCACGACGACAAACACTGTGGACTCTTCCGTCCACTAGTTGGCGGGGCTGCCAGGAGTCCCACCGATCGGATATTGATGACCTATCCTAAGGATAGGTCACCAATATAAAATACTTTCTTTAATTATAAGCAAACTCAAAGCAATGGAAATTATAAGATCTGTGTTTTGTCAGTAAGGCTAGTGCTACAAGGACATATGCACCAGCAGCTACTATGGGGCCCCTGGAGAGAGGTGGCACAGACCAGGTTGGGTATACCCTTTGTGTTTGACTCCGGCCATAAAGTAGAGTTTTGATGCAGTTTTTGGTACAGGTTTTTGATCCGAAGTGGATCTAAAAGGAAGGAAAATTATAAAGAAAAGACTGATACATCTCCTTTCTTAGGTGTCCACCCCTGTGCACCAAAAACTGCATCAAAACTCTACGTGTGATTCTGGCCTACTGGGTGGAGACCCTACGCAGGAATCCCCTCGCCACATGTAATACAAAGAAAAGTGGGGGAATTGCCCAAGTTTTAACAAGTTGAAGCAGTGAGCCTCATTGAAATCTTTGCTATGGGGCTTCTTAACCTCTATGTACATTCCTGGCGACTCGGTCAACTGTCATCTTCATGTTACAACTGTATGTAATGATAATGCTTACCTATCAGGGATTAACCGCCCTGGTATCGAGTATTTGCCATAGAAAATATTTCAAACACCAGTATTTAAAACGGAATATCCTAGAGCTAGATTACTGAACTTCCATGAATAATCCTTCCTGATATTAAAGGGGCTCTGTCACCAGATTATAAATGCCCTATCTCCTACCTAATCTGATAGGCACTGTAATGTAGATAACAGCAGTTGTTTTTTTTTTTTTGTTGTTTTTTTAAAACACCTTTATTTTTGACCGAGTTCTGACTATTTTTCATTTTATGCTAATTTCTTCTAAATGGGTGTTTTTTTTACTTTTGCCCAAGTGGGTGTTTTTTTAAACTTTTGACCAAGTGGACGTTGTAAAGAGAAGCGTATGATTCTAACCAATCAGCGTCAAACTTCTCTTCATTCATCTCCAGCTTTAGTCACAGCACAGCGTGATCTTGCCAGAACATGCTGTGCTGTCACTCCCACAGTAACTTTACCGGAGAGTCGGGAGAATGAAAAGACATCGCCTCCTGGCTGAAGGTGATGTCCGGTCATTCTCCCGACACTCCGGTAAAGTTACTGTGGGAGTGACAGCACAGCATGATCTGGCAAGATCACGCTGTGCTGTGACTAAAGCTGGAGATGAATGAAGAGAAGCGTATGACGCTTATCAGATTAGGTAGGAGATTCAGCGCCTACCAGATTAGATAGGAGATAGGGCATTTATAAACTGGTGGCAGTGCCTCTAAGTTATGCAGTTTTGGCTTTACAAGGTAAACTTATCCACAGTTCTTCAATGTGATGCTGCTGGTATAAGATATCCCAATGTCACATCATCCCATGTACAAAAAAAAAAAAAAAAGAAGGAGGCATCAGGTCATCGTGGGGTTTTGTTTTTAAGGACTTGATACCTAGTTCTCTAGTCTTCGTTAGAATGTTTTGAAATACTTACTTGGTTTTCTTCTCCAGGTTGACTTAATTTCTGACTCCTAGAAAGTGCCAACAACTCTATCAGCTCTCTGAAAGACATTATAGAAAACAGCCACGTTAGAAAAGCATTGATGAGATAAAACCGCTAATGAAATCTATATTTGCACATGGACCAGAAGCGAGGAGAAGAGCAACCATATTACATTGTATGGACAAGCAAACTGTCATTTCCACATTGGAAGTTCTATTAGCACATTTTGAAATTCAAAAGTTTCACCAGATGGAGAATAAAAGATCCATTTGTTCATATTTTGTGTGTATATAGCAACATAGGAGCCACCATGGCAATCAGCTGATCTTATAGGGCACATGGACAGAGGATTGTCTATACAAGGTCAACAATTCCTTTAATATTTAACCCCTTCCCGACATTTATCGTAAGTATACGATAAAGCCAGTGCTTCACGCAAAATGTCATATACTTACGACAAATGCATGGCACTGGCTCAGAAGCTGAGTCGGTGCCATCACCCCCGGATGTCAGCTGTATCTTACAGCTAACATCCTGCTGTAATGGCGGGGACCGAAGTTAGCTTCGATCCCCGCCATTAACCCCTTAAATGCAGCGCCCAAAAGCAATCGCTGCATTTAATGTGCTTGCAGATCATCGGCACCCCAGCAATGAAATCACCGGGGTGTCGGTGGCTGCAATGGTAACCGGAGGCCTAATACTGGCCTCCCGGCCTGCCTAGCACCGAAAACTTTCAGCCCCGTCTGGAGGCGGGGCCTGAAAGGCTTCCGTAGCCACCGGCAAGATGTCGCCGCTCAGGAGCTGAGCCGGTGTCATCAGCTGACATCCACCTGTAATGGCCGGAAGCGGAGCTAGCTCCGATCCCTGCCATTAACCCCTTAGATGCAGCGATCGCTGCATCTTAGTGGTTGTCAGCAGATCGGCAGCCCTAATTGTACAATCGGGGCTGCGTACTGCTGCTATGGCAACAGGAGACCTAACAATGGCCTCCTGCTTTGCCATTACTGAAGCCGAAGTTGTAAAAAAAGTTGTAAAAAATATAATCACAGTTTCAAGTAATAAAATAAAACACAATCGCCATTTTTCCCTTATGAAGTCCTTGATTATTGAAAAAAATAAGCCATACATATTTGGTATCGCCGCGTCCGTAATGACCTGAGCTATAAAAATATTACGTTATTTATTCCACGCAGTGAACGGCGTACAAAAAAAACCCCGTAAAAAACAATGCCAGTATTTCTGGTTTTTGTCACTTTGCCGTACAAAAATTGAAATAAAAAGTGATCAAAACGTCGCAAGTATCCAAATATGGCATCTATAAAAACTATAGCTCGTCCCGCAAAAAACAAGCCCTCATACAGCTCCGTCGACGAAAAAATTAAAAAGTTATGGTTCTCACAACATGGCAACAGAAAAAATACATTCTTTTTACATAAGTAATTTTATTGTGCAAAAAGTTGTAAAACATAAAAAAGTGCTATAAATTTGGTATCGCCGGAATCGTACTGACCCGCAGAATAAAGTTAACATGTAATTTATAACACATGGTGAACGCCGTATAAAAAAAACTAACTATGCCAGAATTGCAGCTTTTTGGTCCCTTGCCTCCCAAAAAAAAATAGGATAAAAAGTGATCAAAAAGCCGCACGTATCCCAAAATGGTACCAATAATAACTGGAGCTCATCCCACAAAAAACAAAACAGTCCTCATACCACTACGTCTATGAGAAAATAAAATAAGTTAAAGAGGCTCTGTCACCAGATTTTGCAACCCCTATCTCCTATTGCAGCAGATCGGCGCTGCAGTGTAGATAAGAGTAACTTTGTTTTGGTTTTTTTTTAAACGAGCATTTTTGGCCAAGTTATGACCATTTTTATATTTATGTAAATGAGGCTTTCTAAAGTACAACTGGGCGTGTTTAAAGTTATGTACAAGTGGGCGTGTATTGTGTTCGTTACATCTGGGCGTTTTTACTTCTTTTACTAGCTGGGCGTTGTGTATAGAAGTATCATCCACTTCTCTTCACAACGCCCAGCTTCTGGCAGTGCAGACACAGCGTGTTCTCGAGAGATCACGCTGTGTCGTCACTCACTTCCTGCCCCAGGTCCTGCATCGTGTCGGACGAGCGAGGACATCGGCACCAGAGGCTACAGTTGATTCTGCAGCAGCATCAGCGTTTGCAGGTAAGTAGCTACATTGACTTACCTGCAAACGCCGATGCTGCAATAGGAGATAGGGGTTGCAAAATCTGGTGACAGAGCCTCTTTAAGGCTCCAATAAGTCAGGAAATAAAAATATGCGGTTGTCAAGCTCCAAGGGGAACATTTCTTCTGTTTCAAGAGGCGATTTATCAAGGCCCTAAAATTAGGGAACCAGGAAGGGTAGGGCCCAAACATATCTACTAGAAGCGAGGGTGACCGTATTATACCAGGACAATACTTCCCAGCAAAATTCCCCAAACTGCAAAGGTGCGGAGTGTGGACCAAAAGGGGGATAAGAAAGGACATTTATCAGTGTGACACCAGCCTGTGCAGAAAGGATAGTTCCACAGCGTAACACACATCTTTGGATTATTTTACCCCATTATTATCAGTGCGACACTGGCCTGCGCATAAAGGATTGTGTCACAGCGTAACACAAAGCAAAATCCCCCCTCCAAAAGTCAAATGGCGCTTCCCTCCCCTCTGAACCCTACAGCTTGCCCAAAAAGCAGTTTACTTCCACATCGCAATACCCAGGAGAACCCTTTTAACAATTTTTGGGGTGTGTGTCTCCAGTGGCACAAGCTGGGCACGACATATTTGCCACTGAGATGGCATATCTGGGGAAAAATATAAAAATTTACTTTGCACCATCCGCAGCGCATTAATTTATGGAAAAGACCTGTGGGGTGAAAATGCTCACTACACCCCTTAAGAGCCTTGAGGGGTGTAGTTTCCAAAATGGGGTCACTTCTCAGGGGTTTCTTTTATTATTTCACATCCCTGCAATTGTGAACCAATACTTTGTAAATCGCCAAATTAGGCCCCAATTTTGCATGGTACTCTTTTACTCCTGAGCCCCGTCAAATGTCCAAGCTAAAGATTAGGGTCACATTTAGGGTGTTTCTAAAACCGGGAAACACAGCATAATAATTAGAGCGCTGTCTTGTCATGATGGCACAAGCCGGGCATCACATATTGGCATATCTATGGAAAAAAAATTACATTTTCAGTCTGCAACATCGAGTGCACACTAATTTCTACAAAACACCTGTGGGGTTAACATGCTCACTACTAGGTGAATGCATTGAGTGTAGCTTCCAAAATGGGGTCACTTCTGGGGGGTTTCCACTGTTTTGGTCCCACAGGCGCCCAGAAACCAATCCAGCAAAATCTTCACTCCAAAAGCCAAATGCCGCTCCTTCCCTCCTGAGCCATGCTGTGCGTCCAAACAGCAGTTTATGACTACATATGGGGTATTGCCGTACTCTGGAGAAATTGCTTTACAAATGTTGCGGTTCTTTTTTCCCTTTATTTGTTGAGAAAATGATACATTTTGAGCTAAAACGATGTCTTATTGAAGAAAATGGATTGTTTTTATTTTCACTGCCCAATTCTAAGAAATTCTATGAAACACATGTGGGGTTAAAATGCTCACTACATCCCTAGATGAATTCCTCAAGGGGTGCAGTTTCCTAAATGGAGTCACTTTTTGGGCGTTTTAATTGTTTTGGTGCCTCAGGGGCTTTGCAAATGTGACATGGCCACCGTGAACCATTCCTGCTAAATTTGAGCTCCAAAACCCAAATGGCGCTCTTTCCCTTCTGAGCCCTGCAGTGTGTCCAAACAGCCATTTATGACCACATGTGGGGTATTGTTTTACTCGGGAGAAATTACTTTACAAATGTTGTGGTGCTTTTTCTCCTTTAGTCCTTGTGGAAATTAGAAAAAAAATAAATAAAAAAAAAAAATAAAAAAAAAAAAATCGCTAAACCTACATTTTCTTTGAAATAAAACATTTGATTTTACATTTTCACGGCCTACTTCCAATATTTTCTGAACCGATAAAAACAAGGGGACATATACAAAAACACCGAAAAAGGCCATACTTACAAATGGACACAGCTAGGTCAGAAACGCTGATGAAAGAGTGAGCAGGTGCTTTGAATAATAATAGCCACTCCCACTAGTCTTGAGGGGAGTGGTATGTGGTGCATGGGATGTGTAGTAAGAAATAATAAATGAATAGTGTGTGTGCAAGTGTAATACTATAAGTGAAATATAGGGGGCAGTAATAAATGAAGTGCCTCAATAGAAATAAATGGATAATGGGGTGCAAGTGAGTGAAACATGGAGGGATAGTGTGTACGTCATGAGGCACAACGTGTATAGCCAGGTAGAAGCCTATTTGTGACGCCTTGATAATTCATAGAGCGGGCTACCCTGCTTGCTATGCCAAACAACAACACACCATGCTCTCCCAGCATCAAAGACCCGGCTGTGTCCAAGAGAAGCGGATATACATAATAATGAAAAATACCTGGGGTATTGGTAATCATTTTGGCCAAAAGGACGCAAGCTCGCAATCCACGACAAGGATCCCCAGACTTGCGAGTCCCTAACTCCTAAACTGGAACAGAACGTTCCTGATGCACAAACAGAACCGATAAAAACACTTCACTCATTACTGCCCCCTATATTTCACTGCGTCCTTTTGGCCAAAATGATTACCAATACCCCATTTTGTTGCCCAGTTTGTCCTGATTGCGGCAATACCCCATTTGTGGTGAACTGCCGTTTGGGCCCATGGGAGGGCTCAGAAGGGAAGGAGCGCTATGTGTTCTTTGGAGTCCAGATTTTGCTGGATTGGTTTTCGGGTGCCATGTTGCATTTGCAGAAAACCAGAGGTATCAAAGCAATGGAAACCCCCAAGAAGCGACGCCATTTTAAAATCGACAACCCCTTAAAGGGGTTGTCCCAAGTTGACTCAAATTTTTTTTTTTAAACATTCTAAGCAGGAAATGAATTTGAAAACATTTGCTGTTAAAAAAAATTTAAAAATTCATTTCCTAAGTGCCTTTTTTTTACACTTGATAACTCAGCAAGTGCTGGTTATCTTTTCTAAAAAGGGGCGTGAGCGGCTCGATGTCAATCAAGCCGCTCCGCTCTGCAGTGTGCGCGCTCCCGATGTTGCTAGATACTGTAGTTCTAGCAACATCGGGAGAATGTTCGTCTCAAGCGGGCATGGTAAGCCCGATTGAGACGAACTTACCGTGTAGTGTAGTGTAGTGTATTGTAGATACACTACACGACATTCACCCCATTTCGGCAAACAACTTCTCTCTCCCCCCCGCCCCTGTCACTACATGTAATGTTTGTACCCGCCCCATCGGTGCTGCATCAGCACCCGGCGAACAAGTAAAAATATATAAAACAAATAAACTCACCTAAGACGTTGTAACGGCGCTCTGAACGGTCCCGTCACTTGCCATCTTCCTTCTTCTTGGCGCCGCTCGCATTCATAGTAACAATGCGTTGTGGCGCTGATGACGTAATTATATCAGGCCCATGTGATTACGTCATCTGCGCCCACCGCTATGTTATTGTGAATGGGAGAAGAAAAGTGACGGGACCGTTCAGCTCTTCGTGGGAACGTCTTAGGCGAGTTTATTTTTGTATGTATGTTGTCATGTATGTGTATATGTGCATGTATGTATGTTGTCATGTATGTATGTGTATGTTTGCATGTATGTATGTTTGCTTGTATGTATGTTGTCATGTTTGTATGTGTATATGTGCATGTATGTGTATATGTGCATGTATGTATGTTTGCTTGTATGCATGTATGTATGTTTGCTTGTATGTATGTTTGCTTGTATGTATGTATGTATGTTGTCATGTTTGTATGTATGTTTGCATGTATGTATGTATGTTTGCATGTATGTATGTATGTTTGCATGTATGTATGTATGTATGTATGTTTTCTTGATGTATGTGTATATGTGCATGTATGTTTGCATGTATGCTTGTATGTATGTTTGCTTGTATGTATGTTTGCATGTATGTTGTCATGTTTGTATGTGTATGTGCATGTATGTGTATATGTGCATGTATGTATGTTTTCATGTATGTATGCATGTATGTTTGCATGTATGTATGTTTGCATGTATGTATGTATGTATGTCTGTCGTCATGTTTGTGTGTGTGTATATGTGCATGTATGTTTGCTTGTATGTATGTATGTTTTCTTGTATGTATGTTGTCATGTTTGTATGTGTATATGTGCATGCATGTTTGCATGTATGTATGTATGTTTGTTTGTATAAATGTCTGTATGGCCATGTATGATACTGTCTGCTGGCGCCCTGTATCTAAGCCAACTTTGCCGCAGGCTTCTATACATGGTATAACAGTCAGTATCACACATGAAAGTGAAACTAAGCCTACAACATGTTTTATTTCATTTTTTTTTTTATATTTTTGTTTTTTTTACAGGTTTACCGTTTGGACTACGTCGGTTTCGAGGACTACTTAGCTGACGCTTTTTTTTCATCAATAAAATGGTTAATGAGGGTTGTGTTGGGGTTGCTTTATTTCAATAAAATATTTTATCTATATCTTTGTGTTTGATTTTCAAGTTTTATTACTATCACTTTAGTAATGGCCGCTGTCTGAGTGACAAGGTCCATTACTAAGGGGAGGCTTAGTGTTAGCCGGTACAGAGGCTAACACTAAACACCATTATTACCCCGGTACCCACCACCACCACCACCAGGGGTGTCGGGAAGAGCTGGGTACGATCCAGTACCCGACCATCTGTTGTGGTCGGGCTCTGGGGCGGCCGCAGGCTGGTATCATGAGGCTGGGAAGGGCCAAAAACAGTGGACCTTCCCACCCTTGTAATGCTAGGCTGCTGCTGCTGTGTTGTATCTGGCTAGTTATAAAAATGGGGGGGACCCCACGTCATTTTTTTTTTATTATTTATTATTTTTATTAAAAAGACATGGGGTTCCACCTAATTTATCATAACCAGCCACAAACAACACAGTGTTATTAGCCTGGGAATGTACTAAACCAGTGGCCCCTCCCACCCGTGTAATGCCAGACTGCTGCGGCCTTGTATATGGCTGGTTATTAAAAATGTGGGGGACCCAACGTCTAGTGTTAAATTTAAAAAAAAAACCGACGTGGGGGTCCCCCACATTTTTATAACCAGCCCGATACAACGCAGCAGCAGCCTAGCATTACAAGGGTGGGAAGGTCCACTGTTTTTGGCCCTTCCCAGCCTCATAATACCAGCCTACGGCCGCCCCAGTACCCGACCATCACAACAGATGGTCGGGTACTGGATCGTACAAAGCTCTTCCCGGCACCCCTGGTGGTGGTGGGTACCGGGGTAATAATGGGTGGTTAGTGCTAGCCTCTGCACCGGCTAACACTAAGTACCGCCTTTATAATGGACGCTGTCAATCAGCCAACTACCATTATGTAGGCACTAATAAAGTTTGAAAAAAAAACAAAGACAATTTTTTTTTATTGAAATAAGAAATCCCCAACAAAACCCTCGTTAACCATTTTATTAAAATTTTCAAAAAACGTAGATCTACGTAGTAGTCCAACGAATCGAAGACATAGTCCAATCGGTACATCAAAATCTGCAACATAAAAAAAAAAGTTATCAATGTGAACAATACCGATACTTATACTCACCTACACACACACACAACCACACACAAACATAAACACATACCCATATATTACACAAACACACACCCATATATACACAAACACACACATACACAAACACACACACACATACACAAACACACACACACACACATATATACACAAAACACACATATACACACACACACATATACACAAACACATATATACACAAACACATATATACACAAACACACATATACACAAACACACATATACACAAACACCCATATATATACACACAAACATATACACATGCACAAACTCCAAAAAACACACATATACACAAACACGTACACACACAAATATACATATACAAAAATACACAAACATATACACACATATATATATATATATATATATATATATCACACACACACACAAACACACGTACACAAACACACCCAAATATACACAAACACACACATATACACAAAAACACACACGTATACAAAAACACACAAACATACACACAAACCTATACACATATGCACAAACACACCCATATATACACAAACACACACAAACATATACACATATACACACAAACATATGTACACAAACACACCCATATATACACAAACCCACACATATACAAAAACACACAAACATACACACAAACATATACACACACAAACACATACACAAACACACCCATATATATATATATATATATACACAAACACGCCCATATATATACAAACACACCCATATATATATACACACAAACACACCCATATATATACACAAACACGCCCATATATATACACAAACACGCCCATATATATATATATATATATATAAACACGCCCATATATATATAAACACACCCATATATACACAAACACACCCATATATACACAAACACACCCATATATACACAAACACACCCATATATACACAAACACACCCATATATACACAAACACACCCACATATACACAAACACACCCACATATACACAAACACACCCACATATACACAAACACATATACACAAACACATATACACAAACACACACGTATACAAAAACACACACAAACATACACACAAACCTATACACATATGCACAAATACACCCATATATACACAAACACACATACACACAAACATATACACACAAACATATACACAAACACACCCATATACACACACACACAAACACATACACAAAAATATACACAAACACACCCATATATACACTCACACATAAACACACACACACACACTCACACAAACACACCCATATATACACAGACACACACACACACACAAACATATACACACTTACCTTTAGCGGAGCGCAGACTTCTCCTTGCGACAAGTGCCTTCCACTGCATCTTCTGCGCATGCGCCGAGATGCGCGTTCACGAGCAAATGACATTCTCTCCTCAGGGCGCAGAGGATGTCATTACGCATGCGCGGCCAACGCTAAAGGCAAATAGCGGTGGCCGGGAACCTAGGCAACGAGCAGGATACAAAGAGGGACCGACCGCAACTTCAATCAACGATATCATGAAAACGACATCGCTGGACGACGGACAGGTAATTAGAATTCTTCTTATTTTTACATGGGGGAGCTTTATAGCTCCATTTATCAACTTGGGACAACCCCTTTAAGACATTCATCTAGAGGTGTAGTGAGCATTTTGACCCCACAGGTATTGTGTAAAAGGTAATGCGCAGCAGATGGTGCAGTGTGAGATTTGCAATTTGCTATACATATGCCATTTCAGTGTCCAACATATTGTGCCCAGCATGCGCCACTGGAGACATACACCCCATAAACTGTAATGTGGGTTCTCCTGGGTACGGCAATACCCTACATATGGCTGTTATCAGCTGCCTGGGCACACAGCAGGGCTCAGAAGGGAAAGATGAGGGGGATAAGCTGTGCGGAGTGCATCAGGGTAAAAATCTAAGGGATGTATGATAAATTTTAAAACACTTTCATACAGAGCCCTGTTTTTTCGGGACACGTGTCACATTGATATATTGTGTCCTCCCTTATCCCCCTCTTATAGCAGACTTTGCACCTCTTTTGACTTTTTCCCTTCTTGCCAGTTTGGGGAACTTCTCCTGGAAAGTGTTGCCCTGGTGCGATGCGTGTGGCCTCGCTTTCAGAAGTACTGGGTGCCCCCCCTTCTTGGTCCCTAAAGATTAGGTTCTCGATAACGACCTCTTGAAATTCCAGGAAAGCTCCCCTCTGGCCTGCACATCGACGTAGCACGTACACATTGTACAAAGCCATCGTTATGATGTGCACGGCCAGCTTCTTATACCAAACCGCATGGCACTGTAGGGCTTCAGGACTTGATCTGACAAGTCCATCCCTCCCATGTACCTATTGTAGTCCAGGATGCAGTCTGGTTTGGAGGTCTCTGTACTGGTACCTCGTACAGGTACATGGGTACTGGTGTCATCTCCCTTGTCTTTGTACTTGACACACAATATGTTGCTGCTAGAATGTGCCCTGCTCTCACCCCTTCTGAGTGTTTGCCCAAGAAGAGTCTTAGGGAGGCCTCTCAGATTTCTTCTAGCAGTGCCCCATGCCGCAGGACTTCTGGAGGTTAGGCCCTTGAAGAGTGGGACACTGGTATAAAAATTATCCAGGTAGAGGTGGTAACCCTGGTCCAGCAGTGGGCATTCTGGGGGCTGAGCACTGGTGTCCTTCCCTTCATATATCCTAAATTTGTAGGTATACCCTGATGCACTCTCGCACAGCTTATACATCTTCACGCCATACCTTGCCCTCTTACCCGGCAGGTACTGGCGGAATTGAAGCCTCCCTTTAAAATGTACCAAGGATTCATCAATAGAAATACACTTCTTGGGGGTGAATGATTGGGAAAACCAGGCACTGAAATGGTCTAATAGGGGTCTCTGTTTATACAAACGGTCAAAACTGGGGTCATCTCGGGGTGGGCACGGCTCATTATCAGTATAATGCAAGAAGTGAAGTATTGCCACAGTTTGGTTTTTTTAGGTTCCAGTTCAGTTCTGAAGTTGCTTTGAGGGGCCCATATATTAGAAACCCCTATCAAACACCCCATTTTAGAAACTAGCCCCCTAAAGTATTCACAACAGCATTTCTAACGTTTATTAACCCTTTAGGTGTTTCACAGAAATTTAGAGCAAAGTAGAGGTGAAATTGACATATTTCTCTTTTTTTGTCAGAAAATCCTTTTTATACCATTTTTTTCTATAACACAAAAGGATTTATCAGAGAAACGCAACTCAATACGTATTGCCCAGATTCTGCAGTTTAGAGAAATATCCCACATGTGGCCCTAGTGCGGTAATGGACTGAAGCACCGGCCTCCGAAGCAAAGGAGCACCTAGTGGATTTTGAGGCCTCCTTTTTATTAGGCACCATGTCCGGTTTGAAGAGGTCTTGTGGTGCCAAAAAAGTGGAAACCCCCAAAAAGTGACCCTATTTTGGAAACTAGACCCCTTGAGGAATCCATTGTAGTTTTCTTGGGGTACATGCAACGTTTTGATCAGGTTTTATTCTATTTTTAAGTGGCGTGGGGACTAAAAAACAGCAATTCTACTATTGTTTTCTATTCTATTTTTTTTTACAACGTTCACCGTGCGCTATAAATGACATATTCACTTTATTCTGCGGGGCGATACGATTACGGCGATACCAGATGTTTATAGTTTTTTTTATGTCTTATGGCGTTTGCACAATAAAATACGTTTTGTAAACAATCATTCACTTTTTGTGTTACCTTATTCTAAGAGCCAGAACTTTTTTATTTTTCCATCAATAAAGCCGTGCGAGGACTTATTTTTTGCGTAACGAACTGTAGTTTCGATCAGCACCATTTTTAGGTACATGCGACTTTTTGATCTAATTTTATTCCATTTTTTGGGAGGTGAAGTGACCAAACAATTGTGATTCTGGTATGGTTTATTATTAATTTATTTTATGGCGTTCATCGCGCGGGATAAATAACGAAACAATTTTGTAGTTCAGGCCGTTATGGACGCGGCGATACCAATTCTGTATAGTTTATTTATTTTTATTACTAATAAAGGACTGATAAGTGAAAAAGGTGGATTTTTAATTTTATTACTTTTAAAACGTATATTTTCTTATTTTTACTTTTCTACTTTGTCGCACTAGGGAACTTGGGGCAGGAGGCCCTGATCGCAATTCTAATACACTGCACTACATGCGTAGTGCAGTGTATTAGAGCTGTCAGCTACTCACTGACAGCAAGCATAATGGGCTTCCGTAGATGGCATAGCTGGACGCCATTATTAGGCGTCCGGTTGCCATAGCAACCATCGCTGCCCGCTATCATGTAGCGGGCCGTCGATAGTGGTTTAATCCCTAAAATGCCGTGATCGCTATTGAACACGGCTTTTAAAGGGTTAATCAGCGGGGACACAGCGATCGGTCCCCGCTGTAGGAGCTGTGACAGCTGCTGTACGAGACAGCAGCTGTCACAGCTCCTGTATGTGTCAGGAAGACGGCCGAAACGGCCGATACTCCCGAGACGTACTATTAGGTCATGGAGCGCGAACGATACAGTTACCATGACCTAATAGTACGCCCAGGAGCGGGAAGGGGTTAACAGCCTGCCTGTAGACACCTGTGGATCACATTGTGGAGGCTGTAGTGCTTGTACACTACAAACTAGATAGATAGATAGATATAGATTAAAAATACCTAGTATGTGTGCTAGGCTATGTTAACACTTCTGTTGCTCTTTGACAGATATAGATATATATATATATATATATATATATATATATAGATCTATATATACATACACACACACACGAGCATGCATACACTAAATAAAACAAACAGATCCATTGAAGAAGAATGAGATCTGTCAGCATCCATCACAAAATGGATCACGTCAGTCATTGCGGCTCCTGTAAACACTGAAGCAACGAGGCCAGTGTGAACAGAGCCTAGAACCGACTAAAGGGGGTTTTACACTGGCAGATTATCATGTATATGAGCGTTCATAGAAAGCTCGTTGACAATAATTACCCTGTCTAAACAGGGGAACGATCAGCAGATGAACGAGCAAACGCTCGATCATCTGCTGGTCATATCGATTTAAATAAGTAAAAGACTATAGTTGTCGGCAGCACATCTCCCTGTGTAAACAGTGAGATGCGCTGCAGACAAAATAACGGACAGTGGGGCAAGCAATCGTAGTAACAACCGCTCGTCCCCATCCATAGCTCCATGTGACAGAAGCAAACAAGCGGCTATCAACGATGTCTCATTGATCGGCGCTCGCTGCACCGGTCGCTTATCGTCCGGTGTAAAAGGGCCTTTAGGCTTCGTTGACATCTGCGTCAGGTCTCCGTTTAACCAGCCTATTTTAGACCTTAATGACCAAGCCATTTTTTACGTTTTTCCATCGTCGCATTCCAAGAGCTATAAGAGGGAATAGAAAAAAACCTGAAATTTCACCACTCTTTTTCGCGTCTTAAATCAACGCCATTTACCGTGTGATATAAATAACACAATAACTTTATTCAGCGGGTTGTTACGATTGCAACGATACCAAATTTGTATAGTTTTTGTATGTTTTACTACTTTTACACAGTAAAAACGCTTTTTTTTCAAAATTATTTGTTTTTGTGCCTCCATATTTGAAGAGCCGTAACGTTTTTATTTTTTCGCCGATGCCGTTGTATGAGGGCTTTTTTTTGCGGGAAGACTTGTAGTTTTCATTGGTATCATTTTGGAGTAGATGCGACTTTTTGATCACTTTTTTATCACATTTTTTTTAAGTCAGGATTCGCAGAAAACAGCAATTTTTCCATAGTTTTTTATTCAATTTTTTACGGCGTTCACCGTGCGGGTTAAATAATGTAATAGATTTATAGTCGGGGTCGTTACAGATGCGGCGATACCAAATATGTGTAACATTTTTACTTTATTTTGTTTTTTTAATAGTAAAGCATTTTGTAAGGGGAAAAAGTGGGTTTTTCATTTTTTTTTTTTATTAACTTTATTAAACTTTTTTTTTTACTAGTCCCACTAGGGGACTTTAATATGCGATTCCCCGATCGCTATTATAATACACTGCAATTTGTATTGCAGTGTATTACTGCCTGTCCGTTTAAAACGGACAGGCATCTGCTAGGTCATGCCAGAGGTATGATCTAGCAGGCATTCGCTCCAGGCAGACCTGGGGGCCTTTATTAGGCACCCGGCTGCCATGGGTGACACAGTCACTCGGCGATCGTATCGCCGGGTGTCAGTGGGATGAGAGGGAGCTCCCTCCAAAACCACTCAGATGCGGTGCACGCTATTCAGCACCACATCTGAGGGGTTAAACGGGTGAGATCAATACTTATAATCGATCTCACACGGCAGAGCAGGGACGCCCCCAGCCCCAGATTTGACAGCTCCCTGCTCGGTTTACTTTATTCTGATGCAGTGCTGTAAAAAGGCTTATGCATCAGAATAAAGCCCGTTAGTGGCCGCCGTTGAAAGGCGTATTGGCGGTCACTAACGGGTTAAGTATTCCATCAGAACGGAACCCAGACTGAAACCATAGGTTTGTTTGCATCACCATTGACCCTTTGTCGCCGTTGTGTAAGGGTTCCGTCGTTTTGATGGAATGAATAGCGCAGTCAACAACAGTATTGATTCTATCAAAACAATGGAACCCTTCCATAACTGAGACAAACGGAAACCATTTGCACCAGATCCGTCACCATTGTTTCAGTCAGGGTTCCGTTTTGACGATAAGCTCCAACTGAAAGGAGTCCTGACGCAGACGTGAACGAAGCCTTATTATAACTAAGTAATATTGGATGACTTTTCAGAGTGTTTGATAATAATGACAGAGAGGGGGAGCTTAGTAAATTCTTATAATAGGGCACATTCTGAAAAGCCTGACCGTATGGGGTGCACATCCCCAGGAAACCCTTAAAACGATAAGTTTACAATGGACTTTTTTTTTTTTTTTCTACTCTGATTTCCCCTACAGTACAGTACAAGGAGAGGCTGTAGACGGTGCTCCTAAACACGTAGGGCGCATTGCTTAGTGTATATAAACGTTACTAGGAGCTTCCATCACACGTAAACCTGCTAAACCAGAGTGAATGGGTATGTGTGTGCGTAAACGTAAAGCTAACGAAAGTCCTAACCTTACACTGTCATGAGTGAGAAAACCTGCATTTACCTGGACAGCACTTCCAAATCATCCAGCACTGAGAGTAACTTCTCCTTAGTGCACTTTTCCGTGGCCGCCATCGCAGCTCTGTACTCCCAGCATACACAGCGAGGAGCAGCTCACCGTTCGGGAAAAGAGATGACAACAGCTAGGAGAAACGTTCACGTTTTACAGCAGCGCCACCTACTGCTAGATTTGCTGTAATTACGCTCTGCGGAGATCGTGGAGGACTATTTTATGTTGCGCTCGGTGACTTCACATTTGCCATCGATAGGCTTCTTGAACGCACTTTTTGTGGCGTTTTTTTTTAGCTTTTAAATAAACGCCATGAATTTCAAGCATTTTTTTTTTACAAGCTTTTTTTCAGCGGCGTTTTTTGTAGTCACACACTTTTCACTTGCGATTTTTATAAACTTCTCTCGGAAATTAAAAACACCTAAAAAAAACAACAGTAAACCATTCCAATTTTTCCCTATTGACTTCCAGCTATGATTTGGCTGCAGCATTTTTAGCCAACAAGAATGTGGGGAAAAAAACGGCACAAAAAAATATTTTCTGAACCACATCCGAGGTGTTTTAGTCAGATTTTTTTTTTCAGAATCTCCCTTATGTCCCTTCTCAAAAGTTGGCACGTATATTTATATATGATCGCTATAGTACAATGAAATGGGCTGATGAAATGTCAAGCCAATATACAGTAGTTAGCCCATTTCATTATACTATAGCCATCATATATAAACATACTTGCCAACTTTTGAGAAGGGACATAAGGGAGATTCTGAAAAGTTGCATGTAAAGTGACGTACCGAGTTAAACTTTTGCCCGTATGCGCTGCCTATTTATATAGGACATCCAATTTACAGCATAAAATCCCAAACTAAATATAGACCCAAGATCAGACCCTTAAACATATACAGCCCTAAGACCAGACCCTTAAATAAATACAGACCCCCAGATATCCTAAAAAAAATAAAGACCCCCAGACCAGAACCCCTGTAAATAAAAGACAATAGACCAGATCTCCTAAAATTACACACCACAGGTATGTTCACGCCTCTCTTATTTGAAATTAGCCTGACATTGTAGAAGTATTTGTCAGAACACAAACTATCTACTGTCCCAAATGAGGAAGGTTAATTCCCTCTGTCAGGATCACTATGAGGGTATGTTCACACGCAAAACGAAAAACGGCTGTAAAATACGGAGCTTTATTCAAAGGGAAAACAGCCTTTGATTTTCAGCCATTTTTTAACCCCTTCCCGCTTTGGCCACTTTTGACCTTCCTGACAGAGCCTCATTTTTCAAATTAGACATGTTTCACTTTATGTGGTAATAACCTCGGAATGCTTTTACCCAGGGGCGTAAATAGGAAAGACTGGGCCCATAGCAAACTCTTGACCGGGCCCCACCGGGTGCCACAAGCAGCCCCCTTTATAAATAGTGCCCACTGTAGAATGTGCCATACAGCCCCCCTGTAGACAGTGCTATATAGCCCCGCCTATAGACAGTGTAACACCCCATTTGTAGATAGCGCCCTCACCTCCCCCTTGTAGATAGTGCCATACAGCCCCCCTGTAGATATCGCTATAAAGCCCCCACTGTATATAGCGCTGTACAGCTCCCACTGTATATAGTGCCACACATCCCCACTCCCTTGTATACAGTGCTCACAGCCCCCCCCTTAGTAGAAAGTGCAGCACACAGACCCCTGTAGATTACGCCACACTCAGCCCCCTGTAGATAGAGCCACAGCCCTCCCCTTGTAAATAGTGCCATACAGTTCCCCCGTGTGTATAGTGCCACAGCCCTCCCCTTGTAATACGTGCCACACAGTTCCCCCTCATGTATAGTGCCACACAGCTCCTCCTTGTGTATAGTGCCACGCAGCTCCCCCTTGTGTATAGTGCCACACAGCCCCCCTTTGTGTATAGTGCCAGACAGCCCCCCCTTGTGTATAGTGCCACAAGGCAATGGCGCATCCGAGAAAGTTGTATCAGCCAGGGAGATGTCACTCAAACATAGAAAGGTGGGTTTGGAGGCCGGACTATGTGACTCTTCAGGATAGCGGCACCGCCCCATGACCCTCTAATGAGTAATTAGCATATAGTGGATTTAAAAGTGGATTTTAAGGATTTTGCTGCATCTGAAAATAACATACAAGGGAATGTTTGGAAATATTGTCAGGTCATGTATTACCGCATGGTGGCGGTTCAAGGGTTTAAAACTACCTGACAGGTTCCTATTAAATTTACAATGTATTGAGAACAATTCCATCTGCCCTGCAATTTTGTTATTATAAATATATCCTATATAAACTACAGATCCATAACCAAGCTCTGACATATATACAGTACCACAACCAAGCTCAGTACATAAATACAGTACCACAACCAAGATCAATACATATATACAGCACCAGAACAAAGCTCTGACATATATATAGTACCAGAACCAAGCTCAGTACATAAATAAAGCGCTAGAACCAAGCTCAGTACATAAATACAGCACTAGAACCAACCTCAGTACATATATACAGCACCAGAACAAAGCTCAGTACATATATACAGCACTAGAACTAAGCCCATACATATATACAGCACCAGAACCTACCTCAGTACATATATACAGAACTACAACCAAGCTCAGTACATAAATACAGCACCAGAACAAAATTCATTATATATATACAGGGCCGCCATCAGGGGGGTATTAGGGGTACTACTGTAGAGGGCCCGGCCAAACTTAATTGAAAGGGGGGCCCGGCAACTGCCGCAACTTGCCTTTGGTAGAAAAAAACAGGCCCCTGCAATGGGGCCTGTTCTTTTCACCAAAACAATGTCGTGAGCTGCGGGCCCCCCTCTCGTCAAACACCGCCGTGAGCTGCGGGCCCCCTCTCAACAAACACCGCCGCAAAACACCGCCCGCTTGCGTGCGCTCGAGCGCGCGCGCGAACGACCGCAAGCGCGCACCCGCATGACCGCAAGCGTGCGCGAACGACCGGGCGCGCCGGAACCCAACCGGCTCGTGCCCGCCACCAACTGGGAAGGACAGCCAAACAGGGACAGCGGCGCACAGTGTAGTTACCTGCTGGCCCGCCTCCAACTCCACCTCCTCGTCCTCCTCCTCCGCCTCCTCGGCCTCCTTGTCCGACTCCGCCTCCTCGTCCGACTCCGCCTCCTCCAGAGCGTAGCTGCGTAAGGAGAGGGGGAGGAGTCCAGTTCTTGCGTGGCGGCAGGAGTTCTACGATCCCCGCCATTTTCTGGAGCCTGGAGGTGAAGGACTGGACGTCTGGACCGAAGACATCACTTGACGAGGACTGGAGTGGGAGCATCTCTTCTGACACAGTGAGTAAAGTGTCTCAAAGTGCTGATCATGTATGGCCCTGTTCACACAAAGTATTTTGCAGGCCGAAAAAAATCTGCCTCAAAATTCCTTAAAGAATTTTGAGGCAGATTTTGACCTGCCCACACTATCTTGACGCATTTTTTGCGGCGTTTTTTGCCCGCGGCGATTGAGGACAGCAGACAAAAAACGCAGTGAAAAATGCATTTTCTGCCTCCCATTGATTTCGATGGGAGGTCAGAGGCGGAACCGCGGCAAGAAAAGACGTGCTGCTTTTTCTTTTTTCCGCGACTGGCTCCCATTGATTTCAGATTAAATCAATGGGAGGCGGTTTTGGAAGTTGTTTGGTGCTGATTCTGACGCAGTGTCCGAGTCAATATCAAGGCCCAAAAACTCTGTGAACTGGGCCTTATTGTTAGGGCTTATTCAGACGAAAGTGTAATACGTCCGTGCAACGCGCGTGATTTTCACACACCTCGCACGTGCCTATGTTACTCTATGGGGCCGTGCAGACTGTCAGTGATTTTCACGCAGCGTGTGTCCGTGTGTCCGCTGCGTAAAACTCACGACATGTCCGATATTTGTGCATTGTTTGCACATCACGCACCCATTGAAGTCAATGGGTGCATGAAAATCACGCCCAGCACTTCCGCAGCAGTATAAACTATGAATGAAAACAGAAAAGCACCACGTGCTACAAACATACAAACAGAGTGTCATAATGATGGCGGCTGCGCGAAAATCACGCAGCCACGCATCATACGCTGCTGACACACAGAGCTGTTATGGACCTTTTGCATGCGCAAAATACCACGTTTTTTGCGCGTGCTAAAAGCACACGCTTGTGTAAATCCGGCCTTAGGGTAGGAACACACTAGGCATGAACACTGCGGATTTTATGCAACACATTTTATTGCGGAAAATCTGCACCGTATTAAAGTCGCAGCCGAGTGGATGAGATTTGAACAAATCTCATCCACACGCTGCAAAAAAATTTGACCTGCAGTGTGGCTTTTTAAGCCGCAGCATGTCAATGTATTCTGTGGAATCGCTGCTCCTCTGTTGCGGAAATGCTGCGGTTCTGCCGCAAAAATCACAAATGAGAAAAATAAAAGGTACTTTTTTAAATTGATAAAAAAGTTTAGACTTACCCCGGCCCTAGTCCTGGTGACGCGATCCTCTATTCTTAGCGCAGCCCGGCCTCCTGTCATGACGTTTCATCCTATGTGACTGCTGCAGCGGTCACATGGTCTACAGCGTCATCCCAGGAGGCGGGGCTACGTTCGGAAGAGAGAGATGCGTCACCAGGACTACGGCCGGGGCAAGTCTAAACTTTTTTTCCCTGCAGGATTCCCGCAGCGGACATGCCTCACGAAACCTGCGCCACTACTTGGTGCGGTTTTGCTGGCAGAATTCCCTGCGGCTACCGGGGCAGATAAGCTGTGTAGTTTTACTCAGCATATCCGCCTAGTGTGCTCCTGGAGCTGCTGCCGGTCTCTAAATAGCCAGTTGGTCCAGTAGAATTTGGAATTACTTTTTTTTGTGAACCAGCTTAAAAAAAGACAAAACTTTTGTGTTAGGGCCTGTTCACATCGCTTCCGTTCCGGGGTTCCGTCTGAGGTTTCCGTCGGGTGAACCCCGCAACGGAAAGTGAAAGTGACAGCACAGCTTCCGTTTCAGTCATGACGTGCTGCTTTTTCTTTTTTCCGCGACTGGAGACTTACCTATCTAGGATATCTAGGGGTATAGTGAGCATTTTGACCACTCAGTTTTTTTGCAGAAATTATTGAAATTAGGCTGTGAAAATTAAAATCTACATTTTTTCCAAAGAAAATGTAGGTTTAGCGATTTTTTTCTAATTTCCACAAGGACTAAAGGAGAAAAAGCACCACAAAATTTTTAAAGCAATTTCTCCCGAGTAAAACAATACTCCACGTGTGGTCATAAACGGATGTTTGGACACATGGCAGGGCTCAGAAGGGAAAGAGCACAATTCGGCTTTTCGAGCTCAAATTTAGCAGGAATGGTTTGTGGAGGCCATGTCACATTTGCAAAGCCCCTGAGGGTACAAAACAGTGGAAACCCCCCACAAGTGACCCCATTTAGGAAACTACACCGCTTGAGGAATTCATCTAGGGGTGTAGTGAGCATTTTTGACCCCACATGTGTTTCATAGATTCTATTAGAATTGGGCAGTGAAAATAAAAACAATTTTCATTTTCTCAACAAATAAAGGAAAAAAGAACCCATTTGTAAAGCAATTTCTCCAGAGCACGGCAATACCGCATATGTGGTCATAAACTGCTGTT
Organism: Rhinoderma darwinii; assembly: GCF_050947455.1. Lineage (NCBI taxonomy): Eukaryota > Metazoa > Chordata > Amphibia > Anura > Rhinodermatidae > Rhinoderma > Rhinoderma darwinii. The sequence continues at coordinate 121,583,424 of NC_134688.1, read as the reverse complement.
TGCGCACACAGCAGAGCTTAGAATGGAAGGAGCGCCATTTGGCTTTTGGAGTACAAATTTTGCTGGATTGGTTTCTGGGTGCCTGTGGGACCAAAACAGTGGAAACCCCCAAGAAGTGACCCCATTTTGGAAACTACACCCCTCAATGCATAAACTTAGGAGTGTAGTCAGCATGTTAACCCCACAGGTGTTTTGTAGAAATTAGTGTGCATTCGATGTTGCAGAGTGAAAATGGGATTTTTTCCATAGATATGCCAATATGTGATGCCCGGCTTTTGCCACCATGACAAGACAGCTCTCTAATTATTATGCTGTGTTTCCCGGTTTTAGAAACACCCTACATGTGACCCTAATTTTTTGCCTGGTCATTTGACTGGGCTCAGGAGTGAAAGAGTACCATGTAAAATTGAGGCCTAATTTGGCGATTTACAAAGCATTCGTTCAAAATTGCAGGGCTCAGATGTGAAATAATAAAAAGAAATCCCTGAGAAGTGACCCCATTTTGGAAACTACATCCCTCAAGGCATTTATTAAGGGGTGTAGGGAGCATTTTCACGCCACAGGTCTTTTCCATAAATGAATGCGCTGCGGATGGTGCAAATTAAAAATTAATATTTATCCCTAGATATGCCATTTCAGTGGCAAATATGTTGTGCCCAGCTTGTGCCACTGGAGACACACACCCCAAAAATTGTTAAAAGGATTCTCCTGGGTATGGCGATGCCATATATGTGGTAGTAAACTGCTTTTTGGGCATGCTGTAGGGTTCAGGGGGGAGGGAGCGCCCTTTAGCTTTTGGAGCGTGGATTTTGCTTGGTAGCAGTTTTGTTTGGAGTATTACTGGTATTTCAGTTTACAATGTGGGGGCACATGTTAGCCTGGCAGAGTACATCAGGGGCATAGTCAGGTGGTATAATAATGGGGTAAAATAATCCAAAGATGTGTGTTACTCTGTGGAACAATCCTTTCTGCACAGGCCAGTGTCGCACTGATAAATGTCCTTTCTTATCCCCCTTTTGGTCCACACTCCGCACCTTTGCAGTTTGGGGAATTTTGCTGGGAAGTATTGTCCTGGTATAATACGGTCACCATCGCTTCTAGTAGATATGTTTGGGCCCTACCCTTCCTGGTTCCCTAATTTTTGGGCCTTGATAAATCGCCTATTGAAAGAGAAGAAATGTTCACCTCGGGCCGGCACAACTGCATATTTTTTTATTTCCTGACATATTGGAGCCTTAACTAATTTAATTTTTTCATAGACGTAGTGGTATGAGGGTTGTTTTTTTGCAGGACGAGCTGTAGTTATTATCGGTACCATTTTGGGGTACATGCGACTTTTTGATCACTTTTTATCCTATTTTTTAGGAGGCCAGGTAACCAAAAAAATGCAATTCTGGCATAGTTTTTTTATTTTCTTTTATACAGTGTTCACCATGCGTTATAAACTACATGTTAACTTTATTCTGCGGGTCAGTCCGATTCCGGCAATATCTTCATTTAAAGCACTTTTTCATGTTTTACAACTTTTGCACAATAAAATTACTTTTGTAAAAAGAATGTATTTTTTCTGTCGCCATGTTGTGAGAACCATAGCTTTTTAACTTTTTCGTTGATGGAGCTTTATGAGGGCTTTTTTTTTTGCGAGACAAGCTATAGTTTTTTTTAGGTACCATTTTTGGATACGTGCGACTTTTTGATCACTTTTTATTCCAATATTTGTAGGGCTAAGTGACCAAAAAAACTGAAATTCTGGTATAGTTTTTTATGGTTTTTTTTACGCTGTTCACCGTATGCAATAAATCATATAATATTTTTATAGGTCAGGCCGTAACGGTCACGGCGATACCAAATAAGTATGGTTTATTTATTTATTTTCAATAATAACGGACTTGATAAGGGAACAGGGCGATTGTGTTTTATTTTATTACTTGGAACTTTTATTATGTTTTCAAACTTTAACTTTTTTCACTTTTTTTACAACTGTCTGTTTTTTTTTTCTAATACATTGCACTACTTACGTAGTGCAGTGTATTAGATCTGTCAGTTATTCACTGACAGCAAGCTGATTAGGCTTTGCCTTCCGGCGGGACCTAATCGGTTTCCGTAGTGGCAGAGCAGAAGGCCATTGTGTTTCCTGTTGCCATAGCAGTAGTCGGCAGCTCTGATTGCATGTCAGGGCTGGCGATCTGCTAGCAACCGCTAAGATGCAGCAATTGCTTTTGATCGCTGCATCGAAGGGGTTAATGGCAGGGATCAGAGCTAGCTCCGGTTCCTTCCATTACAGGTGGGTGTCAGCTGTAACATACAGCTGATATCCACAGCTGAGCCGGCGCCAACTTGCCGGCGGCTACGGAAGCCTTTCAGGCTCTGCCGCCCGGCTGGTCCTAAACGGCTTCCATGCTAGTCAGGCCGGGAGGCCAGAATTAGGCCTCTGGTTGCCATTGCAGCCACCGGAACCCTGGCAATTTCATTGCTGGGGTTCCAATGAGCTGCAAACACCTTAAATGCAGCGATCGTGTTTGAGCGCTGCATTTAAGGGCTTAATGGTGGGGATCTAAGCTAATTTCGGTCCCCGCCATTACAGCCGATGTCATCTGTAAGATACCGCTGACATCTGGCGATAATGGCACCAGCTCAACTTCTGAGCCGGTGCCAAGCATTTGGCGTATGGATACAGCAAAATGCGAGAAGCACTAGCTTTCCATGACGTATCCATACAGAAAATGTTGGGAAGGGGTTAATCCCATCCTCCATATCAGGGGTCTCAAACTCGGCCGGTTAAGTGGGCCGCATATAGAAAAAATGGGAAGTTGACGGGCCGCGTTACTTTCAAATTTGATACAATACAAAATTATTGTTAATCAATTAGTTATTTGAACTACTATAACACTATATTACTATAATAATAATACTACATTACTATAATAATAGCGCTAGGTTTAAAATTTGAGATATTTCTCCACGTGCTTATTTCAACAATCCAGCTTGCCCTCGGTGGATGCTGCCGCAGTGCCCTCGGTGGATGCTGCCGAAGTGCCCTCTGTGGATGCAGCCGCAGTGCCCTTTGTGGATGCAGCCGCAGTGCCCTCGGTGGATGCTGCCGCAGTGCCCTCTGTGGATGCTGCCGCAGTGCCCTCTGTGGATGCTGCCGCAATGCCCTCTGTAGATGCTGCCGCACTGCCCTCTGTAGATGCTGCCGCAGTGCCCTCCGTAGATGCTGCCTCAGTGCCCTCCATAGATGCTGCCACAGTGCCCTCCGCAGATGCTGCCACAGTGCCCTCCGCAGATGCTGCCACAGTGCCCTTCGCAGATGCTGCCACAGTGCCCTTCGCAGATGCTACCACAGTGATGTCAGGGTCTTGCCCAGAGCTGGAGTCCCAGAGCAGAGCCGCTTCTGGCACTCTGCCTGGGATTCCAGCTCTGCTCCTGACATCACTGGGACTCCTGCTCTGGGGAAGCCCCTGACATCATTGTCAATGTATGGACAGCGATTTCAGAGGCCTCCCCAGAGTCCCGGAGTAGATCCGATACTAGCGCTCTGCCCGGGACTCCGCTCTGGGGAAGACCCTGACACACTGTCCATATATGGGCAGCGATGTCAGGGAATTCCACAGAGTCCCGGATTAGAGCCGATACTAGCGCTCTGCCCGAGACTCCGCTCTGGGGAAGACCCTGACACACTGTCCATATATGGGCAGCCATGTCAGGGAATTACACAGAGTCCTGGAGCAGAGCCGATACTAGCGCTCTGCCCGAGACTCCACTCTGGGGAAGACCCTGGCACACTCTCCATATGTTGACAGCGATGTCAGGGAATTCCACAGAGTCCCGGAGCAGAGCCTGTACTAGCGCTCTGCCCGGGACTCCGGCTCTGGGGAAGCCCCAAACATCGCTGTTCATATGTGTACAGCGATGTCAGGGAATTCCAGAGTCTCGGAGCAGAGCCGATACTAGCGGCTCTGTGTTCCGCGGGCCGCAGATGACAGCCCCAGGGGATTAATAAATAAGTTGAATAATATTGTTCCCAGCACAGAACCCTGGGGTACACCACTTATAACCCGGGACCATTCAGAGTAGGAATCATTGACCACAGCCCACTGGATACGGTCCTTGAGCCAATTCTCAATCCAATTACAAACGATACTTTCTAAACCTATAGTCCTTAATTTACCCATTAGACGTCTATGAGGGACAGTGTCAAATGCCTTTGCAAAGTCCAAAAACACTATATCCACAGCGGCCCCTCTGTCTAGGCTTCTACTCACCTCTTCATAAAAACAAATCAGGTTAATTTTACAAATTCTGTCCTTAGTAAAACCGTGCTGGCTGTCACTTATAATACTATTTTTTGTCACATAATCCTGTATATAGTCCCTCAATAGCCTCTCAAACATTTTCCCCACGATGGATGTTAAGCTTACTGGTCTATAATTACCCGGGGTAGACCTAGAGCCCTTTTTGAAAATAGGCAACACATTTTCCCTGCGCCAGTCCCTTGGCACTATACCAGTCACTAGAGAATCCCTGAATATTATGAAGAGGGGGACTGAAATAACTGAACTAAGCTCTTAAGAACTCTAGGGTGTAACCCATCTGGTCCCGGGGCCTTGGAGACATTTATTTAATTTAATTTAGCTTGAACCATATCTACATTGATCCAATTCAGTATTTCAACTGATATATTAACAGCACTGCCCCGGCCAGCTGCTATTTCTTCCATTGTATATACAGAGCTAAAGATTAATTTGTAAATTTCAACCCTACTTTGCTTTAAATTCCTGTGAAACACCTAAAGGGTTAATAAACTTTCTAAATGCTGTTTTGAATACTTTGAGGGGTCTAGTTTCTAAAATGGGGTGTTTAATAGGGGTTTCTAATATATAGGCCCCTCAAACCCACTTCAGAACTAAACTGGTACCTAAAAAAAAGAGGCTTTTGAAATTGTATTCAAAATATGAGAAATTGCTGCTTATGTTCTAAGCCTTGTAACGTCGTAGGAAAAAAAAAATAATTAAATTTTTTTCTATCAACATATAGTAGACATATGGTAAATTCAAACTAGTAACTATTTTGGGTGGTATAACCCTCTGTCTTACAAGCAGATGCATTCAAATTCAGAAAAATGCAATTTTTTTTTACATTTTCTCAAAATTTTGCTATTTTTTACAAATAAACACTGAATATATCGACCAAATTTTACCACTAACATAAAGCCCAGTATCCCACGAGAAAACAATCTCAGAATCGCTTGGATAGGTTTAAGCATTCCGTAGTTATTACCACATAAAATTAAATATGTCAGTTTTGAAAAATGGGCTCTGAGCCTTAAGGGGTTAAAGTACAATGTGTCACAAGAAAAAAAATCTCAGAATAGCTTTGAAAAATAAAAGCATTCCAAAGTTATTATCACATGTCAGATTTGAAAAAAATGGCCTGGTCCATTAGGCAAAAACAGGCTGAGTCCTTAACCACTTCAGGACCGAGCTCATTTTGGCCTTCAGGACCAGCCCCATTTTTTCAAATCTGACGTGTGTCACTTTATGTGGTAATAACTCTTAAATGCTTTTTACCTATCCAAGCGATTCTGAGATTGTTTTCTCGTGACATAATTTATGTTACTTTTGTTACTTTGTTACTTTATGTTACTTACATACTTACATATTTATGTTACATACTTTATGTTACTTTTACTTTATGTTAGTGGAAAAATTTGGTTGATAAATTCATTGCTTATTTGTGAAAAACACAAAAATTTTAAGAAAATTAGCAAAAATTATGATTTTTCCTCATTTTAAATGTTTCTGCTTGTAAACCAGATAGTAATGCCACACAAAATAGTTACTATTTCACATATTCCATATGTCTACTTTGTGTTGGCATAATTTTTTGAAAGTCCTTTTATTTTTTACTTTAGAAGCAATTTCTCACAATTTCAAGAAAATGTCAAAAGGCTATATTTTCAGGGATGAGTTCAGTTCTGTAGTGATTTTGTGGGGCCCAGATATTAGAAAACCCCGTAAAACAGCCCATTTTGAAAATGGAACCCCTCAAAGTATTCAAAAAAGCATTCAGAAAGTGTTTTAACCCTTTAGGTGTTTCACATGAATTGAAGCAAATTAGAGGTGAAATTTACAAATTTCATTTTATTATGCCAAAATTGATTTGTAATAAAAAAATTCTGTAACACAGAAGGTTTTACCCGAGAAATGCAACTCCATATTTATTACCCAGATTCTGCAGTTTTTAGAAATTTCTCACATGTGGCCCTAGTGTGGTAATGGACTAAAACACAGGCCTCAGAAGCAAAGGAGCACCTAGAGGATTTTGAGGCCTTCTTTAAATTAGAATACATTTTAGGCACAATGTCAGGTTTGAAGAGGTCTTGCGATGCCAAAACAGTGGAAACTCCCAAAAAGTTACCCCATTTTGGAAACTACACCGCTCAGGGAATTTATCTAGGGGTATAGTTTACATTTTGACGCTACAGGTTTTTTGCTAAATGCATTTGAATTAGTCTGTGAAAATTAAAATCAAATTTTTGCAAGGAATAGAGGAGAAAAAGCACCCTAACATTTGTAAAGCAATTTCTCCCTGTAACGTCCATGGCTGTAGACCGTCGTTCAGACTTACCATCTGACGGCCCCAGCCATGGACCTCTGTGTTCTCGGCGGCATCTCCCTCCAGGGAGACGCCAGCACTCACTTCCGGGTTCTGTGACTGTTTTACGCAGGGCGAGCGCGCCCGCGCGTGCATGGCCTTAAAGGGCCAGTACGCGTCCAGTTGACTATAATCAGTAATTAACCCAGAATGCTGCTGGACTATAAAAATGGCTCTGCCCACTTTTACTTGCCTGAGCATTGTTGTATACCTAAAGTTTGTCTTGCAAATAGTCTCCCAGTGTTTTTCAGTTCCCAATGTTACCTGTTCCTGCTGCCTGTACCCTATAGCCCATGCTAACGTGCCTCTGTGCCATCTACAGTGAAAGTCAAGTCGTGTCTTCCGCTGCATCAACTGTGCCATCTACGGTGAAAGTCAAGTTGTGTCTCCGCCACTGTCTACATTGCCTCAGGTACTCTTTCTGGACTATAGACATTGTTTTCTAGTTGGCCAGCTGCTATCCCGCTACGTGGTACGGCCCAGTGGGTCCACACCCCGCGTCGTTACAAGCAGAAATTGTTTTGTACTCTTCTCCAGATCTAAGCTATTGTCCTCAATTGCCAATGTCATAGTTACTCTCAGTGGGCGAGAACTTCCTGGAGAAGTAGGCACAGGGATGGAGATGGGTGAGGGACCTGGTACCCTGGGACAAGACAGCACCCATCCCACCTCGGAGGCGTCAACCTCCACGATGAATGGCTCCATTTGGTTAGGCTGAATCAGCACTGGGGCCGAGATAAAGCACTTCTTAAGGACCTCAAAAGCCTGGACCGCCTCTGGAGGCCAGTGGAGGAGATCAGCACCTTTGCGAGTAAGATCCGTAAGAGGCTTAGCAATGACCGAGAAGTTAGCAATAAATCTCCTGTAATAATTAGCAAACCCCAGGAAGCACTGTAACACCTTCAGGGAGGCAGGTTGGACCCATTCAGCCACAGCCGAAACCTTGGTAGGGTCCATGCGGAATTCATAAGGAGTGAGGATTTGACCCAAAAATGGTATCTCCTGCACCCCAAACACACATTTTTCGGTTTTAGCAAACAGTTTGTTTTCCCGAACGGCCTGGAGCACCTTCCTGACATGCTCAATGTGGGAGGACCAGTCCTTGGAAAACACAAGTATGTCATCAAGGTACACTACAAGAAATACCCCCAGGTAGTCTCTTAAAATCTCATTTATGAAATTCTGGAAGACCGCGGGAGCATTACACAACCCAAAGGGCATGACGAGGTATTCGAAATGACCTTTGGGCGTGTTAAACGCAGTCTTCCACTCATCCCCCTCTCTGATGCGGATAAGATTATAAGCCCCCCGTAGATCAAACTTAGAGAACCATTGGGCCCCCTGAACCTGATTGAAGAGATCAGGAATCAAAGGAAGGGGATACTAGTTCCTTACAGTGACCTTATTCAAGTTTCGGTAATCGATTCACGGCCTAAGACCACCATCCTTCTTCCGACGAAGAAGAAGCCAGCACCTACCGGAGAAGTAGAGGGGTGAATGTAACCCTTGGCCAGGCATTCCTGGATACACTCTCTCATGGCTTCACATTCAGGACAAGAGAGATTAAATATCCTACCCTTAGGGAGCTTAGCTCCTGGTACCAAATCGATTGCACAATCGTATTCTCTATGAGGAGGTAACACTTCGAGGCCTTTTTAGAAAAAACATCAGCGAAGTCCTGAATAAACTCAGGTAGAGTGTTCACCTCCTCAAGGAGAGAAATAAAATTAACAGAAAAACATGACGTCATGCATTCATTACCCCATTTGGTAAGATCCCCAGTATTCCAGTTAAACGTGGGATTATGCTTCTGCAACCAGGGAAGGCCTAAAACCAAATCGGACGATAATCCCTGCATCACCAGTACAGAGCACTGCTCCATATGCATGGAGCCAACAAGGAGTTCAAAAACAGGGGTATGCTGCGTAAAATAACCATTAGCAAGAGGAGTGGAGTCGATACCCACTACCGGGACAGGTTTAGGCAAATCAATCAATGGCATAGCTAGACACATAGCAAATTCCACAGACATAATATTAGCAGAAGACCCTGAATCCACGAATAGGGATTATATATTTCGAAAAAATATTGTAATGACGGGGGTAGGTAAACGGACAAGTGAGCCCTAATCTACCCACCACTCTGTCCCTGCCTACTTGCAACGACCCGCCCTAGGCGACGGGGTACAACTGGGCGGCGGTCCCTACGCTCAGTAAGTGCACGAGACAAACAGACAAGGGAACACAAAGCAAAGGGAAAGGGGCAGTTGCCCACGGCAACACCGTGAGCAACAAGAGTGGTGAACGAGCCGAGTCAAACCAGGAGTGCACGAGGTACCAGACGCAGAGCAGGAGAGTAGTCAGTAAGCCAGGGTCAGTATGGAGCAGGATCAAATAGTTAGGAGCTGTAGCTGGGCCAGGAAACCACACGAGAAGAATCACAAGCAAAGGAGGAACAGGAAAGGCAGGTATAAATAGACAGAGGGCGGGAGCTATCTCCGTCTGGCCAGGCTGTGATAGGCTCTCCCACTCCTAAGCCTGCCATCCTGAGTGGTGGAAGATGGAGTCAGTCTCAGAGACATAGACTCAGGTGCAGACTGATTACCTATGAGTGTATACACAGAAGTTGTGCCTGGCAGATCCTTTACAGTACCCCCCCCCTTTTATGAGGGGCCACCGGACCCTTTCTAAGTGGACCTGGTTTATTTGGGAAACGAAGGTGGAACTTCCTGACCAATACCCCAGCGTGAACATCCCGGGAGGGTACCCAAGTCCTCTCCTCAGGCCCGTATCCTCTCCAATGGACCAGGTACTGGAGGGAGCCTTGGACCATCTTGCTGTCACAATCTTGGCCACCTCGAACTCCACCCCCTCAGGGGTGAGAACGGGAACAGGAGGTTTCCTCGAGGGAGCCAAGGACGGGGAGCAGCGTTTAAGGAGGGAGGCATGAAACACGTTGTGTATTCGAAAAGATGGGGGCAACTCCAGTCGGAAGGAGACAGGATTGAGGACTTCAATGACCTTATACGGCCCAATGAACCGGGGAGCAAACTTCTTGGACGGGACCTTAAGGCGCAAGTTCCTAGATGATAACCACACCAGATCCCCGACCATAAACAAGGGGTTAGCAGAACGTCTTCTATCAGCCTGAGTTTTTTGTACGCTCTGGGACGCCTCTAGGTTCCTCTGAACCTGGGCCCAGACTGTGCACAGTTCCCGATGAACGACCTCTACCTCGGGATTGTTGGAACTACCAGGTGAAACGGAGGAGAACCGTGGATTAAACCCAAAATTACAGAAAAAGGGGGAGACCCCTGACGAGTTACTGACCCGATTATTAAGGGAAAATTCGGCGAGGGGAATGAATGAGACCCAATCATATTGACAGTCAGAGATAAAACACCTTAAATATTGTGCTAGAGATTGATTAGTCCTCTCAGTTTGGCCATTAGTTTCAGGATGGAAGGCAGAGGAGAAGGACAGATCAATCTCCAACTTTTTACAGAAGGCCCTCCAAAACAAAGAAACAAATTGTACCCCTCTGTCCAAAACAATATTGACAGGGACCCCATGGAGACGCAGGATGTGTTTGACAAACAAGGTAGCTAACGTCTTGGCGTTGGGTAGTTTCTTGAGGGGCACAAAGTGGCACATCTTACTGAAGCGGTCTACTACCACCCACACCACCGACTTGCCTTGAGATGGAGGCAAATCGGTGATAAAATCCATGGAGATATAGGTCCAAGGTCTCTGGGGAATGGGCAAAGAATGTAGTAAGCCTGCTGGTCGGGACCTGGGAGTCTTGGACCTAGCACAAACCTCACAAGCGGCGACGTAGGCCTTAACGTCTTTAGGCAACCCAGGCCACCAATAGTTTCTGGCAATGAGGTGTTTGGTACCCAGGGTGCCTGGATGACCAGATAGTGCGGAGTCATGAATTTCCCTAAGTACCCTTAGCCGGTATTGCAGGGGAACAAACAGCTTGTCCTCAGTAAGGTTCCCGGGAGCTGAACCTTGATCAGCCGCAATTTTAGAGACTAAATCAGAATCAATAGAAGAAATGATTATACCAGGAGGCAAAATACAAGCAGGATCTTCCTCCGAAGGAAGGCTGGCCATGAAGCTACGCGACAGTGCATCGGCCTTAATATTTTTAGACCCAGCCCTATAGGTAACCAAAAAGTTGAATCTGGTAAAAAATAGCGCCCATCGAGCTTGTCTCGGGTTTAGCCTCCGGGCAGATTCTAGGAAAACCAGATTCTTGTGGTCGGTAAGGACCGTTACCTGGTGCCTAGCCCCCTCCAGGAAGTGGTGCCACTCTTCAAATGCCCATTTAATGGCTAAGAGTTCGCGGTTGCCAATATCATAGTTACTCTCAGTGGGCGAAAACTTCCTGGAGAAGTAGGCACAGGGACGGAGATGGGTGAGGGACCTGGTACCCTGGGACAAGACAGCCCCCACTCCCACCTCGGATGCGTCAACTTCCACGATAAATGGCTCCATTTGGTTGGGCTGAACCAGCACCGGGGCCGAGATAAAGCATTCTTAAGGACCTCAAAAGCTTGGACAGCCTCAGGAGGCCAGTGGAGGAGATCAGAACCTTTGCGAGTGAGGTCCGTAAGAGGCTTAGCGATGACCGAGAAGTTAGCAATAAATCTCCTGTAATAATTAGCGAACCCCAAGAAACACTGTAACGCCTTCAGGGAGGCATGTTGGACCCATTCCGCCACAGCCTGGACCTTGGCGGGGTCCATGCAGAATTCATGAGGAGTGAGGATTTGACCCAAAAATGGTATCTCCTGTACCCCAAACACACATTTTTCGGTTTTCGCAAACAGTTTGTTTTCCCGAAGGACCTGGAGCACCTTCCTGACATGCTCAATGTGGGAGGGCCAGTCCTTGGAAAACACCAGTATGTCATAAAGGTACACTACAAGAAATACCCCCAGGTAATCTCTCAAAATCTTATTTATGAAATTCTGGAAGACCGCAGGAGCATTACACAACCCAAAGTGCATGACGAGGTATTCGAAATGACCTTCGGGCATGTTAAACGCAGTCTTCCACTCATGCCCCTCTCTGATGCGGATAAGGTTATACGCCCCCCGTAGATCAAACTTAGAGAACCATTGGGCCCCCTGAACCTGATTAAAGAGATCAGGAATCAAAGAAAGGGGATACTGGTTCCTTACAGTGACCTTATTCAAGTTACGGTAGTCAATGCATGGCCTAAGACCACCATCCTTCTTCCCTACGAAGAAGAAGCCAGCACCTACCGGAGAAGTAGAGGGGCGAATGTAACCCTTGGCCAGGCATTCCTGGATATACTCTCTCATGGCTTCACGTTCGGGACAAGAAAGATTAAATATCCTACCCTTAGGAAGCTTAGCTCCTGGTACCAATTCGATAGCGCAATCGTATTCTCTATGAGGAGGTAACACTTCGGAGGCCTCATTAGAGAAAACATCAGCGAAGTCCTGAACAAACTCAGGTAGCGTGTTCACCTCCTCAGGGAGAGAAATAGAATTAACAGAAAAACATGACGTCAAGCATTCATTACCCCATTTGGTAAGCTCCCTAGTATTCCAGTCAAACGTGGGATTATGCAACTGCAACCAGGGAAGGCCTAACACCAAATCGGACGATAATCCTTGCATCAACAGTACAGAGCACTGCTCCAAATGCATGGAGCCAACAAGGAGTTAGAAAACAGGGGTATGCTGTGTAAAATAACCATGAGCTAGAGGAGTGGAGTCGATACCCACTACCGGGACAGGTTTAGGCAAATCAATCAAAGGCATAGCTAGAGACATAGCAAATTCCACAGACATGATATTAGCAGAAGACCCTGAATCCACGAAGGCACTGCCGGTAGCAGACCTACCACCAAAAGAGACCTGAAAGGGAAGCAATATTTTATTACGTTTCATATTTACGGGAAATACCTGTGCGCCTAAGTGACCTCCCCAATGATCACTTAGGTGCGGAAGTTTTCCGGCTGCTTATTCTTACGCCTAGGACAGGTGTTCACTTGATGCTTGTCATCCCCACAATAGAAGCAGAGACCATTCTTCCCGCGGAACTCTCTACGTTGTCGGGGGGACACGGAGGCCCCGACTTGCATAGGTACCTCCGAGTCTTCCGTGGAAGAGCGAAGCAACGGGACCTCGGAAAGGCATCATGGGGGAGTCAGAGGGGAAAACACAAAAACGTTCAAGCTGTCGTTCCCTGAGACGTCGGTCAAGTCGTACCGCTAAAGCCATAACTTGATCTAGGGAGTCAGAAGAGGGATAGCTAACTAGCAGGTCTTTTAGGGCGTCCGACAGACCCAACCTAAACTGGCTCCTTAAGGCAGGGTCATTCCACCGAGAAGCTACGCACCACTTCCTAAAGTCAGAACAATACTCCTCAACAGGTCTCTTACCCTGACGTAAGGTCACCAGCTGACTCTCGGCAAAGGCAGTTCTGTCAGTCTCATCATAAATGAGTCAGAGAGCAGAAAAGAAACGATCAACGGAGGAAAGTTCAGGGGCATCAGGAGCCAAGGAGAAGGCCCACTCTTGGGGCCCTTCCTGGAGCCGGGACATAATTATACCCACCCGCTGGCTCTCAGAACCTGAGGAATGAGGCTTTAAGCGAAAGTAGAGCCTACAACTCTCCCGAAAGGAGAGAAAAGTCCTCCGGTCCCCTGAGTAACGGTCAGGCAACTTGAGGTGGGGTTCAAGAGGTGAGGTGAGGGGCACTACAATGGTAGCGTCAGGTTGGTTGACCCTCTGAGCCAGGGCCTGGACCTGTAGGGAGAGACCCTGCATTTGCTGGGGCAAGGTCTCAAGGGGGTCCATAGTAGTGTCAGGGAGCAGGGTAGACTAGGTATACGGGCTTGTGATTATGTAATGATGGGGGTAGGGAAACGGACAAGTGAGCCCTAATCTACCCACCACTCTGTCCCTGCCTACTTGCAACGACCCGCCCTAGGCGACGGGGTACAACTGGGCGGCGGTCCCTACGCTCAGTAAGTGCACGAGACAAACAGACAAGGGAACACAAAGCAAAGGGAAAGGGGCAGTTGCCCACGGCAACACCGTGAGCAACAAGAGTGGTGAATGAGCCGAGTCAAAACAGGAGTGCACGAGGTACCAAACGCAGAGCAGGAGAGTAGTCAGTAAGCCAGGGTTAGTATGGAGCAGGATCAAATAGTTAGGAGCTATAGCTGGGCCAGGAAACCACACGAGAAGAATCACAAGCAAAGGAGGAACAGGAAAGGCAGGTATAAATAGACAGAGGGCGGGAGCTATCTCCGTCTGGCCAGGCTGCGATAGGCTCTCCCACTTCTAAGCCTGCCATCCTGAGTGGTGGAAGATGGAGTCAGTCTCAGAGACATAGACTCAGGTGCAGACTGATTACCTATGGGAGTATACACAGAAGTTGTGCCTGGCAGATCCTTTACAAATATATATATTTTTAAAAACTGGATATTTTTTGGGGAAGTGCTCCTCAATGAGAAGAAAAGGCAGTTAAGTGCTGGTAAGTTAATTTATTTGAGCAACATAGGATGGGCAACGCGTTTCAACGCAGGACATGCATCTTCGTCAGGCCGAGAAATAGGTGATACCTATTTCTCGGCCTGACGAAGACGCATGTCCTGCATTGAAACGCGTTGCCCATCCTATGTTGCTCAAATAAATCAGCTTACCAGCACTTAACTGCCTTTTCTTCTCATTGAGGAGCGCTTCCCCAAAAAATATCCAGTTTTTAAAAATATATATATTTTTTCGAAATATATAATCCCTATTTTCCTGCGGCTCAATTCTCTTGATGCCGGTACCTGGATACGGAAAGCTGCAACCTGGCTACAAAAAAGGCCTTTTACATTAAGCTGTACCTGCCAGTACTAGCTTTTATGGTTTATCTTGCACCAGTTGGCGCTGTGTATATTTTTCTCGCTTCAGATATCACTGAATCCACGAAGGCACTGCCGGTAGCAGACCTACCCTCAAAAGAGACCTGAAAGGGAAGCAAGATCTTATTAGGTTTCATATTTATGGGAAATACCTGTGCACCCAAGTGACCTCCCCGATGGTTACTTAGGCGCGGAAGTTCTTCCGGCTGCTTATTCTTACGCCTAGGACAGTTGTTCACTTGATGCTTGTCATCCCTACAGTAGAAGCAGAGACCATTCTTCCTGCGGAGCTCTCTACGTTGTTTGGGAGACACGGAGGCCCTGAGTTGCATTGGTTCATCCGAGTTTTCTGTGGAAGAACGAAGCAACGGAACCTCGGGAGCCATCATGGGGGAGCCAGAGGAGAAAGCACAAAAACGTTCAAGTCGTCGTTCCCTGAGACGTCGGTCAAGACGTACCGCTAAAGCCATAACCTGATCTAGAGAGTCAGAAGAGGGATAGCTAACTAACAGGTCTTTCAGGGCGTTCGACAGACCCAATCTAAACTGGCACCTCAAGGCAGGGTCATTCCACCGAGAAGCTACACACCACTTCCTAAAGTCAGAACTGTACTCCTCAACGGGTCTCTTACCCTGACGTAAGGTCACCAGCTGACTCTCGGCAAAGGCAGTCTTGTCAGTCTCGTCATATATGAGCCCGAGAGCAGAAAAAAAAAAATCAACAGAGGAAAGTTCAGGGGCATCAGGAGCCAAGGAGAAGGCCCATTCTTGGGGCCCATCCTGGAGCCGGGACATAATTATACCCACTCGATGGCTCTCAGAACCTGAGGAGTGGGGCTTTAGACGGAAATAGAGCCTACAACTCTCCCGAAAGGAGAAAAAAGTCTTCCGGTCCCCTGAGAACCGGTCACGCAACTTGAGGTGGGGTTCAAGAGGTGAGGTGGGGGGCACTACCAGGGTAGCATCATGCTGGTTGTCCCTCTGAGCCAGGGCTTGGACCTGTAGGGAGAGGCCCTGCATTTGCTGAGCCAGGGTCTCAAGGGGGTTCATAGTTGTGTCAGGGACCAGGGTAGAAAAGGTATATGGGCCTGTGATTATGTAATGACGGGGTAGAGAGACAGACAGGTGAGCCCTAATCTACCCGCCACTCAGTCCCTGCCTACTTGCACGGTCCGTCCTAGGCGACGGCGTACAACTGGGCGACAGTCCCTACGCTCAATATGTGCACGACAGACAAACAGACAAGGGTACACAGAAGCTAAGGGAAATGGGGCAGTTGCCCACGGCAACACCGTGAGCAACAAGAGTAGTGAACGAGCCGAGTCAAACCAGGAGTTTACGAGGTACCAAATGCAGAGCAGGAGAGTAGTCAGTAAAGCCAGGGTCAATATGAAGCAGAGGACAATAGTACAAGCAGCAGCAGCAGCAGAGCCAGGAAACAGGCAGAGTCACAGGCAAAGGAGGAGCAGGAAATGAAAGTATAAATAGACAGAGGGTGGGAGCTAGCTCCGTCTGGCCAGGCTGTGATAGGCTCTCCCACTCCTCAGCCTCCCAGCCTGAGTGGTAGAAGATCGAGTCACTCTATCAGACTTAGGAGCAGGTGCAGACTGATTAACCACGAGCGTCGACACAGAAGCTGTGTCTGGCAGATCCTTTACAATATATATATATATATATATATATATATATATAATGTCACATATTAGTAGAGAAGACGGGGAGAGACTTCTCCTCCTGATGGAGTTCCCCTGTAATGGACCTGTAGTATAATAGATGTAGGTCACCAGTACTGACTACTTACATGGCGCTGCAGACGTCAGGTCCGGACATTTCTCCTGACATTGAACAATTGGGGGAAATTTCAGGCGGTTAATCGGACGCTGAAAGCAGAATGAGAAATGACAATGTTTATACTGTAGTATTGTGATTATACTTCTCCTCCATGTTGGTGGAGTTCTCCTTTAACCCCTTAACGCAACAGAACAGATACATCCTGGTGCAGTTTAAGAAGTATGGAGCGCGCTCACGCATTGAGCGTACTCCATACGTAAGGGTGTTGGCTGACACTTGGGACTAACAGCCAGGATCAGCGATCGTGTTGTTCCTGACTGTTTAAATGCTGCGGTGCTAATGAGGTGTTGAAAAGAGGGGGGAGGCCTCCAACCATAGTTCATTGCCATGTGGCAGATCTTAACAGATGCCTGTAAAAATTACGATATACTGCAATACATTAGTATTGCAGTATATTGTACCAGCGAGCTAACAATCGATGGTTCAAGTCCCCTAGGGGGACTAATAAAATGTGTAAAAAGAAGTGAAATAAAGTTTTTAGTAGTGAAAAATATATATAAAAAAATTAACAGTACAAAAACCCCCCTTTTCTCAATTTTCCTTTAAAGTAATGTAAAAAATAAAAAAACTCAACAAAATTGGTATTGCTGCGTCCGTAAAAGTCTGAACTATTACAATATAGTGTTATTTAACGCACGCGGTGAATGCCGTAAAAAATAAAAATGTAAACCGGCAAAATCACTGTTTTTAAAAAAAATCAAATTAGCTCCCAAAAAACATTTCAGAATGTGGTGAAAGAAAACTATTTTTTTTAAAGTAGTAAAATATAAAAAAAATCTATATAAATTGGATATCACCGTAATCGTATTGAGCCACAGAATAAAGTTAAGTTGTTGTTTATACCACACGGTGAAAGACGTAAAAACGAAACCCAAAAAATAATGGAGGAATCACAGTTTTTTCCAATTTCAGCCCGCAAATAATTTTTTTCAGTTTCCCAGTACACTATATGGTACTTTAAATGCTACCAATAGAAACTACAACAACTCCCGCAAAATATAAGCCCTCACAGCGCTTTATTGATGGAAAAATAAAAACGTTATGGCTCTTGGAATGCGAGGAGTGAAAAACTATAATGGAAAAACAAAAAATGGTGGTGTCCTTAAGGGGTTAAGGACGGACACAGTAGATGATAGACACGTGACATTACTGCAGCTCTATACATTACAGTCCATTATATCACAATGTAGACTATGCCGGTGACTACATAACAGAAAGAAATGCTGCTCTATTCTCCCCGGGTAAAGAATTACATCCTAGTGGTTACCGTATGTTTTACATTGTGCCCTATGGAGGACGCGAGAAATACCGGATAGATAATATCTGTAATGTGAACAGGACTTTCATGCTGAGAATAAGTGCTCACACATAGTTACATGCTTCTGAATATGTACCATGTACCATATAGTGATGTAGCAGAGCTGAACTGGTAATTAAAGCATTTTTTAATGACATGATACCTCTCTGAGATGAGATAATACAGGAGGTTTGCCTGCAGTCCCGGTTAAATCATAAATAAATAAAAAAATGATTATGTTATAAATTGTGCCAAATGACAAACTCAGGTCTGTTACATGTGACAATGTCAGCTCTTCTTTCTTTCTGCACACATTTTCTATAGGAGGTGAAGTTACATGGTGTAATGTGTGTCACCGCTGCTCGCCCTATTCTTCTCGCTCATGTACGTGCACAGATACTACACCCGCTTCTGCATAGTTTTGGTTCTCCTTTGGTTCGCACAATGTTATTTTGCTTTGGACATACGGGACCTGTTATCAGAATCCCAGTCCTGCTGACCTGTGGATGAAGGACTGATAACCTGGACTATAGGTTCCTTCTTACCTGCTCCGGTGGATGGTATTTCCCGCCTTGTTTTCCCCCTGATGGTGCAGGTAGTCCGGTAAGTCTGGCAAGGATTTTTGCCCTATGTGGCACCTATCCCTGCAACAGCAAACCAAAAATATCCACAGAGAAAATGCTGTGTCTGCCCCAAAAGAGGCATAAGGAGGGATACTCGGTATTATTGCCGATTGCCCTTCCCTGCCACCCCTGTGTCTCATTGAATGCCATAGAACCTACCACACTGAGGTCCGCTGGTAATTCCCATCAGAAACTTTAGAAATATATGCCATCATTCTTTGATTTTTTTTTTCCTTATTTTGTGTTGTCATACAAACATAGCCACTTATACTGACGAGGGTGGTGGAATAACTTTTGTTTTGTGGAAAAAAATAAAAAAGTGCCAATATTCCATTAGACCCCTCCTTGAATACTATAAGTGGAGAACTTTTTAGGTCACTTCTGATGTTTTTACTCCATAGGTGGAATACAAAGACAGTGTGGCTTTAAAAAATGGTTCATGCAAAAAATGCAACTTGAACATTAAAAGGTCTCTGCTGGCCACTTTTGATGTTTTGGTACTACAGGTTTATCGCAAAGGCACATACATAGATGGAATACGGCAGCACAGGGCATAAGACACATTGAACGGCTCCCGTCCATTGCATCTGCCATCTGGCTCTATACTGCGAAAGCGCAGTTCAGAGCGACCCAGCAGGGAAGATGGTTTGTAGGGGGAAAGACGGCGCCATTATGAAGACCGGACACACTGCAGGTAAGTTTTGTGTGTCTCTGTCTGTCCCTCTCTCTCTCTCACTCACAGCCCCCCTCTTGCAGCCCCCCGTGGCCCTCCCCTCGCGACCCCCCCCCCCGCACACCTGCTATAACTGTGTGAGTGTGTGTCTGTGTGTATGTGTGTAGCAGAGCTCTGTGTGTGTAGTGTGCACAGCAGAGCTGTGTCCTATTTTTGTGCAGCGGAGTATTCATGGGCGCCGCTGATCCTTCATAGCCACTTATCAGCTGTTTTGAAGAATCAGCGGCGAGCACCCCCCCCCCCACACACACAAATCCCCCGAAACATACAACTGCACTACTCACAACCCCACCACACTGTTCTTTTTTACGCAACACGTTTTTTTAAAAATGCTTGTGTAAAAAAATTAATGACTTGCTTTCCCCCTGATGTAAATGGGAAGCTTAATCAAGCGTTTGACGCTTTTTTCGCATGTTTTTTTACGCATTTTGTGTGTGCTTTTTGACGCATAATTAGGGCTCCCATTGACTATGGGGACTATGGGAACCATTGGCACGTTTTACGTGTAAAGGAATTGACTCGACACATCTTTATTTACACAACGCGTTTTTTAAAAACGCATGTGTAAAAAAGCGCTTTGTATGTAATAATAGCACACTTTACCAATTATGTAAATGAAAAGCGTAATCAAGCTGTCTTTGATGCGGTTTTTGGCATATAAAATGAGCGAAAAAAACCGTGTCAAATACACACCGTGTGAACCTGTCAACTGAAAAATCATTCACTTCACTTTCATCATTCTTAGGATATGTTTCAGACGTTTTTTTTTAGCAACTCCACGTCGGAACAGAACGTCGTATTTCCCATTTCCCATCCAAACATCTGCCCATTGACTTTGCAGGGCTTGGGAGATAGAATTGAATGCGACATTCTCTGACGCACAATGGAGACGATGTTTTTCACTTTCCCAGAAAGCTTCGATAGCCATACGAGCTCAGGAAACTAGCTATAAAATTATATCTAGGTGGTTTTGGGTCCCCACTGCCCTGCATTATTGCTACCCATCTGTACCTAACACGTGCTGTTGTTGTGGGGAAACATGTCTCATATTTGGTGGAGCTGCCACTCCTTGCAGAGTTTTTGGGAGACGGTTCTCCAAATTACATTAGAAGTTACTGGGGTCTCGGTCCCTAGCTCACCCGAGGCGGCAATTTTATAAATGTTCCCTATGCCATTACCCATTTACAAACGCTCTTTACTTAGACACCTCCTCCAAGCTGCCAAATCAGTTATTCTCCGCAGGTGGCGAATGGCAGTCCCTCCACTGTTGGATGAGTGGTTCCAGGAGGTTGCCTTACTGCAGCGAATGGAGCACCTTCTGGCTCATTCTGCGGCTGCTTCTACCAGATAAAAGGACACTTGGTCTCCATGGCTTATATTCCTTTCTTCTTCCACCTTCTGTAATGTGGTGACTTGAGATACACTGCATATACTCTCCCCTGGGACTTCCTCAGGGCAGGAACTACATACAGATGTGTGGGGATTTGCTTGCTCCAATCATGTCTCTGCAAGGTTTACCCATGATAATCCGGAACCGGAGCTCCATATTTTTTTAGTAAGCATGTGAACATACCCTTAGCCTTTTGGTGTGTCCTATAGCTTCTGCCAGCTGCCGTTTGTACAATCACTCCCAAAATAACAGCTGGACACAACTTAGCAATTTGAAGACACCTTTTCCTGGCTTGTAGCCAAAAATAGGGAGGGGGTGAGATTCCCTCCCACATTTACAGCAGCTGTGAGTCATGTTGCTTTGTCTTATTCACCTTGCTGTAATTCTGGGAAGTGCTCCCTCAAGTGGCCATCATAGGAAAACATGTCAAATTATTATTTCATTTTGAATTCTTTCCACCATGTGGAAGAAAAAAAATATATATACAGCAAAAAACGTAAAAAATATAATAGAAATAAGTAACTTACTTAAAAAAAAGGTTTAATTTGCGACACATTCCCTTTAAACTGCGGGGGAGCCTGAGGAGGGGAATAAACCACTGGACACCAGGTACTTGACTCAGATATGTGCCTATTAAGCCGTCCACTTCCATAGGCCACCAGAGGTGTTCCCATTAACCCTTTTACTACCGATGACCACCAGATATAGCATCACATACAGCAGAAGTTTTCTGCTGAGCACAAAAGCCCCAAGAATCCTCGGCAAAGTTTTATTTTTGTTACCTGCAGATTTTGCCTCGGATTTATTTTCTTGATTTGACCACAGATTTGAGCCTTTACATTGATCAGTGAAATCTGAGGCCAAAACTGCAGCTATATTCTGCAAGATATAAGGCACATACTATACTATGTAGATCTATTTAAAACTGAAGCTATATTCTGCAAGATATAAGGCACATACTATACTATGTAGAGCTATTTAAAACTGCAGCTATATTCTGCAAGATATAAGGCACATACTATACTATGTAGATCTATTTCTACATCATGTAAATAGGCTTTAGATAAATCCTATTCAGTTGTGTGAAACAAGTCTCCAACGTGAAAAATTTCCCAAAGGAAATCTGCTGTGTGTGAATTTGAGGGGGTGGGTTGGCACCATTTAAATTTTCGCTTCAGGCAGCAGAAAGTCTTGGTATATCCCTGCCAATGTTTGCTGGGTACATGGGTTGATGAACAGAAGCATGCGCGCCAGAGTATCCCTGGTCCTCCGGTGGTCCAGTCCGGCAATGCCATAGATTGTGTAATACCAAAAGTCTCTATCAGGTACATGAGGCCATAGACTAGATATAGTCGCTCCTCGGGGGCAGGGCCATATTATATTTCTTGTGTTGGGAATTAGTGTCAACGTTTTCATGCAATACCTTTATACACAGAATGTAGTTCTTATTGCTTTGGTCAATAATATAAATGTATTTCATAAACGTTCTCTTTCCTGGAATAATACAGCAAGGACTCCCCAGGGAACAGTATGAGAGGGTCTGCTGCAAAACTCCTTTTACTATCTATAAAAGCTACAAAATTAGATTCCTGTACTGATCATTGCTGATCACAAGGATTTTACGCAGCTGGACATCCAATGGGGTGTATGTAGCAAAGCAGATGGTCTTTGCTGGACAATTCCTTACTAATTATAAAAAATCTTGCTGTCTACAGCCACCACTAGGAGGAGCCTAGGAACTTACCGTACATGGATTTATAATGCATACACGCTAAGCTCCCCCTAGTGGTGGCTGAAGGCAGTCAGAATTGTATAATTTACCTCTGAAGTTACAGAGTATATGGAGCTCTTTACCATTGTAAAGATATTGTAATGACTCGGGGTAGGGAGACGGACAGGTGAGCCCTAATCTACCCACAACTCAGTCCCTGCCTACTTGCATGGCCCGTCCTAAGTGACGGCGTACAACTGGGCGACGGTCCCTACGCTCAATAAGTGCAAGACAGACAACTCAAGACATGGGCACACAGAAGCAAAGGGGGAGTAGGGGCAGTTGCCCACGGAAACACTGTGAGCAACAGGAGTGGTGAACGAGCCGAGTCAAACCAGGAGAGTACGTAGTAGCAAAATCAGAGCAGGAGAATAGTCAGTAAAGCCAGGGTCAATAAGAAACAACGGTCAAACAGGTAAATAGCAGGAATAGCAGAGCCAGGAAACCAGACAATCACAGGCAAGGAACATGCTGCAAGTGAGGGTATAAATAGACCAAGGGCGGGAGCTAGAACCGTCAGGCCAGGCTGTGATAGGTTCCCCCTCTCCTCAGCCTGCAAGCCTGAGTGGTAACAGATCGCGTCACTCTAGCAGACCTTGGAGCTGATGAGGACTGATTGACCCCGGGCGTCGACACAGAACCTGTGTCTGGCAAACCCTTTACAGATATAGTATGAAATTAGCACAAAACAGAATTTCGACCTAAAAAATGGTTAAATGTGAAACTTGAACTAATAGAAAAGTGGAATATATAAAATATGTGGATAGTTACAGATGAAATGTTTTTCTTCATTAAAATAAAATAGAGGAAACGACATAAGGTTATAATTATAATTAATAATTTATTTCTAACAATTATTATTATTGCCCTATCATTACTATTATTACACTATTCTTATTATTACTATTATTATACTATTATTAATACTATTATTATACTATTCTTATTATTACTATCATTACTATTATTATATTATTCTTATTATTACTATTATTACTATTATACTATTCTTATTATTACTATCATTACTATTATTATTACTATCATTACTATTATTATTCTTATTATTACTATCATTACTATTATTATACTATTCTTATTATTACTATCATTACTATTATTATTCTTATTATTACTATCATTACTATTATTATACTATTCTTATTATTACTATCATTACTATTATACTATTATTATTATTATTACTATCATTACTATTTTTATACTATTCTTATTATTACTATCATTACTCTAGTCCTATGCCCTATCATTAAAGCTGTTGATCCAGAAGAAGGCGAAAACCCCATGTCACATTCTGCCAATTCGTGCCACAGGGGGAAAATTCCTTCCTGACCCCGGGAAAAGGCGATCAGTCCAAGAACCCTGGATCAAACTCGCTGCTAAATATTATAATTTGCTTTACTATTATTGTTATGCTGATTCTGATGATACTATACTATTATATTTGCTATTACAATTATTGTTATTATTATTATTATTATTATTATTATTATTATTATTATACAATTGCTATTTCTTAATACTATTATATTAACCTGCTGCTAACTATTACCATTTACTATTATAATTATTATTATTATTATTAATAATATATTGTTTATAATCATACTATCATAATTGCTATTCTCATTACTATTAATATTATTCTTTTATTATTATACTAATGTTATTTCTAAATATTATTCTATAATAATGATATATTTATTACTGTTAAATTATTATTGCTATTGTTACTTTTATTTCTATTATTATTTTGCTAAAACTATAAACTACTTCCCTAATCCTAAAGCTGTTGATCCAGAAGAAGGCGAAAACCCCGGACACATTCAGCCAATTCGTGTCACAGTGGGGAAATTCCTTCTTGACCCTGGGAAAAGGCGATCAGTCCAAGAACCCTGGATCAAACCCACTGATGTTATTAATATAATTTATGTTATTACTGCTATTTATTTATACTTTTATACTATATTACTCTGCCTAATATTATTATGAGAATCCTACACTATTGTTAATTATTTATTTTATTTATTATTTTTTATACTTACCAGTTGTTGTTATAGCTGTTGATGGTATTACAGCTTGGATGGTGCCGTACTACACATCATCGGCACATTGGTCTGAGGAGGATGGTCCAGATGATGTTCCTCTTTCCTCGGAAGTTGCTGTGGATGTAATGGAGGGGGGAATGCTGGCGGATCTTACATCTTCTTCCTGCCTGATGTTGAACTCTTCTCATCTTCATACTGACTTTTTCCGTGGTTTCTTTTACCTCTTCTACGATTTTCTCTTCCTCCTCAGTCTCTTCCTCCTCCTCATTGTCTTCAACCTCCTCAGTCTCCACATCCTCCTCATTGTCTTCAACCTCCTGAGTGTCTACTTCCATGCTTTCCACGTCTTCCTCGCTGTTGTCTTCCTCCTCATGTTCTTCTTCCTTCTCATCATTGTCTTACTCATGTCCATCTTCCTCCCGATCCTCTGCCTCTTCTGGCTCCGTCTTGTCCACCTCCTCCTTCAGAAATTCGCTCAGCTGGTTATTCATCATTGGTGGAGTTTTCGGTTCTTCTTCGTCCCATGGCCAAGGCAGGTATTTCCTCTGTGCTGCCCGGTTGGTCGGCATGAGGCGCTAAGAAAAAAAGATTCAGTCAATTGTCAATTGAGATGTTTCTATAAAACCTTCACATCTATAGAGAGAACATGGATGAATCTGCTATATAGAGAACATAATAGGCGGTATGATCAGTGACCTCCATCTTGAAAATCGGTGACGGCAAGTATTTTGTACAGAAGATGAGACGCTGAAGAACTCTCTCCTCTTCAGTCCTGGGGTAAGCTAAAGAGAGAAGCCAACCAGATAATGAGATCAATCATAAAATGTCAAGAAAGTGTCAAATCTATAAAATTACAGTAACATTCCTTTAATCCGCCATCAATGGGACCTGCTATGTCCTGGATTATCAGATATTCTACATTATCGGATGGGTATAGAAAACCATACAAATATCCTATAAAAACCTTCAATTTCCTAATAGATCTAGATTTGACAGTTCTGTGCTGGATTGACAGATTTTCTGGATTATTAGATGGCGGGTAAAAGGAAAGTTACTGTATTTTCAGATTAACTATCAATCAATATATTGGGGCTTTATCACCAAAAAACAAACAAACAAAAAAAACTCACTTAAGAAGGGTAAAAGTCCAAAAACGCTTTCCTGACGGCGGTAGATGTCCTAAAGGCAAGAGAATCCAGTAAGTGTCCACTCATCACTCAGGAATGGAGCAGAGGACAATAGGACAAGGGGTCAGATACCAAATGAGCAGCCAGTGATTCGTGGACTTGTTACCTGTCCAGGGCTTGTACTCAATAAGCGGCTACTTTTCTGAGTGGACAGCCGGCCACATGGACCTCTCCTGCTGGATCCAAGTCTCCTGCTACATGTCCATCACAGGGAAGGAAAAAACAAGACAATGAAGACACTGATCTCCAGAGAACTGCTGCCCGCTGCCATCCTGTAAACGTCCTGAACTTCAAAATCACAAGCTGGAACCCAAAAAAGAGATTTAGTCACAGATCTGATAAAGACACGAACACTGCAGCTTTCCACATGTACTGATAGTGAATGTCCGCTCAGGTGTCGGACCCCCATGATCAAATATTGTTGCACTATCCCAGAAATGTTAATGTGTAAGTCCCGGAGAACCCCTTTAATCTACTAATATATCTTTGTAGCAGTCAGAGATCAGTTTTCCCCACACAGAGCTCCAAATCCCCTGCAAAACCCAAAGAATAAAATGTAGTTACCTTCCGCCACCTCTGGGGAGCGTAGGGGAGCACTGCAAACTGTTTTATTAGTGCAATGTACAAACAGTATTCAGTAATCTCCTGAGTTTCCCCTAGTGGTGGCTGCAGACAGTTATAATGTTATCATTCTCAATGCAGGGGATTTGGAGCTCTGTATCAGAAATATAGAGCTCTGATCATTTTAAAGATTTATTAAGAACTTAATCAGCACCTAAAAATGACATGATTATAAAAGGAGGACATTCACTTTACATTTAGGAGGCGTCATTTCTACATATTATTACATAGGGTTCACTATATCTTGTTTGTTATAATCTATTTGTCACTCAGAGGATGCAAAGAATTATATTCATTAAATAAAGATGATTTTTGGACTGTAACTTTGGATTTGTGCACCTATATTTATAAGCAGTGATAATACATTGGAGTGTGGCCCTTACTGGGTATTTATAGGGTCCCCACATAGAAGAAGGACCAATATAGGTAATACCAGACAAAGCAGAGTGCCCACATAACCAGTTCCAGCAGATCTTCCCATCACACAGCCAGAGAATTAATGATACATTTCTGGTTTCCTGCACCAGCCACTAGGGGGAGTACATTGCACCAATATTTATACAGCTCATATTGAAATTATAGGGAGCAATATAAATACATATACAGCAGCTCCCCCTAGTGGTGGCTGCCAACAGTCTTTGGAGGACATTTGTCTTACCAGGATTCAGGAGAAATAATAAAATCCTCATCAAATTCCTAATAATGTGAGTGAAAGATCATGGGAGACGAGATAAATAAGCATCAATTTTATGACATTATGGGATGTAAGAACTCACCCACGTCCGTCTTCACTCCTTGTTGTCCAGTAACAGACTGAGGACCGCTGACTGTTGTTGTTTTTTCAAGTTCAAATCCAGCGATATCATTGGCTGCTGACCAATGACAAAATTTAAAGGGACATGCCGCTCTTATATTAATAGACTGCATGTAATATCTGTGTTATACTTCTGCTTATAACATGAGGCTGTGGAGATAATCTGCGGGGACAGCCTTATATTTCTCTTCAGTGGGATTGACATTTCATATTCAATATCAGATCAGAACATTATATTATTACACTATCAATGTGCCATGAAGGATTTTATAAAATTACAGGTTTTTTAAAATTATGACTTCTTTTTAACCCCTTTCTGATCAGGAAATTTGGGGTCTCTATGATTATATCCTGGGGTTTTCATCTTTTTATCATTACAGTGGTCGGGTTGTTTCTACATCTTTATTATACAGGGACATGAGGGGCAAATAGGGGTAAATAATAAGACCTTAGTGGTTTGGGGTGTGGTGGGGGTGTACAGCATCAGACGGCGGCTCCATTCGTATATTATTACGTGACTCTATATTATCGCTGCTATATACTTGGTTCTGTATCTGTACATTGGACTCGGTTCTGCAGTGGTTCTGTTATATTATCTTCATTCTTCATAATTATGTATTCAGAGGGGTGAGCAGGAACTAAAACCGTATCGTAATGACCGACCTTAGGGGTGTGCGATCCGTGCGGTCACACAGGGTGCTACAGCTGCCCATGCTGAAGGAGGTCGCCACATTTTGCCCTTTCACTTGCAATTTTAAGTGTGAGTTGTATGGCAGCATTATTTATACATTGTGTAGCACTATTATTAGATGACTTTATATACTTGTATACCTATTTTTTATTTTACAGTTTGTCCGATGGGAAGAGGGGAATGGTCGTTACACGCCCACCATGATTGCGCCACAGCTGTGGCGCACATTCGGCTTGTAAGATGCGACACATTAGTTAAGAGGTGTTCGGCTGTTAACCCCTTTAACAACCGGCATATAGCCTTTTTACGTGGGATGTTCAGGGTAGTTCTTCTGAAGTGCTGCCTTTTCACATTGGCGCTTCAGAAGAACTTTTCCTGCATCGTGCGGGGTGCTGCCGAAGCCCGGGCTGTTGCTAACAGCCTCGGGCTTCAGGGCAACGATTGGGGACCACTAGCGGTGGTCTTCGATCATATTTAACCACTCAGATTCGGCGCTCAATAGCGGGTGCCGCATCTGAGTGATTTTAAAGGGAGGGAGCACCCTCTCCCAACCCACTGGTACCCTGTGTTCATCGCAGGGTTTACGATGGTTTTTAAGGCAGACTGGGGGCCTAACAAAGGCCCGGCCTAACAGATGCCTGTCAGTTTTACACTGACTGGCAATAATACACTGCAATACAGAAGTATTGCAGCGTATTATAATAGCGATCAAAAGTTTGCACAGTAAAGTCCCCTAGTGGGACTAAAAAAAAGTAAAATAAAGTCTGAAATAAATAAATAAAAGTCCCAAGTAACAAAAAATTAAAAACCCACTTTTTCCTCTTACAAAGTACTTTATTATGAAAAAAAGTAAAAAGTTACTCATATTTGGTATCGCCGCGTCCGTAACGAACCCAACTATAAAAATATTACATTACTTAACCCGCTCAGTGAACGCCGTAAAAAATAAAATAAAAAACAATGCCAGTTTTCTGTTCATCCTACATTCAAAAAATGTGATAAAAAGTGATCAAACAGTTGCATGTACTCTAAAATGGTACCAATAAAAACTACAAGTCGTCCCGCAAAAAAAAAGCCCTCAAACAGCTGCATCTATCAAAAAATAAAAAAAAGTTATGGCTCTTAAAATACGGCAACACAAAAACAAATAATTTTGAAAAAAAACAACTTGTTTTTTACTGTGTAAAAGTAGGAAAACATAAATAAAACCTATATTAATTTCGTATCTCTGCAACCGTAACGACCCGCAGAATAAAGTTATTATGTTATATATACCACACAGTAAACGGCGTAAAATGAAGACACAAAAAATTTCCAGTACCCCACTTAAAAGTTAATAACAAGTTAATCAATAACTTATATGTAGCCCAAAATGGTGCTATTATAAAATACAACTTGTCCTGCAAAAAAAGTCCTT
This sequence comes from Rhinoderma darwinii, assembly GCF_050947455.1. Classification (NCBI taxonomy): domain Eukaryota; kingdom Metazoa; phylum Chordata; class Amphibia; order Anura; family Rhinodermatidae; genus Rhinoderma; species Rhinoderma darwinii. The sequence goes on along the minus strand of NC_134688.1, from coordinate 121,554,405 downwards.
ATACAGCTATGCCGACGGAAAAATAAAAAGTTGTAGGTCTTTGAATGTGACGATGGAAAAACTTAAAAAATTGCTCAGTCATTAAGGTTTAAAATACATTCGTTATTAAGGGGTTAATAAATGCGCCGCCTCTTACTCCAAATTTTCTGGTTATTATGACAGGCGAATGAAATGCCAGTCTTAATAAATTCCCCCTTCAGGGTATAGAAAACATGATAGCGGTTAGGCTCCGTCCACTAGCTCAGAGACCACTGACTTCATTCTATGGGTCGTTACGTTGATGCAGATACCAAATATGTACAGTTATTTTTATATATTTTTCTAGACAAAGTGTTCGCTTGTAGCGGATACATTGCAAAATAACACGCACCGCATCTGCCCTGCGCATCGCAAGGAATTCCGTGCGAAAAACTGCAGACATCTCATCCATTTGACCACTGCTACAGGCAGTCACATGGGATAAAGCGTCATTCCAGGAGGATGAAACACAGACTCCTAGGTAAGTTTAATTTTTTATTTAACTCGGCCGGGTAAGTGGGCCGCATATAGAAAAAATGGGAAGTTGACGGGCCGCATTACTTTCAAATTTGATACAATACAAAATTATTATTAATCAATTAGTTATTTGAACTACTATAACACTATATTACTATAATAATAATACTACAATACTATAATAATACAGCTAGGTTTAAAATTTGAGACGTTTCTCCACGTGCTTATTTCAACAATCCAGTTTTCCAGTTTAAGTGTCGCTAAATACAGTCCGGCGGCTCAGTTGGCAGCGTTTGGCAGACACACATGTCAAGATTGGGCAGCCCCTTTTTAGATAGTTCCACAGTGCCCTCTGTAGATGCTGCCGCAGTGCCCTCTGTAGATGCTGCCGCAGTGCCCTCTGTGGATTCTGCCGCAGTACCCTCTGTGGATGCTGCCGCAGTGCCCTCTGTGGATGCTACCTCAGTGCCCTCTGTGGATGCTGCCGCAGTGCCCTCTGTGGATGCTGCCGCAGTGCCCTCTGTGGATGCTGCCGCAGAGTCCTCTGTAGATGCTGCCGCAGAGTCCTCTGTAGATGCTGCCGCAGAGTCCTCTGTAGATGCTGCCACAGTGCCCTCTGTAGATAATGCAACACACCCCTAGATAATGCCACAGTGCCCGCTGTAGATAATTCCACAGTGCCCTCTGTAGATAATGCAACACACCCCTAGATATTGCCACAGTGTCCTCTGTACATACTGCCACAGTGCCCTCTGTAGATGCTGCCACAGTGCCCTCTGTAGATGCTGCCACAGTGTCCTCTGTAGATGCTGCCACGGTGCCCTCTGTAGATGCTGCCACAGTGCCCTCATTAGATGCTGCCACAGTTCCCTCTGTAGATGCTGCCACAGTGCCCTCTATAGATTCTGCCACATGGCCCTCCGTAGATGCTGCCACAGTGCCCTCCGCAGATGCTGCCACAGTGCCCTCCACAGATGTTGCCACAGTGATGTCAGGGGCTTTCCCAGAGCTGGAGTCCCGAAGCAGAGCCGCTTCTAGCTTCTAGCACTCTGCCTGGGATTCCAGCTCTGCTCCTGAAATCACTGTCCATATATGGACAGAGATGTCAGGGGCAACCAAAGAGCTGGAGTCCCGGGCGGCGCGCTAGTAGGCTCTTCCTGGGACTCCAGCTGTGCTCCTGACATCACTCCTGCTCTGGGGAAGCCCCTGACATCATTGTCGATGTATGGACAGTGATGTCAGGGAGTCCCGGAGCAGAGCCTGTACTAGAGCTCTGCACTAGACTCCGGCTCTGGGGAAGCCCCAGACATCACGTGTCCGATACTAGCGCTCTGCCTGGGTCTCCGCTCTGGGGAAGACCTTGACACACTATCCATATATGGACAGCGATGTCAGGGATTTCCACAAAGTCCCGGAGCAGAGCCTGTACTAGCGCTCTGCTCGGGACTCCGCTCTGGGGAAGACCCTGACACACTGTCCATATATGGACAGCGACGACAGGGAATTCCACAGAATCCCGGAGCAGAGCCTGTACTAGCGTTCTGCTCGGGACTCCGCTCTGGGGAAGCCCCAGACATCGCTGTTCGTATGTGGACAGCGATGTCAGGGAATTCCAGAGTCTCAGAGCAGAGCCGATACTAGTGGCTCTTTGTGCCGCATGCGGCCCGCGCGCCGCGGGCTTGAGACCCCTGCTCTACATCATTCACTATGCGGTATAAATAACACTTTAACTTTATTATATGGGTCATTACGAATGCTACAATACCAAATATATATATATTTTTAATACTTTTTACTATTTTTGCACTGTAAGTCTATTTTTGATTGTATTGCTTTTTCACTTCAAACCTTTGTAATTTTTTTTAAATTAATTTTATTTCATAATTTTTTCTTTTCTTTAGTCTTACAATAGGATTTAAATGTGCAATTCTCTGATTGATTCAATAATACATGGAAATACTTCTGTATTAAGTAACCTATTAGTCAGATACGCAAGGCATTGTTCGGGTCGCGGATGCCATGATGACGGATGTCATGAGCCCACACCCCCTCTGTCTAAACCTTTAGATGCAGCTGCGACTATTGACTGTGACATCTAAGGGGTTTAACAGTCGGATTGAGTTTACTTACAGACAGTACTCGTACCTTCACCACGTAACAGCCTGGCGGTTCATTAGATTGACTTGGTTGCTTATGTCATGGGCATGAAAGAGTTAGTAGGACACCCCAGGCAAAATTGATACACTGTGTTATAGCTAGTGCATTGCCTCAGGGGGTGGAGCATGACACAGGGATTCTCTCATTGGATATTCTTTGAATCCTTGTGTCATGCTCCGCCTCCTTTTGCCTTACACTAAGCATATGTAAGGGATCTGCCAGACACAGCTTCTGTGTCAACGCCCATAGGTAATCAGTCTGCACCTGCTTCTATGTCTGTGAGACTGACTCCATCTTCCACCACCCAGGATGGCAGGCTTAGGAGTGGGAGAGCCTATCACAGCCTGGCCAGACGGAGCTAGCTCCCGCCCTCTGTCTATTTATACCTGCCTTTCCTGTTCCTCCTTTGCTTGTGATTCTTCTCTGCTGTTTCCTGGCTGCAGCTTCTTGAACTACTGACCCTCTGCTTGTTATTGACCTTGGCTTTACTGACCACTTTTCTGCTACAACCGGATGTGGAGCTGTTTCCAATAGTTTATTGCTATTATGGATTTTTCTATTTTTCGTTACTTGAATCTTGTTATTTTTGTATATATTTTGTTATTTTTATATATTTTTATTTATAATATTTTTATTGATATTGTATAATTTTCTTTATCCAAATAGTGCTACCATAATCCGGTTAGATACCTTGGGGATTCCCCCGTTGGTATATTAATTTAGCCCAGTAGATGCCGATAGAGAGCTCTCTGCTGCATCTATGTATTAGGCAGGGGCGTAGCTAGGGGGGGCAGGCGGGGCACGTGCCCCGGGCGCAGCTCAGAGGGGGGCGCCAGCGCCACCTCCTTCACTATAATTGTACCTGTGTCGAAGGGGGTGGGCTATATACAGGTGGACTATATCTACAGGGGGTGGGTTATATACAGGGGGACTATATCTACAGGGGGTGGGCTATATACAGGTGGACTATATCTACAGGGGGGCTATATCTACAGGGGGTGGGCTATATACAGGGGGACTATATCTACAGGGGGTGGGCTATATACAGGTGGACTATATCTACAGGGGGTGGGCTATATACAGGCGGACTATATCTACAGGGGGTGGGCTATATACAGGTGGACTATATCTACAGGCGGCTATATACTGGGCTGGGCTATCTACAAGGGGGACCATATCTACAGGGGGTGGGCTATATACAGGTGGACTATATCTACAGGGGGTGGGCTATATACAGCGGGACTATATCTACAGGGGGGCTATATACTTGGGTGGGCTATCTATGGAGCACCATATACAGGGGTGGGCTATAGCTACTGTAGATATAGCCCACCCCTGTAGATATAGCCCACCCCTGTAGATATAGCCCACCCCTGTAGATATAGCCCACCCCTGTAGATATAGCCCACCCCTGTATATAGTCCCCCTGTAGATATAGTCCCCCTGTAGATATAGCCCACCCCTGTATATAGTCCCCCTGTAGATATAGCCCACCCCTGTATATAGTATCCCACAAATAGCTCCCCCTATAGTGCTCCACAGAAAGCCCACCCCTTGTACATATAGTCCACCCCTGTATATAGTGCTCCACAGATAGCCCATCCTTGTATATAGTATATACAGGGGTGGGCTATCTGTGGAGCACTATATACAGGGGTGGACTATCTAGTGGAGCACTATATACAGGGTTGGACTATATGTACAAGGGGGGCTATATACAGGGGTGGGCTATATGTAGAGTACTATATACAGGGAAGGGCTATATCTATAGGGGGCTATATACAGGGGTGGGCTATCTGTAGAGCACTGTAGGGGGAGTTATTTGTGGGACACTATACAGGGGTGGTCTGTATGGGGGCACTATCTACAGGGGCTCTATGGCAGGCACTATCTACAGGGGGCTCTATGGCAGGCACTATCTACAGGGGGCTCTATGGCAGGCACTATCTACAGGGGGCACAGTGTGTGTGTGGGACACGGTGTATGGTGCTATTATAATTAGAGGTGCAGTGTATGGCGCTATTATATTTAGGGGCGTAGTGTGTGGTATAATGATAACTTTATCTTTATTTATAGGTGCAGAAATGTTGGAAAAGTGAGAAGCTGAAGACATCTGAGCAGCAAACTGCAGAAATGGTCTGTGACCGGGAGAAGCCACCATAGAGGTCTGGACCGGATGGAGAAAAAGAACTAGAATCTGACGTCACCGGTGAGTCACTTAATGTAAATGTTTATTCTGCCTCTAATCAGCACTGTAGTCACTGTATGATCTGCAGCGAGATGATGAGGGTATGATTATGATAGGATTTATTTTTTGTGAAACAGCATCTCCCAGCATATCCTTATCATTGTTTGGGCCATGCTGGGAGCTGTAGTTTTACGCCGTACACACCTATACGGCAGGGGTTGCACTAAATTGAGCTGTATTTGTGCTGGTGTTGTATATATGTAGTGAGCTTGGTTCTGGGGCTGTATATATGTACTGAGCTTGGTTCTGGTGTTGTGTATAGAACCATATTGCTTGTAAAATGTACAAATGTTTTTATGCTCACGCTACATAAAAATAAATGACACGTCGATTGGTAGAGAAAACAAACACGGCGAGGGGGAAGGAGATGTCGGGAAAGAGGTTGGGGGGGGGCGCCAAACTGAATCTTTGCCCCGGGTGCTGGAGAACCTAGCTACGCCTCTGTATTAGGCATCATTTAGACGAGCGTAATATATGCGCGTGCTTTTCACGCGTGTCGTACGCACCTATGTTAGGCTATGGGGCAGTGCAGACAGTTCGTGAGTTTTGCGCAGCGCAAGTCCGCTGCGTAAAACTCACGACATATTCTATATTTCTGCGTTTTTTGCGCATCACGCACCCATTGAAGTCAATGGGTGCGTGAAAACAGCTGTCATTCTCTGAATGTAAACAGAAAAGCACCACATGCTTTTCTGTTTACAAACATCCAAACGGAGTGTCAAAATGATGGCGGCTGCGAGAAAATCTCGCAGCCGCGCATCATACACTGATGACACACGCAGGTGTTAAGTGCCATTTACACACGCAAAATGACGCGTTTTTTGCATGCAAAAAATGCACACGCTCGTGTAAATCAGGCCTTATTCTAAGGCTAAATAGCTGTGCTGTATAAGCCCAGTAGATGCCGATAGAGAGCTCTCTGATTGCTGCATCTATATATTATTCTAAGGCTAAATAGCTGTGCTGTGTAAGCCCAGTAGATGCCGATAGAGAGCTCTCTGTTTGCTGCATCTATGTATTATTCTAAGGCTGCACCACACACCACTCCTCTCAAGACTAGTGGGAGTGGCTATTATTATTTAAAACACCTGTTCACTCTCCTTCATCAGCGTTTCTGACCTGGCTGTGTCCATTTGTAAGTATGGCCTTTTTCTGTGTTTTTGTATATATGTCCCCTTGTTTTTATCTGTTTTGTCTGTGCATCAGGAGCTTTTCGTTCCAGTTAGGGAGTTAGGGACTCGCAAGTCTGGGGATCCTTGTCGTGGATTACGAGCTTGTGTCCTTTTGGCCAAAATGATCACTAATACCCCAGACTACCTAGTATTTTTCATTATTACTTATATTCGCTTCTTTTGGACACAGCCGGGTCTTTGATGCTGGGAGAGCATGGTGTGTTTTTGTTTGGCCTAGCAAGCAGGGTAGCCCGCTATATGAATTATCAAGGCGTCACAAATAGGCTTCTACCTGGCTATACACGTTACGCCTCATGACTTACACACTTTCCCTCCATGTTTCACACACTTGCACCCCATTATTCATTTATTTTTGAGGCACTTTACTCATTACTGCCCCCTATATTTCACTTACATTATTACACTTGCACATACACTATTCATTTATTATTTCTTACTACACATCCCATGCACCACACACCACTCCCCTCAAGACTAGTGGGAGTGGCTATTATTATTTAAAGCACCTGCTCACTCTCCTTCATCAGCGTTTCTGACCTGGCTGTGTCCATTTGTAAGTATGGCCTTTTTCGGTGTTTTTGTATATATGTCCCCTTGTTTTTATCTGTTTTGTAAACGAGGTGTATAATGCCTCGTTTTACGTCTGAAAATAGGGCTACAATACGTCGGCAAACATCTGCCCATTCATTTGAATGGGTTTGCCGACGTACTATGCAGACGACCTGTAATTTACGCGTCGTTGTTTGACAGCTGTAAATTGACTGCCTCTGCAAAGAAGTGCAGGACACTTCTTTGCTACGTAATTTGAGCCGTTCTTCATTGAACTCAATGAAGCACAGCTCAAGATTTACGAGCGTCACAGACGCCTCGTATAATACGAAGAGGAGGTTTTACGTCTGAAACGAGGCAGCTGTTTTCTCCTGAAAACAGTCTGTCTTTTCACATGTAAAAGCCTCTCATCGTGTGCACATACCCTAAGGCTAAATAGCTGTGCTGTATAAGGATGCAAGCCAGTCTGTGCTCGTCATTTCAGCTGCTGGCTGCTAAGCCCTTATAAGGGCTGGTGACTAATACCAGTCGGTCTCAGAGCTTGCCCTACGCGTTTCCTTGCTGTCAGTGTTATCTGCCGCAATTCATCAGGGGCCTGCAGATGGTAAGTGCTGTTGTTCATTTATTCATTACTAGCGTGCAATGCAATGGGTAGAACGGCATTTAATCATGCCCGACGTCAGATCAGTTTGCTAGCCCAGTGGGCTAATGTTCCTATTTCCAATTTGCGTGTCTCCCCGCTCGGGGTTGTCCCCAAGAAGGAGGCTGGCAAATTTCGGCTTATACATCATTTATCTGATCCGAAGGGTTCTTCGGTAAATGATGATATTGATGAGTCTTTGACGCGTGTTTCCTATACAGCGGTTCAATTGGTTAGGACGGCGGGGCAAGGGGCGCTGATGGCTAAGGTGGATGTGGAGTCTGCATATCGCCTTTTGCCAGTGCACCCAGAATCCATGCACTTGCTGGGGTGCTCGTTTGATGGCCTTTTTTATATTGATAGGTGAATCCCTATGGGGTGCTCTATTTCTTGTGCCTATTTCGAAGCCTTCAGCACGTTTTTGGAATGGGTGGTCCGTGAACGAGCTGGTTCTAAAGCGGTTATTCATTATTTAGATGACTTCATTTGTGTGGTCCCTGCGGCACGGCCTTCATGTGCAATATTGTTACAGGCAGTGATGGATGTTTTTGCTGACTTTGGGGTTCCGTTGGCGTTTGAAAAAACTGAGGGACCAACCACAAGGCTCTGTTTCTTGGGAATTGAAATTGATTCCCAGGCAATGAAATGTAGGTTGCCGGAGACTAAACTTGTCGATCGGCGGGCAACGGTGCAGGAGGCTCTGGTGAAAACAAAAATCACCCTGCGGCTCTGGCAATCTTTGTTGGGGAAGCTCAATATCGCCTGTAGAATTATGCCCATGGGCCGTGTTTTCTGAAGGCATTTAGTGCAAGCTACTGCTTGTGTTAGATGTCCCCACCATTTTATTCACCTTGGCCAGGAGCATAAGGCGGATTTGAGGGTTTGGGATTCGTTTTTGGTGGAATATAACGGCAGATCATTATGGATTGCAGCGGGAATTTCGAATATGGAGTTGCAATTGTGTAAGGATGCTTCCGGTTCTATAGGTTTCGGGGCATATTTTCAGGGAAAATGGTGTGTTGGTACTTGGCCACTAGGGTGGAGGGAGTGTGGTTTGACAGGTAATCTCTGTTTTCTGGAGTTGTTTCCCATTCTAGTTGCGGTGGAAATTTGGGGAAAACTTTTGTCCAATCGGTCAGTGGTTTTTCATTGTGATAACATGGCAGTCGTGTGCGATATTAATAGTTTGTCCGCCAATTCCCCCCCCCCCCCAGGGATCACATTGTTAACGCCAGTTGGTCCTGCTTTATTTGAGATGGAACATTCTATTTAGGGCTCATCATGTTCCCAGTGTTTCTAATGACATTGCGGATGCTTTATCTCGATTAGAGTGGGATCGTTTGCGTTTTCTAGCTCCAGTGGCAGAGAGGGATTCGGTTTCTTTCCGCGAACATCTTTGGAGGTTGGTGTCGCTCGTCTGATATGGTGGGATGCTTATACCAAGATCTGGTTGAGATGGTTCCAGCTGGAGGATTCTTGGTGTAGTCAAGGGAGTCATTTTAGTGCTTTAGAGGGGATGTTTTGTTTTCTGTTATCTCTTATGGAGAGTGGGTCTTCAGCTTCCTCTGTTGTTAAGTCGGTAGCGGCACTTTCCTTTTTCTTTGATTGGTTGTACGGATGTTACTAAGCATTTTTTGATAATGCGAGCTCTGCAGGGTTTTCAGAAAAGGCATGTCGGGCAGGATAAGCATAGGCCGGTGTCTTTTGCAATGTTGGATGGCCTTTTTTCTCAGTTGCGCGGGATATCCCATTCAGATTATGAGAGGTTATTGTTTCAATTGGCTTTCTCTTGGGCTTTCTATGGGACCTTTATGGTTGGCAAATAAGTTAGTCACTCCAAACAGGCGCAGGGCGGTATTCAAGTAACCGATGGGGTTTTTCGGGATAGTGTATTGAGAATAATGTTGTATCATTCCAAAACTGACAGGAAGGGAAAAGGTTTTGAGATTTGTTTGACTAAAATTCATGAAGGGAAATCGTGTCCACTGCGTTTCATGGCTGTGCGTCCTTAGGGTTATTCCTCTTTCCTGGTGCATTCAGATGGTTCAGCGTTGTCTAGATATCAATTTATTGCTGTTTTTAACCCCTTCCCGGGTTTGGGCGTGACTGTATGTCCAAATTCAAAGTGCTTTCCCGTAGACGGGCGTACAGTCATGCCCTGTAGATAAAGCTGGCATATGAGCTGTGCGCGCTTCATCTTCAGCGGCTGTCAGCTGTCATACACAGTGGCAGTTACCCCCGATTGCAGCCATTTAACCCCTTCAATGCGGCTGTCAATGGCGTCCGCGAGATAGGACCTAATACGCTAAGGCCAGATTCACACGAGCGTGTGCGTTTTGCGCACGCAAAAACGCTGCATTTTGCGTGCGCAAAAGCCACTTGACAGCTCCGTGTGTCATCACCATATGATGCATGGCTGCGTGATTTTCGCGCAGCCGCCATCATGAGGACACTCTGTTTGGATGTTTGTAAACAGAAAAGCACGTGGTGCTTTTCTGTTTTCATTCATACTTTTCCCAGCTGTTGCGCGAATCACGCTTCCGTGTGGTGCGCGTGATTTTCACGCACCCATTGACTTCAATGGGTGCGTGATGCGTGAAAAACGCACAAAATCAAGGACTGTCTGCACAGACCCATAGACTAATATAGGACCGTGCGAGGCGCGTGAACATCACGCGCATTGCACAAACTTATATCACGTTCGTCTGAATAAGCCGTAACTGTCAGATGAAGAATGATAGTTAGGCTGGGTTCACGCGACCTATTTTCAGACGTATTGGAGGCGTTTTACGCCTCGAAATATGTCTGAAAAAAAGCCTCGAATACGTCGGCAAACATCCTCCCATTCATTTCAATGGGTTTGCCGATGTACTGTGCCGACGACCTGTAATTTTACACGTCGCTGTCAAAAGACGGCGCGTAAAATAACAGCCTCGTAAAAGAAGTGCAGGACACTTCTTGGGACGTAATTGGAGCCGTTTTTCTTTGAATCCAATGAAGAACAGCAACAAATTACGTCCGTAATTGACGCCTCGCAAAACGCGAGTACGAGCAATTACGTCTGAAATGCAGGAGCTGTTTTCTCCTGAAAACAGCTCCGTAATTTCAGCCGTAATTGACGTTTCATGTGCACATACCCTTACAATACACTGCACTACATAAGTAGCGCAGTGTATTGTACCGGGGATCAGAAGCCCAGATCTTCAAGTCCCCAGGTCAGTGTAATAAAAAAAGTGAAAAAAGTAAAAAAAAATGTGAAAGAAAGAAATAAATAAAAAGTTTTAACTAATAAAAACAACAATCGCCCTGTTTCCCTGATCAACTCCTTTATTATTAGAAAAAAAATATGAAAACAAAAACTATACATAATAGGTATTGCCGCGTTTAGAACGGCCTGATCTATAAAAATATCATTGGTCATTTTGTCTAAAATAAAATGTAATAAAAAGTGACCAAAAAGTTGCAAGTAATGCAAAATGGTACCAATAGAAACTACAGTTCGTCACGCATAAGACGAGCCCTCCCGCAGCGATATCAACTGAAAAACAAAAAAGTTATCGCTGTCAGAAAATGGCGACTCTAAAACATGATTTTTTTAGAAAAGAGCATTTTTATTGTGGGAACGTAGTGAAACGTATTAAAAACATATAAATTTGGTGTCGCTGTAATCATATCGACCCACAGAATAAAGTTAACATGTTGTTTATACTGCACGGTGAACACTGTAAAAAATAAAAAAACAAAACCGTGTTAGAATTGCTGTTTTTTTGGTTTCCTCATCTCCCAAAAAATGAAATAAATAGTGATAAAAAAAAATCGCATGTACCCCAAAATGTAACCAATAAAAATTACAGCTCATTCCACAAAAAATAAGCCCTCACACAGCTCCGTCAACTAAAAAATAACACGTTATGACTCTCAAAACGCAATGATGCCAAATGATGCTAAATGACGGGCCAGACTAATTTTTTAAGGTCCAGTAGTTTTTCACTAAATACCCTACATGGTAATTTGCTGGACCCCACAGGTGGACCCCGTAGACGCAGCGGAGATGAGGAAACTTTAGGACCTTGTGCTGCTTATAGGGCTACTGAAGAAGTCAAAGATTAGGCAATACTGGAGCGCAGATATTTTGCATAATACCCCAAAAACCCGGCCTGTGCATAAAGGATTGGTCCAAAGCGTACCACACCAATCCATGGATTATTCATTCACCCCATTATTACATCATCCTATTATGCCCGGATACACTCCGCCCAGTTTACATATACCCTGATGTTCTACACACAGTTTACATATACCCTGATGTACTTCGCCCAGCTTACATATACCCTGATGTACTCCGCCAAGCTTACATATACCCTGATGTACTCCGCCCAGCTTACATATGCCCCCACATTTTAAGATAAAATACCACTAAAACACCAAGAAAAATCTGCGCTTCAAAAGCCAAATGGTGGTCCAACTGAGCCTGGCAGTGTGCCCAAGCGGCAATTTATGACCACATATGGGGTATTACTTTATTCTGGAGAACCCGCTTAACAATTTATGGGATGTGTGTCTACGGTGGTAAAAGCTGGGCACAACGCATTGGGCACTGAAATGGCATATCTGTGGAAAACGGCAATTTTCAATCTGCAGCATCTATTGTTTACTCATTTTTGCAACACACTTGTGCGGTCAAAATGCTCACTACACCTCTAGATAAATTTTTTGAGGGATCTAGTTTCCAAAATGGGATAATTTTTCGGGGGTACTACTGTACCGGTACTATAGCTCAATGCAACACGGTGTCAAAAAATGAATCTTGTAAAATCTCCACTCCAAATACTAAATGGCGCTCCTTCCCTTTAGAGCCTTGCTGTGTGTCCAAATAGCAGTTTATGACCACATATGGGGTATTTCCTTACTCTGGAGAAGTTGCTTTACAAATGTTACAGTGCTTTTTCTCCTTTATTTGCTGAGAAAATGAAAAATTTTGAACTAATGCTACGTCTTATTAGAAAATAATGTAATTTTTCATTTTCACTGCCCATTTGTAATAAAATCTATGAGACACCTGTGGGGTCAAAATGCTCACTACCCCCCTCGATGAATTCCTCAGTGGGTGTAGTTTGCCAAATGGAGTCACTTTTGGGTAGTTGCCACTGTACTGGTACCTAAGGGGCTTTGCAAAAGCGACATGGTTCAGAAAAACCAATCCAGCAAAATCTGCTCTCCAAAAGCCAAATGGCACTCCTTCCCTTCTGAGCCCTGATGTGTATTCATACAGTGGTTTATTCCCACATATGGGGTATTTCTGTACTCTGGAGAAGTTGCTTTACAAATGTTACGGTGCTTTTTCTCCTTTATTTGATGAGAAAATGAAACATTTTGACCTAAAGCTACGTCTTAGTGGAAAAAAATTAAATTTTTCATGTTTACTGCCTAATTCTAATGAAATCTATGAAACACCTGGGGGGTCAAAATGCTCACTACACCCCTAGTTGAATTCCTCTAGGGGTGTAGTTTCCCAAATGGAGTCACTTTTTGGGGGTTTCCACTGTACTGGTACCTTAGGAGCTTTACAACGGCTCCAGGCATCCAAAAGGTTAATATGCTCGTCTCTAGGGAGTTTACTATGCTTACCTGCACATGGTGATGCTGCTGCAGATTCAACTGTACCCTCTGACGCCTGGAGCTGATGTGTCTTCTCTCTTCCGACGCCAAGGTTGAAGGACCTGTGAGTGATGTCACGCTGTGTGTCTGCAGTGAAAGAAGCTGGGTGGGAACGATGAGAAGTGTATGATGCTGATTTGTCAGCGTCATACACTTCTATTCACAACGCCCAGTTGGTAAAACCAGTAAACACGCCCAGTTGGTAAAAACACAATACACGCCCAGTTGGCAAAATGAGAAAACACGCCCAGTTGTCCATTGAAAAGCTCATTTGCATAAATATAAAATTGTTCTTAACTTGGGCAAAAATGATAGTTTTAAAAAAAAAAATCTTTGCTGTTATCTACATTTCAGCACCGATCACATTCAATAGGAGATAGGGATTTGATAATCTGGTGACATAGCCTCTTTAAGAAATGCGTACAGGGCTTGGGCCTTCCACATCTGGATTACAGCTCACATTCTTTTAGGATTGGAGCCGCTACTGAGGCTTCTCGTTTTGGGCTTGACCCTGCATTACTTAAGAGAATTGGCTACTGGGAGTCCATCCGCCTTCGTTCCTATGTTCGGCCGCATTTGCTGGAATGTTGATTTCTTTATCTTGGTTTTATTTTGGGTGGGGAGGTAATTTTTGTTCCGTTTGCCTAATTTTCTTTTACTTTCAGGTTCTGCAAAATGTGTGGTCTGGCTTCTTGGCCATTCCTATATTTACTGGGCTCAAAGGCGTGCACGCCTGCGTCCGACTAGTAGGTATTTGGGTTTAGATAAGGATAAGGTGGAGGAACACGGGGTTGGCGTTCGTGGCCTGACCTTGGATCCGGTAAGGCTGTTGTTTCAGGATGCAGTTAGGTCCTGGTGTGTACCTGATATTTTGATAGTTCATGCAGGGAGTAATGACATCGGGAGTTATCCCATGCGGAACCTCATTAAGAACATTAAGAGGGACTTATGTTTTGTAGACGCCCATCCTGGGTTTTTGATTATCTGGTCAGAAAATGTACAGCGGATAAAATGGCGCAATGCGCTGTCAGTGTCAGTGCTGAATAGGACTAGGGTTAAAATGAATAAGACAGTGACCAAGTTTGTTCGCTTAAATGGTGGGTTGGTAGTTCGTCACCGACTGTTGGAGGATCGTGGATCTTACATTGGTAAGGATGAGGTTCACTTAACGGATGTGGGCCTAGAAGTTTTTAATTTTGGCCTCCAGGAAAGCCTGGAGTTGGGTTTTCAAGTGTGGCGGCACATTAAAACTTAAGGACTCAAGTTTTCATGCTGTGGTGGGTCCTTGGCAAAGGTATTTATGTTTTTATATATTGCTGTCTTAGACACAATATATTGGTTTTATTTTAAAGCGATGGATTTGGGCTTCTCTAAGGGGCTTTAGAATACCTGTGGTGACGCCACTGTAGCTTATATGGTCACGGCTAGTGGTTTAAGGGTATTGCTTTATTCATGTTTTGGAGGTTGTCAAGGACTTAGCCACATAATGTTAATATTTTAATTATGTTTATACTTGTTTTTATATATTCTCAGGTTCTGTAAAAGAAAACATCTAATAAAGCTGTGACAAGCACCCTCCAGTTTTAATTGTGTCATTGCATATTTATTAGATAGGAGGCTGTTTTTGTGGCCCCTTGTCGACCTTGTACAGTCATGAAAAAGAACTAATTATATATATATATATATATATATATATATATAATTTAAAATGACTGCACAGGCCGATACTCATGAAGGCAGGTACACACACAACCTCCAACAGGATGCAGATAGCCCAGTTGCAATATATAATAATGAACAGACACCAACACACCTTATTCAATTGGCCAAGGCAAAAGACATTGTCTATGCTAAAAATTTAATTAGCAAAAATATAAACAAATTCCACATTATGTGTTAAATGATCCATCTGCAGCTTAGTTTACCCAAAAATGCCACACAATTTGATCATCTAAAGTTTTAGAAATAAATAAAATTCGTAGGTAAACGCAAAACGGTTTATTAGTGAACACCAAAAACAAAAAACAACATGGTTCATAATCACCAACATGGTGAATAAAAACTTAAACATATGAATAGGAATTACAACTGGAAAAGGTCTGGCCAGTTGGTCCTGCAGGAGAGGGAGGCGGTCAAGCGGGTGCATGTCTCTCGTGTTATTCTTGGCCATGATGGTGTCCTTGGTAGGGGTAGGCCACATTCCCCTGGTAGCTTTGGCAGCTTGTTGCCAGGTAGCTTGGTCCGCTATCTGCCTGGTAGCTTTGCGTGCTAGTTGAGGGGCCATCTGGCCGTATGTTTAGGCCTCTATCATGGCTGAACAATGATTGTGAGGCCTCAAAAGAGGGCCTAAAATGCTGCAGGTAAGTGTGTTGTGCTTCATGACCTCACTGCACACCACCATCTGTCTGTTCGTCGATGTGCAGCCGCCACAAGTCAACTGCCCGTAAGATGGGCCTTGGGTCATTCGGTGGCTGTGCTGCCTGGAGCATCACAATTATTGCTCCCTGGACGCGTAGACGTCGGTCTTCAGGGAGACATGTCAGATGTGAGGTGAAGCTTCGTAGGAAGGTCTCCTCAGGGATTTCCGCACTACTCCGTTTCAGATAATCAATTACATGGGACTCCACTACAGCCCTGTTGCCCACCGCAACAGACCCGTGTTTGCACCTTGCACTTCGTGTAGTTACTTCAGCTGAAGCAATGGGAGAAGTGGTAGATGCCTGCATGGAATCCTCGGTTAGGACAAACAGTGATTTGGTGGGTGGAGTCGACTCTTCCTCCGGCTCCTCCAGTTGTGTGGCGTCGCTATCCACCTCCTGTGCCTGCTCCAGATTGTCAATTGTTCTTCTATTTTTTAAAGGAAAAAAAAAATGATGTGTGGAAATTACTACTTTTTGCAGAATTAATACATTATCCACATAGTAGGTCATGTACTGTACATTAAATTGGTGGGTGTTGCGACTACATGAACCCACGACAATAGTTTAGAATCTGTTTGGACGGTCATTTTCTGAAACTTTGAGGGAAGTTCTTAAAAAAAAAAAAAGGAGAAGCAGCCCTCGTACAACCGCAGCTTCCACCAAAAACAAAATATGCATACAATTTGAAATTAAAACTAATAATAGGCTTGTAATATGTCATGTAGAATATTTTCGTATAAAATTAAAATATTAACTTGAAATGAAGTAGTAACAAATTTACTTACGGACGAAGCTCCATAACTTGTTTGAGGAACATCAGCTGTTTCGTGAACAGGTAGGACTTTTTTTGCTGGGCGCCTGACCGCTTTTGCCAATCTGCGACTGGCTCGCGTCGGAATTGGTCCCGGCAAGAATTCCAGCAAGTTTTGACCTCGTGGACTTTGAAATAAAAAACAAAAATTAATATTGCACTACACCATGTTCCAAATTATTATGCACATTGGATTTAAGTGTCATAAACATTTAATTATTTGTTTTTCAACTAAACTCATGGATGGTATTGTGTCTTAGGGCCTGTTCACATCACCGTTCATTTCCGTTCCGGGGTTCCGTCGGAGGGTTCTGTCGGGTGAACCCCGCAACGGAAAGTGAAGCTGACAGCATAGCTTCCGTTTCAGTCACCATTGATCTCAATGGTGACGGAAACATCGCTAATGCTTTCCGTTCGTCACCATTCCGGCTGGTTTCCGGTTTTCCGACGGAATCAATAGCATAGTCTACTGCGTTATTTATTCAGTCGGAAAACCGGAAACCAGACGGAATGGTGATGAACGGAAAGCATTAGCGATGTTTCCGGCACCATTGAGATCAATGGTGACTGAAACGGAAGCTGTGCTGTCAGTTTCACTTTCCGTTGCGGGGTTCACCCGACGGAACCCTCCTACGGAACCCCGGAACGGAAATGAACGGTGATGTGAACAGGCCCTTAGGGCTCTTTGGATCATTGTAATCAATCTCAGACACCTGTGATAATTAGTTTGCCAGGTGTGCCCAATCAAAGGAAAACTACTTAAGAAGGACGTTCCACATTATTAAGTAGGCCACAGGTTTCAGGCAATATGGGAAAGAAAAAGGATCTCTCTGCTGCCGAAAAGCGTGAAATAGTGCAATACCTTGGACAAGGTATGAAAACATTGGATATTTCAAGAAAACTTAAGCGTGATCATCGTACTGTGAAAAGATTTGTGGCTGATTCAGAGCACAGACGGGTTCGTTCAGATAAAGGCATAATGAGGAAGGATTCTGCCAGACAAATTAATAGGATTAGGAGAGCAGCTGCTAAAATGCCATTGCAAAGCAGCAAACAGGTATTTGAAGCCGCTGGTGCCTCTGGAGTCGGTGTAGGATCCTCCAGAGGTTTGCAAGTGTGCATAAAGCTATTATTCGGCCACCCCTAAACAATGCTCACAAGCAGAAACGGTTGCAGTGGGCTCAGAAATACATGAAGACTAATTTTCAAACCCTGTTGTTTACTGATGAGTGCCGTGCAACCCTGGATGGTCCAGATGGATGGAGTAGTGGATGGTTGGTGAATGGCCACCATATCCCAACAAGGCTGCGACATCAGCAAGAGGGTGGCGGAGTCATGTTTTGGGCTGGAATCATGGGGAGAGAGCTGGTAGGCCCCTTTAGGGTCCCTTACAGTATGAAAATGACCTCTGCAAAGTAGAGTTTATGACTGACCACTTTCTTCCGTGGTACAAAAAGAAGAACCGTGCCTTCCGTAGCAAAATTATCTTCATGCATGACAATACACCATCTCATGCTGCAAAGAATACCTCTGTATCATTGGCTGCTATGGGCATAAAAGGAGAGAAACTCATGGTGTGGCCCCCATGTTCCCCTGACCTCAACCCTATTGAGAACCTCTGGAGCATCCTCAAGCAAAATATCTATGAGGGTGGGAGGCAGTTCACATCAAAACAGAAGCTCTGGGAGGCTATTCTGACATCCTGCAAAGATATTCAAGCAGAAACGGTCCAAATACTCATAAATTCAATAGATGCAAGAATTGTGAAGGTGATATCAAAGAAGGGGTCCTATGTTAACATGTAACTTGGCCTGCTAAGTTTTTTTTTATTGAAAGAGCTTTTGACTTCTGTAAATATGACCTCCTGATGCTGCAAATTCAACAAATTACCATTTTAGTTCTCTTTACAACCTTTAAAATGTTTTGATCTCTGTTGTGCATAATAATTTGAAACAGTGCAATTTAAATTTTTTACTTCTAAAAAGATTTGTTCAATAAAATTCGCATTATACTCCAACGGTTGATGGCTTGAAGATTATACTGACTGTCATTTGCATCGACTATTTAGGAAAATCAGCGAAAAATAACATTTGCATAATAATTTGGAACGCGGTGAAGAAATATAACAGGCCATATGTATGAACGTGGCAGTCAAACTAGAGGCTCCACCGAGGAAAAGATGAAGGGTACATGGCGATTGTACAAGGTGTATGCTACCCTCTGACACACTTGAAACTGCGCAAAGTCTATACCAGTCAGTAGAGATGAGCGAACTTATCAAAAGTTCGGTTCGGCTAGTTCGCCGAATTTCACAAAAAAGTTTGATTCGGACCGAACTAGTTCGGACCGAACCTGTCACTTCCGTGCGCCGAGCATGCTACTGTCCAGGGTGCTGATAGAGTTAATGGGCTGCACTAACTCTTTCAGCAACCTTGACAGTACATGCTCGGCGCGCGGAAAATACAATTTTAATGTAATAAAAAAATTAAAATAATACGTTCGCACTTACTTTCCTCCTGTCCGGCCTCCAGCGATGACGTTTCATCCCTTTCGCCGTTGCAGCCAATCACAGGCTGTAGTGGCGGTCACGCACGTCAGGATGACGCTTCATCCCACATGACCGCCTCTGCAGCCAATCACAGGCTGCAGTGGCGACATGGATGAAACGTCATCGCTGGAGGCCGGACAGGAGGAAAGTAAGTATGAACGTATTTTTTTTGGCATGTATGTATGTTGGCATGTATGTATGTATGTATGTTGGCATGTATGTATGTTGTCATTTATGTATGTATATATATATATATATATATATATGTGCATGTATGTTTGCATGTATGTTGGCATGTATGTATATATGTGCATGTATGTATGTATGTATGTTTGCATGTGTGTATGTTTGCATGTATGTATGTTTGTATGTATGTTTGCATGTATGTATGTTGTCATGTATGTATGTATCCAAGGGGAGAGAAAAGACATGGACCGCACATCCACAGTATACAATGATCAATTGCGGCTAGGCAAAATCTATAAATATGAACGAGAGGTTCTTTGTAACATTTTGATCAAATTGTATGCAAGCCCACTTGCCACTTCACGGCGACCTCTGAAAGTGGGTCCCTACTCTAACGGTTGCAGCACCGCATGGCGGCCTCCGCCACCGCAGCGCCGCTCCTGCAGAGGGAGCAACCCAGAGGCCCAAAAGCACCCATGCCTTCAGACCGTGCCAAGCCTCCTTGGCTCTGGGCCACGTCCCCCCACAAGTGCAGCACTACAGCAACAGACACCACCACACAGCACCACAACAAGTGAACAGATGGAAATGAGCTCACCTTGCCATGCGCCCCCAGTGGCCAACTGAGAGTACAAGCAGGAGCAGGAACACTTATCAGGTCATTCCTAAATTAAAATCAGCTGGGCCTGAAATGTGGAGTGCTGGTCCAAGTAAAACAAAAAAACAGAGGGGATAGACTCTGTATAATAATATCCAAGGGGAGAGAAAAGACATGGACCGCACATCCACAGTATACAATGATCAATTGCGGCTAGGCAAAATCTATAAATATGAACGAGAGGTTCTTTGTAACATTTTGATCAAATTGTATGCAAGCCCACTTGCCACTTCACGGCGACCTCTGAAAGTGGGTCCCTACTCTAACGGTTGCAGCACCGCATGGCGGCCTCCGCCACCGCAGCGCCGCTCCTGCAGAGGGAGCAACCCAGAGGCCCAAAAGCACCCATGCCTTCAGACCGTGCCAAGCCTCCTTGGCTCTGGGCCACGTCCCCCCACAAGTGCAGCACTACAGCAACAGACACCACCACACAGCACCACAACAAGTGAACAGATGTTACAAAGAACCTCTCGTTCATATTTATAGATTTTGCCTAGCCGCAATTGATCATTGTATACTGTGGATGTGCGGTCCATGTCTTTTCTCTCCCCTTGGATATTATTATACAGAGTCTATCCCCTCTGTTTTTTTGTTTTACTTGGACCAGCACTCCACATTTCAGGCCCAGCTGATTTTAATTTAGGAATGACCTGATAAGTGTTCCTGCTCCTGCTTGTACTCTCAGTTGGCCACTGGGGGCGCATGGCAAGGTGAGCTCATTTCCATCTGTTCACTTGTTGTGGTGCTGTGTGGTGGTGTCTGTTGCTGTAGTGCTGCACTTGTGGGGGGACGTGGCCCAGAGCCAAGGAGGCTTGGCACGGTCTGAAGGCATGGGTGCTTTTGGGCCTCTGGGTTGCTCCCTCTGCAGGAGCGGCGCTGCGGTGGCGGAGGCCGCCATGCGGTGCTGCAACCGTTAGAGTAGGGACCCACTTTCAGAGGTCGCCGTGAAGTGGCAAGTGGGCTTGCATACAATTTGATCAAAATGTTACAAAGAACCTCTCGTTCATATTTATAGATTTTGCCTAGCCGCAATTGATCATTGTATACTGTGGATGTGCGGTCCATGTCTTTTCTCTCCCCTTGGATATTATTATACAGAGTCTATCCCCTCTGTTTTTTTGTTTTACTTGGACCAGCACTCCACATTTCAGGCCCAGCTGATTTTAATTTAGGAATGACCTGATAAGTGTTCCTGCTCCTGCTTGTACTCTCAGTTGGCCACTGGGGGCGCATGGCAAGGTGAGCTCATTTCCATCTGTTCACTTGTTGTGGTGCTGTGTGGTGGTGTCTGTTGCTGTAGTGCTGCACTTGTGGGGGGACGTGGCCCAGAGCCAAGGAGGCTTGGCACGGTCTGAAGGCATGGGTGCTTTTGGGCCTCTGGGTTGCTCCCTCTGCAGGAGCGGCGCTGCGGTGGCGGAGGCCGCCATGCGGTGCTGCAACCGTTAGAGTAGGGACCCACTTTCAGAGGTCGCCGTGAAGTGGCAAGTGGGCTTGCATACAATTTGATCAAAATGTTACAAAGAACCTCTCGTTCATATTTATAGATTTTGCCTAGCCGCAATTGATCATTGTATACTGTGGATGTGCGGTCCATGTCTTTTCTCTCCCCTTGGATGTATGTATGTATGTTGTCATGTATGTATGTATGTTGTCATGTATGTATATATGTGCATGTATGTATGTTTGCATGTTTTTATTTTTGCATGTATGTTTACATGTATGTTTATATATATGTGCATGTATGTAATTATGTTTGCATGTATTTATCTTTGCATGTATATTTGTGCATGCTTGTATATATGTATGTATGTATTTTTGCATGTTTGTTTGTATGTATGTATGTTTTCATGTGTGTGTGTGTGTATGCATGTATGTATGATAGTTTGCATGTATGTATATGTGTGTATGTTTGCATGTATGTATATTTGCATGTATATATGTGCATGCTTGTATGTATGTATGTTTGTATATATGTATGTGTGTATGTATGTATGTTTGCATGTATGTTTGTTTGTATATATGTCTGTATGGCCATGTATGATACAGTCTGCTGGCGCCCTGTATCTAAGTCAACTTCGCGGCAGGCTTCTATACATGGTATAACAGTCAGTATCACACATGAAACTATATCTAAGCCTACGACATGTTTTATTAAAAAAATTTTTTTAACAGGTTTAGTGTTTGGACTATGTCGGTTTCGAGGACTACTTAGATGACGTTTTTTTTTTCTACAATAAAATGGTTAATGAGGGTTGTGTTGGGGGTGCTTTATTTCAATAAAATATTTTATCCCTATCTTTGTCTTTTTCTTTTCAAATTTTATTACTACCACTTTAGTAATGGCCACTGTCTGAGTGACAACATTCATTACTAAGGCGAGGCTTAGTGTTAGCTGGTGCAGAGGCTAACACTAACCACCATTATTACCCCGGTACCCACCACCACCAGGGGTGCCGGGAAGAGCCAGGTACGATCCAGTACCCGACCATCTGTTGTGATGGTCGGGCTCTGGGGCGGCCGCAGGCTGGTATTATGAGGCCGGGAAGGGCCAAAAACAGTGGACCTTCCCACCCTTGTAATGCTAGGCTGCTGCTGCTGTGTTGTATCTGTCTGGTTATAAAAGTGGGGGGGACCCCACGTCATTTTTTTAAATTATTTTTTATTTTTTATTTTTTAAAAAGACATGGGGTTCCACCCAATTTATCATAACCAGCCACATACAACACAGTGTTATTAGCCTGGGAATGGACAAAACCAGTGGCCCTTCCCACCCATGTAATGCCAAACTGCTGCGGCCTTGTATATGGCTGGTTATTAAAAATGTGGGGGAACCGTCTATTGTTACATTTGTTAAATTTAAAAAAAAAAAACGACGTGGGGGTCCCCCCCATTTTTATAACCAGCCCGATACAACACAGCAGCAGTAGCCTAGCATTACAAGGGTGGGAAGGTCCACTGTTTTTGGCCCTTCCCAGCTTCATAATACCAGCCTACGGCCGCCCCAGTACCCGACCATCACAACAGATGGTCGGGTACTGGATCGTACCAAGCTCTTCCCGGCACCCCTGGTGGTGGTGGGTACCGGGGTAATAATGGGTGGTTAGTGCTAGCCTCTGCACCGGCTAACACTAAGTACCGCCTTAATAATGGATGCTGTCAATCAGCCAACTGCCATTATCTAGGCACTAATAAAGTAAAAAAAACAACACAAAGACAATTCTTTTTTATTGAAATAAGAAATCCCCAACAAAACCCTCGTTAACCATTTTATTAAAATTTTAAAAAACGTAGATCTACGCAGTAGTCCAGCGAATCGAAGATGTAGTCCAATCGGTACATCAAAATCTGCAACAACAAAAAAAAACAGTTATCAATGTGAACAATACCAATACTTCTACTCACCTACACACATATATACACGCACGCACACACAAACAAACAACCATACACAAACACACACATATATACACAAACACAACAAAATATATACACACACACACACACACATAAACAGACAAACACACACACATATACACGAACTCACACATATACAAACAAAAACACACATATCCAAACACACACATATACACGAACACACACATATACACAAACACACACACACACACACACACACACACATACACAAACATATACACAGTTATACACAAACACAACAAGATATACACAAACACACACACATATACACACACATATACACGAACGAACACATATACACAAACACATATACAAACAAAAACACACATAACCAAACACACACATATACACAAACACACACATATACACAAATACACACATATACACAAACACATATACACAAACACACCCATATATACACAAACACACACACATAAACACGCACCAATATACACACATATACACAAACACACACATATACAAAAACACACACACACAAACATCTACACACAAACATATACACAAATACACCCATATATACACACACATATACACAAACATATACACAAACACATATACACAAACACACCCATATATACACAAACACACATAATCGCACACATATACACAAACACACATATAAAAACAAAAACAGACAAAGACACATACCCAAACACACATATATACACAAACACACACATACACAAACACACACACTGTTTATTTTAAATGCTGCTGGGGAACCCGCTCGAACCACTATATAAGGCTGCGCTACAGTGCAGCATTTAAAAGAAACAGGATCCTGACCTGTCCATAGAGTTTAAGGCAGCACAGAGTATTTCAGGAGATGAGCGTGCAGATTCAGTGCTGCTGTGAACTCTGCTCTTACCATTACGTAGCTCTCAGTCTGTTACCTCTACTCCACTCCTGTCCTCAAGAACACCTTCACATGATTGGCAAGTCACCACGTAATGGTAAGAGCAGAGTTCACAGCAGCACAGAGTATTTCAGGAGATGAGCGTGCGGATCTTGTGCGGGGTGGTGACTTGCCAATCATGTGAAGGTGTTATTGAGGAAAGGAGTGGAGGAGAGGTAACAGACTGAGCTACGTAATGGTAAGAGCAGAGTTCACAGCAGCACAGAATCTGCACGCTCCTCTCCTGAAATATTCTGTGCTGCTGTGAACTCTGCTCTTAGAATTACGTGGTGACCTGCCAATCATGTGAAGGTGTTATTGAGGACAGGAGTGGAGGAGAGGTAACAGACTTAGAGCTACGTAATGGGAAGAGCAGAGTTCACAGCAGCACTGAATCTGCACGCTCCTCTCCTGAAATACTCTGTGCTGCTGTGAACTCTGTTCTTACGTAGCTCAGTCTGTTACATCTCCTCCACTCCTGTCCTCAATAACACCTTCACATGATTGGCAAGTCACCACCACGCACAAGATCCGCACGCTCATCTCCTGAAATACTCTGTGCTGCTGTGAACTCTGCTCTTACCGTTACGTGGTGACTTGCCAATCATGTAGGTGTTATTGAGGACAGTAGTGGAGGAGAGGCAACAGACTGAGAGCTACGTAATGGTAAGAGCAGAGTTCACAGCAGCACTGAATCTGCACACTCATCTCCTGAAATACTGTGCTGCCTTAAACTCTGTGGACAGGTCAGTATCCTGTTTCTTTTAAATGCTGCACTGTAGCGCAGCCTTATATAGTGGATGGAGCGGGTTCCCTAGCAGCATTTAAAAGAAACAGGATCCTAACCTGTCCACAGAGTTTAAGGCAGCACAGAGTATTTCAGGAGATGAGCACGGCCGGCCACAGGCAGCCGGTCGTTTTTCCGAGCCGTGCTCCCATTATGCACACGACCGTAAAAACACCCGTTATTGCGGGTCGTAATTACCCGTGCCCGTGCCGTTAAAAAAATATAACATGTTCTATTTTTCTATTTTATGGGCTGTGCTACTATAATTATAATTATATTTACTATAATTATAATTATAATGACAGCACGGCTCGCAAAAGCGGCCGGCTGCCCGTGGCAGGCCGTGCACGGCCGTGCTCGTAATTACGAGTCGTAATTACGAGTCGTAATTACGAGCACGGCCCGTAAAATAAAAAAATAGAACATGTTCTATCTTTTTAATGGCACGGGCACCTTCCCGTGAGAAAACGGGAAGGTACCCGTGGCTAACAGAAGTCTATGGGCCCGCTATTTCGGGTCGTAATTACGACCCGTAATAATGGGTGTTTTTACGGTCGTGTGCATGAGGCCCCGTAATGACGGGTGGCTACATGTGTGCACCCGTCATTACGGCAGCGTTGCTAGGCGACGTCAGTAAATAGTCACTGTCCAGGGTGCTGAAAGAGTTAACTGATCGGCAGTAACTGTTTCAGCACCCTGGACAGTGACTACCGATCACAATATAGAGTAACCTGTAAAAAAAAAAGACGTTTATACTTACCGGGAACTCCCTGCTTCCTCCAGTCCGGTCTCCTGGCCATTGCCTTGGTGACGCGTCCCTCTCGACATCCGGCCCGACATTCCTTGATGACGATGCAGCCCATGTGACCGGGTTCGGTTGTCCCAGTTCACTCATCTCTACCAGTCAGAAAAGATTGATTACTTAACGGTAATCGGTTTTTCAAGAACCTATGACAGCACCCCTGGAGAGACGTCCCATCCGCTGGACAAGAAACCTGAGGATATAAAAAGGACACACCTCTCCACACACACCAGTCTTTATCAAGAACTCGGGATGAGAAATAGTTTAGTTTATATTGTTGTGTTTTTTGTTTTTTTTTTGCACCACGCTAGTGAAATTCCCTCACAACTTTATATATATACACAATATTTACAAAGAATTCCTTTGAATTTAGGTTAGTGATCTACCTTATGAGGGCTCATTTGCCACAAAACATAGCGAGGGTAACAGCGGGGTGCTGTCATAGGTTCTTGAAAAACTGATTACCAGTAAGTAATCAATCTTCTACCCTTTCACCTATGACAGCACCCATGGAGATGTAAAATAGAAATCAGTATTAAGGGTGGGACCACAGCTGGTAGCGCCTTTCTACCAAAGGCCAAGTCAGAGGCTGTATGCAGTTGTAATCAGTAGTGCTTGAAAAAGGTGTGAGGAGAACTCCATGTTGCAGCCTTGCATATCTGGTCTAGAGATGCCTCTGCTCTCTCTGCCCATGAAGTGGACACAGCCCTGGTGGAGTGAGCTCCGAAAAACTCTGGGGGCTTGAGCTTCTGATTTATGTAAGCTAATTGTATGGCCTGCTTAATCCACCTCGCTACAGTGGCTTTACTGGCTGCCGAACCCTTGTTATGACCCTTAAACTGGACAAACAAATTTTCTGGGGATCTTAGATCCTGGGTAATCTTTAGGTACTGGACTAGGCATCTTCTTACGTCTAAGCAGTTAAACTGTTGTTCCCTCTAATTTTTTGGAGAATCACAAAAGGTGGGAAGAACAATATCTTGGTCTAAATGAAAGGGGGAGACCACTTTAGGAAGAAATCCTGGTAAGGTTTTTAAGATGACTATATGGAGGGAAGGCAGAGAGGGCCTGAATCTCACTCACTCTACGGGCTGATGTAATGGCTAACAAGAATGTCATTTTGAGTGTCAGCATTTTCAAATAGATAGAGTCTATTGGTTCAAATAATGGATTTATCATAGCCTGGAGAACGAGATTTAAGTCCCAGGGAGGAACTGGGGATCTTATCTGGGGTTTAAGTCTGCAGGCAGCGGTTAGGAATCTCTTAATCCAGGGGTGTTCTGCTAATTTAGAATTAAAGAAGGAATTTAAAGCAGAAATCTGAACCTTTAACGTAGTAGGCCTAAGGTTTTTATTTAACCCTGCCTGGAGGAAATCCAATATTAAAGGGATATCTGGTTTGGTTAAAGGATTAATATCCTTGCCTGCAAAATTCAAGAATGCTTTCCAGGACCTCAGATATATTTTTGAGGTAACCGGTTTCCTACTGGCTAGTAGGGTGGAAATGACGGATTCTGAGAATCCTCTTTGCCTAAGGATTATCCTTTCAGTTTCCAGGCTGTCAGATGTAGTTTTTGAATGTCGGGGTGTATTACTGGGCCCTGATATAGGAGATCTGACATGTTCGGGAGAACCCATGGTTGGACTGAAGACATTTTCCTCAACCACGTGAACCATGGTCTCTTTGGCCAGAAGGGGGCTATTAATATCACACTGACCTTGTCTTCTCTGACCTTTTTTATTACTCTTGGGAGGAGGTTCGGGGGGGGGGGGGCGTAACCCCTCTCTTGATTCCAACACTGGGAGAATGCGTCTATTGCTGTTGCGTGGTTTAAAGGGTTTAGGGAGAAGAATCTTTGGGTCTTTCTGTTTTCCTTGGATGCGAATAGATCTATTGATGGGGTCCCCCATTTGAGGATAATTTTCTGAAACACTGTTGTATTCAGGCACAATTCTGATTTACGAAGCCTTTCTCAGCTAAGGAAGTCTGCCACCTGGTTGTCTTTTCCCTTCAGATGGACAGCTGATAGGGTCAATAGGTGGCGTTCTGCCAGGAAAAAGATCTCTGAGGATAAGTCCATCAGCGAGGCCGATCTTGTACCCCCCTGCCGATTTATATAAGACACTGTGGTCGTGTTGTCGGAATAGATCTTTAATTGTCGACCTGAAATTGCTGGTATGGATCTCTTCAAGGCCTGAAGAACTGCCGCCAGTTCCCTGAAGTTGGAGGATCCCTGAATAATCTGTTGATCCCACTGACCCTGAAGAAAAGAGGAGCCATAATGAGCTTCCCTATCCCCAAGGACTCGCATCTGTGGTAATGTTGAGAGTAGGGGTTAACTTCCATGGAATACCCCGCATGAGGTTCTCTCTGTTCAACCACCATCTGAGAGACAGCCTTGCTGCGGATGAGATGTGTAGGGGTTGGGCTAGGGAGAGACTGCTCCTCTCCCACTGATTTAAAATGTCCCACTGAAGGGCCCTGGATCTGAAGTGAGCCCATAGTACAGCTGGGATGCATGATGTTATGAGGCCCAGGACAGACATAACTTTCCTGAAAGATGTCATATGGCCTGGGTAGATCTCTGATATGCTGTCTGTCAGGGGACTTATTTTGTCTTCTGGAAGGAAGGACATCTGCTTGGAGGAGTCCAGCAGAGTTCCTAGGAATACACATCTTTTTGATGGGTTTAGATTTGATTTTTTTAAAATTTATGTTCCATCCTAATTTTGCTAGTATAGCGCAAACTATTTTTGTATTTGTAGGGTCAAGGTTTGAGATGTTTCTGCAACCAACAAAAAGTCATCCAGGTATGGGATCAGGAGGATGTCGTTCGTCCTGATGTAAGAGGTCATTTTCACTATCAGTTTTGAAAATACCCTTGGGGCTTGTGAGATGCCAAAGGGGAGGGCTCTATATTGTAGGTGAATTAAGGACCCGTTGATTGTCACTGCTACCCTCAGATATCTTTGATGATGAAGACATATGGGTACATGGTAGTAAGCATCCTCCAGGTCTATTGAGGCCATCACGCAATACCTGGAGAGGAGATTTATAGTTGACACAATGCTCTCCATGCGCATTTTTTGTAGGTCAGATAAAGATTTCATCTTTTTAGGTTTATAATGACCCTTTGTTTTCCTCCTGGTTTGCTTACGAGGAAGAGAGGGAAATAAAAGCCTTGACCTGTCTCTATGCTTGGAACCTGAATAAGGACTTTTTTTATGAGTGACAGGACTACTAATTCTAGGATTTTTTGCTGCTCTGGGTCCCTTAAAAGCCTTGTGGGAAAAAAAACCTGTCTGGGGGAAGAGACCTGAACTCTAGCACGTACCCTGTTTTTACGATTCCTAGAATCCAAGGATTCGCTAATATCTTCTGCCAATCCTTGAAAAACATGGAAAGACGACCCCCCCACCATGGACTCTATGGCGTCATTGTTGGTCCCTATTTTTAGGGTCCTTTTGGGGCCTAAAGAAAAAGGACTTATTTTTCCTCATAAATATTGAAGATCTAAAGTCCTGTCCCCTAGGGTTAGGTCTTTTGTTATCAGGCCCTTTGGGACGAAAGGAATCCCTTGTTGGCCTTGCTTGGCCTTGCTATCTGACGCTTTTTCCAGAAGGTCGTCAAGCGGGGGCCCAAAAAGATATTCTCCCGAGCAGGGAATAGCGCACAGCTTCCCTTTGGATCCAGTGTCCCCTTTCAAGGTTTTCAGCCAGATAGCTCGTCTAGCAGAATTTGACAGGGCTGCTGATCTGGCCGAAAGGCGTACAGTCTCTACTGAGGCGTCTGCCAAGAAATCTGCGGCCTTGGAAAGTGTTGGAAGGGAGGATAAGATTTGATCCCCAGGGGTCTTGTCTTCTAGATGAAGCTCCAATTGTGCAAGCCAAATTGTCAGAGATCTGGCCACACAGGTGGCTGCAATACCTGCTTTAAAGGCCCCCGTAGAAGCTTCCCAGGTCTTTTTTAGATAGAAGTCGGCCTTCCTACCCATAGGGTCAGACAAGGAGCCTAGATCTTCAAAGGGAAGGGAGTGTTTCCTTGAAATCTTAGCTACTGGAGCATTGAGTCTAGGGGTGTTATCCCAGTCCTTACATACCTCGTCCTCAAAGGGATACTTCCTTTTGAGGAATTTGGGAATACCTGCTTTCCTATCAGGTTATTTCCATTCTCTTTTAATGAGGTTAGTTATGTTCCTATGGATGGGAAAGGTTTTAGTCTTCTTAGGTCCTAGGCCTTGAAACATGTCCTGGGCGGACTGAGGTTCCTTAGGATCAACTATGTTCATAGTAGCCCTTACCATCTTAAGGAGTAGGTCTATGTCCTCTGTTGGGAACAAATTTATTTCTCCCTCATCCTCACCTGAGGAATCTAAGGAGCTGTACTCCCCTTCTTCTCCTAGTTGAGGATCCTCCTCAACTGAGGAATCGGAAACTATCCGGCTAGAGGAGGTAGATGGTGGATCTTTTTTCCTTTTAAGGGACTTTAGGGAGTTTCTACCTTCTCCCCTTACAATATCCTTGATACTTGTGGCTAAGTTTGTGGACTCTTCTGATATAATGTTGTCTAAAAATTTCTGACAGAGCCTTTTGTTGTAGGATGATGCTAGTTTCTTTTTACATATAGCACATTCCTTTTTATGTGCCTTATCCTGTTTTTTTCTAGGACAATATCTAAACTTATGTATGACCCCTATTCATCACATTTATTTATTATTTAGTTTTTATTACATTATCACACAGTTCTGACACTTCCATACATACACATTTCTCTTTTTTACCATACAATTCACACCCTAGCACTACACAAACACTGACACTCATTTATCGCACACTTTTGAGCACTTAGTTCACCATTCCCCTCAAGACTAGTGGGAGTGGCTATCACTATTTAATGCACCCTCCTTCTGCAGGACAATCTCTGGCTTAAACTTATGTACAAGAGAAAGGGGAACAATATTTAGTAAGGAAGAGTTTTGTTTTTTTATCTTACCCCATATTCCTGGCATCCTCAAGTAATGGACTTGAGGATTTGGCATCCGAGCGGTCAGTGCGTCCTGGTGCTTCTCCTGGCTTTTCCATAATGGAGGAAGAAGACTGGAGACCGAAGTTCCTGCTGTTTCAGGCCTAAATAGGCCATGGATTGGCTGGGAGGCCCTTAGCTCCGGACGCTGGAGCGCCTCCTCCCCGTATGGGTCACCGGAAACCACAGCCTCCTGGAGTGTTGGACGCATCACCCCGCCGGAAGTGACGCGTCGCTACGACCGGAAGTGTCCGTGAATGGGCCGGAAGCCGCCAATGCTGGGCATCATTCAGCCGAGAGAGCCGAACATGACCCCGGGAAACCGCTCCCCGCCAGAGGAAGGACCACAGTGTGGACCTTAAACCACCTCCGTTTTGACAGGGCTGCAGGAGGGAGGCAATGAACCGGGAGAGGAGGGAGTACCTGTACCAGGCTCAAGGTTGCTCCCTCCAAAGGAGACATACCTTCCAAAGCACCCCTAGTGGAATAAGGTAAGACCTTGCTAGGGGGTCTACAACCCCGGGAGAAGTGTTTTTCCTCTGGACAATCCTTCCATCCGGAGGACAGGAAACCTGACTGGTGTGTGTGTGTGTGGAGAGGTGTGTCCTTTTTATATCCTCAGGTTTCCTGTCCAGCTGATGGGGCGTCTCTCCAGGGGTGCTGTCATAGGTGAAAGGGTAAATTTGGGACTGCAAAGCACATTTTATGAGATGTCCACAGCAGGTCAATGCAAAAACACATTACTCTGGGTGTGTAAAGTTTAACCAACAAATTGCATACAATGGAACAATGGAAAAGCAGGTTAAAAAAAACAAGCAGTGCATTTACTTGCTTATTTTCTGACGCTGGGCACTACTTCTCTGCTGCCATCTGCGCGTCAAAAGCACCTTGGCCAGTTCCTCCCATGCGGCGTCCTTTTTGTATCGGTCGTGGTAGCATTCCGCCCTCGTATCCCAAAGTTCTGCGTGATCATGCACCAATGCTATGAGTGTAAAGGATCTGTCAGGCACAACTTCTGTGTATACGCCCATAGGTAATCAGTCTGCACCTGAGTCTATGTCTCTGAGACTGACTCCATCTTCCACCACTCAGGATGGCAGGCTTAGGAGTGGGAGAGCCTATCGCAGCCTGGCCAGACGGAGCTAGCTCCCGCCCTCTGTCTATTTATACCTGCCTTTCCTGTTCCTCCTTTGCTTGTGATTCTTGTGGTTTCCTGGCCCAGCTACAGCTTCTAACTATTTGATCCTGCTCCATACTGACCCTGGCTTACTGACTACTCTCCTGCTCTGCGTTTGGTACCTCATACACTCCTGGTTTGACTCAGCTCGTTCACCACTCTTGTTGCTCATGGTGTTGCCGTGGGCAACTGCCCCATTTCCCTTAGCTTTGTGTACCCTTGTCTGTTTGTCTCGTGCACTTACTGAGCGTAGGGACCGCCGCCCAGTTGTACCCCATCGCCTAGGGCGGGTCGTTGCAAGTAGGCAGGGACAGAGTGGCGGGTAGATTAGGGCTCACTTGTCTGTTTCCCTACGCCCATCATTACAATGAGTCTCTCGACATCCATCTTCAGGAATGAATGAGTACTGTAGTCTGTGAACTTTGCTAGGGCAACGGATCCGTCAAAAATGGACGGCACACGGAAGCCTTCCGTGTGCCGTCCGTTTTTTTGACGGACCCATTAACTTCTATGGGCCCCAAGGTCATGGAATTGCTGAAACATGTAGGACTCGCTCTACTTTTGACGGAACGTTAGAACGGATCCGTCAAAATAACGGAAGTGTGCATGGGCCCATTGAAATCAATGGGTCAGGGTGTTATCAGTGACAAAAACGCATAGCACCCTGAAGGAAAAAACTGAAGTGGGCATGAGGCCTTAACCTGTTGTTGGTGGAGCAGGAGCCGGAGAGGTCCGCAAGGCAGGAACAGGAGACTGGAGCTGGTGTTGGTGGTGTGGGAGGCAGGCAGGCTCCGCTCGTCGGTGGAGTGGTGAGGGAGGTAGGCTCCTCTGCCGAGCGTACTAACACAGGGCTATTTAAACCCTGTCGGTACGCTCGTAAATGGGGCAAGCGGCAGTCGCCCCCGGCAGTTGCCCCTGGTCGGCATGGTGATAGCACAATCCCGCTAGGGCGCGCACAGGAGCCCGCGCGAGACAGCTCCTGCGCGCGCAGGAAGTTCAAATATGAAGCCAGGAGATCAAAAGCAGTATCTCCTGTCTCCATCAGTTTAAAGCAAATCAGGACAATGACTAATTGTCCTGCTTTGTTTTTAGGCCGTTTCTCATGACCTGGGCTCTGTCTCTACAGCCCTGGCTCATGAGACAATATACACATATATATATATATATATATATATATATATATATATATATATATATATATGGGACACTTCTCTTTACAAGGTATTACTGGATATTTTGGCCAAAATACCTAAGCTCGCAACTCACGACTAGGGTCCTCAATATTTTGAGAGTCCCTACACTATTATCAAAAACAAATAACTGAAAAAGAACCATATATACAGATGTAGCCGTCTGTACCTTGACTTTTAATGCATTAACCCCTTCCCGACATTTGACGTATCCATACGAAATAGCCAGGTAGGGGGAAGTATAGAATGGGCTAACGGAGTGAACCCGCTCCATACGATGCGATGTCAGCTGTATGTTACAGCCGACACTTCACAGTAATGAGCGGTATTGCGCTCGAGCGCGATCCCGCTCATTTAACCCGTTAAATGCTGTAGTCAGTAGCCACTGCGGCATTTAAATCGTTAGAAAGACTGTGGCGACCTCCTCTAGTAGCTTATCGCACCCCCCGCAATGCAATCGCGGGGTGGCGCAGTTTACTATGGCTGCCTGGTGGCCTAATGAAGGCCCCCAGATCCGCCATCTTTGTGCTCCTATTAAGCGCTGCCTCTGGCAGGGATTAATAGAAGCCTGTCAGAAAGACAATATACTGCAATACATTGGTATTGCAGTATATCGTGCAAGCGATCCAACGTTTGCTGGTAGAAGTCCCCTTGGGGGATTAATAAAAAAAAATAAGTCAACATTTGTAAAATAAAGTTGTTTTTTTAAGTAAAAAAAATAAAAAAATTTAAAGTTAAAAAAAAAAAAAAAAAACACCTTTTCCCCCTAGAGCATATTAAAAAAATAAATAAACATAATTGGTATCGCCACTTCCGTAAAAGCCTGAACTATTACAATATATCATTATTTAACCCGCACGGTGTACGCCGTAAAAATAAAAGGAAACGCGAGAATCTTTATTTTTTGGTCACTTCATCTCCCCAAAAATTTTTTAATAAAAAGTGATCAAAATGTCGCATGAACCCCAATGTGATATCATTAAAAACTACAGCTTATCCTGCAAAAAATAAGCCCTCATACCACTTAATCTATAGAAAAATAAAAACGCTATGGCCCTCAGAATTTGGCGACACAAAATTAAAAATTTTTACACTTTGTTTTTTTACTTGTAAAAGTAGTAAAATCTAGAAAAATCTATATATATTTGGTATTGCTGTAATCGTATTGACCCCCAGAATAAAGTTAACATGTTGTTGCACAGTGAATTCCATAAAAACGAAGCGCAAAAAATAATGGCGGAATTGCTGTTTTTTTTCATTCTCTACCCCACAAATAATTTTTTCCTGTTTCCTAGTACATTATATGGCACAATAAATAGTGCTACGAAAAACTATAACTCGTCCCGCAAAAATCAAGCCCCCATAGGACTATATCGACGGAAAAATGAAAAAGTTATGGCTTTTGGTAAGTTAAAGATAGACAGGCCGATACTTACTCATGAAGGCAGGCACACACACACACACACACACACACACACACACACACACATTAACACACCCCATTCATGAGGGGGTGGCTGCTTAGCATTAACCCCTTTTTGGCCACTTTTGACCTTCCTGACAGAGACTCATTTTTCAAATCTGACATGTTTCACTTTATGTGGTAATTACTTCGGAATGCTTTTACCTATCCAAGCGATTCTGAGATTGTTTTCTCGTGACACATTGGACTTTATGCTACTGCCAAAATTTGCTCAAAACATTCTGTATTTAATTGTGAAAAACACAAAAATTTAGCGAAAAATTACAAAAATTAGCAATTTTCTACATTTAAATGTATCTGCTTGTAAGAAAGGCAGTTATACCACACAAAATTGTTGCTAATTATCATCCCCATATGTGTACTTTAGATTGGCATCATTTTTGAACATTCTTTTATTTTTCTAGGACGTTACAAGGCTTAGAACTTTTGCAGCAATTTTTCACATTTTCAAGCAAATTTCAAAAGGCTATTTTTACAGGAGCCAGTTTAGTTGGTTTTGAGGGCCTTATATATTAGAAACCCCCAATAAGTCACCCCATTTTAAAAACTTCAACCCTCAAATTATTCAAAACAGCATTTAAAAAGTTTCTTAAACCTTTAGACGTTTCACAGAAATTAAAGCAATGTATAGGTGAAATTTACAAATTTCACTTTTTTTGCAGAAATTCATTTTCAATCAATTTTTTTGTAAAACAAAGTTTTATCAAAGAAATTCAACTCAACATTTATTGCCCAGGTTCTGCAGATTTAGGAAATATACCACATGTGGCCCTAGTGTGATAATGTACTGAAGCACAAGCCTTAGAAGCAAAGGAGCACCCAGAGGATTTTGGGGCCTCCTTTTTATTAGAATATATTTTAGGCACCATGTAAGGTTTGAAGGGTTCTTGCGGTGCCAAAACAGTGGAAATCCCCCAAAAGTGACCCATTTGGGAAACTACACGCCTCAAGGAAATTATCTAGGGATATAGTGAGCATTTTCTCCCCACAGGTTTATTTCAGAAATTATTGGAAGTAGGCCATGAAAATTAAAATCTTTTTTCAAAGAAAATGTATTTTTAGCTAAGTTTTTCTCATTTCCACAAGGATTAAAGGAGAAAACCCACCCCAAAATTTGTAAAGCAATTTCTCCCGAGTAAAATAATATCCCACATGTGGTCATAAACGGCAGTTTTAACACACGGCAGGGCTTAGAAGGGAAGGAGCGCCATTTGGCTTTTGGAGTTCAAATTTAGCAGGAATGGTTTGCGGAAACCATGTCGCATTTGCAAAGACACAGGGGGGGGACAAAACAGTGGAGACCCTCCACAAGTGACCCCATTTTCAAAACTGCACCCAGTGAGTAAATTATCTAGGCATATAGTTAGCATTTTGAATACACAGGTTTTTTGCAGAAATTATTGGAATTAGGCCGGGAAAATTTAAATCTACATTTTTCAAAGAAAATGTAGGTTTAGCTAAAAAAAAAATCATTTCCACAAGGACTAAAGGGGAAAAAGCACCACAAAATTTGCAAAGCAATTTCTCCCAAGTAAAACAATACCCCACATGTGGTCATAAACGACTGTTTGGACACACGGCAGGGCTTAGAAGGGAAGGAGCGCTATTTGGCTTTTGGAGAACACATTTAGCAGGAATGGTTTGCAGAGAACATGTCGCATTTGCAAAGCCCCTGAGGGGACAAAACAATGAAAACACCCAAAAAGTGACTCTATTTAGGAAACTACACCCCTTGAGGTATTCGTCTAGGGGTGTAGTGAGCATTTTGACCCCACAGGTGTTTCATAGAATTTATTAGAATTGGGCAGTGAAAATAAAAACAATTCCTTTTCTTCAATAAGACGTAGCTTTAGCTGAAATTTTTCATTTTCTCAACAAATAAAGGAAAAAACGAACCCCAACATTTGTAAAACAATTTCTCTAGAGTACGGCAATACCCTATATGTGGTCATACACTAATGTTTGGGCACACGGCAGGGCTCAGAACGGAAGGAGCGGCATTTGGCTTTTGGAGTGCAGATTTTGCTGGATTGGTTTCTGGTCGCTATGTCGCATTTGCAAAGCCCCAGTGGGATCAAAACAGTGGAAACCCCCCAGAAGTGACCACATTTTGGAAACTACACCCCTCAAGGTATTCATCTAGGGGTGTAGTGAGCATCTTAACCCTGCAGTTGTTTTGCAGAAATTAGTGTGCACACGATGTTGGAGAGTGAAAATGGGATTTTTTTCCCCAAAGATATGCCAATATGTGGTGCCCAGCTTGTGCCACCATAACAGGACAGCTCTCTAATTATTATGCTGTGTTTCCCGGTTTAAGAATCACCCTACACGTGGCCCTAATCTTTTGCCTGGACATTTGACAGGGCTCAGGAGTGAAAGAGTACCATGTAAAATTGAGACCTAATTTGGCGATATACAAAGTATTGGTTCACAATTGCAGAGGCTCTGATGTGAAATAATAAAAGAAACCCCTGAAAAGTGAAACCCATTTTGGAAACTACACCCCTCAAGGCATTCTTTAAGGGGTGTAGTGAGCATTTTCACTCTACAGGGCTTTTCTATAAATGATTGCGCTGCGGATGGTGCAAGGTAAAAATGTTCATTTTTCCCTAGATATGCCAATTCAGTGGCAAATATGTTGTGTAAAACAAAAAAGAAAAAATATTTCAGAAACATAGCAAGGCACTCTTGTGTTGTTGAAAAATTATGAAAATTACTTTATTTTAAACTCCAAATATTTTAGAAAATATAAATATATGCACACAAGTTAAAAAGATTTTTCTCCTGGCCAGGAAAAAGTTACATACAGATGGAAATTACCTCCTATACACTGATTACATTCCTTGTAAGATAGATAACATTGATGTATACATATATTTCCCCCAAAAAATTGGGGTCAATTGCATAGACCGAAAAAAACGCTGGGTTGCATTCACACTTGCGTTTTTTCCTTATATATATATTTTTTATCCTCAAAGTGGCAAGAGTTCCTGTTCAAGAGGGTTGGTAATGAAGTTATAAGGAAAGCTTTCCTATATGCAATAGTTCCTTTCATAAGAATGTGGCCATCATGCAATAAAGAAATTATATTTGCGATGTGTGTGTTTCTCGCTCTTCCCTTTCAAAATCGGATCCTTTTTGGGGATCAGGGGTAACCAGCAGTCTATTCATAGACCAATACGGTTGATATGCATTCCTCCCGATCCCTACTGTTCTCCCAATAAGCCGTTTTCCAATGATTTTATACGGCAAATCTTACATCTATTATCCACATGGGTTTTTACCTCTGGTCATCCGGAGAGCACCGGGAAGACACGTGGAAGAACGGCAGGCTCAGCTGAAGGCTCGGATGGCTCTTACCAGGTGAATTCCAGCCCATATGGTCATATATTCCTTTAAGCATTTAGATTTTATTTCCAGTCCAAGACCCACTTGCTTCTCCGATATACAGGGTCACTCCACACCATACATTTAGAGGTACAAGATCCGAAGAGAGAGGGCACACACTTTCAAGAGGGTAAATTTCCAAACCGCATAGTATCCTTTTCCGTGTGATGTCTCCAACACAGTCAGGGATTCGCAAGGCAGAGTTTCGACGTCACTACCTGCCTTGCTTGATTAGGTCAGCTGACGCGTTTCATCCCTAGTCGGGATTTCCTCAGAGCTGTTTGGCAAGTACGGCCAAATTCACTGTATTTATAGTGTCCAACATTAATTTATTGGTTCTATAATTATGAATATAATATTCCATACAAAAGATCTAAGCTATTGCAAAGTTATATGTCTGTGCCTTCCAGGGTGTGATAACTATAATTTTCATTTTCACATCGAAAAATATATTAAGAAAAGAACCGATAATTAGATCATTTAGTATTAATCCATATTCACAAGGCATTATATTTAATCCCTGTATAAATAATAGATAATCCTTGGTGTGTCTCCATAAATAATTAAATATGAGGGTATCAAGTATAAAGGAATTAAGATAATTCCTCCGTCGATATCGTCTTGCTGCATAGCTCAAATTATAAATTTTTGTTTTTTTGTTTTTACACAGAAACACATATAGGAGGAACTAATAGGACATTCCATATTAAATATCAAGGTATTCATGCAAATTCAGATGATTCCTCCATAAATGTGATTCTGCTACATAAAACAATTATCAATTTTTGCACAAAATTATATATGGGTGGAATTCATGAGGGGTTCCAGGGGAATATGTCGTGCCCAGTTGTGCCACTGGAGAAACACACCGCAAAAATGGTTAAAAGGGTTCTCCCGGGTATGGCGATGCCCTATATGTGGAAGTTAACAGCTGTTTGGGCACGCTGTAGGGTTCAGAGAGGAGGGAGCACCATTTTGCTTTTGGAGGGCGGATTTTGCTTGGTAGTAGTTTTGTTTTAGTATTGCGGGTGTTTCCGTTTATAATGTGTGGGTACATGTAAGCTGGGCAGAGTAGATCAGGGGCATAGTCAGGTGGTATAATAATTGGGTTAAAAAATACAGTAAAATAATCCATAGATTCGTGTTACGCTGTGAAGCAACCCTTTCTGCACAGGCGGGTGCCGCACTGATAAATGTCCTTTCTTATCCCCCTTTTTGTCCACACTCGGCACTTTTGCAGTTTAGAGAATTTTGCTGGGAAGTGTTGTCCTAGTATAATGCGGGCGCCCTCGCTTCCAGCAGATATGTTTGGGCCCTCCCCTTCCTGGTTCACTAATTTTAGGGCCTTGATAAATCGCCTTTTGAAACAGAAGAAATGTTCCCCTCGGGCCGGCACAGCTGCATATTTTTATTTCTTGACATATTGGAGTCTTAACTAATTTTATTTTTTCATAGACGTAGTGGTATGAGGGCTGTTTTTTTGCGGAACGAGCTGTAGTTATTATTGGTACCCTTTTGGGCTACATGAGACATTTTGGTCACTTTTTAGCTTATTTTTTGGGAGGCAAGGTGACAAAAAAACAGCAATTCTGGCATAGTTTTTTGTATACAGCTTTCTCCATGCATTATATATTACATGTTACCTTCATTCTGCGGGTCAGTACGATTCCGGTGATACCTAATTTATAGCACTTTTTGCACAATAAAATTACTTTTCTAAAAAGAATGTATTTTTTCTGTCGCCCTGTTGTGAGAACCATTACTTTTTAATTTTTTCATTGACGGAGCTGTATGAGGGCTTGTTTTTTGCGTGATGAGCTATAGTTTTTATAGGTACCATTTTTAGATATATGCAACTTTTTGATCACTTCTTATTTCAATTTTTGTAGGGCAAAGTGACCAAAAAACAGAAATTCTGGCATTGTTTTTTAAGATTTTTATAGTTTAGACCGTTATGGTTGCGGCATTACCAAATATGAATGGTTTATTTTTTTCAATAATAAAGGACTTAATAAGGGAAAAAGGGCGAATGTGTTTTATTTTATTTTATAAAATTTTTATTATATTTTTTACAACTTTTTTTACACTTTTTTTTTACATTTTTCTTTAGTCCCACTACACTACCATTCAAAAGTTTGGGCTCACCCAGACAATTTTGTGTTTTCCATGAAAACTCAAACTTATATTTATCAAATGAGTTGCAAAATGACTAGAAAATATAGTCAAGACATTGACAAGGTTAGAAATAATTATTTTTATTTCAAATAATAATTTTCTCCTTCAAACTTTGCTTGCGTCAAAGAATGCTCCATTTGCAGCAATTACAGCATTGCAGACCTTTGGCATTCTAGCTGTTAATTTGCTGAGGTAATCGGGAGAAATTTCACCCCATGCTTCCAGAAGCCCCTCCCACAAGTTGGGCACGTCTTGCGTACCATACGGTCAAGCTGCTCCCACAACAGCTCTATGGGGTTGAGCAGAGGCGTAGCTAGGTTCTCGTGCACCCGGGGCAAAGATTCAGTTTGGTGCCCCCCCCAACTTATTTCCCGACATCTCCTTCCCCCTCGCCGTGTTTTCTTTCCCTATCAATCAATGAGGTGTAATTTTTTTTCACGATTTTTTTAATGTAACTCGAGTATAAAAGCATTTCTACATTTTACAAGCGATAGTTATATAATGTAATTAACATAAAAATAAATTAAAAGAAAATAAATTAAAGAGGCCACACACAGCCCCCCTTGTAGATAGCGCCACACACAGCCCGCTTCCCCCCTAGTAGATAGCGCCACACTCCCACCCCTTGTACTTAGCGCCACACTGTGAACAGACCGGTGAGCAGTAGCCTACCGCTACCACTCTCCGCTCTGCCTGGTGTGACTTACCGGAGAAGCCGAGGAGGTCATGCGGCGCAGGCAGCGGCGGAGTTTCCTCTGACGAGTGTCGGTGACAGCCAGGGCCGGCCTTCGCTTGGATGGCGCCCTGTGCGGGACTCTCTATTGCCGCCCCCTACACCAACCAAAAATTAACCACATATATGGACACGCTGGAACATATATACTGTACATACATAAAGACAGATATTTAGACATACAGGCAAATATACATACACACATCAGGAATATATACACACAGGTAAATATATAGACGTACAAACACATATATACACACACACACACACACACACACACACACACACACACAGATAAATACACAGACAGGAACATATACAAATACATAAAAGGCACAAATATACAAGCACAAAGACACATTCACAAACAGACCCATATATACCCACACAGGCACATATGTACACAGCACAGATAATGTAGTAGATGTTACCTGCAATCCTATGTAACACCACAGATCACATAGTGATAACTCTCTGAGTACTGATAATGTAGTTGTGTCCCCTGCAGTCCTATGTAAGACCACAGATAACACATTGTGCTAAATTACAATCTCAGCTCTGCTACACAGTACAGATAATGTAGTAGATGTTACCTGCGGTCCTATATAACACTACAGATAGCACCAGGGGCGTAACTAGGAAAGACTGGGCCCCATAGCAAACTTTTGACTGGGGCCCCCCCTCCCCTGGGTGTCACACAACCCCCCCCCCTTGTAGATAGTGCCTTTTTTACAGCCCCCCCTGTAGATATCTACAAAGGGGGCTGTATGGCGTTATCTACAGAGGGGGCTGTATGGCGTTATCTACAGAGGGGGCTGTATGGCGTTATCTACAGGGGGGACTGTATGGCGTTATCTACAGGGGGGGCTGTATGGCGTTCCCTACAGGGGGGGGTTGACTGGCGTTCTCTACAGGGGGGGCTGTATGGCGTTCCCTGCAGGGGGGAGGCTGCATGGCGTTCTCTACAGGAGGGCTGTATGGCGTTCTCTACAGGGGGGGGCTGTATGGTGTTCCCTGCAGGGGGGGGGCTGTATGGTGTTCTATGCAGGGGGGGGGGCTGTATGGTGTTATCTACAGGGGGGCTGTATGGCGTTATCTACAGAGGGGGCTGT
Organism: Rhinoderma darwinii; assembly: GCF_050947455.1. Lineage (NCBI taxonomy): Eukaryota > Metazoa > Chordata > Amphibia > Anura > Rhinodermatidae > Rhinoderma > Rhinoderma darwinii. The sequence goes on along the minus strand of NC_134688.1, from coordinate 121,512,622 downwards.
ATGGCGCTAACGCCATACAGCCCCTCTTGTAGAGAACGCCATACAGCCCCCCTGTAGAGAACGCCATATTGACCCCCCCTGTAGGGAACGCCATACAGCGTCCCCCCTCCCCAAAAAATCCGACCTACAGTGTGTCCTACAAAAGACATGTATCCCCTCTCCACAGGACAGGGGATACATGTGTGATCGCTGGCATTGATAGGGAGAACGGGGGACTGAAAGTCCCCTGAAGTTCTCCATCACAAACCTCGGACTTCCGGGGTCTGTGTCGGCAGCTCAATAAAAATTAAAGGAGCGCTGGTCACGCATGCGCACAAGCGCGACCGGCGCTCCATTCATTTCTACGCAGAAGCCGACACAGACCCCGGAAGTCCGAGGTTTGTGATGGAGAACTTCAGGGGACTTTCAGTCCCCCATTCTTCCTATCGCTGCCAGCGATCACACATGTATCCCCTGTCCTGTGGAGATCCTGTGGATAGGGGATACATGTCTTATGTTTAATGGCAGAGCGGGGAGATACCTCCCTGCTCTGCCGTAGTGTTCAGTGGCGTCGCGCTGTAGCAGCCATAGCGGCTGCTACGGCGGTAGTTACGCCACTGGATAGCACACTGATAACTCTCTAAGTACTGATAATGTAGTTGTGTCCCCTGCAGTCCTATGTAAAATCACAGATAACACATTGTGCTAAATTACAATCTCAGCTCTGCTACACAGTACAGATAATGTAGTAGATATAAGAGACAAACACATGCAGAGACACAGACAGACAGAGACACACACACACACACACACAGACAGACAGACACAGACACTCACCATGTCTCCTTGCTGACAGGTGAGGACGGGCTGTGGGCGGAGCTTCCTCTCTGCTTCTCGGAAGAGCACAGAGCACAGGCAGATGCAGGGAGGCTGCAGCACGGGAGTGGACCTGTCCCCTGACCTGAGTTCATCTGACCTCATGTCACTGACGTGAGGTCAGGTGACTGGACTGGTCCACTCCATGGCTGTCACAGACCCCAGTCAGAACGCCCTATATTTCCTGGCTCTTCTTAAGCTGCTGCAGGTGTCCGACATACGGGGCGCCTATCAGCAGCGATAAGCTGCTCTTCGGCGCCCCCCCTTCCCTTGCGCCCGGGGCAAATGCCCCGCCTGCCCCCCCTAGCTACGCCCCTGGGTTGAGATCTGGTGACTGCACTGACCACTCCATTACAGATAGAATACCAGCTGCCTGCTTCTTCCCTAAATAGTTCTTGCATAATTTGGAGGGGTGCTTTGGGTCATTGTCCTGTTGTAGGATGAAATTGGCTCCAATCAAGCGCTGTCTACAGGGTATGGCATGGCGTTGAAAAATGGGGTGATAGCCTCCCTTATTCAAAATCCCTTTTACCTTGTACTAATATCCCACTTTACCAGCACCAAAGCAACCCCAGACCATCACATTACCTCCACCATGCTTGACAGATGGCGTCAGGCACTCTTCCAGCATATTTTCAGTTGTTCTGCGTCTCACAAATGTTCTTCTGTGTGATCCAAACACCCCAAACTTCGATTCGTTTGTCCATAACACTTTTTTCCAATCTTCCTCTGTCCAATGTCTGTGTGCTTTTGCCCATATTAATCGTTTCCTTTTATTAGCCAGTCTCAGATATGGCTTTTTCTTTGCCCCTCTGCCCTGAAGGCCAGCATCCCGGAGTCGCCTCTTCACTGTAGACGTTGACACTGGCATTGCGGGTACTATTTAATGAAGCTGCCAGTTGAGGACCTGTGAGGCATCTATTTCTCAAACTAGAGACTCTAATGTACTTGTCTTGTTGCTCAGATGTGCAGCAGGGCCTCCCACTTCTCTTTCTACTCTGGTTAGAGCCTGTTTGTGCTGTCCTCTGAAGGGAGTAGTACACACCGTTGTAGGAAATCTTCAGTTTCTTGGCAATTTCTCGCATGGAATAGCCTTCATTTCTAAGAACAAGAATAGACTGTCGAGTTTCACATGAAAGCTCTCTTTTTCTAGCCATTTTGAGAGTTTAATCGAACCCACAAATGTAATGCTCCAGATTCTCAACTAGCTCAAAGGAAGGTTAGTTTTATAGCTCCTCTAAACAGCAAAACTGTTTACAGCGGTGCTAACATAATTGCACAAGGGTTTTCAAGTGTTTTCTAATCATCCATTAGCCTTCTAACACAGTTAGCAAACACAATGTACCATTAGAACACTGGAGTGATGGTTGCTGGAAATGAGCCTCTATACACCTATGTAGATATTGCATTAAAAACCAGACGTTTGCAGCTAGAATAGTCAATTAGCACATTAACAATGTATAGAGTGTATTTCTGATTAATTGAATGTTATCTTCATTGAAAAAAACTGTGCTTTTCTTTCAAAAATAAGGAAATTTCTAAGTGACCCTAAACTTTTGAACGGTAGTGTATGTAGTGCAATGTATTAGATCTGTCAGTCATTGACTGACAACAAGCCGATTAGGCTTCGCCTCCGGGTGGGGCCTAATCGGCTTCTGAAATGGCAGACAGGATGCAGCGATCGCTTCCGTTTGCTGCATGTAAGCGGTTAATGGCAGGGATCGGAGCTAGCTCGGTTCATGTCGTTACAGGTGGATGTCAACTGTAACATGCAGCTGACATCCACCGCTAATGACGCCGGCTCATCGCCATCTTGCCGGCGGCCACGGAAGCCTTTCATGCCCCGCCTCTGGGCGGGGGCTGAAAGTTTTCCATGCTAGACAGACCGAGAGGCCACTATTAGGCCTCCGGTTGCCATTGCAGCCACTGACACTCCGTCGATTTTATTGCTGGGGTGTCAATGAGCTGCAAACACTTTCTATGCAGCGATCGCTTTTGACGGCTGCATTTAATGGGTTAATGGTGGGGATCGACACTAACTTCGGTCCCCGCCATTACAGCAGGGTGTCAGCTGTAAGATTCAGCTGACATCCGGGGATGATGGCACCGACTTAGCTTCTGAGCTAGTGCCATCCATTTGTCGTACGTATACGACATATTGCGGGAAGCACTGGCTTTGCATGACGTATACGTACGACAAATGTCGGGAAGGGGTTAAACTCTTTCACACCAGGGTGTTTATTTTTTTGTATCATTTTAAATAAATCCAATAGAGGTTACTTTTTAGATTCAGTGTCACGTCCTGCCACTATTGTATATTATTTAGCCCAGCAGGGAAATCAGTTAAATAAACATTACTACAATCACTTAATAATTACTATTACAATATTCTTATTATTACTATCATTACTATAGTACTATGAGATTTCTATAATTAAAGCTTTTGATCCGAAAGTATTATTATTATAATCATTATTAAGATATTAATATTATTATTATATTATTAATAGAATAAACTATTATTATTACTAGCATTACTTTATCATTAGTGTTTATACTATTACTATACTTATTACTATCACTGCCTTATAATTACTACTATATTATTACTATACTTATATTATTCTTATTATTACTATCATTACACTATCATTACTATATTATTATTATTATTATTATACGTATAGTATTCTTATTACTGTCCTTAAACTATCATTACTATTATATTGTTATATTTATAGTATTCTTATTTTTACTATCATTGCACTATCATTACTGTTATATTATTACTATACTTATAGTATTCTTATTATTACTATTATTACACTATCGTTAAAATTATATTATTACTATAATTATACTATTCTTATTACTACTACCATTACCCTATCATTACTGGATTCACACGACCGGGTCGTTCCCGAGCCCGAGTGTCGGCCGGTAAAATCGGACATTTTGCCCGGCCGGTTTGCATTAAGTTTTGCATCCGTGCCGGGCCGGGCAGATCTGGACAGTGACATCAGCGGCAACTCCTGAAGGGGAATCCCCATGTGTTTGGGGATTCTGCTTCAGGAGTTTCCCCTGATGTCACTGCCCAGATATGGACAGAGACATCAAGCGCTCTGTCCAGGAGCGGAATCCCTGAAAACACGGAGATTCCGCTCCTTCAAGGAGCTAAAGTGCGGCTAGCACATAGCAGAGTGGGGAGATACCTCCCTGCTCTGCTATAGTGGCGTCGCTACAGTAGTAGCAGCTGCAGCAGCAGCAGCTGCTAGCGGCGCCATCGAAGGTGTCGCCGGGCCAGGGCGCTTTTAAAACAAGCAGGGGAAGGGAGCCAGCGCAGTGCTCCCTTCCACCTGCTGTACACCCCGGCCCTGCCACACAGTGTACAGCGATGCCATTCGTCCGAATGGCATCAACTCCTCCTCCTCACATGCACTCTGCGCTGTGAGGAGGAGGAGATAGAGCGCAAGCGCCGGAAAACCCGGCCATCACTCGGGACACATCCCGGTGATGGCCGTGTATTACCCGGCCTCATAGACTTCTATGGGAGCCGGGCGGCCGGGCACCCGGCCGAAGATAGAGCTTGTCCCATTTTTTGACGGCCGGTTTTCCCGGCCGTCAAAAAATCGGTCGTTTGAATAGCCCCATTAGGGGTCTATTATTCATAATGCAGCCGGGTGCCGGCCGATTTATGAACGGCCGGCACCCGGCCGGGAAAACCTGCCGTGTGAATGAGGCCGTATACTATTACCAGAACTATACTATTGTTATTATTAATTAATAGAATAGAATAGAATTAATAGAAATGATAGGTTAATATATAAAACTAGCTTTACTCTATTATTACTATAATATTATTACTATAATCATTATATTCTTATTACTATTATTAACCTATCATTTCTATTACCGGAATTAAACTTTTCTTATTTTTTACAATCACTACTATTAACCCCTTCCCGCTATTGGGCGTAACTGTACGCCCGGAAACCAAGTGAGTTCCCGCACTCGGGCGTACAGTTACGCCCTGCAGATAAAGCGAGCACAGGAGCTGTGCGCGCTTTGTCTTCAGTGGCTGTCAGCTGTTATACACAGCTGACATGCCGGTGCAATGGCTGCGATGGCTGTTACCGCCGATCGCAGCCATTTAACCCCTTCAATGCGGCTGTCAATGACGTCCGCCGCATTGAAGTGGTTGAAAGAGGGAGGGAGCTACCTCTGTAACCCCCGGGCACCCCCCCCCGCGATGGATTGCGGGTGGCGATAGTTGCTATGGCAACCAGGAAGCCGTTACTTGGCTTCCTGGTTGCCCGGGTATGGTAGTCTATTAGGTCCTGCCCGAGACAGGACCTAATACGCTAACTGTCAAATGAAGAATGACAGTTACGATACACTGCACTACATAAGTAGTGCAGTGTATTGTACCGGGGATCAGAAGACCAGATCTTCAAGTCCCCAGGTCAGTGTGAAAGAAAAAGTAAAAAATTAAAAAAAAAATGTGAAAGAAAAATAAATAAATAAAAGTTAATAAATAATAAATAAATAATAAAAACAACACTTGCCCTGTTTCCCTGATCAACTCCTTTATTATTAGAAAAAAAAATGAATATATGAAAAAAAAACTATATATAATAGGTATCACCGCGTTCAGAACGGCGTGATCTATAAAAATATCACATTATTTTTACCACACGGTGAACACCGTAAAAATTTTTAATAAAAAACAATGACAGCATTTTATTTTTTGGTCATCTTGTCTCAAAAAAAATTTAATAAAAAGAGATCAAAAAGTTGCAAGTAACGCAAATGAAACCAATAGAAACTACAGATTGTCACGCATAAAACAAGCCCTCCCGCAGCGATATCAACTAAAAAATAAAAAAGTTATGGCTGTCAGAAAATGGCGACATTAAAACATGATTTTTTTAGAAAAGAGTATTTTTATTGTGGGAACGTAGTGAAACGTAAAAAAACAATCTAAATTTGGTGTCGCTGTAATCGTATCGCCCCGCAGAATAAAGTTAACATGTTGTTTATACTGCACGGTGAACACTGTAAAAAAAAAAAAACCTGCTAGAATGGCTGTTTTTTGGTTTCCTCATGTCCCAAAAAATGGAATAAATAGTGATAAAAAAAATCGCATGTAACCCAAAATGGAACCAATAAAAATGACAGCTCTTTCCACAAAAAACGCGCCCTCACACAGCTCTGTCAATGGAAAAATAACACGTTATGAATCTCAAAATAATTCTAAATGACGGCCCAGACTCATTTTTAGATCCAGTAGAATTTCACTACATACCCCACATCATCATTTGCTGGACCCCACAGGTGGACCCCGTAGACGCAGCGGAGATGAGGAAACTTTAGGGCCTTGTGCGGCTTATAGGGCTAGTGAAGAAGTCAAAGATAAGGCAATTCTGGAGCGCAGATATTTTGTATAATACCCAATAAACCCGGCCTGTGTATAAAGGATTGGTTCAAAGCGTACCACACCAATCCATGGATTATTCATTCTCCCCATTATTATATCATCCTATTATGTATGAGCTGTTGTACTCCGGCCCAGTTTACATATACCCTGATGTACTCCGCCCAGCTTACATATACCCTGATGTACTCCGCACAGTTTACATATACCCTGATGTACTCCGCCCAGCTTACATATGCCCTGATGTACTCCGCGCAGCTTACATATACCCTGATGTACTCCGCCCAGCTTACATATGCCCTGATGTACTCCGCCCAGCTTACATATACCCTGATGTACTCCGCACAGCTTACATATAGCCTGATGTACTCCTCACATATTACATATACCCTGATGCACTCCGCCCAGCTTACATATACCCTGATGTACTCCGCCCAGCTTACATATACCCTGATGTACTCCTCACAGCTTAGATATAGCCCGATGTACCCGCACATATTACATATACCCTGATGTACTCCACAGTTTACATATATCCTGATGTACTACGCACAGCTTACATATATCCTGATGTACTATGCGCATATTACATATACCCTGATGTACTCCGCACAGCTTACATATATCCTGATTTACTCCTCAGTTTACATATGCCCTAATGTACACCGCCCAGCTTACATATACCCTGATGTACTCCGCCCAGTTTACATACACCCTGACGTACTCCGCCCAGCTTACATATACCCTGATGTACTCCGCCCAGCTCACATATGCCCTCACATTATAAGCTGAAATACCTCTAATACACCAAGCAAAATCTGCGCTTCAAAAGCCATTTGGTGGTCCAACTGAGCTTGGCAGTGTAACCAAATGGCAATTTATGACCACATATGGGGTATTCTGGAGAACCCGCTTAACAATTTATGGGATCTCCAGTCCAAATACTAAATGGCGCTCCTTCCCTTTAGAGCCTTGCTGTGTGTCCAAATAGCAGTTTAAGACCACGGTGCTTTTTCTCCTTTATTTGTTGAGAAAATGATTTTTTTTTTAACTAATGCTGCGTCTTATTGGAAAATAATGTAATTTTTCATTTTCACTGCCCATTTCTAATAAAATATATGAGACACCTGTGGGGTCAAAATGCTCACTACACCCCTAGATGCATTCCTCAATGGGTGTAGTTTGCCAAATGGAGTCACTTTTGGGTAGTTTCCACTGTACTGCTACCTAAGGGGCTTTGCAAAAGCGACATGGCTCAGAGAAAATAATCCAGCAAAATCTGCTCTCCAAAAGCCAAATGGCGCTCCTTCCCTTCTGAGCCCTGATGTGTATTCATACAGTACTTTATTACCATATATGGGGTATTTCCGTACTCTGGAGAAGTTGCTTTACAAATGTTATGGTGATTTTTCTCCTTTATTTGATGAGAAAATGAAACATTTTTACCTAAAGCTACGTCTTAGTGGAAAAAAATGAAATTTTTCATGTTTACTGCCCAATTCTAATGAAATCTATGAAACACCTGGGAGGTTAAAATGCTCACTACACCCCTAGTTGAATTCCTCTAGGGGTGTAGTTTCACAAATGGAGTCACTTTTGGGGGGTTTCCACTGTACTGGTACCTTAGGAGCTTTACAAATGCGACATGGTGCCGAGAAATCAAACCAGCAAAATCTGTACTTCAAAAGCTAAATGGCGTGCCTTCCCTTCTGAGTCCTGCCGCTTCCCCAAACAGCCGTTTATGACCACATGTTGGGTATTTCCGTACTCTGGAGAAGTTGCTTTACAAATGTTGGGGTGCTTTTCATCATTTATTTGTTGAAAAAAAATAAAAATGTTGAGGTAAAGCTACATCTTATTGGAGAATAATGTAATTTTTCATTTTCACTGCCCAATTCTAATGAAATCTATGAAACACCTGTGGGGTCAAAATGCTCACTACACCCCTAGATGAATTCCTCAAGGGGTGTAGTTTCCTAAATGGAGTCACTTTTGGGGGGTTTCCACTGTACTGGTACCTTAGGAGCTTTACAACGGCTCCAGGCGTCCAAAAGGTTAATATGCTCGTCTCTAGGGAGTTTACTATGCTTACCTGCACATGGTGATGCTGCTGCAGATTCAACTGTACCGTCTGACGCTTGGAGCTGATGTGTCTTCTCTCTTCCGACGCCAAGGTTTCCCAAATGGAGTCACTTTTGTGGGGTTTCCTTTGTTTCGGCACCACAAGACCTCTTCTAACCTGACATGGTGCCTGAAATATAATTTAAGAAAAGGAAGGCCCAAAAATCCTCTAGGTACTCCTTTGCTTCTGAGGCCGGTGTTTCAGTCCAGTAGCGCACTAGGGCCACATGTGGGATATTTCTAAAATCTTCAGAATCAGGGCAATAAATATTCTGTTGTGTTTCTCTGGTAAAAACCTTCAGTATTAAAGGAAAAATGTATTAAAATGGAATTTCTGCAAAAAAAAATGAAATTTGCAAATTTCCCTTCCACTTTGCTTTAATTCCTGTGAAACGCATAAAGGGTTAAGAAACTTTCTAAATGCTGTTTTGAGTACTTTAAGGGGTGCAGTTTTTAAAATGGGGTGATTTGTGGGGGTTCCTAATATATAAGGTCCTCAAAGCCACTTCAGAACTGAACTGGTCCCTAAAAAAATAGGCTTTTGAAATTTTCTTGAAAATTTGAGAAATTGCTGGTAAACTTATAAGCCTTGTAACTTACTAAAAAAATAAAAGGATGTTCAAAAAATGATGCCAATCTAAAGTAGACATATGGGAAATGTTAGCTAGTAACTATATTGTGTGGTATAACTATCTGTCTTACAAGCAGATACATTTGAATTTAGAAAATGTTAATTTTTTGCACATTTTCTCTAAATTTTGGTGTTTTTCACACAAAAATATTGAATATATCGACCAAATTTTTTCACTAACTTAAAGTACAATATGTCAAGAGAAAACAATCTCAGAATCGCTTGGATAGGTAAAAGCATTCCAGAGTTATTACCACATAAAGTGACACATGTCAGATTTAAAAAATGAGGCTGTGTCATAAGGTCCAAAAGTGGCTGCGTCCTTAAGGGATTAAAATATCGCTAAACTTATTCTCTTATTATTATTACTTTAATTACTATAGTACTATGAGATTCCTATAATTACAGCTTTTGATCCGAAAGTAGATGAAAAACCCTAAAAACATTTGGCCTTTTCTGGCAACAGGAGGAAAACTCCTTCCTGATTCCAGTAAAAAGGTGATCAGTCCTAGAACCCTGGATCACACCTACTAATTCCTACCTGCAACAGTGCCCAATAAGAGAACCGACTTAAAACTGTGCCCCATAACAGAGTCAACATGCAGCAGTGCCCCATAACACAACTAATCTGTAACAGTGCCCCATGACAGAACTAACCTGCAACAGTGCCCCATGACAGAACTAAACTGTAACAGTGCCCCATGACAGAACTAAACTGTAACAGTGCCCCATGAAAGAACTAACCTGTAACAGTGCCCCATAAAATAATGAATCTGTTAGGCTGGGTTCACACGACCTATTTTCAGACGTAAACGAGGCGTATTATGCCTCGTTTTACGTCTGAAAATAGGGCTACAATACGTCGGCAAACATCTGCCCATCCATTTGAATGGGTTTGCCGACGTACTGTGCAGACGACCTGTCATTTACGCATCGTCGTTTGACAGCTGTCAAACGACGACGCGTAAAAATACAGCCTCGTCAAAAGAAGTGCAGGACACTTCTTTCAGACGTAATTTGAGCCGTTCTTCATTGAACTCAATGAAGCACAGCTCAAAATTTACGGCTGTCAGAGAAGCCTCGCAAAATGCGAGGAGGAGGAATTACGGCTGAAACGAGGCAGCTGTTTTCTCCTGAAAACAGTCTGTCATTTCAGCCGTAAAAGCCTCTCATCGTGTGCAGATACCCTAACAGTGCCCCATGACAGAACTAACCTTTAACAGTGCCCCATGACAGAACTAACCTGTACTAGTGCCCCATGACAGAACTAACCTGTAACAGTGCCCCATGACAGAACTAATCTGTAACAGTGCCCCATGACAGAACTAACCTGTAATCTGTAAAAGTGCCCCATGACAGTACTAACCTGTAACAAGTGCCCCATGACCGAACTAACCTGTAACAGTGCCCCATGACAGAACTAACCTGTAACCTGTAACTGTGCCCCATGATGGAACTAATCTGTAACAGGGTCCCACAAGAGATCTAACCTGTAACAGTGCCCCATGGCAGAACTAAACTGTAACAGTGCCCCATGACAGAACTAATCTGTAAAAGTGCCCCATGACAGAACTAATCTGTAACAGTGCCCCATGACAGGACTAACCTGAAACAGTGCTTTTATAGCAAACACAACCTGCAACAGCGCCCGCATAACGGCCGAATCTTCAACAGTGCACACACAGAGCTAGCCTGCAACAGTGCCCCCATATACATTCAGTTTAAAAGAGTGTGCCCATAAGAGATACAGCCATCTGTCAATCATTGGTGACACATCTAGTTTTGGTATCCACAGCGTCTGTACTGCTAATAATCCAAATATTCATATCAGTTATCAGCAATGGGGACTACAGAAGGGCATCTCACGTTATCACATGACATTCCCGATTCCCCTGTCACTGTACATATTCCACAGTGATCACCGCGTTCTGCATTTACTGAGTGGAAAAAATTGGTAAGAAGTTCCATCTTGTTATCTTTATTCCTCATTCATTTCTAGTTCAGCCCCTTTATTATTAACAGAGAAGGTGATGAAGAAGAGAAATAATAAAACAGCGGCACAAGTAAAATCTTTCATTTTCTGTTTATTGTGCGATAAATAAAGTGATGGCGTTTATAAAGAAATCTCACATGTAAGTTTTCTTGTTGGTAAGGGGAGGGGGATGGGCCGGGAGTCTTTATATTTCTTATTGAAGAAGTTCTTGTGGTCGATCTGTTTTGGGCTTACAGATGTTCCAGTCCGGTCTCCCAGTTCTCTTGTTGGTAAGGGGAGGGGACAGGCGGGAAATCCGCATTTCTTTGTTACACCGATGTTATGAGGAGCGTCTGCTTCCAGGTCTTATCTATCGGACGTCAATCCCATTCCAGGAACAGTTCTCTTGTTGGTACGGGAAAGGGGTAAAGGGGGAAGTTTTTTTTTTTTTTTTAAATGCAGGATTTATATGATGTTACGTATCATTTTATTAATGGCGGGAAGGTTCTGCGGTGTCACATATTTCCTCACCATTGGCATAAATCTGTGGTGATGTGCCAGAAGCTGCAGGGTGTTCCGGCCGTGCATCCTGTCACATATAATTTATTGTTAAATAAACATCAACAAGAACTATAGAAATCTATATGAGACATGAAGATACTGATATAAGATATATTTACGCGGCTACATGAGTTATCCCTAATCTGTCTTTAGAAAAGCTGAGTGACATCCAGTACAGCCGCCCCCGCAGATCCCCTAATGCTTGTCACACAGGTTTTATGACTTGTAAATGAAAACGCTGAATAATAAGAAAAAAATGTCAGCGCTTCTGTCTTCTCATGTCTGAGGAAGGTTCTTCAAGAGCCAAAACCAGCAGCTTCCATTCATTATGAAACATTCACTTGCCATCCTTCTAGTTCCATTGGTTTTACATCTGAGCTCCTAATAGCAGTCCATGGACATTGTGTATATAGTCTATATCAGGGGTCTCAAACTCGGCCGGGTAAGTGGGCCACATATAGAAAAAATGGGAAGTTGACGGGCCGCATTACTTTCAAATTTGATACAATACAAAATTATTGTTAATCAATTAGCAATTTGATCTACTATAACACTATATTACTATAATAATACTACATTACTATAATAATACCGCTACGTTTAAAATTTGAGATATTTCTCCACCTGCTTATTTCAACAATCCAGTTTTCCAGTTTAAGTGTCGCTAAATGCAGTCTGGCCGCTCAGTTGGCAGTATTTGGCAGACACACTGTAATGAATCGGGGTAGGGAGACGGACAGGTGAGCCCTAATCTACCCGCAACTCAGTCCCTGCCTACTTGCACGGCCCGTCCTAAGTGACGGCGTACAACTGGGCGACGGTCCCTACGCTCAGTAAGTGCAAGACAGACAACACAAGACAAGGGCACACAGAAGCAAGGCGGGGGGAGTTGGGGCAGTTGCAAACGGAGACACCGTGAGCAACAGGCAGTGGTGAATGAGCCGAATTAAACCAGGGGAGTACGTAGTAGCAAAATCAGAGCGGGAGAATAGTCAGGCAAGTCAGGGTCAAGTAAGTAACAGCTGTCAATCGGGTGAATAGCAGGAATCGCAGAGCCAGGAAACCAGACAATCACAGGCAAGGAGCAAGCTGCAAGTGAGGGTATAAATAGACCAAGGACGGTAGCTAGAACCGTCAGGCCAGGCTGTGATAGGTTCTCCCTGCAAGCCTGAGTGGTAACAGATCGCGTCACTCTAAAAGACCTTGGAGCTGATTAACCCCGGGCGTCGACACAGAACCTGCGTCAGGCAAACCCTTTACACAGACATGTCAAGATTAGGCAGCCCCTGTTTAGATAGTGCCACAGAGCCCTCTGTAGATAATGCCACAGTGCCCTCTGTAGATGCTGCCATAGTGCCCTCCACAGATGCTGCCACAGTGCCCTCCTCAGATGCTGCCACAGTGCCCTCCGCAGATGCTGCCACAGTGCCCTCTGCAGATAATGCCACACACACCCCAAGTAGATAGCTCCATTGGGACTCACTCTAGGAGTGGAATCCCCAGCCAGAGCGTTGCCGACGCTTTGGCTGGGGATTCCTCTACAGTTGGAGCCTCTGACATCACTGTCCATACACAGTGACATCAGGGGATCCTCCTGTATCTGAATGTGCTATCAGGGGCAACCCCAGAGCTGGAGTCCCAGAGCAGAGCACTAGTATAGGCTCTGCGCAGGAACTCTGTTGAAACCATTAACATCTGTGTCCATATATGGACAGTGATGTCAGGGTCTTGCCCAGAGCTGGAGTCCCGGGTTCTAGCACTCTGACTGGGATTCCAGCTTTGCTCCTGACATAACTGTCCATATATGGACATGGATGTCAGGGGCAACCCCAGAGCTGGAGTCCCGGGAAGAGCGCTAGGAGGCTCTTCCTGGGACTCCAGCTGTGCTCCTGACATCACTGGAACTCCTGCTCTGGGGAAGCCCCTGACATTTCTGTTGATGTATGGCCAGGGATGTCAGAGGCTTCCCCAGAGTCCCAGAGCAGAGCTTATACTAGTGCTCTGCCCGGGACTACAGCTCTGGGGAAGCCCCAGACATTGCTGTCCATATGTGGACAGCAATGTCAGAAGATTCCACAGAGTCCGGGAGCAGAGTCTATACTAGCGCTCTGCCCGGGACTCCGGCTTTGGGGAAGCCCCAGACATCGTGTGTCCATACATAGACACCGATGTCAGGGAATTCCACAGAGTCCCAGAGCAGAGCCGATACTAGCGCTCTGCCCGGGACTCCGGCTTTGGGGAAGCCCCAGACATCGTGTGTCCATACATAGACACCGATGTCAGGGAATTCCACATAGTCCCGGAGCAGAGCCGATACTAGCAGTCTGCCTGGGACTCCGCTCTGGGGAAGACCCTGACACACTGTCCATATATGGACAGGGATGTCAGGGAATTCCACGGAGTCCCGGAGCAGAGGCGATACTAGCGCTCTGCCCGGGACTCCGCTCTGGGGAAGACCCTGACACACTGTCCATATATGGACAGCGATGTCAGGGAATTCCACAGAGTCCCAGAGCAGAGCCTATACTAGCGCTCTGCCCGGGACTCCAGCTTTGGGAGAAGCCCCAGACATCGTGTGTCCATACATAAACACTGATGTCAGGAAATTCCACAGAGTCCCGGAGCAAAGCCTATACTAGCGCTCTGCCCGGCACTCCGGCTTTGGGGAAGCCCCAGACATCATGTGTCCATACATAGACACGGATGTCAGGGAATTCCACAGAGTCCCGGAGCAGAGCCGATACTAGCGCTCTGCCTGGGACTCCACTCTGGGGAAGACCCTGACACACTTTCCATATATGGACAGGGATGTCAGGGAATTCCACGGAGTCCCGGAGCAGAGCCTATACTAGCGCTCTGTCCGGGACTCCGCTCTGGGGAAGACACTGATACACTGTCCATATATGGACAGCAATGTCAGGGAATTCCACAGAGTCCCGGAGAAGAGCCGATACTAGCGCTCTGCCCGGGACTCTGCTCTGGTGAAGATCGTGACACACTGTCCATAGATGGACAGCGATGTCAGGGAAATCCACAGAGTCCTCGAGCAGAGCCTATACTAGCGCTCTGCACGGGACCCCAGCACTGGGGAAGCCCCAGACATCTCTGTCCATATGTGGACAGCAATGTCAGGAAATTCCAGAGTCCCGGAGCAGAGTCTGTACTAGCGGCTCTGTGTCTCGCGGGTCGCAGATGACAGCCCCATCGGCCACATGCGGCCCCTGGCTCGCGTGCTTGAGACCCCTAGTCTATATGAAGGTATCTCACCTGGCTTCAGGGCAGCCATCTTGGGCCGACCGGGTGATGGCTGGTATAGCCCTGTCAGTTATGCCTCTGCCACCAGACAGGATGTAATCTGCTCCGCTCCTCAGCACGATGGTGTATATATGTTTGGCTGCACAGGATCTCACTATTGAGTTAAGATGACTGTAAAAATAAAAGGGTAGAAAGGGTTAATATAGAATTTATTGTTTGGACTCAATAAAAAACTTTTAGACAATTTCTCATATCTTTATCGTATTACAATATGACACCGATAGTATTCAACATATAGAAATACCTTAACCCGCCGTCAATGAGGGCGGCGAGCGCTCTGCCCGGGTGGATGTTACTGGCCATGGAGGACAAGGCCTCCTCTGCTGCGTCACGGAGAAAGGTGTTACATTCTCCGCTCTTCTGCAGGAGGATACGGACGGAGATGTTAAGTCCGTATAGCATCTTGTCCTGTAGCCCCCGAAACATGTCACCCAGGCAGACCATGGCAGCTCTGGACACCGCTGATCTTAAATTCTTCACCTGTAGGTAAATCAAAGAAGAACGGGTCAGATCAGTAGGGGAAAGAAAAGTTGACAAAAAAGAATCACTGTAAGACTGGGTTCACACACCCTATTTATGGACGTAATTCAGGCGTTTCAGCCTCAAATTACGTCCGAAAATACGGCTCCAATGCGCCGGCAAACATCTGCTCATTCATTTGAATGGGCTTTACAATGTTCTGTGTCGACGGTCATTTATTTTACGCGCCGCTGTCAACAGACGACGCGTAAAAAAGACGCCCGCGTCAAAGAAGTGCCTGTCACTTCTTGGGACCTAATTGGAGCCGTTTTCCATTGACTCCATAGAAAAACAGCTCCAATTACGTCCGTAATGGACGCTGCGAAAAACGCCTGCACTTGCCTTTACGTCATAAATTCCGGAGCTATTTTCTCCTGAAAACAGCTCCGTAATTTCAGGCGTATCGGATGTGCACGTGTGAACCTACCCTTATCTCTGTAGATATTCTGAAAAGTTACACATATAGCAAATTGTCAATGGTAATGTTTCATGTTAAGGACAAGGCTACACGAGTGATATTCACCCAACTCCGCCAGAGAGGAAAAGTCCCCTGACATGTCACCAGTTATAAGCCGATCTAGTATTTTACAGGTTTTTAAAAAGATCACAATTGGATAAGTAGGTACTTAGTTATATCTTCATCTGTTAGTCCTAACCAGGATTACTAGTTGGCCAATTGTTCCACTGCTACAAATATATCCATCAAAATCTATTGTGTAATCCCACCCTGTTTTCCTTGCACTACCGGGCTTTACCACATGGTGTGCTATCAAACTCCATTTTGAGGAACCATCTATCCATCCATCCATGATCGCCATGGAACACCAAGTAGTTTTATATAGGCCTGTATACTGTGCTGTAGTATAATATTCTAACCTGCCATCTACTGGTAGAAATGTTTAGTGCAATTAATTACACCCTTATTTATACAATATATAAGGTAATTCTGCTTCTGTACAATGCTTCCTACCCAGAGATCCTAAATAATATGGAGTTGAGTCATTTCTGGTCCCACAACACCAGCACCCTCACCATACACATCAGATGTAAGACTGAATTTAGGATAAGTGTATAATAGAAGTGACTATTATTAGAGGTGTATAATAACCTCATGGGTGACGGCGGCATGCAGCTCTTGGATCCTCAGTGCAGCAACATCTGGATGGTGGACAGAGAGGGAGCGGACGACCTGTAGACCAGCGATCTTCTTCTCCCTGTAGATGTTACATTGGACTTAGTGATATAAACTGCACATTATATCTATTTCTACCCATCCTCTGTGTCATTGTCCTCACCAGTCGATCTTGCTCAGCAGCTCCAGGGCTTCACAGATGGCCATCTTGGGTTTGGAGAGGCGCTTCACTTCTGGTCTCTCCATGGGCTGAGCGTGTACAACTGTGTAGTAATAAATATAGAATGACTGATATGACATGAACGCTGATGACGTCTTCAGAATAAGTTTGCCGACACTCGCTAAGCCCTTTAGGCCAATCAGAAGCGTCAGGAGGGGTCATGTGATCCATGTTGACAATTTTTAAAACCCTTCTTGCTTTGTACATGTCTATGGGGGCAGGGTAGCGCCCGCACGTGATTTGTCTATTGGCTTGTAGTTGGCGATGAGGGCTCAGTGAGAGATGGCACAATATTGACTACCACAATAGGGACTGTTTAGTGGGAGCAGCCACCAGGTCCATGATATAGATGCTCAGCGCTCGGGTTTGTCGGGTGTCTGATGTCCTTTATGATTATCGTTTATTATCTATATAATGGAGTGAAGTAGAAGTACCTGGATGACTGATGGAAGCATTTGTCTGCGCCACTAAACTCTTACCCATCTGTACTGCCGGCAGCTTGGTCTTCCCTTCTCCGGACATGTTGTTTTTCTTGTCCTTCGGGACGGGAATACGGGACTTCTTACATCCCTGTATATGTGGCTGCTCTGCCATGTAAGCAGCAGATGCTCCATCTGTACAGAATGGAGACAGTTCTATATTAGTCCTGCAATTCCTGATTTCTCTCTGCACTTCCACGCTGGATGACTGCAGATATTCTATGAGTCGTGTAACATATTCCAGACTACGGAGAATTGTTCATGTGTTTCCTACATGAGCTGTGAGTAGCGATACAATAATATAAATCAGTAGTGATGGCCGCCGTCCCCCAGCGCTGGACGCAGAAATATAAGGGAAGTAACTATAGATATATATATATATAATGTCACATATTAGTAGAGAAGACGAGGAGAGACTTCTCCTCCTGATAGAGTTCCCCTGTAATGGACCTGTAGTATAATAGATGTAGGTCACCAGTACTGACTACTTACATGGCGCTGCAGACGTCAGGTCTGGACATTTCTCCTGACATCGAACAATTGTGGGAAATTTCAGGCGGTTAATCGGACGCTGAAAGCAGAATGAGAAATGACAATGTTTATACTGTAGTATTGTGATTATACTTTTCCTCCATGTTGGTGGAGTTCTCCTTTACCCGTAAACGCACCAGGACGCACCGGTACGTCCTGGTGCAGGTCAAGAAGTATGGAGCGTGCTCACGCGCTAAGCGCGCTCCATACGCTGTTGGTGTTGGTTGTGTTTTACAGCCGACACCCAGGACTAACAGCCAGGAACAGCGATCGTGCTGTTCCTGACTGCTCAACCCAACAAATGCTGCGGTGCTGATGAGGCGTTGAAAAGAGGGGTGCCTCCCACAGCTCATCGCCCCCTCCCCCCCCCCGCAATGAGATCAAGGGGTGACGATGGTTGTCATGGAAGCCCGGGGGCCCCCAAGACTGCCTTCACTCTGCCTCTGTTAAGCCGTGCCTGTGGCAGGTCTTAACAGATGCCTGTAAATATTACGATATACTGCAATACATTAGTATATTGAACCAGCGATCTGGGGAACTAATAAAATGTGTAAAAAGAAGTAAAATAAAGTTTTTAGTAATTGAAAAAAAAATATTAAAAAGTAACAGTTTAAAAAAACCTGCTTTTTCCCATTTTTCCTCTAAAGTAAGGTCAAAATAAAAAAAGTAAACAAAATTGGTATCGCTGCATCCGTAAAAGTCTGAACTATTACAATATAGTGTTATTTAACGCACACGGTGAACACTGTAAAAAATAAAAATTTAAACTGTCAAAATCGCTGTTTTTTTTATCAAATTAGCTCCCATTTTTTTTTAAACAAAACCATTTTTTTTTTGTAAAAAGTTTTTGGAATTTTAAAGCAGTAAAAGCTAAAAAAATCAATATACATTTGATATCACCGTAACCGTATTCAGCCACAGAATAAAGTTAAGTTGATGTTTTTACCAAACGAAAACCCTAAGGAATAATGGAGGAATTGCAGTTTTTTCCGATTTCAGCCCGCAAATAATTTTTTTGCAGCTACCCAGTACATTATATGGTACTTTAAATGCTACCAATAGAAACTGCAACAACTCCCACAAAATATAAGCCCTCACAGCGCTCTATTGAAGGAAAAATAAAAAAACGTTATGGCTCTTGGAAGGCTGGGAGTGAAAAATGAAAACGGAAAAACATAAAATGGCGGTGTCCTTAACCCGTTAGTGACCGCCAATATGCCTTCTTACGGCGTTCACTAATGGGCTTTCTTCTGATGCATACGCCTTTTCACGGCGCTGCATCAGAATAAATAAACAGCAGGGCTCCGTTAAATCTCCCTGCTCTCAGCTACCATAAAAAACAATGGAAAAATTGCTGTTTTCTGTGAATTTTGACATAAAAAAAATGGGATAAAAAGTGATGAAAAAGTCGCATCTATAAAAACTACAAGTCATCCTGCAAAAGAAAAAACAACCCTCATACAACTGCATCGGCGAAAAAAGAAAAAAGTTATGGGCAAATATTTTTGAAAAAAAAGTGTTTTTACTGAGTAAAAGTACTAAAACATACAAAATCTATACAAATTTGGTATTGTTGCAATCGTAACAACCCGCCGAATAAAGTTATTGTGTTATTTATACCACACGGTAAACGGAGTAGATTTAGGATGCAAAAAAGGGGGGGAAATTTCTGGTCTTTTTCTATTTCCCACCAAAAAAGTTAATAAAAGTTAATCAGTAAATAATATGTACCCCTAAATGGTGCTATTCAAAATTACAACTTGTCCCGCAAAAAACAAGTCCTTATACAGCTACGTCGACGCAAAAAGTTATGGCTCTTGGAATGCAATGATGGAAAAACGTAAAAAATACCTTGGTCATTAAGGGGTTAAGGACGGACACAGTAGATGATAGACACGTGACATTACTGCAGCTCTATACATTACAGTCCATTATATCACAATGTAGACTATGCCGGTGACTACATAACAGAAAGAAATGCTGCTCTATTCTCCCCGGGTAAAGAATTACATCCTAGTGGTTACCGTATGTTTTACATTGTGCCCTATGGAGGACGAGAGAAATACCGGATAGATAATATCTGTAATGTGAACAGGACTTTCATGCTGAGAATAAGTGCTGACACATAGTTACATGTTTCTCAATATGTACCATGTACCATATAGTGATGTAGCAGAGCTGAACTTGTAATAATTTCTTTAATGACATGATACCTCTCTGAGATAAGATAATACAGGAGGTTTGCCTGCAGTCCCGGTTAAATCAGAAATAAATAAAAAAATGATTATGTTATAAATTGTGCCAAAGGACAAACTCAAGTCTGTTACATGTGACAATGTCAGCTCTTCTTTCTTTCTGCACACATTTTCTATAGGAGGTGAAGTTACATGGTGTAATGTGTGTCACCGCTGCTCGCCCTATTCTTCTCACTCATGTACGTGCACAGATACTACACCCGCTTCTGCATAGTTTTGGTTCTCCTTTGGTTCACACAATGTTATTTTGCTTTGGACATACGGGACCTGTTATCAGAATCCCAGTCCTCCTGACCTGTGGATGAAGGACTGATAACCTGGACTATAGGTTCCTTCTTACCTGCTCCGGTGGATGGTATTTCACGCCTTGTTTTCCCCCTGATGGTGCAGGTGGTCCTGTAAGTCTGGCAAGGATTTTTGCCATATGGGTCTCCCGGCAAAACAGGAGGCCATTCTGGGGACTCATGGGCTTGGTGTCCATTATCCCCTCTTCGTCAAGGTGCTGGTCTAGACTGGACCAGCTGCTCCCCAGGCTGGAGGAAGACGGGCTGGAAGCTGAACCAGAGAGGTACCAGCCCAGCTCTCTTGCCATGATGGTAATGGCAGAGAATAAATATAAAAACAATAATAACTCTCAGAAAATTCTGAAAACGCAGTCGAATAGCCGACAATATCCACCGTCCTGTGACTTGAGTAAAGTCTGTGGATCAGTGGTGCAGAGCAGGCAGGGAGCAGCGTTCTAGAGCACAAGTCTCTTTATGATGTCATACAGTCACATAGTGACGCAGCAATCTGACAACATCTCACTGACAACTTATCCAGGAGATTCTTTATTAAATCTTTATTTAAACAGTTCATAAGGAGAAGAACAAAAAAATAAAAAATAATAATTGATACCAATGGACGCAAACAGATACAGATTCATTCATACAGTTTATAAGAAGAAGAACAAAAAGGAACAAAACGGAGGCAAATAGAAACAGACGAGTGGCTATTTGTTATAATCTGTCTATGATTCTTGGCAATTGTAATGAGCAGAAAAAACATATAAAGAGTAAGGTATAAGAAAAGTCTGTGATTTAATGGAGGGGCAGAGGGTGGGCTGCAATTGATATGCAGGAGTGGGGGGCATCTAGGAGTGGGTGGCATCTTCACAGTCACTGATCGCAGCTGCTGCCACCTGAGCCTCAGCAGAGTTGTATAGGAACTGGTGGTGCTGGCGGTGGGTTTTTTGGACAGCTATGTTTTCAGTACTGGGTAATGCTCCCACTCTACACATGCTGCTATACTTCCCTCACCTGTGCTTGGGACTGGCGGCTATTCCTATACTCCACCATTACTTCTGGTGACTACGCTGGACTCTACAGGATGGAGCGGGCTCTAGATCTGGTAACGGGAACTTTCAGAGGAAGAACATGAGACTCCCTTCAGGGATTTATCATCAAATTCAAGGGGACCTGCATTTGATGTGTGAAACATGGACAGCACACGGACAAGGAATACGCTCATCTGAATGAACCCTGAGAATTATTCCTATTACTATACTACTATTACTGGTATACTATTACCAGAATTATACTATTCTAATTATTACTATCATTACTCTATCATTACTATTATATTATTACCAGAATTATACTATTTTTATTATTTCTATTATTACTATTATTACTCTATCATTACTATTATATTATTATCAGAATTATACTATTCTTAGTATTACTATTATTACTCTATCATTACTATTATATTATTACCAGAATTATACTATTCTTAGTATTTCTATTATTACTCTATCACTACTATTATATTATTACCAGAATTATACTATTCTTATTATTACTAGTATTACTCTATCATTACTATTATATTATTACCAGAATTATACTATTCTTATTATTACTATTATTACTCTATCATTACTATTATATTATTACCAGAATTATACTATTCTTATTATTTCTATTATTACTCTATCATTACTATTATATTATTACCAGAATTATACTATTCTTATTATTACTATTATTACTCTATCATTACTATTATATTATTATCAGAATTATACTATTCTTATTATTACTATTATTACTCTATCATTACTATTATATTATTACCGGAATTATAATATTCTTATTATCACTATTATTACTCTATCATTACTATTATATTATTATCAGAATTATACTATTCTTATTATTACTATTATTACTCTATCATTACTATTATATTATTACCAGAATTATACTATTCTTAGTATTACTATTATTACTCTATCATTACTATTATATTATTATCAGAATTATAATATTCTTATTATCACTATTATTACTCTATCATTACTATTATATTATTATCAGAATTATACTATTCTTATTATTACTATTATTACTCTATCATTACTATTATATTATTACCAGAATTATACTATTCTTAGTATTACTATTATTACTCTATCATTACTATTATATTATTATCAGAATTATACTATTCTTATTATTTCTATTATTACTCTATCATTACTATTATATTATTACCGGAATTATACTATTCTTATTATTACTCTATCATTACTATTATATTATTACCGGAATTATACTATTCTTAGTATTACTATTATTACTCTATCATTACTATTATATTATTATCAGAATTATACTATTCTTATTATTTCTATTATTACTCTATCATTACTATTATATTATTACCGGAATTATACTATTCTTATTATTTCTATTATCACTCTATCATTACTATTATATTATTACCGTAATTATACTATTCTTATTATTACTATTATTACTCTATCATTACTATTATATTATTAGCGGAATTATACTATTCTTATTATTTCTATTATCACTCTATCATTACTATTATATTATTACCGTAATTATACTATTCTTATTATTACTATTATTACTCTATCATTACTATTATATTATTACCAGAATTATACTATTCTTATTATTTCTATTATTACTCTATCATTACTATTATACTATCAGAATTACACTATTCTTATTATTACTATTATTACTCTATCATTACTATTATATTATTACCAGAATTATACTATTCTTATTATTACTATTATTACTCTATCATTACTATTATATTATTACCGGAATTATACTATTCTTATTATTACTATTATTACTCTATCATTACTATTATATTATTACTAAAATTATACTATTCTTATTATTTCTATTATTACTCTTTTATTACTATTATATTATTACCGGAATTATACTATTCTTATTATTACTATTATTACTCTATCATTACTTTTATATTATTACCGGAATTATACTATTCTTATTATTTCTATTATTACTCTATCATTACTATTATATTATTACTAAAATTATACTATTCTTATTATTTCTATTATTACTCTATCATTACTATTATATTATTACCGGAATTATACTATTCTTATTATTATTATTATTATACAATAAAGGCAAGATGTGACCCTTAACCCCTTCCCGACATTTGCCGTACATGTACGTCATGGAAAGCATTGACTTCCCGCATCTTGCCGTACATGTACGCCGAATGTTTGGGACCGGCTCAGAAGCTGAGCCGGTCCCATCATCACCGGATCTCAGCTGTATCTTACAGCTGACATGCGGCTGTAACGGCGGGGACCGAAATTAGCTTCGATCCCCGCCATTAACCCCTTAAGTGCAGCACTCAAACGCGATCGCTGCACTTAAGGTGTTTGCAGCTCATCGGAACCCCAGTAATGAAATTGCCGGGGTTCCGGTGGCTGCAATAGCAACCGGAGGCCTAATACTGGCCTCCCGGTCTGCCTAGCACCGAAGCCGGTCAAGATCCGCCCGGCGGTGGAGCCTGATCGGCTTCCGTAGCTGCCGGCAAGATGGCGCCGGGTCAGGAGCTGATCCGGCGTCATCAGCGGTGGAAGTCAGCTGTACTGTACAGCTGACATCCACCTGTAACGGCAGGAACCGGAGCTAGCTCCGATCCCTGCCATTAACCCCTTCGATGTAGCAATCGAAAGCGATTGCTGCATCGTAGAGGTTACTAGCAGATCGCCAGCCCTGACAGGCAATCAGGACTGGCGACTGCTGTTATGGCAACAGGAGACACAATGGTCTCCTGCTCTGCAATTACGGAAGCCGATTTAGGCCCCGCCGGGAGGCGAAGCCTAATCGGCTTGCTGTCAGTGAATGACTGACAGATCTAATACATTGCACTACATAGGTAGTGCAATGTATTAGAAAAAAAAATATCTGACCGTTGGACCTTCAAGTCCCCTAGTGGGACTTGAGAAAAAGTGTAAAAAAAGTATAAAAAAGTGTAAAAAAAAGTGCAAATAATGAAAGTTTGAAAACAATAAAAGTTTCAAGTAATCAAATAAAACACAATCCCCCTTTTACTCTTATCAAGTCCTTTATTATTGAAAAATAATAATAAACCATATGTATTTGGTATCGCCGCGACCGTAACGACCTGAGGTATCAAAATATTATATTATTTATTGCACGCGGTGAACAGCGTAAAAAAAAACTTAAAAAACGTTACCAGAGTTTCTGTTTTTTAGTCACTTTGCCCTACAAATGTTAGAATAAAAAGTGATCAAAAAGTCGCATGTATCCAAAAATGGTACCTATAAAAACTATAGCTCGTCCCGCAAAAAACAAGCCCTCATACACCTCCGTCGACAAAAAAATTAAAAAGTTATGGTTCTCACAACTTGGCGACAGAAAAAATACATTCTTTTTACAAAAGTAATTTTATTGTGCAAAAAGTTGTAAAACATAAAAAAGTGCTATAAATTAGGTATCGCCAGAATCGTACTCACCCGCAGAATAAAGTTAACATGTAGTTTATAATGCGTGGTGAACGCTGTATAAAAAAAAAAAAAAAAAAAAGCTGTGCCAGAATTGCGTTTTTTTGTTTACCTGGCATCCCAAAAAATAGGATAAAAGGTGATCAAAAAGTTGCATGTACCCCAAAATGGTACCAATAATAACTACAGCTCGTCCCGCAACAAACCAGCCCTCATACCGCTACGTCTATGAAAAATAAAATTAGTTAAGGCTCCAATAAGTCAGGAAATAAAAAAATATGCAGTTGTGCCCGAGGGGAACATTTCTTCTGTTTGAAGAGGCGATTTATCAAGGACCTAAAATTAGGGAACCAGGAAAGGGAGGGCCCAAACATATCCGATGGAAGCGACGGTGCCCGTATTATACCAGGACAACACTTCCTAGCAAAATTCCACAAACTACAAAGGCGCGGAGTGTGGACCAAAAGGGGGATAATAAAGGACGCCATATATCAGTGCGACACCGGCCTGTGCAGAAAGGATTGCCTCACAGCGTAACACACATCTATGGATTATTTTATTGTTTTTTTTTACCCCATTATTATACCACCTGACTATGCCCCTTATATACTCCGCCCGGCTTACATGTACCCCCACATTATAAACGGAAACACCAGTAAGACTCCAAACAAAACTACTACCAAGCAAAATCCACGCTCCAAAAGCCAAATGGCGTTTCCTCCCATCTGAACCCTACAGCGGCCCAAACAGCAGTTTCCTTCCACATATATGGCACAGTCATACCCGGGAGAACCCTTTTAGCAATTTTTGGGGTGTGTGTCTCCAGTGGCATAAGCTGGGCACGACATATTTGCCACTGAATGGCATATCTAGGGAAAAATATAAATGTTTAATTTGCACCATCCACAGCGCATTCATTTATGGAAAAGACCTGTGGGGTGAAAATGCTCACTACACCCCTTAATAAATGCCTTGAGGGGTGCAGTTTCCATAATAGGGTCACTTCTCAGGGGTTTATTTTTATTATTTCACATCTGAGCCTCTGCAGTTGTGAACCAATACTTTGTAAATCGCCAAATTAGGCCTCAATTTGACATGGTACGCTTTTACTCCTGAGCCTGGTCGACTGTCCAGGCAAGAGATTAGGGCCACATGTAGGGTGTTTCTAAAACCAGGAAACCCAGCATAATAATTAGAGAGCTGTCTTGTTATGGTGGCACAAGCCGGGCACCACATATTGTCCACATATCTGTGGAAAAAATCCCATTTTCACTCTGCAACATCGAGTTCACACTAATTTCTACAAAACACCTGCAGGGTTAACATGCTCACTACACCCCTAGGTAAATGCATTGAGGGGTGTAGTTTCCAAAATTGGGTCACTTCTGGGGGGTTTCCACTGTTTTGGGCCCACAGGCGCCCAGAAACCAATCCAGCAACATCTGCACTCCAAATGGCGGTCCTTCCCTTCTGAGCCCTGCCGTGTGCCCAAACAGCAGTTTATGACCACATATGGGGTATTGCCGTACTCGGTAGAAATTGCTTTACAAATGTTGGGTTCTTTTTTTTCCTTTATTTGTTGCGAAAATGAAAAAATTTGCGCTAAAGCTACGTCTTATTGAAGAAAAAGGGTTGTTTTTATTTTCACTGCCCAATTCTAATAAATTCTATGAAACATCTGTGGGGTCAAAATGCTCACTACACCCCTAGATGAATTCCTCAAGAGGTGTAGTTTCCTAAATGGTGTCACTTTTTGGGCGTTTTCATTGTTTTTTCCCCTCAGGGGCTTTGCAAATGTGACATGGCCTCCGCAAACCATTCCTGCTCAATGTGATCTCAAAAAGCCAAATAGCGCTCTTTCCCTTCTAAGCCAAGCCGTGTCTCCAAACAGCCGTTTATTACCACATGTGGGGCATTGTTTTACTCGGGAGAAATTGCTTTACAAATTTTGTGGTGCTTTTTCTCCTTCAGTCCTTGTGGAAATGAGTAAAAATAAGCTAAACCTACATTTTCTTTGAAAAAATGTTGATTTTTATTTTCAGGGCCTACTTCCAATAATTTCTGCAAAAAACCTGTGGAGTCAAATCGCTCACTATACCCCTAGATAATTTCCTCAATGGGTGTAGTTTCCAAAATGGGGTCACTTGTGGGGGGTTTCCACTGTTTTGTCCCCTCAGGGGCTTTGTAAATGTGACATGGCCTCCGCAAACCATTCCTGCTAAACTTGAGCTCCAAAAGCCAAATAGCGCTCTTTCCCTTCTCAGCCCTGCCGTGTCTCCAAACAACCGTTTATTACCACATGTGGGGTATTGTTTTACTCGGGAGAAATTGCTTTACAAATTTTACGGTGCTTTTTCTCCTTTAGTCCTTGTGGAAATGAGAAAAAAAATCGCTAAACCTACATTTTCTTTGAAGAAATGTTGATTTGAATTTTCACGGCCTACTTCCAATAATTTCTGTAAAAAAACTGTGCGGTCAAAATGCTCACTGTACCCCTAGATAATTTCCTCAATGGGTGTAGTTTCCCAGATGGGGTCACTTTTGGGGGATTTTGACTGTTTTGGCACTGCAAGAGCCCTTCAAACCTGACATGGTGCCTAAAATTTATTCTAACAAAAATAAGGCCCCAAAATCCACTAGGTGCTCCTTTGCTTCTGAGGCCGGTGCTTCAGTCCAGTAGCAAACTAGGGCCACATGTTGGATATTTCCTAAAACTGCAGAAACTGGGCAACAAATATTGAGTTGCATTTCTCTGGTAAAACCTTCTGTGTTATAAAAAAAATTGTACTAAAAATTTATTTCTGCAAAAAAATATGACATTTGTAAATTTCACCTCTACTTTGCTTTAATTCCTGTGACATGTGTAAAGGGTTAAGACATTTTCTAAATGCTGTTTTGAATACTTTGAGGGGTGAAGTTTTTAAAATGGGGTGACTTTTTGGGGGTTTCTAATATATAAGGCCCTCAAAGCCACTTCACAACTGAACTGGCCCCTGTAAAAATAGCCTTTTGAAATTTTCTTGAAAATGTGAGAAATTGCTGCTAAAGTTCTAAGCCTTGTGAGGTCATAGAAAAATAAAAGGATGTTCAAAAAACGATGCCAATCTAAAGTAGACATATGGGGGATGTTAATTAGCAACAATTTTGTGTGGTATAACTAGTTGCCTGTCTTACAAGCAGATACATTTAAATTGGGAAAAATGCTAATTTTTGCAATTTTTCGCTAAATTTTGGTGTTTTTCACAATTAAATACTGAACATATCGAGCAAATTTTGCCAGTAACTTAAAGTCCAATGTGTCACGAGAAAACAATCTCAGAATCGCTTGGATAGGTGAAAGCATTCCGGAGTTATTACCACATAAAGTGACACATGTCAGATTTGAAAAATGAGGCCAGGTCAGGAAGGTCAAAAGTGGCTAAAGAGGGAAGGGGTTAAGCCTTTCATGCCGACAATCTGTAGATTCACGTCCTAGCCGCATATGCCCCATGCAGCAAGGGCGTGAACTACAGTTCTCTGCATCGGCCGGCATAGTGCTGAGAAAAGCGCTCGGATGCTGGCTGTGTTAGTATCCCCGGCTTCCCAGCAACCTGCTCACTGACAGCCGAACAATTGGTTCGGCTACTGAGAATGTGATCACCATGATTAACCAATCATGTGATCTCTGAAAAGTTTGTTTGCAAACAAACTATTCGTGCTCCATCTCCTCTCAGCCTCCTTCACTCTGTCACAGTGTTTCAGAGAGGAGACTGATCTAGAGAAGACAGAAGAAAAGTGAATTAAAACATACAAACCACATACAGTCGTATATATATATATATATATATATATATATATATATACATATATATATATATATATATATATATATATATATATATATATAGTAAACAGTCAGTAGAAAGACTGGTAGAGGGTAGGTATGTGCCACTGGTGTAAATCTCTGCAAAGTTCGTTGCTCAGCAAGGTTAGTTGGTGAGCAGGAGTTTTTCAAGCTGGATTTCAGGGTCCGGGATTTAGGAATGGCTGTAGAGATTCTGGGTGGGATGGCCATTCCCATACCTCCACTCCAGGTTTTGGTTTCTAGAGGTTCTGAAGCTCAGCTGGCCCTGATTAAAAGGGAAGCTGACAGTGTGAAGAGGGAGAGTGAGGAGGAAGGAGGTTGTTATTCCTCCAGGGAGACTGCTATGACCGAAGCACCTAACAAAGGGGAATTTTCACACTCAGGTGGTGGCTGCTACAGGGTGAGAACTTTAAAGATTGTTTTTCAACAAGTTATATTGTTTTGTTTGTTGCTTTACCCAGTGGATGCAAACTTTGTACAAAAAGGATCTGTTTGTTTGGTGCAAATAAAAAGTACACGCTGTGTCTATTTACCCTGTTTCCGTGTGCATGACTGCCCAATACAGCAACCCAAGGGGGACGCCAGCTCACATATGGTGGAGAATGCGGGCGTCGCGCTAAGGGTAAACGCACAGTCCCTTAATTTGATTGGACTTCTCGTATGTCCTGGGTAAAAGCAGCAACAGGATTGAAAAAAGAGACTGTTATGGAAGAGCTCGTAAAACAGATGGTGCAGGCAAACCTGCAACAGCAGCAAACGATCGCACAGATGCAGAGGGCTCATGCGGAGGCTATACAGGTTCAAGAGGAGACCAACCGCCTGCTAGGTGAGCAAGTTTCTGCCCTAAGAGAGACGGTCGTGGCTCAATAACAGTTACCACGGGAAACAGACACCACCCTGATAAATGTGAGCAATACAGTGCAAAGCACCCTGCAGAAAATGACTGCTGCAGATGATCTGGAGGCATATATAACCATGTTTGAAAGGTTGGCAGAGCGAGTGAAACTCCCTCTGAAAGAGTGGGCAGAGGTCCTGGCACCATTTTTAGTGGGAGAACCACAAAAGGCATACTTCGACCTGACACAGGAGCAAGCCAGTGACTATCATCTATTGAAAGCAGAGATACTGGCTCGGTTGGGGGTTACCCTTTCTGTGCGGGCTCGTCGGGTTCATGCTTGGTGGTACAAGAGGACTAAACCACCGCGATCCCAGCTGTTCGATCTCCTGCATCTGGCATTAAAGTGGCTTCAGCCCAAAATCCTAAATCCTAGGGAGATGGTGGAAAGAGTGGTGATGGACCGCTACATGAGTAGCCTGCCAAGAGAGCTGTATCGCTGGGTTGCCCAGGGAGACCCCCAGACTCTAGACCAAATGCTTTCGGCAGTCGAGAGGTATACCTCTACTGAAGATTTTCTTGCCCCTGAACCAAAAGTGCGACCTCCTGAGCGAAGCTACGAGGTACATCCTGCTGCGGTCGGAGCGAATCCAGTACCTAGGACACGAATGGCAGAGTTGCCACAAGGAGGGAAACTAAAGTTTAAACCCCTAGCACCAGGCACCCAACAGTTCCAGTCTCCAATCCGGAGTAGATCTGACTTTGTCTGTTGGAGGTGCCAGCAGCCGGGCCACTATTGCGGCACACTGTCCCCAAAACACGGAACCGATGGATTGCAGTGCCACTCGACGATGCTCCCTGTTTGCCCATTTGGCCTGCAGTGCTGGTACCCGACAGGATGAGGGACTACAGGAGCGACAAGTCCTTGTGAATGGGGCCGTTGTCACAACCCTCCTGGACTCAGGGAGTCTGGTCACACACTTGCGGGCCACCCTACCACATGTACTGGTTAACCCGGAAAGGCGGGTGGGGGTGATATGTGTACATGGGGACACCAAGGACTACCCGGTGACCAACGTCACTATAGAGACTGACTGTGGGTTTCAGGCCCATGAGGTCGCGGTTGTAAATAATTTGATTCATTCCTTTATCATTGGCCGTGACTTTCCCTTGTTCTGGGAGCTGTGGGACCACAGGTAGGCTAAGGGGGGGACAGGAATAAGGTTGATATTTTGTCTTTGCACCCTGTTCCTTTAAATTAGGATGGGCCCACTGAAGCAGTAGCGGTAACAGAAAAGGGGGCCGACAATTTTCCTCTGGCGGTTTTAGCAGGAGAAGAGGGTGAGCCTTCAGGTCCCGAGGCAAGTCCCCCTGATCTTGAGGTATCCCGGGACAACTTTGGAACAGCTCAACTGAGAGACCCATCCTAAAAAATGCCTTCGGAAATGTGACCGTCATAAATGGTGTTTCGCAGGGTCATAATGCGGATAAATGTTTTCCCCATTTTGCTCTTTATGGGGATCTACTGTATCAGGTCACGCAAATAAGGGAGACCCTAGTTGAACAGTTGCTGGTACCCGCCCCCTATAGACGTATGGTACTGGATATGGCTCACACCCATGTGCTAGGTGGTCATTTAGGTACAGATAAGACCCAGGAAAGGATCCTACAAAGATTCTACTGGCCAGGCTGTTATAAAGAGGTTGCGAACTATTGTAAATCATGCCCAACCTGTCAGTTAACTACTCCGATAGCCCACTTTAGGAGCCCGTTAGTTCCCCTGCCTATAATAGAGGTCCCGTTCGAATGAATCGCGATGGACCTAGTGGGACCGTTGGTTAAATCTGCCCGGGGCCACCAGTATATTCTGGTGGTGTTGGACTATGCCACCAGATATCCTGAGGCTATCCCCCTGCGAAACACCTCCTCTAAATGTATTGCTCGGGAGTTGGTGCACATATTTTCGAGAGCTGGCCTGCCAATGGAAATATTGACAGATCAGGGAACCCCTTTTATGTCTAAAATCATGAAAGAGTTATGTAGGATCTTGAAGATTCAAACAAATAAGAAACTCTGTCTGTCATCCTCAGACCGATGGACTAGTAGAGAGGTTCAACAAGACCCTGAAGGGGATGTTAAAAAGGGTTGTGGAGAAGGATGGTCGGTACTGGGATTGCTTATTGCCCTCTTTGTTATTTTCTGTCAGAGAGGTCCCTCAGTCCTCCACTGGGTTCTCTCCATTTGAGTTACTGTACGGCAGGCACCCCCGTGGTCTCCTCGATATTACCAAAGAAACATGGGAGAGTGAGGCGACACCTTATAGGAGCATAATAGAACATGTTGCACAAATGCAAGATCGGATAGCCAGGGTTATGCCCATAGTAAAGGACCACCTACAGAGAGCTCAGGAGGCACAGAGCCGAATATATAACAGGGCAGCCAAAGTGAGGCAGTTTAACCCGGGTGATCGCGTGTTGGTGTTAGTGCCCACAGTTGAAAGTAAATTTTTGGCCAGGTGGCAAGGCCCCTATGAAATTGTGGAAAAGGTTAGTGAGGTAACTTACAAGGTACATCAGCCGGGGAAAAGAAAGCCGATCCAGCTCTATCACATAAATTAAATTAAACCCTGGCAGGATAGGGAGTCCTTGCTAACTTTCTCAAAAATATCTGAAGATCTGGATGTGCAGATTAGAAAGGTTAAGATTGCTGAAACTTTGTCACCGCCACAAAAACAAGAGATGAGTGAATTTTTATAGCATAATAGGGACCTGTTTTCAAATCTCCCAGGGGTTACTGATGTGATAGAACATGATATTATTACTGACCCAAAAGTCAAAGTAAGCATTAAGCCCTATAGAATCCCAGAAGCCAGGAGACAGGCCATCTCAGAGGAAGTGAAACACATGTTAGCACTGGGGGTGATTGAGGAGTCTAATAGTGGGTGGTCCAGCCCCAAAGTATTAGTTCCAAAACCCAACGGGACATGGAGGTTCTGCAATGACTTTCGTAAGCTGAACGAAGTTTCCAAATTTGATGCCTACCCTATGCCTAGGGTAGATGAGTTAATTGAGCAATTGGGGCCAGCCAGATATATTACAACCCTAGATCTCACAAAAGGGTACTGGCAAATTCCATTGTCAAAGGAAGCCAGGGAGAAAACTGCCTTCTCCACCCCAGAGGGGCTGTTTCAGTATGTAACCATGCCTTTTGGGTTACAGGGTGCACCGGTTACCTTTCAAAGGGCGAAAAATCGGGTTTTGCGTCCGCACAAAAGATACGCGGCAGCCTACCTAGATGATATAGTCATCTTCAGCACCAACTGGGAGACCCATTTGAATAAAGTTCAGTCTGTGTTAGATTCCCTCAGAAAAGCAGGGTTTACTGCTAACCCAGAAAAGTGTGCCATTGGGTTAGAGGAGGCCAGGTATTTGGGCTATTTGGTAGGAAGAGGTGTGATAAAACCTCAAGTGAACAAAATTGAGGCAATACAAAATTGGCCACAGCCCCTTACAAAAAAACAGGTGAGGGCATTCTCAGGTATTGTGGGATACTATCGAAGGTTCGTCCCAAACTTTGCCTCCATTGCAGCACCCTTAACAGATCTAACGAAAGGGAAGAAGTCCATTATGGTTCAGTGGTCCCCAGAAGCAGAAAGGGCATTTCAGGGGATTAAGAAAGCCTTGTGCAGTCAGCCGGTGTTGATAGCACCAGACTTTTCGAAAGAATTTGTTGTACAAACCGATGCCTCCAATGTTGGTTTAGGGGCAGTCCTATCGCAAGAAGTGAATGGGGAGGAGCATCCCATAGTGTACCTAAGTAGGAAACTCACTACTTGTGACACGAGTTATTCAATAGTGGAAAAGGAATGTTTGGCCATAAAGTGGGCACTAGAGACGCTGAGATACTATCTACTAGGTAGAAAATTCTGGCTAGTTTCGGATCATGCCGCCTTGAAGTGGATGTGCCACAACAAAGGAAATAATGCAAGGGTAACTAGATGGTTTCTAGCATTGCAAAATGTTAATTATAGTGTGGAACACAGACAGGGGAAGCTACATGTCAATGCCGATGCCCTTTCACGTCTCCATTGCTTATCGGCTACAAGTGCCCAGTCCCCTGGCCTTGGGCAGAGGGGGGGATATGTAAACAGTCAGTAGGAAGACTGGTAGAGGGTAGGTATGTGCCACTGAGATTTCTTATCTCAGTGGTGTAAATCTCTGGGAAGTTCGTTGCTCAGCAAGGTTAGTTGGTGAGCAGGAGTTTTTTAGGCTGGATTTCAGGGTCTGGGATTTAGGAATGGCTGTAGAGATTCTGGGTGGGATGGCCATTCCCATACCTCCACTCCAGGTTTTGGTTTCTGGAGGTTCTGAGTCTCAGCTGGCCCTGATTAAAAGGGAAGCTGACAGTGTGAAGAGGGAGAGTGAGGAGGAAGGAGGTTGTTATTCCTCCAGGGAGACTGCTACGACCGAAGCACCTAACAAAGGGGATTTGCACACTCAGGTGGTGGCTGCTACAGGGTGAGGACTTTAAAGATTGTTTTTCAACAAGTTATATTGTTTTATTTGTTTCTTTACCCAGTGGACGCAAACTCTGTACAAAAAGGATCTGTTTGTTTGGTGCAAATAAAAAGTACCCGCTGTGTCTGCTTACCCTGTTTATATATATATATATACTTACAAAGTATATGGGAACTATATACTTAGTATTCCCTGTGCCCATTAGTGTTAGAATAGGCAGGCAGGAATAGTAGGTTAGTTAGCTTGATAATAAATTGTTAGTTAGTTAGTTAACCCCTTCCCGCACCTTGACGTAACTGCACGTCAATGTGTGCAGTAAGTTCGCGCACCTTGACGTGCAGTTACGTCTGTGCTTTGACAGTTAACCGCCGCGCGGCGCTACACCGCAGCGGCGGTTAACTGTGCAAGGCGTCTGCCCTGCATTCCCCGTTGCCGATCAGCGGCCTATCGCCGCTGATTTCGGCAGTTAACCACTTAATTGCGGCGTTCGATTTGAACGCCACAATTAAGGTGTTTAGCGCCGATCGGCAGCCCCCATGTTAAATCACGGAGGCTGGCGATCCTACCCATGGCAACCGGACGCCAGACAATGGCTTCCGGGCTGCAATGTATAGAAGCCTATGAGGACCACCCGGAGGGTGGTCGTCGTAGGCTTCCTGTCAGTGTGACTGTTACGTCACAATGACAGTTGGAATGCATTACACTACGTAGGTAGTGTAATCAGGGCCGATTCTAGCTTTTCTGCTGCCTGAGGAGAAAATGGAAATGGAGCCCCCCCCCCCTCCACACAAAAAAAAATAAATAAAAATAAATTGTAAGTAAGAAACCACTTGTAAAACAAAACAAAAAAATTAAAGCTGTGTGAACAAAAAAATACATTAGGGCCTGTTCACATCACCGTTCGCTTCCGTTCCGAGGTTCTGTCGGGTGAACCCCGCAACGGAAAGTGAAAGTGACAGCACAGCTTCCGTTTCAGTCACCATTGATCTCAATGTTGATGGAAACATCGCTAATGGCTTCCGTTCGTCACCATTCCGGCTGGTTTCCGGTTTTCCGACGGAATCAATAGCGGAGTCGACTACGGAATGGAACGGAACGAACGGTGATGTGAACAGGCCCTTATTGAACATCATTGTTATAAACTGCAAGGTCTCATAATGCTACAGGCAATTGTGTAGTAAATATCCCTATATTGCCCCAGCTATAAATACTAGTAAAATGACCAGGGCAGCGTGTATCCAAAATTCAAACACAAAAATGAAAGAACAATGTCAGTGTTCAAACTTGTGTCAGTGCTCCTTTAATGGCTCTTTACAGTCAGTATAGTAACACATGCTGCTCTTTACAGTCAGTATAGTAACACATGCTGCTCTTTACAGTCAGTATAGTAACACATGCTGCACTTTACAGTCAGTATAGTAACGCACGCTGCACTTTACAGTCAGCATAGTAACATGCTGCTCTTTACAGTCAGTATAGTAACATGCTGCACTTTACAGTCAGTATAGTAACACCTGCTGCTCTTTACAGTCAGTATAGTAACACATGCTGCTCTTTACAGTCAGTATAGTAACGCACGCTGCACTTTACAGTCAGTATAGTAACACACGCTGCACTTTACAGTCAGTATAGTAACACATGCTGCTCTTTACAGTCAGTATAGTAACACATGCTGCTCTTTACAGTCAGTATAGTAACACATGCTGCTCTTTACAGTCAGTATAGTAACACATGCGGCACTTTACAGTCAGTATAGTAACACATGCGGCACTTTACAGTCAGTATAGTAACATGCTGCTCTTTACAGTCAGTATAGTAACACATGCGGCACTTTACAGTCAGTATAGTAACATGCTGCTCTTTACAGTCAGTATAGTAACGCACGCTGCACTTTACAGTCAGTATAGTAACGCACGCTGCTCTTTAGTCAGTATAGTAACACATGCTGCTCTTTACAGTCAGTATAGTAACACATGCTGCTCTTTACAGTCAGTATAGTAACACATCTTTACAGTCAGTATAGTAACACATGCTGCTCTTTACAGTCAGTATAGTAACACATGCTGCTCTTTACAGTCAGTATAGTAACGCACGCTGCACTTTACAGTCAGTATAGTAACGCACGCTGCTCTTTACAGTCAGTATAGTAACGCACGCTGCTCTTTACAGTCAGTATAGTAACGCATGCTGCTCTTTACAGTCAGTATAGTAACACATGCTGCTCTTTACAGTCAGTATAGTAACACATGCTGCTCTTTACAGTCAGTATAGTAACGCACGCTGCTCTTTACAGTCAGTATAGTAACGCATGCGGCACTTTACAGTCAGTACAGTAACGCACGCTGCACTTTACAGTCAGTATAGTAACGCACGCTGCTCTTTACAGTCAGTATAGTAACGCACGCTGCTCTTTACAGTCGGTATAGTAACGCACGCTGCTCTTTACAGTCGGTATAGTAACGCACACTGCTCTTTACAGTCAGTATAGTAACGCACGCTGCTCTTTAGTCAGTATAGTAACGCATGCTGCTCTTTACAGTCAGTATAGTAACACATCTTTACAGCCAGTATAGTAACACATGCTGCTCTTTACAGTCAGTATAGTAACACATGCTGCTCTTTAC
Source organism: Rhinoderma darwinii (assembly GCF_050947455.1). NCBI lineage: Eukaryota > Metazoa > Chordata > Amphibia > Anura > Rhinodermatidae > Rhinoderma > Rhinoderma darwinii. The sequence goes on along the minus strand of NC_134688.1, from coordinate 121,475,955 downwards.
AGTCAGTATAGTAACGCACGCTGCACTTTACAGTCAGTATAGTAACGCACGCTGCTCTTTACAGTCAGTATAGTAACGCACGCTGCTCTTTACAGTCAGTATAGTAACACATGCTGCTCTTTACAGTCAGTATAGTAACACATGCTGCTCTTTACAGTCAGTATAGTAACACATGCTGCTCTTTACAGTCAGTATAGTAACGCATGCTGCACTTTACAGTCAGTATAGTAACGCATGCTGCACTTTACAGTCAGTATAGTAACGCACGCTGCTCTTTACAGTCAGTATAGTAACGCACGCTGCTCTTTACAGTCAGTATAGTAACACACGCTGCTCTTTACAGTCAGTATAGTAACGCACGCTACACTTTACAGTCAGTATAGTAACGCACGCTGCACTTTACAGTCAGTATAGTAACGCATGCTGCACTTTACAGTCAGTATAGTAACGCATGCTGCACTTTACAGTCAGTATAGTAACGCATGCTGCACTTTACAGTCAGTATAGTAACACATGCTGCTCTTTACAGTCAGTATAGTAACGCATGCTGCTCTTTACAGTCAGTATAGTAACGCATGCTGCACTTTACAGTCAGTATAGTAACGCATGCTGCTATTTACAGGCAGTATAGTAACGCATGCTGCACTTTACAGTCAGTATAGTAACGCATGCTGCTATTTACAGGCAGTATAGTAACGCACGCTGCACTTTACAGTCAGTATAGTAACGCACGCTACACTTTACAGTCAGTATAGTAACGCATGCTGCACTTTACAGTCAGTATAGTAACGCATGCTGCTCTTTACAGTCAGTATAGTAACGCATGCGGCACTTTACAGTCAGTATAGTAACGCACGCTGCACTTTACAGTCAGTATAGTAACGCACACTGCACTTGCTTTCTGTCCACGTCTGTTGGATCTGTACAACCAATCCGTAATATTTGTAAACCGAAACTGCACAGACCAGACTAGGAATGAATGTAATCATCGAGCCAGTAATATAATCTGAAAACTATTCACTGCATGTTCAGGTCTTACAGGGGTTGTCCCAAGATTAAATGTTATCCCCTCTCTACAGGATAGGAGATAACATGCTGATCAGTGGGGGTCCCTCGTACCCCTGAGTTAATGACGCTGCAGGTCAAGCATACACCCTGCCGCTCCAGTTACTCAGGGGTACAAGGGACCACCGTTCCAGTTATCAGTGGGGGTCCCAGTGGTCAGACCCTCACCGATCAGCATGTCCTGTCCTGTAGACAGGGGATAACATTTAATCTTGGAACAACCCCTTTAACTGCAAGGGGCAAAAATGTATATTTAGAAAAAAAGACATATGGAGCAGTAGCAAAGCAAAAAATAAACTGCGCACAACCTATAAATAAATATGTACCAGCAGTGTATATACCGCACAGATCCATATATAGCAGCAGTGAATATACCGCACATATAAATATATACCAGTAGTGAATGTTATCAGCCACAGTCCGCCCTTCTCCTCCTCCTCTCATCCAATAACATGTAGAGGCTGACGAGAGGTGCAGAGTTGCCATACTCACTCGTTAGACGCGCTCTCTGTATCATGGTCCGCAGGGGCGGGCGCTTCTCCGCTGCAAGCTCTGTTGTGAACTTGTGATATTCTGCACACAGGGGCGGATATAGGATTGAAATCTAGGGCAGGGGTGGAAAAAACACAAACTGTGAATAGACCATATTTTCCCCCCTCCTCCCCCTAACACCCCCCCCCCCTATTGAACTCTGTCACCTGTTAACGGAAAAATCATCTGTCAGAAGGAAAAATGTTTCCCCGATGAGTACAAGAAAGCCCCACCTGGGAATTAGACTTTCTTGTACTCCACAAAGGGGAAACATTTTTTCCCTCTGGCGGCTAACTTTTCAGTTGACACGAAGCAGAGTTACATGAAGGGAAATTATTTTTCCTTGACCTCTAGTTTCTATTGTGGCGCAGGGGAGAAAAAAGTATAGGTTTTATATTTGTAATACTGCTAACTTTTATTTTTTTGCTATGTTCGGCTGGACCATTTAGACTAAGGGTATGTGCACACGTAGTGACCAAAAACGTCTGAAAATACGGAGCTGTTTTCAAGGGAAAACAGCCCCTGATTTTCAGACATTTTTTGAGCAACTCGCGTTTTTCGCTGCGTTTTTTACGTCCGTTTTTGGAGCTGTTTTCATTGGAGTCTACGACAACGCGTAAATTACAGGTCGCTGGCACAGTACGTCGGCAAACCCATTCAAATGAATGGACAGATGTTTGCCGACGTATTGTAGAACTATTTTCAGACATAAAACGAGGCATAATACGCCTCGTTTATGCCTGAAAATAGGTCGTGTGAACCCAGCCTTAGTCATAGATTAGTTGGACTACTTCGATAATGTACGTTTTTTTTTTTAATAAAATGGTTAAAGAGGGTTGTGCGGGGGAGTTTTTATTTCAATAAAAAATGTTTTCTTATGTCTTTGTTTTTTTTAAAATTATATTACCGGCCAGCCTTAGGTTGGATGGCGCACTGTGCGGGGGACTCTATTGCTGCCCTCTACAAATACAGGCAAATATACACACATATATATATATATATATATATATATATATATATATACAGGGCCGGCCTTAGGGTAGATGGCGCCCCGTGCGAAATTATCTTTCGGCGCCCCACGCCATTATAAAAAATGCCCCATAAAAAAGCATAATTCCTCCCCACAGTATAATACCCTATATAGTGCCCCCACACAGTGTAATGCCCCTTTAGTGCCCCACACACAGTATAATAATAATATTTAATAATGTAATATATTATAACGCCTTCAAGGACACAGTATTTTGTCCTCTAATTGTGCCTACACAGTGTTATGCCCCCTAAGTGCCACACACATTATATTGCCCCCTGTAGTGCCCCTACACAGTATGATGTCCTCCACAGAGTATAATGCCCCCACAGCCCCCCTAGTAGAAAGTGCCCCCTGTAGATTGTGCCGTACAGCTTCCCTGTAGACAGTGCCATAATCCCCCACCTCCTCCTTGTAGACAGTGCCATACAGCCCCCATCTGCCCCTTGTAGTGTCATACAGCCCCCATCTGCCCCTTGTAGTGTCATACAGCCCCCCCATCTGCCCCTTGTAGTGCCATACAGCCCCCCATCTGCCCCTTGTAGTGTCATACAGCCCCACCTCCCTCTTGTACACAGTGCCCCCCACCGCCCCCTTGTAGACAGTGTCATACAGCACCCACCTCCCCATTGTAGAAAGTGACATACAGCCCCCACCTCCCCCTTGTAGACAGTGCCATACTGCCCCCCACCTCCACCTGACAGGATCCTTGCGTAGGCCGGCTTGATCCAGAGATGTCATCACGCCGACTGCGCAGGGATCCTGTCCCTGCGCCTCATAGGCTGCAGGCGCCTCTGTAGCCTGTTACAGAGTTCCCCAACCTTTTCGGACTTGAGCCACCCCTGGACAAAAAAAAATTCCTCAGGGCCCCCCTACCAAAAATTGTTTAGAGAAAGACAGAAAATAGCTAAAAATAAGCACTACATTCTTAGGGTATGTTCACACAGCGTTTTTTTGTAAGGCAGAAAAAATCTGCTTTTGAATTGACAGCGTTATTTGATGGGGTTTTTTTAGCGTTTTTTTTTAAGCCGTTGAAGCGAATGCAAAAGACGCAGCAAAAAAAGCTCAAAGAGCGCCAAAGCTATTTTCTTCCTACTGTTAATTTTAATTGGAGGTCAGAGGTGGAAACCACTTGAAGACCATAAGCCCCCCCCCCCACTCACAGTAAAATGACCATCACAGTAAGGCTGGGTTCACACACACTATTTACGGACGTAATTCGGGCGTTTTAGCCCCAAATTACGTCCGAAAATGGGCTCAAAAGCGTCGGCAAAGATCTGCCAATTCATTTGAATGGGTCTTACGATATTCTGTTCCGACGGTCATTTTTTTTACGCGCCGCTGTCAAAAGACGGCGCGTAAAAGAGACGCCCGCGTCAAAGAAAAGCCTGTCACTTCTTGAGACGTAATTGGAGCCGTTTTCCCTTGACTCAATAGAAAAACAGCTCCAATTACGTCCGTAATGGACGCAGCGAATAGCGCCTGCACATGCCATTACGTCTGACATTCCGGAGCCGTTTTCTCCTGAAAACAGCTCCGTAATTTCAGCCGTAATGGACGCTGCCGTGTGAACATACCCTAAAATGACCATCAGCCTGTCCACCCACAGTAAAACTACCATCAGCCCGTCCACTCACAGTAAAACTACCATCAGCCCGTCCACTCACAGTAAAATGACCATCAGCCCGCCACTCACAGATGCCCCTTGTAGGTCGTGCCACACAGCCCCCTTGTAGTTCATGCCACACAGCCCCCTTGTAGTTCGTGCCACACAGCCCCCTGTAGGTCATGCCACACAGCCCCCTGTAGGTCATGCCACACAGCCCCCTTGTAGTTCGTGCCACACAGACCCTGTAGGTCTTGCCACACAGCCCCTTTTGTAGGTAGTAGGGATGTCACGACACCTGAATTTGGACTTCAATACCGATACTTCGTGTAGTATTGCAATTTCGATACCAAAACGATACTTTGCCAACAGTAATAAAAAAAAGTTCTTCCATTTTCTGATGTGAGGCGCGAGGTGTGATGCTGAATTTAACCTCCATTTGCCTCACATTAATAGTAATTAACCCCATCATGTTCCTCAATTATAATGGGTTAATGTGTAAGGTACATGATGGGGTTAATTATTATTAATGTGAGGCACATGGAGGTAAAAATTCAGCATCACACCTCGCGCCTCACATTAATAAGTGAAAAGTTTTTTTTTACAGCGTACACATCATAAATGACGCAAAAAAATAGCTGTGCAGGTTATTACAGCCGCGCCAATACTGAATGTGTGTATTTTATATATTGAGACTTATTTTAAGGTTTATTGTAAAAAAAAGGCGTATGTGTAATGTGTTTTTAAATGTAACATTACTTTATGTTTTTACTTTATTTTTAAACTTTAATATACTGGCATATATCAGATATATGTCAGTACATTAGCCTGTGTATGTATAGTACACAGGCAGTTGTTAGGACAGACCTAAGTATGCCCTAACAACAGGAAATATGGTAAGACAGCCCTGGGGTCCTTTAATAGACCCTGGGCTGTCTGCCCATATATGGTATGGCCCTCAATCGCGTCACAGGAATTCCCTGTGACGCGATCCAAGGGGCATGCCCCTCCTCACTTTCCCCTGAATGCTGCAGTCAGTTTTGATCGCAGCATTCAGGAGAATAGCGGCGGAGATGAGCGGTTTTTCTGATCTCCGCCGTTATAGAGCGGGGCTGCGGCTGTGTAATATAGTCATTGCCCCGCTCCTGACAGAAGTGCGTGCGCGGTCAGCATGAGGTAATGCGGCCGGCGCTGCACTAATGAGCGGCGGCGCAGACACCGAAGACAGAACATGGGGGTGTTTTGCAGTGCGGCCGCCATGTTCTGTTTTCAGTGCCGCCGCTCATTAGTGCAGCACTGGCCGCATCGCATCATCCTGACAGCGTGCACTTGTCAGGACTCAGGAGCGGGGCAGTGACTGTATTACACAACCGCAGCCCCGCTCTCAATCATCATGTATTACTATACTTACCGGTGTGGCTCGAACCATTTGGGGATGCACAGTATCGAAGTTTCGATGCATTGTGCATCCCCAGTAAGTAGTGCCACAAATCCCCCCCTTGCCGCACAGCCCCCTTGTAGGTAGTGCCACACACACCCTTGTAGGTAGCACTCCCTTCCTGTAGGTAGCGCCACTGTAGCTCCCTGTGGCTGGGGATTCCGCTCCTTGACGGAGTGCTTGATGTCTTTGTCCATATATGAACAGTGACATCGGGCAACTAACTCCTGAAGCGGAATCCCTGTCCACAGCATTGCAGACGCTGTGACCAGGGATTCCACTCCAGGAGAAGCCCCTGACGTCTCTGTCCATTTAGTCGGGGGTGCCATCTACAGGGGTTGTGCAAAAAAATCTCCTCCTCCTCACATCCACTTTGCGCTATGAGGAGGAGGAGGAGGAGAGAAAGCACGTCCGTGGCAGTTGTCCAGAGGAGTGTCGCGGCCCCCCTGGAGGATTCTCATGGGAACCTCATGTTGGGAACCACCAGCCTAGTAGATCGCAGAGCAGGGAGATACCTTCCTGCTCTGCTATAGTGTTCAATAGTATCTGCGTCCTTTGCAGGGCCGTATTTACAACTCACACTGCCCTAGGCACTAAGCCTGAATATACCCCCATTAAAGGCCTATTTAGTTGAGCCAATTATCATCATGATTCGCCAGTTTCTGACCAATTATAATGATATTTGGTCAGTGTTAACAAAGGGGAAGATCAATGATAAAAACTTTGCTTATCGTTAATCTCTAATGAGAAAAAAAAAAAGGTAATACACCCGGCCGTAGTCATAGCGATGCGTATTCTGTTCTGAGCGTAGCCCCGCCTCCAGGGATGACGATGCATCCCATGTGACAGCTGCAGCCAATCAAAGGCTGCAGCTGTCACATGGACTACAGCGTCATCGCAGGAGGCCGGGCTACGCTCAGAGAGAGAGAGGGACTACGGCCGGGAGTATTACCTTTTTTTTAATTTTATTTCTGCAGTCTTTCCGCCCAAAAAACGACACCAAAATTTGGTGCTGTTTTTCAGGTGAAATTCCCTGCGGTTCTTAGGACGTATACACTGTGTGGTTTTACGTATCCGCCCTGTGTGTTCCTACCCTTATAATCAAGTTGCTCTCCCCACAAATATTATCTCTAATGGCTTATTCAGACGAACGGGATATATGTCCGTGCAACGCACGTGATTTTCACACGCGTGGCACGTACCTATATTAGTCTATGGGGCCGTGCAGACATGTGTGTGATTTTTATGCTGCGTGAGTCCGCTGCGTAAAAGTCATGACATGTCCGTTCTTTGAGCGTTTTTTGCGCATCACGCACCCATTGAAGTCAATGGGTGCGTGAAAACCACGCATGCCGCACTGAAGCACTAACGTGCGAACAGCGTGATTCGCGCAACAGCAGTGAAAAGGAATGAAAACAGAAAAGCACCACGTGCTTTTTTGTTTACAAACATCCAAATGGAGTGTCATAATGATGGCGGCTGCGCAAAAAGCACACAGCCGCACATCATATGCTGCTGCCGCACGGAGCTGTCAAATGCATTTTGCGCAGGCAAAACGCCGTGTTTTTTTGCGTGCGCAAAAGGCACACGCTCGTGTGAATCCAGCCTAAGGGTAAGGCCACACGGAGCGGCCCTGACACGGTTGCAACGCAGCTAACAACCACGCCGGCACCATGTTCAGTGCGGCTGTCAAACAGCCTGTTAGTGGCCGCACGTATTCCGGTTACATTCGCATGCGCACTGCCGCTCCATTCATTCTCTATGGGAGCTCTGGAGATAGCCGAGTGCAGTGTTCTGCTTTTTCCGGCGCTCCCATAGAGAATGAATAGGTGGTAAGTTGTTGTAATTTGCAAAATCGTGCGGCCATAAAGGGTGTATTAATTCATGGCCGCACAATTTTGCAGATAAAGGGACGGTTTACCAGCGTTAACGTGCGGCCATGAATTAATACACCCTTTATGGCCGCACGATTTTGAAAATTACAACAACTTACCTCCTATTCATTCTCTATGGGAGCGCCGGAAAAAGCAGAACACTGCACTCGGCTATCTCCGGCGCTCCCATAGAGAATGAATGGAGCGGCAGTACCCCTTAACGAGGTATTTGACAGCCGCTCCTACATAGTGCCAGCGCGGTTGTTGGCCGCGTTGCGACAGTGTGAGGGCCGCTCCGTGTGGCCGACCCTAAAGAATCCTTTCTCCCCATACATAACGCTAAGTTCCCCTCCCCCATGATTCATAATAAGCTCCTACACCACAAAATAAACTATACAGAAATCCCCCTCCTCACAAAATGCATTTATAAAGAATCCCCCCACACTCCTATAGCATTCAGGGCAATGTCCCCTCCCCCACAAAATCGATCTGTAAAAAATACACACACAAAGTACCTATAACCTAGCCTCCCCTCCCCCACAAAATCGATCTTTTAAAAAAACAAAAAAACATCCTGTTACACATCAAATAAAGCCCCCTCTCTCCCCCTCCCTCACACAGCACATAAATAAACATAGATTAAGCTAAAGCTGCTGCTCTTACCTGACTCTGGAGCTCCGTGGAGGAGTCTTCACTGGGGCAGCAGCACAGCAAGAAGGAGCTGCGTGAGGTGCTGAGTGTCTGTGACACTGCAGTACAGGCTGTGCCGATTGGTGGAGCAGACAGAAGCACCTGCTGCTGCTCCTCCAATCAGCGCTCACTTCACGCAGCAGTGCAGAGGGAGGAACATTTCTCCTCTCTTCTGCTCGTACCCACTGGCGCCCCCCTTACAGCATGGCAGCCGGCGCCCTGTGCGACCGCACGTGTCGCACATAGCTAAGGCCGGCCATGTATGTATGTGTGTGTGTATGTATACAGTGGCGTAGCTATAGGGGTCGCAGCGGGCCCCCGTTGCCATACAGCATGTTTCCTAACAATCTTCTGTGCCGTGAAGCCGGCACTTCCTGGCTACGGTCACATGGTGTACCATGTGTACCATAGTGTACCATGTGACCGTGTTGTCACGTGACACGGCTTACAGACGGAGCAGAAGAGTCGGTACGGAGGACTCCAGGTAAGCTGCAGTGTAATGTTATGCAATGTAATGTAATGTAATGTTATGTATTGTTATGTATTGTAATGTAATGTATTGTGTTGTGATGCCTTGTAATGTATTGTGTTTGTTAGGGATCTGCCAGGTACTTCATCTAGGTATACTCCTGGGATTAATCAATCCACACCTGAGGCCAGACCTGTTCGACTGACACCATCTCCCACCAACCAGGGTGGCAGGCTCAGGAGTGGGAGAGCCTATCGCGGCCTGGTCTGTCGGAGTTAGCTCCGCCCCCTGTCCTTTATTACCTGCCCTGTTCTCTCCCTCAGTGCTTGTAATTCTTTTGGATTCCTGGCCCCACTGCTGCTTGCTCCAGCCTGCTTCTGCCGTGCTTCTGCCTTGCTGCAGTTCTGCTTGACCTGCCTTGCTTTGCCCCTGGCTTGCTTCTGTCTCCTTGCCCGCTTGGGTGTACTCACTTCGTCCTGGTCCTGACTGTCCGTTCGCCGCTCTGTTTCCTCGTGGCGTTCCGTGGCTACTGTTTGTAGGACAAGGCTGTTACTCAATTAGCTGCACCTGTAGCCTGTGTATAAAAAGGTGCGGACACAGTGCGTGGGAGTCTCACCCCTGACTCAGACTGGAGACTACTAAGGCTGGAGTAGCCTGTATTCTATGTGAGTAAAGACCTGTGTTACTTTGTGTCCAATGCCTGGTAGGAAGGCACTCGGTATAGTTAGATAATATCTTGTTTAGTTAGTGCTCAGACGAGCAGGATTTATTTTGTATTTTGCCTTGTTGTACAAGAGGCTGTTTCTTTGACAAGAATAAAAACACAGGCAAAGCCCTGTTATGACTTTTAATGCACGGTGTCCCTGTCTCTGGCTACAAAGAAACCGCTGTACCAACCTCTCCTGATGCTAAACCCTCACAATATATATATATATATATATATATATATATATATATATATATATATATTCGAACACTGTGCAAAGCGTTTCGACCTCGTACTGAGGTCTGTCAGGAGTATATGGTGAGTAAAGGCTTTAGTCATCATAACTTCTTTATTTTTTCATTGACCTGGCTATATGAGGCCTTGTTTTTTGTGGTAATTTTTTTCTTGCAAAGTTTGGGGGGTACAAATAAATTACTGTGTAATTTATGTCATTTATTTTTGCATAAATATAATACAACACAATTTTCAGCATTCTTTTTTGTTTATCTTTTTATACTGTTCGCATTTCACGCTAAATAACCTGTTATATTAATTATTACGGTCATGTAGATACTGTATCTGATATGATTTCATGTAATGTATGGGTAATAAAATATAAAATAATGACTTTTTTGCTGGACATTTCTTTATTATAATTTTTTTGTTACATTCTTTTTTTTAACCCCCTGAAGGGATAACTTTTAAATAATTTTATTTTATACTTATAATGTTTTTCCATACTCCTGTATGCTAATACATTATGCTGTGTCGCTATGACACAGGCTACTGTTAAGGCAATACATAGCGGGCTTACAGAACAGACAGCCCTGGGGTCCTTTCTAGGTCCCCAGGGCTGACAGCAGAGAGTTCCCCCAGTCTCCGATCGGGCCATCAGGTAACCCAGTGAATAAATAGGTAGGTCCCCTTTAATCATGCCGTGTGTTAGGGATCTGCCAGGTACTTCATCTAGGTATACTCCTGGGATTAATCAATCCACACCTGAGGCCAGACCTGTTCGACTGACACCATCTCCCACCAACCAGGGTGGCAGGCTCAGGAGTGGGAGAGCCTATCGCGGCCTGGTCTGTCGGAGTTAGCTCCGCCCCCTGTCCTTTATTACCTGCCCTGTTCTCTCCCTCAGTGCTTGTAATTCTTTTGGATTCCTGGCCCCACTGCTGCTTGCTCCAGCCTGCTTCTGCCGTGCTTCTGCCTTGCTGCAGTTCTGCTTGACCTGCTTTGCTTTGCCCCTGGCTTGCTTCTGTCTCCTTGCCCGCTTGGGTGTACTCACTTCGTCCTGGTCCTGACTGTCCATTCGCCGCTCCGTTTCCTCGTGGCGTTCCGTGGCTACTGCCCCTTCCCTTGCATGTTCCCTGTTTGTTTTCCTGTGCACTTAGACAGCGTAGGGACCGCTGCCCAGTTGTACCTCGTCGCCTAGGGCGAGTCGTTGCAAGTAGGCAGGGACAGGGCGGTGGGTAGATTAGGGCTCACTTTCCCTTCACCTCCTTCCGGCCATTACATAATTACAAGCCCTTACCTAGTCTACCATTTCTCCTACGCTGACGCTATCATGGACCCCCTTGAGACCCTGGCCCAGCAGATGCAGGGCCTCTCCCTACAGGTCCAAGCCCTGGCCCAAAGGGTCAATCAGGGTGACGCTGCTTTAGTAGTACCCCTCACCTCACCTCTAGAACCCGACCTCAAGTTACCTGACCGGTTCTCAGGGGACCGTAAGACGTTTCTCTCCTTCCGGGAGAGTTGCAGACTGTATTTCCGCCTAAAGCCCCACTCCTCAGGTTCCGAGAACCAGCGGGTGGGCATCATCATATCCCGACTCCAGGAAGGGCCCCAAGAGTGGGCCTTCTCCTTGGCTCCTGACGCCCCTGAACTTTCCTCTGTTGATCGTTTTTTCTCTGCCCTCGGACTCATTTACGACGAGACTGACAGGACTGCCTTAGCCGAGAGTCAGCTGGTGACCTTACGTCAGGGTAGGAGACCGGTTGAGGAATACTGTTCTGATTTTAGGAAGTGGTGCGTAGCTTCTCAGTGGAACGATCCGGCCCTAAGGTGCCAGTTTAGGTTAGGATTATCTGACGCCCTGAAGGATCTGCTGGTTAGCTACCCCTCGTCTGACTCCCTTGACCAGGTTATGGCCCTAGCAGTACGACTTGACCGACGTCTCAGGGAACGTCAGCTAGAACGCTTCAGTGTGCTCCCCTCTGACTTTTCTGCGATCCCCCCCGAGGTCCCGTCTCCTCGCCCCTCCACGGAGGACTCGGAGGTACCTATGCAACTCGGGGCCTCCATGTCCCCTCGACAACGTAGGGAGTTTCGCAGAATGAATGGTCTCTGCTTCTACTGTGGGGACGACAAGCATCTACTGAACACCTGTCCCAGGCGCAAGAATAAGAAGCCGGAAAACTTCCGCGCCTAAGTGATCATCGGGGAGGTCACTTGGGCGCACAGGTATTTCCCGTTAATGTGAAACGCAATAAAATTTTGCTTCCCTTTCAGGTCTCGTTTGCTGGCCGGGCTGCCACGGGCAGTGCTTTCGTGGATTCAGGGTCATCTGCTAATATCATGTCTGCGGAATTTGCTATGTCTCTAAAGATGCCTTGTATTGATTTACCTTATCCTATCCCTGTAGTAGGAATCGACTCAACTCCCCTTGCTAATGGTTATTTTACTCAGCATACTCCTGTTTTTGAACTCCTTGTTGGCTCCATGCATTTGGAGCAGTGCTCTGTACTGGTGATGCAGGGATTATCGTCTGATCTGGTTTTAGGCCTTCCCTGGTTGCAGTTGCATAATCCCACGTTTGATTGGAATACTGGGGATCTCACCAAATGGGGTAATGAATGTCTTATGTCATGTCTTTCTGTTAACTCTATTTCTCCCCGGGAGGAGGTAAACACGCTTCCTGAGTTTGTTCAGGACTTCGCCGATGTGTTTTCTAAGGAGGCCTCCGAGGTGTTGCCCCCCCATAGAGATTACGATTGCGCTATCGATTTGGTGCCTGGTGCCAAGCTTCCTAAGGGTAGGATATTTAATCTTTCATGTCCTGAACGTGAAGCCATGAGGGTGTATATCCAAGAATGCCTGGCCAAGGGTTTCATTCGCCCCTCGACTTCTCCTGTAGGTGCTGGCTTCTTCTTCGTGGGGAAGAAGGATGGTGGTCTTAGGCCGTGCATTGATTATCGTAACCTGAATAAGGTCACCGTAAGGAACCAGTACCCACTTCCTTTGATTCCGGATCTTTTTAATCAGGTTCAGGGAGCCCAATGGTTTTCTAAGTTCGATCTACGGGGGGCATATAACCTTATCCGCATCAAAGAGGGGGATGAGTGGAAAACTGCGTTCAACACACCCGAGGGTCATTTCGAATACCTGGTCATGCCCTTTGGGTTGTGTAATGCCCCTGCTGTCTTCCAGAATTTTATTAATGAAATCCTGAGAGAGTACCTGGGTAATTTTCTTGTTGTGTACCTTGATGACATACTGGTGTTTTCCAAGGACTGGTCCTCCCACGTGGAGCATGTCAGGAAGGTGCTCCAGGTCCTTCGGGAGAATAATCTGTTTGCTAAGACTGAAAAATGTGTCTTTGGGGTACAGGAGATACCATTTTTAGGGCAAATCCTCACTCCTCATGAATTCCGCATGGACCCTGCCAAGGTTCAGGCTGTGGCGGAATGGGTCCAACCTGCCTCCCTTAAGGCGTTACAGTGTTTTTTAGGGTTCGCCAACTATTACAGGAGATTTATTGCCAACTTCTCGGTCGTCGCTAAGCCTCTTACGGACCTTACCCGCAAGGGTGCTGATGTCCTCCATTGGCCCCCTGAGGCCGTCCAGGCCTTTGAGACCCTCAAGAAGTGCTTTATCTCGGCCCCCGTGCTGATTCAGCCCAACCAAGAGGAGCCATTTATTGTGGAGGTTGACGCTTCCGAGGTGGGAGTGGGGGCCGTCTTGTCCCAGGGTACCAGCTCCCTCACCCATCTCCGCCCCTGTGCTTACTTCTCTAGGAAGTTTTCGCCCACGGAGAGTAACTATGATATTGGCAACCGCGAACTTCTAGCCATTAAATGGGCTTTTGAGGAGTGGCGGCACTTCCTGGAGGGGGCCAGACACCAGGTAACGGTCCTTACGGATCACAAGAATCTGGTTTTCCTAGAATCGGCCCGGAGGCTTAATCCTAGACAAGCTCGGTGGGCACTATTCTTTACCAGATTTAATTTCTTGGTTACCTATAGGGCTGGGTCCAAGAATATTAAGGCTGATGCTCTGTCACGTAGTTTCATGGCCAATCCTCCTTCTGAGAAGGATCCTGCTTGTATTTTACCCCCTGGTATAATCGTCTCTGCCACGGATTCTGATTTAGCTTCTGATATCGCGGCTGATCAGGGTGCAGCTCCCGGGAACGTCCCTGGGGACAAACTGTTTGTTCCCCTGCAATACCGGCTGAGGGTACTCAGGGAAAACCATGACTCCGCTCTATCTGGTCATCCTGGCATCTTGGGCACCAAACACCTCATTACCAGAAACTATTGGTGGCCTGGGTTGCCTAAAGACGTTAGGGCTTACGTCGCCGCTTGTGAGGTTTGCGCTAGGTCCAAAACCCCTAGGTCCCGACCTGCGGGCCTACTACATTCCTTGCCCATTCCCCAGAGACCTTGGACCCATATCTCCATGGATTTTATCACCGATTTGCCTCCATCTCAGGGCAAGTCGGTGGTGTGGGTGGTAGTCGACCGCTTCAGCAAGATGTGCCACTTTGTGCCCCTTAAGAAGCTACCTAACGCCAAGACGTTAGCTTCTTTGTTTGTGAAACACATCCTGCGTCTCCATGGGGCCCCAGTCAATATCGTTTCTGACAGAGGGGTACAATTTGTTTCCTTATTTTGGAGAGCTTTTTGTAAAAAGTTGGAGATTGATCTGTCCTTCTCCTCCGCCTTCCATCCCGAAACTAATGGCCAAACGGAAAGGACCAACCAATCCCTGGAACAATATTTAAGGTGTTTCATCTCTGACTGTCAATTCGATTGGGTCTCATTCCTTCCCCTTGCTGAATTTTCCTTGAATAACCGGGTCAGTAACTCGTCAGGGGTCTCCCCGTTTTTCTGTAATTTCGGGTTTAACCCAAGATTCTCCTCCGTCTCCCCTGGTTGTTCCAATAATCCTGAGGTAGAGGAGGTTCATCGGGAACTGTGCACTGTCTGGGCCCAGGTTCAGAAGAACCTAGAGGTGTCCCAGAGCGCACAAAAGATTCAGGCGGATAGTAGACGTTCTGCTAACCCCCGGTTTGTCGTCGGGGATTTGGTCTGGTTGTCGTCCAGGAACTTGCGCCTTAAGGTCCCGTCCAGGAAGTTTGCTCCCCGATTTATTGGACCTTATAAGATCATTGAAGTCCTCAACCCTGTATCCTTCCGTCTGGAGCTCCCCCCATCATTTCGCATACATGACGTCTTCCATGCCTCCCTCCTTAAACGCTGCTCCCCGTCCTGGTCCCCCTCGAGGATACCTCCTGTTCCCGTTCTCACCCCTGAGGGGGTGGAATTCGAGGTGGCCAAGATTATGGACAGTAGGATGGTCCAGGGCTCCCTCCAGTACCTGGTCCATTGGAGAGGATACGGGCCGGAGGAGAGGACTTGGGTACCTGCCCGTGATGTTCACGCTGGGGTATTGATCAGGAGGTTCCACCTTCTCTTCCCCACTAAACCGGGTCCCCTTAGTAAGGGTCCGGTGGCCCCTCATAAAAGGGGGAGTACTGTTAGGGATCTGCCAGGTACTTCATCTAGGTATACTCCTGGGATTAATCAATCCACACCTGAGGCCAGACCTGTTCGACTGACACCATCTCCCACCAACCAGGGTGGCAGGCTCAGGAGTGGGAGAGCCTATCGCGGCCTGGTCTGTCGGAGTTAGCTCCGCCCCCTGTCCTTTATTACCTGCCCTGTTCTCTCCCTCAGTGCTTGTAATTCTTTTGGATTCCTGGCCCCACTGCTGCTTGCTCCAGCCTGCTTCTGCCGTGCTTCTGCCTTGCTGCAGTTCTGCTTGACCTGCCTTGCTTTGCCCCTGGCTTGCTTCTGTCTCCTTGCCCGCTTGGGTGTACTCACTTCGTCCTGGTCCTGACTGTCCGTTCGCCGCTCTGTTTCCTCGTGGCGTTCCGTGGCTACTGCCCCTTCCCTTGCATGTTCCCTGTTTGTTTTCCTGTGCACTTAGACAGCGTAGGGACCGCCGCCCAGTTGTACCTCGTCGCCTAGGACGAGTCGTTGCAAGTAGGCAGGGACAGGGCGGTGGGTAGATTAGGGCTCACTTTCCCTTCACCTCCTTCCGGCCATTACAGTGTTGTTTGCGGTGGAGAGGGGGGGGGGCGTTAAATCACAGCCCCCCCCTCCTCCACCGCAAACGGCACAATACAGTATAGTACACATGAGTGTATGGGAGCGCGGCTGCGGCTGTGTAATACAGTCACTGCCCCGCTCCTGAGTCCTGACATGTGCGCGCCGTCGGGATGATGCGATGCGGCCAGCGTTGCACTAATGATCTGCGGCACTGAAGACAGAACATGGCGGGCGCGCTACAAAACACCCCCATGTTCTGTCTTCAGTGTCTGCACCGCCGCTCATTAGTGCAGCGCCGGCCGCATCACCTCATGCTGACCGCGCGTGCACTTGTTGTCAGGAGCGGGGCAATGACTGTATCACACAGCCGCAGCCCCGCTCTATAACGGCGGAGATCAGAGAAACCTCTCATCTCTGCCGCTATTCTCCTGAATGCTGCGATCAAAGCTGACTGCAGCATTCAGGGGAAAATGAGAAGGGGGATGCCCCTGGATCGCGTCACGGGGAATTCCTGTGACGCGATTGAGGGACATACCATATATGGGCAGACAGCCCAGGGTCTATTGACGGACCCCAGGGCTGTCTTACCATATTTCATGTTGTTAGGGCATACTGAGGTATGTCCTAACAACTGCCTGTGTGCTATCAGTACACAGGCTAATGTACTGGCTTATAGCTATAGGCCAGTACATTGAAGTTTAAAAATAAAGTAAAAACAAAGTAGTGTTAAATAAAAAAAATACACATTCACCTTTTTTACAATAAACATTAAAATAAGTCTCAATACATAAAACATGCACATAATCGGTATTGGCGCGCCCGTAATAACCTGCACAACTATTTTTTTGCATCATTTATGTGTACTCTGTAAAAAAATAAAATAAAAATTGCTTTCTATCACTTAGGCCCCATTCACACGACCGTGCCCGCAATCACGGCCTGCAAAATCCAAATGGACGGACATGTTCCATAATTTTCGGAACATTTCTACGGCACGGTCACCCATCCGTAGCACTACGGAAATGTGTCCGCGCTCAATGAAAGTGAATGGGTCCATTTTTGCAGACCGCAATTGCGGTCCGCAAAAACGGAGGTTATCTACGGTCGTGTGCATGGGGCCTAATTGTGAGGCACAAGGTGCGATGATGAATTTAACCTCCATGTGCCTCACATTAATAGTAATTAACCCCATCATGTACCTTACACATTAACCCATTATGACTGAGAAACATGATGGGGTTAATTACTATTAATGTGAGACATTCAAAATTCATCATCACACCACGTGCCTCACATTAGAAAACGAAAGAACTTTTTTTTTTATTATTACTGTTGGCAAAGTAAACGAAGTATCGGTATCGAAGTCAAAATTTTGGTATCGGGACATCCCTACACTGTGGGTCGCGTTCCCCTGGGGGTTCGTGAGTCACTCACCGAGGTCCCGGTTCCAATCAATGCTGGAGCAAGGAGCTGACATCTCCATGATCTAGCATTCCCTGTGCCCTGAGCGGCTCGACGCAGGCAGGCGGGATGTAGCGACATCATCGCGCCTGCCTGCGCTGAGTCACTCATACCACACACCGGAGGAGGCGAAGGATCCTCCTCTCGACGTGGGAACGGGGATAGGTAAGTAATTATGCTGTATGGGGGGGCTGATATTGTGGGGGGGCATTATACTGTATGGGGGGCTGATATGTGGAGCATTATACGGTATGGGACTGTTATGGGGGGGCATTATACTGTGTGGGGGCAGCTATGGGAGCATTAACTGTGTGGGGGCATTATACTATGGGGGCTGTTGGGCACGGCGTCTGGGCATAGGAGCGCGCAGGGGTCTGATGATGATGGTGGTGCTGGGGAGGGGTAGGGGGCCCAAGCTGAATTCTTGCACCCGGGCCCATGAGCCTTTAGCTACGCCCCTGTATGTATATGTATATATATATATATATATATATATATATATATATATATATATATACATACACACACACACAGACAGACAGACAAAAGGCATGTATACACATACCAACACATATATACACACATAGACGGACCCAAGGCATGTATACATATACAGACACATATATACACACACACACACACACACACACACACACACAGACAGACACAAGGCATGTACACACACACACACACACACACACTCGAACTTACCATCTCTCCAGCTGCACAGGTTTCTTGCAGGTCGGGCTGTGGGCGGAGCTTCCTCCTCGGCTCTGCACTTGCTTCCTCTGCTTCCTCAGTGTGTGTAACGAGGAGCAGAGAATATAGAGTCCAAAGCACGGCCTGCACAGTTGCGCCCCCTACATGTTGGGAGGATGCAGCACCATGTCGCACACCTCTAAGGCTGCCCAATGCAGTCAGTCAGATGCCCCCCTCTTGTCAGTATGGTAGCAGCCCATCACTTTGAAATTAGTGAGGGCAGGAGGCTGAGCGCAGTAATCGGCACTCTGCCGCTCTAGCCTTTATCAACGACTCAGCCTCCTGTCCTCAACTCATTACTTACCAGCTGCTTTTCTTCAGGAGAGAGCGTTCGGCCGCTCCTCCCACAGTCCTCCAGGTTCCCTATGCTCCTCTCTCGCGGCGCGTGCAGCGTCACAGAGGGGGAGTGTACTAGCAGACGTGCGCCTATCGTGCTGCACGTCTGCTAGGTAAAGTATTCTCCCCTGCCTTCCCCACGCATCCCCCCTGGCCCTGCCACAATATGCCGCCCCCCGTTTTTAGCTCGGTGGCGCCGCCTGAGGCCACTGCCTCACCTCGCCTAATGGCAGGTGCGGCCCTGAGTGTAATGTATTCCAGCAGCGATCAGAGCTGCAGGTCTAAGTGTCCCCTAGTGGGACAAGTGAAAAAAGTAAAAAAAAGAATAAAAATGTTTTAAAAAAAGTGTAAAAATAAAAGTTAGAAGTGACATAAACATGAACTGTTTTTTTTCCTATAACAAGTCTTTTATTATAGGAAAAAAAATGAACACGTAAAAAAAAAGTACACATATTTGGTATCACCGCGTTCGTAACGACCCCAACTATAAAACTATAATATTATTTTTCCCACACGGTGAACACCGCAAAAAAAGTAAGTGAAAAACAAAGCGAGAATCACTATTTTTTGGTCACCACCCTTCCCAAAAAATACAATAAAAAGTGATCAAAAAGTCGCATGTACGCCAAAATTGTACCGATACAAACTACAACCCGTCCCGCATAAAACAAGCCCTTACACAGCTTTTTTGACTGAAAAATAAAAAACTTATGGCTCTCAGAATATGGTGACACAAAAAATAAATAATTTTATAAATAAGTTATTTTATTGCGCAAACGCTGCAAAACATAAAAAACCTATAAAAAACCTATATACATATGGTATCACCGTAATCGTACCGACGAGCAGAATAAAATATAATGGTCATTTATAGCCCAGGGTGAACGCTGTAAAAAATAAATAAAAATCATTGTCAGAATTTATGGTTTTTGGTCACCTGGCTTGCCGAAAAAATGGAATAAAAAGTGATCAACAAAATGGCATGTACCCCAAAAATTACAGATTGTCCCGCAACAAATAAGCCCTCATGCAGCTCCAGTAGTGAGAAAATAAAAAAAGTTCCGGTTCCCAGAATATGGCGATGCAAAATGTGCAGAGCGTTCCAAAAGCGGATAAGATCAGGCGCCATTTATAATATAAATGCAACACTGACCACATATCTGCGGATTATTATTTATTTACCCCATTATTATACCCTCTTATTATGCCCCTGATGTACTCTGCCCAGCCTACATATGCCCCTACATTATAAACTGAAATACCAGCAAAACGCCAGTGCTTCTACCAAGCAAAATCTGCGCTCCAAAAGCCAAATAGCGTCCCTCCCTTCTGAGCCCTGCAGTCTGCCCAAACAGCCGTTTACGTCCACCGATATGGCATCGCCATACCCGGGAGAACCCTGTTAATATTTTATTTGTGGCACAAACTGGGCACAACATATAGTGCAGTAAAATGGCACATCAGTGGAAAATAGTAATTTTCACTTTCCACCATCGGCTGCGCATTAAACCCTTCGCGCACCATGACTTAATAGCATGTCGTGGTGTGGGGGGTGATGTATCGAGCGTCTCACGCGATGAGCCCGCGCCATACGCTGCGGGTGTCGGCTGTGTATTACAGCTGATACCCGGGACTAACGGACAGGAACAGCGATCGCGCTGTTACAGGAGCCTGTAAAAATGACAATATACTGCAATACATTAGTATTGCAGTGTATTCTACCAGTGATCTAACGATTGCTGGTTCAAGTCTCCTAGCGGGACTAATAAAATATGTAAAAACAAAAGTAAATAGTTATTATTAGTGGAAAAAATTTAATAAATATTTAAAGTCCAAAAAGAAACCCTTTTCATATTTTTTCTCTAAAGTAATGAAAAAAAATAAAAAATACACAAAATTAGTCCGTAAAAGTCCAAGCTATTACAATATACCATTATTGAACTCGCACGGTGAACGCCGTGAAAAATAAAGAATTTAAAATGGCAAAATCGCAGTTTTTTTGGTCACCTTCGCTCTACCAAAAAATTTAATAAAAAGTGCTCAAAAAGTCTTATGTACCAAAAAATGGTACCAATAAAAACTACAGCTCGTCCCGCAAAAAATAAGCCCCCACATCGCTCTATTGACGGAAAAATAAAGAAGTTGTGGCTCTCGGAAAGCAGGGAGGAAAAACGAAAAAGAAGAAGCAAAACATGGATCAGTCCGGAAAGGGTTAATTATTTTCCAATGAAAAAACATTTATGACCACATGTGGGGTATTTCCGTACTCGGGAGAAATTTTCTTTACAAATGTTGGGGTGCATTTTCTCCATAATCCTTTGTGAAATTGAAAAAATTCAACATTTTAGTGGAAATAATGTTGATATTAATTTTCACGGCCTAATTCTAATAAATTCTGCAAAAGACGTGTGGGGCCTAAATGCTCACTATACCCCTAGATAGATTCCTTAAGTGGTGTAGTTTCCCAAATGGGGTTACTTTTGGGGGGCTTCCACTGTTTCGGTCTCTCAGGGGCTTTGCAAATTCGACATGACACCCAAAAACTATTCCAGCTAAATTTGAGCTCCAAAAGCCAAATGGTGCCCCTTCCCTTCTAAGCCCCGGTGTAGGTCCAAACAGCAGTTTATTACCACATATGGGGTATTTACGTAATCAGGAGAAATTATTTTACAAATGTTGGCGTGCTTTTTCTCCTTTATCCCTTGTAAAAATTAAACATTTCTAAGTTCTTACAGAAAAAAAGTCGATTTCTACCTTTACAGACTAATTCCAATGACTTCAGAAAAACAAATGTGGGGTCAAAATGCTAACTTTACCCCTAGAAAAATTCATTGAGGGGTGTAGTTTCCAAAATTGGGTCACTATTGGGGGGTTTCCACGGTTTTCATCTCTCCAGTGCATTGCAAACGTGACACGGCACTGAAAACTATTCCAGCAAAATCAGAAATCCAAAATCCAAATGGTGCTCCTTCTCTTCTGAGGCCTGCTGTGGGTCCAAACAGCAGCTTATTACCACATATTGGGTATTGCAATAATCGTAAGAAATTGGTTTACATATGTTGGAGTGTTTTTTCTACTTTAGTCCTTGTAAAAATTTAACATTTTTACGTTTTTTCACCCAAAAAGTAGATTTTCATCTTCACATACTAATTCAAATAAATTTAGCAAAAAAACTGTGGGTTCAAAATGCTAACTATACCCATAGATAAATTCCTTGAGGGGTATAGTTTCCAAAATGGGGTCACTTTTGGGGGGTCTTTACTGTTTTGGTACCACAAGACCTATTCAAACCTGACAAGGTACCTAAAATATATTCTAAAAAAAGGAGGCCCCAAAATCCACTAGGTGCTTCTTTGCTTCTGAGGCCGGTGTTTCAGTCCATTACCGCACTAGGACCACATATGGGATATTTCTAAAAACTGCAGAATCTGGGCAATAAATATAGAGTTGCATTTCTTGGGTTAAACCTTCTGTGGTACAGAAAAAATGTATTACAAATTAATTTTCGAAAAAAAAAAATGAAATTTGTAAATTTCACCTCTACTTTGCTTTAATTCCTGTGAAACGCCTAAAGGGTTAAAACACTTTCCGAATGCTGTTTTCAATACTTTGAGGGGTGCAGTTTTCAAAATTGGGTGATTTATGGGGACTTTCTAATATATTAGGCCCTCAAAGCCACTTCAGAACTGAACTGGTCCCTGAAAAAATAGGCTTTTGAAATTTTCTTGAAAATATGAGAAATTGCTGCTAAAGTTCTAAGCCTTGAAACGTCCTAGAAAAATAAAAGAATGTTCAAAAAACGATGCAAACATAAAGTAGACATATGGAAAATATAAAATAGTAAGTATTTTGTGTGGTATTACTATCTGTTTTACAAGTAGATGCATTTAAATTTAGAAAAATGCAAATTTTTGCTAATTTTCTCTAAATCTTGGTGTTTTTTACAAATAAATATTGAATTTATCGACCAAATTTTTTCCCTAACATAAAGTACAATATGTCATGAGAAAACAATCTCAGAATCACTTGGATAGGCAAAAGCATTCCGGAGTTATTGCCACATAAAGTGACACATGTCCGATTTGAAAAATCGGCTTCGTCCTGAAGGCCAAAACAGGCTCAGTCCTGAAGGGGTTAATTAAGTTAATTGATATATTAACTATTTAGTGTAATTATAAAAAAGAGGTGCTGTTATTACTTAATAGCGTGAACTTAAAAAGTACAAAAAAGTTGAACAGATAAAAAAAATTGTAAACCAATAAGGATGTCACACAAGAAGTTTTCAGTGGAACAGGCTTATTCAATATTATGCATGGACAGTGAACAAAGTTCAGAAAGCGACATTGTCTTTGAAGGCTTTGATAGAAGCGACACAGAAAGCTCTGATGACAGTGCTATGTCTGGCCCCAGTGCAAAAAGGGCGAAAGCCAGAGCCAAAATGTAGAAAAAGTCAGCCTTGTACTAGCGCAGAAGCGCAAAGGCAGATGGAAGTGGTACATGGCCAAGACCCTGAAGTCCTTGAGGAGTTGGCTCTACATTGGGAACCCCCAAGTACTGGCACCCCTTTTGTTCCTGAATTTACTATTGACCCTGGCGTAACAGTTGATGTTACAGATTTTGGCCCTTTAGACTTTTTTCATCTTTTTTTTTACGACAATATATTTAATCTATTTGCTCAACAGACAAACATCTAAGCTGACAGCTGCCAACCCGTCCTCCTACTACGCATGGGTAGGAAAATGGACATCCACAAATAAAAATGAAGTTGAAAAGTTTCTGATGCTTACACTAATAATGGGCATTGTCAAAAAACAAAAAACCCATATAATCCTACTTTGAAGAAAGCCCCATACATGGGACCCCGGGTTTTGCCAAAGTTATGCTAAGAACCCGTTATGAGATTTTGTTACAATTTCTTCACTATAATGACAATAGTCAGTGCCCCCCAAATTAATCCCCAGAATAAAATAGTTTGTACAAGATTCGGCCTCTTTTAAAGCATTTTTCTCAAATATTTCTGAATCTGTATGCTCCAAGCCAAAATTTGTCAATTGATGAATCCCTGGTAAAATGTGTCACGGAGCGGGTTAGTGGACCCACTAGGCCGTACCGCCGCAGCCGGGAGGCAGCTGGCCAAACAACAGGACACCCCAGAAATACAATGTCCCGCACAAGGGTACCTGAATAGTCCGCAGCTCTGGCACAGATGAGATGGGTGCAGCAGATGGCGCCAAACGTGGCGGATGACACAGGAGCCGCAAGTTGCGCCAGACATGGCGGATTCCTCCAGACGTGGCAGATGACACAGGACGGGGCAGGTTCCTCTGGATGTGGCAGATTCCTCTGGACGTGGCAGATTCCTCTGGACGTGGCAGATGACACAGGACGTGGCGGATTACTCCTGACGTGGCAGGTTCCTCTGGACGTGGCAGGTTCCTCTGGACGTGGCAGATTCCTCTGGACGTGGCAGATGACACAGGACGTGGCGGATTACTCCAGACGTGGCAGATGACACAGGACGGGGCAGGTTCCTCTGGACGTGGCAGATGACACAGGACGTGGTAGATTCCTCTGGACGTGGCACGACTTGATACTAAGGCAAAGCACGGGAAACAGGAACGGGGAACAAGGTACGGGTAACAACAGGAACGGGAAACACTAAGGGACCATTTGCAAGACAGACTGGGAAAACTAACAACGCTCAGGCAAGGAATAGAAGGTCAGGGGCCTTCTTATAGACCAGGAAATCGTGGCAGTTGATGATGATGACGATTTCCTTATTGCGCACACTGGCCCTTTAAGACCGGGCGCGAGCGTGCGCGCGCACCCTTCGGGACACAGCCGAACGGAGCGGAAGTGAGCGCTGGCGTCCTAGGAGGGAGATGAGGACCAGTCCTCACAGATCCATGGCTGCGGGCGTCGGGAGGTGAGTGAACCCGACGGCCCGCGGCCATGGACGCTACAGTATCCCCCCTTTTACACCCCCTCTTCTTGGGGCCAGAGTGAGAGAGGAACTTTTTAATAAGAGCAGGGGTGCTGAGGTTCTCTTCTGGCTCCCAGGACCTCTCCTCAGGACCAAACCCTCTCCAGTCCACCAAATAGAAAGTCCTTCCTCCTACCCTTTTACAGTCCAGGACCTCCTTTACCGCAAATATATCCGAGGGACCGCTGGGAACAACTGTGGAACTAGAAGTCTTGCTGTAGCGGTTCAGTACCACTGGTTTCAGGAGGGACACATGGAAGGAGTTAGAGATTCTGAGGGTAGTAGGCAGCCGCAGCTTATAGGAGACAGGGTTGATTTGTTGCAGGATCTCAAAAGGACCAAGGAACCTGAGAGCGAACTTGTATGAAGGCACCCTTAAGCGAATGTTCCGAGAAGACAGCCAGACTTTAGTCCCAGGAAGATACTGAGGCATCACTCTTCTCCTAGTATCCGCCTTACGCTTCATGCGATCTACCGCCAGCAAAATAAAGGACTGGGTCTGTTGCCAGATTTGCAGGAAGTCCCCATATGCAGAGTCAGCAGTTGGTACCTGAGATGAAGTTGATACAGGAAGAGGGACTCTAGGATGTTGACTGTACACGATGTGAAATGGAGTGGAAGTGGTGGACTCACTAGTGTGGTTGTTGTTCGAAAATTCGGCCCATGGAAGAAGCTGTACCCAGTTATCGTGCTGTGAAGAGATGAAGTGGTGGAGATAATTCTCCATGATCTGGTTGATCCTCTCAACTTGCCCATTGGACTGGGGGTGATAGGCAGAGGAAAAGTCCAATCTCACATCCAGGAGTTTACAGAGGGCTCTCCAGAACCTTGAGGTAAACTGAACCCCCCCGGTCGGACACAATGTGAAGAGGCAAGCCATGCAAGCGGAAGATGTGCTGAATGAAGAGACTTGCCAGACGAGGAGCAGAAGGTAGGCCGGACAGCGGGATAAAATGAGCCATCTTAGAGAACCGGTCCACCACCACCCAGACAGTGTTACATCCTGCTGAGGCGGGAAGGTCTGTGACGAAGTCCATCGCAATGGTGCTGCCAGGGGGCATTGGGTACAGGTAGAGGTTGAAGCAGACCGGCACGCTTGGAGTGAGTCACTTTGTTAGAGGCACACACCGTGCAAGAAGAGACAAAGTCCAGAACATCCTTAGGTAGCTTGGGCCACCAAAAGTGACGAGCAATCAGGTCTCGGGTTTTACGGACACCGGCGTGCCCAGCAAGTTTAGAACTATGTCCCCAGCGGAGAATTCTTCTCCTGTCTGCAACCGAACAAAAGTCCTCCCAGGAGGGATGTCTCTAACCTGCAGAGGATTAGCAGTGACAATGCAGGACAGGTCTATGATGGTCTGAAGGGACTCCACCGTGTCTTCCGTCTCAAATGATCTGGACAGGGAATCGGCCCTCACATTCTTGTCCGCGGGACAGTAGTGGAGCACAAACAGAAAACGGGTGAAGAACAGCGACCACCTGGCTTGACGAGGATTCAGTCTTTGAGCGGACTGAAGGTAAGTGAGGTTCTTGTGGTCGGTGAAGATCAGGATGGGGTGAGCAGCGCCCTCCAGAAGATGTCTCCACTCCTCCAGAGCCAATTTGATGGCCAGCAGCTCCCTATCTCCAATGGAGTATTTGCACTCAGCAGCAGAAAACAGTCTAGAGTAGTAGCCACATACTACTGCCTTTCCTTTGGAGATCCTCTGGAACAGAAGTGCATCTGCACCGACAGAGGAAGCGTCCACTTCCAGAGAGAACTGCCGAGATACGTCAGGATGATGGAGGATCGAGGCTAAAGTGAAGGCTCTCTTGAGGCTAATAAATGCGGACTCTGCTTCTGGAGTCCACACTTTGGCGTTCACACCCTTCTTGGTAAGGGTCGAGATGGGAGACGTCAGAGAAGAGAAGTTAGGAATAAAATGCCGGTAGAAATTGACGAATCCCAGGAACCGCTGTATGGCCCTTAAGCCTTGGGGACGTGGCCACTCCAGGACAGCCTTCACTTTCTCAGGATCCATCTTGAGGCCTTGATCCGAGATGATGTAGCCCAGGAAGGGCAGAGAACTCTTCTCAAAGACGCACTTCTCCAGCTTGGCGTTTAAATGATTCTCCCTTAACCGTAGTAGAACCTGACGGACATGCCTCCGATGAGTCGTCTGATCTGGGGAGAAAATCAAAATATCATCGAGATAAACAACAACACAGACATAGAGTAGATCTCGGAAGATGTCGTTAACGGACTCCTGAAACACTGCGGGAGCGTTACACAGTCCAAAGGGCATCACCAGGTATTCATAGTGCCCGTCCCGGGTGTTAAATGCCGTATTCCATTCATCACCCCGGCGAATCCGGACTAGATTGTAAGCCCCACGCAGGTCTAGCTTAGAAAAAATTTTGGCCCCTCGAATGCGATCAAATAGCTCAGGGATGAGTGGCAACGTGTATTTGTTCTTGACTGTGATCAGGTTGAGGCCCCTGTAGTCAATGCAGGGACGAAGGGATCCATCCTTCTTTTTAACGAAGAAGAATCCAGCCCTGGCCGGGGAGGAAGATTTTCGTATAAAACCCCTCTCCAGATTCTCCTTTATATAGGCAGACATGGATAGAGACTCAGGCAAGGAGAGAGGATATACCCGTCCACGGGGAAGAGAGGCATTAGGAATCAGTTCAATGGGGCACTCATAGGTGCGATGTGGAGGCAGCGTATCAGCCTCCCTTTTGCTGAAAACATCTGCATACTGAGCAAAATGGGGAGGCAGTCCCGACAGCGACTGAGGCAGAGAAGGCTTGACAGGATGGATCTGCAACAGATAACGACCATGGCACTTGGAGCCCCATTGGAGAACCTCTCCAGAATTCCAGTCCAGGACTGGGGCATGTAGTCGAAGCCAAGGCAGGCCCAGCAGAACAGGATTGATGGCCTTGGGCAAAACAAGGAAAGAAATAAATTCAGAATGAAGTACTCCAAGCTGGAGCTTCAACTGCTTGGTTTTAGAGATGATGGGATCAGGCAGAGGCAGCCCATTAACTGAGGCAACAGCCAAAGATGTCTCCAGGGGAACTGTGGGCAACTGAAGATGATCCACAAGCTCTTTCTGGATGAAGTTTGCAGCAGAGCCAGAGTCAAGATAGGCAGAGACTTGATGCGTCCTGTCGCCGGATACCAGGGTCACAGGAATAGTCAATTTGGAAGCGAATCCTCTGTTAGATTCCATTCCACCTAGGGTTGTCTCTCCAACCAATCCTAGGCAATGGGGTCTCTCCGGCCTCTGGGGACGCAGACGCACAATATGACCTCCATGGCCGCAATACAGACAAAGTCCAGAAGTGCGTCTGCGTTGTTTCTCCTGGGTAGACAATTTAACATAATTACTCTGCATCGGGTCCTCTGGTGGGACGACTGAGGAGGATTGCGGGACAGCAGAATCCAGCCTGGGAAGTTCTCTCCCCCGGAGAACCTCTTGGGAACGTTCCCGGATCCTCATGTCGACACGGGAGGCGAGTAGGACAAGATCGTCCAGGGTAGATGGCAGATCGCGAGTAGAAAGCTCGTCCATGATCCCTGAAGACAGTCCCTGCCAGAATGTAGCCACCAAAGCCTCGTTGTTCCAGGTCAATTCAGCAGCCACGATACGGAACTGAATGGCATACTCGCCCACGGAGAGGTCTCCCTGGTGTAGCGTCAGCAAGGATGCAGCAGCCGAAGAAACTCTCCCAGGTTCCTCAAAGATCAAGCGGAAGTTCTGTAAGAGGCACTGCAAGTCCCGGGTCTCTGGTCCCTGATGTTCCCACAGAGGATTGGCCCATGCCAGGGCTTTGCCGGTAAGGAGAGAGATGATGAAGGCGATCCTGACGTCATCCGAACAGAAGGACCTGGCATGAAGTCTGAAATGGATCAGGCACTGATTCAAAAATCCCCTGCAGGACCTCGGATCTCCGTCATAGCGTGGAGGTAGCGGCAAGAAACACAGCGGGTTGGTACCGGTACAGACAGGAAGTGTGGCAGGCGGAACCGCAGGAACGGGTGCGGTGATGACTGTGGTTGGAGCAAGCAGCCGATGGGCTATGGCGTTCACCGACAGGAGGAGCTGGTCTTGTCATGACTGGAGATCCTCCATCTCAGCCAGCATGGCTTGTGTAGTCAACGTCTCAGGTTGACCAGTGGGGTCCATGGCCTGAGTGTACTATCACGGAGCGGGTTAGTGGACCCACTAGGCCGTACCGCCGCAGCAGGGAGGCAGCTGGCCAAACAACAGGACACCCCAGAAATACAATGTCCCGCACAAGGGTACCTGAATAGTCCAGATGGTGGCTGCAGCTCTGGCACAGATGAGATGGGTGCAGCAGATGGCGCCAAACGTGGCGGATGACACAGGATCCGCAAGTTGCGCCAGACGTGGCGGATTCCTCCAGACGTGGCAGATTCCTCTGGACGTGGCAGATGACACAGGATGTGGCGGATTGCTCCAGATATGGCAGATGACACAGGACGTGGCAGATTCCTCCAGACGTGGCAGATGACACAGGACGTGGCAGATTCCTCCAGACGTGGCAGATGACACAGGACGTGGCGGGTTCCTCCGGACGTGGCAGATGACACAGGACGTGGCAGATTCCTCTGGACGTGGCAGATGACTCAGGACGTGGCGGATTCCTCCAGACGTGGTAGATGACACAGGACGTGGCAGGTTCCTCTGGACGTGGCAGATGACACAGGACGTGGCAGATTCCTCTGGATGTGGCACGACTTGTTACTAAGGCAAATCTCGGGAAACAGGAACGGGGAACAAGGTACGGGTAACAACAGGAACGGGAAACACTAAGGGACCATTTGCAAGACATACTGGGAAAACTAACAACGCTCAGGCAAGGATTAGAAGGCCAGGGGCCTTCTTATAGACCAGGAAATCGTGGCAGTTGATGATGATGACGATTTCCTTATTGTGCGCACTGGCCCTTTAAGACCGGGCACGAGCGTGCGCGCGCACCCTTCGGGACACAGCCGAACGGAGCGGAAGTGAGCGCTGGCGTCTCCTAGGAGGGAGACTAGGACCAGTGCTCACAGATCCATGGCTGCGGGCGTTGGGTGGTGAGTGAACCCGATGGCCCGCAGCCATGGACGCTACAAAATGTAAGGGCAGACTCTATTTTAAATAGTATATCCCTTCAAAACGTGGCAGATATGGAATCAAATTGTATAAGCTACGCGAAAGCAACACTGGCTATATATTGGATTTTCGTGTCTACCAGGGGAAGGGCAGTCAGATAGATCTTCAAGGCTTCTCACCAGAAATCAGAACAAGTCTCAAGATTGTTTTAGGAGTTAATGGGCTGATTGCTCCACAAAGGCTACAAGTTATATGTGGACAACTATTATTCGGGCATCCCCCTATTCCTAAGACTCCAAGCGGCCAATACAGGGGCTGTGGTACTATCCGCCATAAAAGAAAGAAATTTCCAGTTGGTCTAAAGAGGAAAAACCTTCAAAAGTGGGAATCTGATGCTCTCCGTTGCTGCAATATGCTAGCGCTTCACTATCGCGATAAGAAAGACGTGTTCATGTTGACTACTGTGCACACTGATGCCACTATGCCAACTAAAGAAAAGAGGTCATCCAATAAAATTCAGAAACCCATATGTATTATTGATTACAACAAAAACATGGGTGGGGTCGGCCTCTTTGACCACGTCTTGAAGCCATATGAAGTAATGCGCAGATCTTATACCTGGTATAAGAAAATTGTCTATCTACATATTGCAGATGGCAGTGTACAATTCACATGTCCTGTATAAACAGTCAGGTGCCACGCAGACATTTCTGACGTATCAGGATGTTATTTTTGAAAAAATCCTGTTTACTACCAGAGGCCCCACTCTTCCCATGGAATCAGAGAAAGTGCGTAGGCTCACAGAGCGGCACTTTGTGGCACCTATCCCTGCAACAGCAAACCAAAAATATCCACAGAGAAAATGCTGTGACTGCACCAAAAGAGGCAAAAGGAGGGATACTCTGTATGATTGCCCTTCCCTGCCACTCCTGTGTCTCATTGAATACCATAGAACCTACCACACTGAGGTCCGCTGGTAATTCCCATCAGCAACTTTAGAAATATATGCCATCATTCTTTGAATTTTTTTTTCCTTATTTTGTGTTTTCATACAAACATAGCCACTTATACTGACGAGGGTGGGTGGAATAACTTTTGCTTTCTGGAAAAAATTTTTAAAAAGTGCAATTTTTCCATTAGACCCCTCCTTGAACACTATAAGTGGAGAATTTTTTTGGTCACTTCTGATGTTTTTACTCCTTAGGTGGAATAAAAAGACAGGGTGGCATAAAAAAATGGTTCATGCAAAAAATGCAACTTGAACGTTAAGGGTATGTGCACACGTAGTGACCAAAAACGTCTGAAAATCCAGAGCTGTTTTCAAGGGAAAACAGACCCTGCTTTTCAGACGTTTTTTGACCAACTCGCATTTTTCGTGGCGTTTTTCGCGCCGTTTTCGCAGCGTTTTTTACGTCCGTTTTTGGAGCTGTTTTCATTGAAGTCTATGAGAAAACAGCTCCAAAAAACGTCCAAAGAAGTCCTGCACTTCTTTCGACGAGCCTGTATTTTTACGTGTCGTCGTTTGACAGCTGTCAAATGACGACGCGTAAATAACAGGTCGTCTGCACAGTACGTCGGCAAACCCATTCAAATGAATGGGCAGATGTTTGCCGACGTATTGTAGCCCTATTTTCAGACGTAAAACGAGGCATAATACGCCTCGTTTACGTCTGAAAATAGGTCGTGTGAACCCAGCATAAAAGGTACATGTTTCCCTCTGGGCGTCATAACATGGCCAAAAAGCGGGTACATGCAAAAGTGGGGTATCGTTTTACTCAGCAGAAGTTGCCGTATAGTTAATATGGTGATTTTTTTTTACCATGATGTGTGGTGTGTACAAGAAAAATGCAACTGAGTTGACAGCATAGTAAAATAAATAGTGCCCATTTAAATTTTTTTTGTCATCTTTTAACAAAATTAGAAAAAAAATTCAAAGTGCCAATTTTCTAATACGCTCCTTCTTGAATACCATAAGTCGTCTACTTTACTCCATGGTGTATTCTGCTGGCCACTTTTGATGTTTTGGTATCACAGGTTTATCGCAAAGGCAGTGTGGTGTGATAAAATGGTTCATGCAAAAAATGCAAACTAAAAGTAAATAGAATCTGTGATTCTGGATGCTATAACATGACAAAAGAAAGGGTTGTGAGCATTTTCGTGGTATCCTGAAACTTAGGAGAAGTAGCTTACTATGTTTTAGGCCTTGATTAAAATTTTCAAAAAATTGGAAATGCCAAAAAATATTTTTTTTCACTTTTTTGATCAATTATTTGTTTGTAATATAAAATATGTGTTGCATATGTAGTAAAAAAAATTTATTTTTTGAAAGCGTGATTTGTTGTATAAAAAAAAAAACAACTAAAAAAATGGTTAAGTTATCCAAAGTATCAACAGAAATTGTACTTGAAGCATAAGTCAAACCATCAGGTATGACATAATATATCAGAAAACCAAAAATATACCTGATGTAACGAATAACACCACGTAGGCAAAAAATAAAATATATAAATCTTTATTACCCCATACGGGAGAAATTACCCACAAAAAACATACATCTAAAATACAAAAAACTAAAAACACCCCAGAAAGGAATGTGTATCACGTCCTATGGAAATGACCATGTTATAACAAGATGATAGCATGAGACATATGAGTGAATGGCCAAAAGATCCAATATCCAAAATAATGGCAGATATGACTCAATATAATGCAGTGTATCAAATTCTACAAACAATCTAAGTATCTAAGTAGATAGTCATTTACCCAAAGTGGACATGATAAGGAACACACTCCGATCCAAGGACCACCTCGACGCGCGTTTCGCTTCCTTCGTCAGGAGGTGAGGTATGCCTGATGATTCCCCTCTTAAGTACACCTCCAAATGAGGTGATGTGTAGCGGCGCATGACGGGTCAGAAAAAACTTGGTATGTGAAATGGTTGAGCTCATCTTAGAACTGTTAGACTATGTACTGAGACATAATTTCTTTGTTTTTAAGGATAAATTCTACGTACAAAATCGAGGCACAGCGATGGGGGCAACTTGCGCCCCATCCTATGCAAATTTATTCATGGGATTTTGGGAAAGATCTTTGACAACATATGATAATGAGTGGCAAGTGGTATCATGGAGACGTTTCATCGATGATGTTTTGTTCATTTGGCAGGGGACTGAGGATGAGCTCAACCATTTCCTAAACCATCTGAACATCAATGAAATAGGGATTAAACTCGTGAGCAAGTACAGTAAGACTGAAATCGATTTTTTGGACCTAAAGATAAAGGTGGAGGCTGATGGTAAGCTCTACACCGATATTTTTAGAAAAACCACTTCTGTGAATTCTTACTTAACAGCTGACTCCTCCCACCCTAAACATATCATTAGGGCTATCCCAAGGGGACAATTCCTTCGGGCTAGGAGGATTTGCTCCACTGAGGAAGGGTTTGAGCATCGATCCAAGGATCTGATGAACAGATTTCTCAATAGAGGTTATCAGGAATTAGACGTGAAGCGTGAATATGAGCATGCCAAAACAAAGACCAGAACTGATCTATTCAAATCCCAAGTGAAAGGAAGAAAAGATGCAGATAATGTGGTAAGATACATATCAGGGTACAATAAGCAATGGAACATCATGCGAGGGATTTTTAATAAACATTGGTCGATTTTAAAAACCGATAAACGTTTATCAACAATTATCACCCCTGTTCCGGCTATGACACCGCGGCGCAGTCCTAACCTTCGTGATATATTGGTTAGGAGTCATTATGTTCCTTCCACATCCAACAAATATCTTTTTGGATCAAGGGGGCCCAAATGGGGCAACGTGTCATGTGGTAAATGTGGCGCTTGTCCAAGTATGGAGAGAACGGATTCATTTTCTGGCTCAGACTGTACCAAAGTCTATAAAATTGTACACTTCATTAACTGTAATACCAAAAATGTAATCTACCATGCACGTTGTCCTTGTAATAAGATTTACATAGGAATGACTTCAAGGGATTAAAAAATACGGATAATGGAACACATTAGGGACATTAAGGGCATTCAATATAGACAGGTTGGATTTGATGAGGCCCTTTTTGGTGACAGGAGTAAGCCTCTTGCAAGGCACTTTAAGGAGTTCCATGATAGTAATTGGAGATTATTGAAAGTTAAGGGCATTGACCGGATTTATGCTGGGAACCGCGGGGGGGATATTGGGAAGGACTTAATGAGAAAGGAATTGAAATGGATTGTTACCTTGGATACCATGTCCCCTAGGGGTTTGAACGAATCACAAAGTTTTGCATCCTTTTTGTAAAATACTATGTGTAAGACTAATGCTATTTTTAATTTTGCTGTTAGTGTCGATATATTGGAATGCTGTCGAGAGTGATATCGAGAAAAGAGAAAGTAATTGATGAGTACTGATGATCATATCAGGAAGATGCGAAGATTTTAAAATGTTAATATTAATATTAATACTACTAATATAATACATGGCTGTATTTGTGGGAATTGTAGGTGTACGGCTTTATACATGTATGAGTGGTTATATGGATTATATATTTATATGTGTGTATGATATGTATGCACACTGTCCTATTATAATAAATTTTGGTCACGGTAGTTCTTTTGTACATTTACACTGATTGTATATTATTTATTGATATTTATTATGTATACATTTATGGATATATTGATATTATGAATTTTGAGTTGATTTTGATACATATATGGATATGATTGGTTGTTATTTATGTATAAATATGTTTGTACTATACTATTAATTTAACTTTATAATTTATTTTTATATCATTTTTTTGTATATATATTATATAGTTATTTATTTATGTGTTTGTAATGTAGTGTTATTTTATTTCACCTTATTTTTGGATCCGTGCTGCTCATCCTGATCGGTACCCGTGATTTATTGTTATGGGTTTCGTCTGGGATCAGCATCTATGAATCCAATTACCTACCACTGTGCACTTTACATTATTATATATATTTGGGTCTGGTCCTTTTTCTGGTCCTCTTTTATATTATTAAATATTATTTGTAATGGGATTTACATACACATAATTGGTTAGGTTGGATTTATATGTTGTGTTTAATCATATTTCATTATTTTTATATGTATGGGGTATTTGTGGTCAGTCGTGTATACTTATATTTATATATTTATATGGTTATCTGTTAAGTAATTTAAACTTAACTAATGTTACGCTTATTATGATACCTTCGCTATTTTCCGCATATATATATGTATATTACTGATAGCTTCTGACAGTTGTAAAGACTAGATATAGGACACCTTCCTCTCATGTGTGCGCCTCCTGCTTCACCTGCTGGGTACTTGATGAGTGCGCATGCGGGTCGCGTGATCTCTCAGGCGTCAGACCGGAAGTTGTCTCCAGGTCTGAGAACGAGTCCTGGTCTCCAGGTACGAACTTCCGGCCTTGACGCGGATGGTCTGACGCGTGGAGATGGGCGTGACCTGTCATGCGCCGCTACACATCACCTCATTTGGAGGTGTACTTAAGAGGGGAATCATCAGGCATACCTCACCTCCTGACGAAGGAAGCGAAACGCGCGTCGAGGTGGTCCTTGGATCGGAGTGTGTTCCTTATCATGTCCACTTTGGGTAAATGACTATCTACTTAGATACTTAGATTCTTTGTAGAATTTGATACACTGCATTATATTGAGTCATATCTGCCATTATTTTGGATATTGGATCTTTTGGCCATTCACTCATATGTCTCATGCTACCATCTTGTTATAACATGGTCATTTCCATAGGACGTGATACACATTCCTTTCTGGGGTGTTTTTAGTTTTTTGTATTTTAGATGTATGTTTTTTGTGGGTAATTTCTCCCGTATGGGGTAATAAAGATTTATATATTTTATTTTTTGCCTACGTGGTGTTATTCGTTACATCAGGTATATTTTTGGTTTTCTAAGTTATCCAAAGTAGTTTAAAAGTTATGACAGTTTAAAAGAATGTATGCCAAAACTTTACATTTAGACCTGGTCATTGAGGCATCAGTAACCCTTGGTCCTGAAAGGGTTAATCTTAAAAGTAATTTCCATTGGATTTATTTAAAATGATACAAAAAAATAACCACCCTGGTGTGAAAGTGTTTAAAATACAATTCTGACATTATTAAGACTGTCCCGTTTTGCTGCCAGTTTCCTCCCTGAAGAGCCAGTAAAAAAGGCTGGTGAGACATTTTGGAGCAGTGAAATGAATACAGGGACAATCTGCCAGGATAGTATAGAAGATCTGTGAGTCTGGAGGATGCTCTTGTCAGAGCAAACTAGCAGCCTCCAACCAGGGCCAGCCTTAGGGGTGTGCAACCTGTGCGAGTGGCGCTGCACCCTCCCAGCATGTAGGTGGCGGCACTGGGCTCTGCCTCTGCTCTATCCTCTGCTCCTCGTTACACACACGGAGGAAACAAGAGCCAAGGAGCAAGAGCAGAGGAGGAAGCTCCGTCACAGCCCGTCCTGCAAGAAACCTGTAATCCTGTCAGCAAGGAGAGATGTAAGTTTCTATATGTGTGTATGTGTCTCTGTGTTTGTGTGTGTATGTGTTCTAGTATGTGTGTGTATATATTAGTACATACATGTTTGTATGTACCGTGTTTCCCCGATAGTAAGACACCCCCGATTGTAAGACGTATCGGGGGTTTCAGGGGGGTCGGCTAATATAAGCCGTACCCCGAAAGTAAGACATATGTCTTACTTTCGGGGGAAACACGGGGGTATTTCTGATGCGCGGCTGCGTGATTTTCGCGCAGCCGCCATTATAGAGATGAGTCTAGTCGCCGCCCGTCACTGTCCAAGGTGCTGAAAGAGCTAACTCTTTCAGCACCCTCGACAGTGAATGCCGTGAAAAAAAGAAAAAGTTCGTACTTACCGAGAACTTCCCGGCCGTTGCCTTGGTGACGCGTCCTTGGTGACGCGCCTCTCGACATCGGGCCCCACCTCCCTGGATGACGCGCCAGTCCATGTGACCGCTGCAGGCTGTGCTTGGCCTGTGATTGGCTGGAGCTGTCACTTGGCCTGAATTGTCATCCCGGGAGGTCAGACTGGAGGAAGACGCCGGGAGTTATCCGTAAGTCAGAACTTCTTTTTTTTTGACAGGTTCATGTTTATTGGGATCGGAAGTCACTGTCCATGGTGCTGAAACAGTTTAACTCTTTCAGCACCATGAACAGTGACTATCTAGAAAATCGAGCAACGCAACGCAATATAAGACATACCCCGAAAGTAAGACATAGTGGGGATTTTGGGGATAAAAAGAAAGTAAGACACTGTCTTACTTTCGGGGAAACACGGTATGTATGTACGTATGTATATGTTAAAGGGGGTGGGGTAATAGCGGGATTCACTGCTTAGTGACACCCATTATTACTACCGCCTTTATAAACAGGGTCACTTGGGTTATGCCTAGTTTCCCTACCTTTTCCTTATACTAGCGTCGATCTAATTGCTTTAGCGGCTACTCAAGGGAATAAGACCGTATAGTAAATAAAGGTAATATTTATTAACATACAGTAATCACTCTCATATATATATATAATACAGTAACTAATCACAGTACAGTATAAACACGGTATCACAATCCTAATTATACCGCCACCCACTTACCTAAACATACATATGAATACAGTTACGTTACAACACAATGCACATAAGTTACTTGTGATTCTCACATGCTCACTATCTCTATCCCACTCCCTCCTAATATAACTTTCCCTATACACTAAGGGTTAATACGGGATAAGGAGGAACAAGGGGAATGGGTCTCTGTGTATCTGGGGATGTGCAGGTCAAGGGTCACTGCAGGGTAACTTAGGGAACACAGGGTTACTCAGAGAAGCAAGGGTTAACTCAGGGACTCGGGGAAGCAAGGGTTAACTCTGGGACAGTAGGGACAGTACTCAGGGAGAACAAGGGGTTAACTCAGGGAAGCAAGGGTTAACTCTGGGACAGTACTCAGGGAGAGCAAGGGGTTAACTCAGGGACTCAGGGGGAGTAGGGACAGCACTCAGGGAGAGCAAGGGGTTAACTCGGACTCAGGGTAGCAAGGGTTAACTCTGGGACAGTAGGGACAGTACTCAGGGAGAGCAAGGGGTTAACTCAGGGAAGCAAGGGTTAACTCTGGGACAGTACTCAGGGAGAGCAAGGGGTTAACTCAGGGAAGCAAGGGTTAACTCTGGGACAGTAGGGACAGTACTCAGGGAGAGCAAGGGGTTAACTCAGGGAAGCAAGGGTTGACTCTGGGACAGTAGGGACAGTACTCAGGGAGAGCAAGGGGTTAACTCAGGGAAGCAAGGGTTAATTCTGGGACAGTAGGGACAGTACTCAGGGAGAGCAAGGGGTTAACTCAGGGAAGCAAGGGTTAACTCTGGGACAGTACTCAGGGAGATCAAGGGGTTAACTCAGGGAAGCAAGGATTACAGCAGGAGGAGACAGGGAGAGACAGGGTTAAGTGTAGCTGCTGCTACACTTGATACTTAGCGTGACTTTGGTGGAGCAGAAGCAGAGGCAGTAGCAGGAGCCCAGGTCCTTGGAGGAGAGAGAGGTGAGCCGGGTCGTAGTGGTGTGGGAGGCAGG
This sequence comes from Rhinoderma darwinii, assembly GCF_050947455.1. Taxonomy (NCBI): domain Eukaryota; kingdom Metazoa; phylum Chordata; class Amphibia; order Anura; family Rhinodermatidae; genus Rhinoderma; species Rhinoderma darwinii. Next base: position 121,437,953 of record NC_134688.1, on the reverse strand, counting down.
CAGCTCTCAGCTGATCATCTTCTGCTAGCTCCAGCTAGCTTCGGCTCCCAAGCGTACTGACTTTAACCCTGTCGGTACGCTCGCAGCGGGGGATGTGGCGCTTGCCCCCGGCTAGCATGCATCGGCATGGTGATAATGTATCACCAGCCGACTCATGAGCGCCCGCACGAGAATGTCCGTGCATGCGGGAGACTTGAAATAGAGACGGGGGATAACTATCTCCTGTTTCCATGGTTATCAAACAAAGCAGGGCAATGCTAATTGTCCTGCTCTGCTTACAACCGCATTCATGACCAGAGCTGTTGTTGCTACAGCCCTGGCTCATAATACATTATATGTATTATACATACATATATATATATATATATATATATATATATATATATATATATATATATATATTACAGTGGAGGAATTAAGTATTTGATCCCTTGCTGATTTTGTAAGTTTGCCCACTGTCAAAGTCATGAACAGTCTAGAATTCTTAGGCTAGGTTAATTTTACCAGTGAGAGATAGATTATATTTAAAAAAAAACTGAAAATCACATTGTCAAAATTATATATATTTATTTGCATTGTGCACAGAGAAATAAGTATTTGATCCCCTACCAACCATTAAGAGTTCAGCCTCCTCCAGACCAGTTACACGCTCCAAATCAACTTGGTGCCTGCATTAAAGACAGCTGTCTTACATGATCACCTGTATAAAAGACTCCTGTCCATAGACTCAATTAATCAGTCTGACTCTAACCTCTACAACATGGGCAAGACCAAAGAGCTTTCTAAGGATGTCAGGGACAAGACCATAGACCTGCACAAGGCTGGAATGGGCTACAAAACCATAAGTAAGACGCTGGGTGAGAAGGAGACACCTGTTGGTGCAATAGTAAGAAAATGGAAGACATACAAAATGACTGTCAATCGACATCGATCTGGGGCTCCATGCAAAATCTCACCTCGTGGGTTATCCTTGATCCTGAGGAAGGTGAGAGCTCAGCCGAAAACTACACGGGGGGAACTTGTTAATGATCTCAAGGCAGCTGGGACCACAGTCACCAAGAAAACCATTGGTAACACATTACGCCGTAATGGATTAAAATCCTACAGTGCCCGCAAGGTCCCCCTGCTCAAGAAGGCACATGTACAGGCCCGTCTGAAGTTTGCAAATGAACATCTGGATGATTCTAAGAGTGATTGGGAGAAGGTGTAGTGGTCAGATGAGACTAAAATTGAGCTCTTTGGCATTAACTCAACTCGCCGTGTTTGGAGGAAGAGAAATGCTGCCTATGACCCAAAGAACACCGTCCCCACTGTTAAGCATGGAGGTGGAAACATTATGTTTTGGGGGTGTTTCTCTGCTAAGGGCACAGGACTACTTCACCGCATCAATGGGAGAATTGATGGAGCCATGTACCGTCAAATCCTGAGTGACCACCTCCTTCCCTCCACCAGGACATTAAAAATGGCTCGTGGCTGGGTCTTCCAGCACGACAGTGACCCGAAACATACAGCCAAGGCAACAAAGGAGTGGCTCAAAAAGAAGCACATTAAGGTCATGGAGTGGCCTAGCCAGTCTCCAGACCTTAATCCCATCGAAAACTTATGGAGGGAGCTGAAGATCCGAGTTGCCAAGCGACAGCCTCGAAATCTTAATGATTTACAGATGATCTGCAAAGAGGAGTGGGCCAAAATTCCATCTAACGTGTGCAAACCTCATCATCAACTACAAAAAACGTCTGACTGCTGTGCTTGCCAACAAGGGTTTTGCCACCAAGTATTAAGTCTTGTTTGCCAAAGGGATCAAATACTTATTTCTCTGTGCACAATGCAAATAAATATATATAATTTTGACAATGTGATTTTCAGATTTTTTTTTAAAATATAATCTATCTCTCACTGGTAAAATTAAACTAGCCTAAAAATTCTAGACTGTTCATGTCTTTGACAGTGGGCAAACTTACAAAATCAGCAAGGGATCAAATACTTATTTCCTTCACTGTATATACATATTGTATATATACACACACATATACACACACATATATATATACACATACACTTCCCTTTACAGTATATATTCCAGAATGTGTTTGTATATATATTTGCCTGTTTGTCCAAATATCTGCCTTTCTGTGTGTCCCACAAGGACTTGTGATCAGGGTCCAGGCTAGTGTGGTAATTGTGTAGATGTTAGTCGGTCCCTAGTGCACACAAAAAGATAGTGACACTAGTGGATACAGTCCTGAGGCTCTAACTCTCTCAGAATTGTATCCTAAACACTTTCACACCAGGCTGTTTATTTTTTTGTATCATTTTAAATAAATCTAATAGAGGTTACTTTTTAGATTGAGGGTTACGTCCTGCCACTATTGTATATTATTTAGCCTAGCAGGGAAATCAGTTAAGTGAACATTACTACAATCACTTAATAATTACTATTACCGTATTTTTCGGACTAAAAGACGCACCTGACCATAAGACGCACCCAGGTTTTAGACAACAGCAAATAGGAAAAAATTATTTGTTAAAAAATAATTTATTCTGTTTCACCACATTCTGAGAGCCAACATTTTTTTATATTTTTTTCATCGATTGAGCGGTGTGAGGGCTTATTTTTTGCGGGACGAGCTGTAGTTTTATTGGCACCATTTTTTGGTACATATACGATTTTTTTGATCACTTTTTTCTTTATTTCATATTTTATAGTCAATATATTTTTATTGAGAAATACGCAAAGAAATATAAACAAGTCAAGCGATTTGTACATTTTGGCTCGCAGGCCTGCTGTAAACTTACTCATTAACATAGGTATATCAATCTTAGCAGACCTAGCCAATTAGTACATCAACCATTTGTAACAGTACGAACATGCTACGGGTTATATAAGAAGATGCCCGCTTGGTCATGTCTTCCGTTAATCATCAGGAACATTTCCCTAAAGCATTGACGAAACATCAACAATAACAATAAGAATAACCGGTGACTGTCACGAGACTCTTATGAAAGTAGTTGGAAGTACAAGGTTGCTCTGCAGTTTTATTTGAGGTATTAATATTAGTTCAGAGGGCAGGAGGTCAAGGGATTACTGTATAATGAGCTTTTAGTAAAGTCTATCCAATTCTGCCACGTTTTTAAGAACTTAACATGAGTTCCACTCTCCCAGCCAGCCAGTTCCTCCATTCTAAAACTCTGTCTAATCTTATCCAACCATTGAGGTATGGATGGTGGGGTCGTGGATTTCCATTTCAGAGGGAAGAGTAGTTTAGCTGCTGTTAACAGATGGGTTACTAATGAATGCTTAGCTGGCCGAACTGATGAATTAGGTAGCCACAACACCACAAGTTCATGACTGATACGTAAATCTATCTTACATATTACATTTATTTATCTCGTTACCTCAGACCAAAAGGTTTTTAGGACTGAACAGTGATACCATATATGTGACATATTTATACAATGGAGGGGAAAAAGGAGCATGGAAGCCATATAGTAAAAATAAAAATAAACAGCTTTATTAACTGTTAAGGATCTGCCAGGCACAGCTTCTGTATCCACGCCCATAGGTAATCAGTCTGCACCTGCTTCTATGTCTGTGAGACTGACTCCATCTTCCACCACTCAGGATCACAGGCTTAGGAGTGGGAGAGCCTATCACAGCCTGGCCAGACGGAGCTAGCTCCCGCCCTCTGTCTATTTATACCTGCCTTTCCTGTTCCTCCTTGCTTGTGATTCTTCTCTGTTGGTTTCCTGGCCCTGCTGCAGCTTCTTGAACTACTTGTCCCTGCTTCGTATTGACCCTGGCTTACTGACTACTCTTCTGCTCTACGTTTGGTACCTCGTACACTCCTGGTTTGACTCGGCTTGTTCACTACTCTCCTGCTCTGCGTTTGGCACCTCGTACTCTCCTGGTTTGACTTGGCTCCTTTACTACTCTTGTTGCTCACGGTGTTGCCGTGGGCAACTGCCCCATTTCCCTTTGTTCTGTGTTTCCTTGTCTGGTTGTCTGTCATGCACTTACTGAGTGTAGGGACCGTCGCCCAGTTGTACCCCGTCGCCTAGGGCAGGTCGTTGCAAGTAGGCAGGGACTGAGTGGCGTGTAGATTAGGGCTCACTTGTCTGTTTCCCTATCCCTGTCATTACATAATCACAAGCCCATATCCTACTCTACCCTGGTCCCTCACACCACTATGGACCCCCTTGAGACCCTGGTTCAGCAAATGCAGGGTCTCTGCCTACAGGTCCAGGCCCTGGCTCAGAGGGTCAACCAGCCTGATGCTACCATGGTAGTGCCCCTCACCTCACCTCTTGAACCCCACCTCAAGTTGCCTGACTGGTTCTCAGGGGACCGGAAGACTTTTCTCTCCTTTCGGGAGAGTTGTAGGCTCTATTTTCGTTTAAAGCCCCACTCTGAGAGCCAGCGGGTGGGTATAATTATGTCCCGGCTCCAGGAAGGGCCCCAAGAATGGGCCTTCTCCTTGGCTCCTGACGCCCCTGAACTTTCCTCCGTTAATCTTTTCTTTTCTGCTCTCTGACTCATTTATGACGAGACTGACAGGACTGCCTTTGTCAAGAGTCAGCTGGTGACCTTACGTCAGGGTAAGAGACCTGTTGAGGAGTATTGCTCTGACTTTAGGAAGTGGTGCGTAGCTTCTCGGTGGAATGACTCTGCCTTAAGGTGCCAGTTTAGGTTGGGTCTGTCGAACGCCCTGAAAGACCTGCTAGTTAGCTATCCCTCTTCTGACTCCCTAGACCAGGTTATGGCTTTAGCGGTACGACTTGACCGACGTATTTCCCGTAAATATGAAACGTAATAAAATCTTGCTTCCCTTTCAGGTCTCTTTTGGTGGTAGGTCTGCTACCGGCAGTGCCTTCGTGGATTCAGGGTCGTCTGCTAATATCAGGTCTGTGGAATTTGCTATGTCTCTAGCTATGACTTTCATTGATTTGCCTAAACCTGTCCCGGTAGTAGGTATCGACTCCACTCCTCTTGCTAATGGTTATTTTGCACAGCATACCCCTGTTTTTGAACTCCTTGTTGGCTCCATGCATTTGGAGCAGTGCTCTGTACTGTTGATGCAGGGATTATCGTCCGACTTGGTTTTAGGCCTTCCCTGGTTGCAGTTGCATAATCCCACGTTTGACTGGAATACTGGGAATCTTACCAAATGGGGTAATGAATGCTTGACGTCATGTTTTTCAGTTAATTCTATTTCTCCCCCTGAGGAGGTGAACACGCTACCTGAGTTTGTTCAGGACTTCGCTGATGTTTTCTCTAAGGAGGCCTCCGAAGTGTTACCTCTTCATAGAGAATACGATTGCGCTATCGATTTGGTACCAGGAGCTAAGCTCCCTAAGGGTAGGATATTTAATCTCTCTTGTCCCGAACATGAAGGCATGAGAGAGTATATCCAGGAATGCCTGGCCAAGGGTTACATTCGCCCCTCTACTTCTCCGGTAGGTGCTGGATTCTTCTTCGTAGGGAAGAAGGATGGTGGTCTTAGGCCATGCATTGACTACCGTAACTTGAATAAGGTCACTGTAAGGAACCAGTATCCCCTTCCTTTGATTCCTGATCTCTTTAATCAGGTTCAGGGGGCCCAATGGTTCTCTAAGTTTGATCTACGGGGGGCGTATATCCTTATCCGCATCAAAGAGGGGGATGAGTGGAAGACTGTGTTTAACACGCCTGAAGGTAATTTCGAATACCTCGTCATGCCCTTTGGGTTGTGTAATGCTCCCGCGGTCTTCCAGAATTTCATAAATGAGATTTTAAGAGATTACCTGGGGGTATTTCTTGTAGTGTACCTTGATGACATACTTGTGTTTTCCAAGGACTGGTCCTCCCACATTGAGCATGTCAGGAAGGTGCTCCAGGTCCTTCGGGAAAACAAACTGTTTGCGAAGACCGAAAAATGTGTGTTTGGGGTGCAGGACATACCATTTTTGGGTCAACTCCTCATGAATTCCGCATGGACCCCGCCAAGGTCCAGGCTGTGGCGGAATGGGTCCAACCTGCCTCCCTGAAGGCGTTACAGTGCTTCTTGGGGTTCGCTAATTATTACAGGAGATTTATTGCTAACTTCTCGGTCATCGCTAAGCCTCTTACGGACCTCACTCGCAAGGGTGCTGATCTCCTCCACTGGCCTCCTGAGGCTGTCCAGGCTTTTGAGGCCCTTAAGAAGTGCTTTATCTCGGCCCAGGTGTTGGTTCAGCCCAACCAAATGGACCCATTTATCGTGGAGGTTGACGCGTCCGAGGTGGGAGTGGGGGCTGTCTTGTCCCAGGGTACCAGGTCCCTCACCCATCTCCGTCCCTGTGCCTACTTCTCCAGGAAGTTTTCGCCCACTGAGAGTAACTATGATATTGGCAACCGCGAACTCTTAGCCATTAAATGGGCATTTGAAGAGTGGTGCCACTTCCTGGAGGGGGCTAGGCACCAGGTAACGGTCCTTACCGACCACAAGAATCTGGTTTTCCTAGAATCTACCCGGAGGCTAAACCCGAGACAAGCTCGATGGGCGTTATTTTTTACCAGATTCAAATTTTTGGTTACCTATAGGGCTGGGTCTAAAAATATTAAGGCTGATGCACTGTCGCGTAGCTTCATGGCCAGCCCTCCTTCGGAGGAAGATCCTGCTTGTATTTTGCCTCCAGGTATAATCTTTTCCTCTATTGATTCTGATTTAGTCTCTGAAATTGCTGCTGATCAAGGTTCAGCTCCCGGGAACCTTCCTGAGAACAAGCTGTTTGTTCCCCTGCAATTCCGGCTAAGGGTACTTAGGGAAAATCATGACTCCGCACTATCTGGTCATCCAGGCATCCTGGGTACCAAGCACCTCATTGCCAGAAGCTATTGGTGGCCTGGGTTGCCTAAAGACGTTAAGGCCTACGTCACCGCTTGTGAGGTTTGTGCTAGGTCCAAGACTCCCAGGTCCCGACCAGCGGGCTTACTACATTCTTTGCCCATTCCCCAGAGACCTTGGACCCATATCTCCATGGATTTTATCACCGATTTGCCTCCATCTCAAGGCAAGTCGGTGGTGTGGGTTGTAGTAGACCGCTTCAGTAAGATGTGCCACTTTGTGCCCCTCAAAAAACTACCCAATGCTAAGACGTTAGCTACCTTGTTTGTCAAACACATCCTGCGTCTCCATGGGGTCCCTGTCAATATTGTTTCTGACAGAGGGGTACAATTTGTTTCATTGTTTTGGAGAGCCTTCTGTAAAAAGTTGGAGATTGATCTGTCCTTCTCCTCTGCCTTCCATCCTTAAACTAATGGCCAAACGAAGAGGACTAATCAGTCTCTAGAACAATATTTAAGGTGTTTTATCTCTGACTGTCAATATGATTGGGTCTCATTCATTCCCCTCGCCGAATTTTCCCTTAATAACCGGGTCAGTAACTCGTCAGTTAGTTCCAACAATCCTGAGGTAGAGGTCGTTCATCGGGTACTGTGCAGTCTGGGCCCAGGTTCAGAAGAACCTAGAGGCGTCCCAGAGCATACAAAAGACTCAGCCAGATAGAAGACGTTCTGCTAACCCCTTGTTTATGGTCGGGGATCTGGTGTGGCTATCGTCAAAGAACTTGCACCTTAAAGTCCCGTCCAAGAAGTTTGCTCCCCTGTTTATAGGGCCGTACAAGGTCATTGAAGTCCTCAATCCTGTCTCCTTCCGACTGGAGTTGCCCCCATCTTTTCGAGTACACGACGTGTTTCATGCCTCCCTCCTTAAACGCAGCTCCCCGTCCTTGGCTCCCTTGAGGAAACCTCCTGTCCCCGTTCTCACCCCTGAGGGGGTAGAATTCGAGGTGGCCAAGATTGTGGACAGCAAGATGGTCCAAGGCTCTCTCCAGTACCTGGTCCATTGGAGAGGATACGGGCCTGAGGAGAGGACTTGGGTACCCGCCCGGGATGTTCACGCTGTGGTATTGGTCAGGAGGTTCCACCTTCGTTTCCCCAATAAACCAGGTCCATCTAGAAAGGGTCTGGTGGCCCCTCATAAAAGGGGGGGTACTGTTAAGGATCTGCCAGGCACAGCTTCTGTATCCACGCCCATAGGTAATCAGTCTGCACCTGCTTCTATGTCTGTGAGACTGACTCCATCTTCTACCACTCAGGATCGCAGGCTTAGGAGTGGGAGAGCCTATCACAGCCTGGCCAGATGGAGCTAGCTCCCGCCCTCTGTCTATTTATACCTGCCTTTCCTGTTCCTCCTTGCTTGTGATTCTTCTCTGTTGGTTTCCTGGCTCTGCTGCAGCTTCTTGAACTACTTGTTCCTGCTTCGTATTGACCCTGGCTTACTGACTACTCTTCTGCTCTGCGTTTGGTACCTCGTACACTCCTGGTTTGACTCGGCTTGTTCACTACTCTCCTGCTCTGCGTTTGGCACCTTGTATTCTCCTGGTTTGACTCGGCTTGTTTACTACTCTTGTTGCTCACGGTGTTGCCGTGGGCAACTACCCCGTTTCCCTTTGTTCTGTGTTTCCTTGTCTGGTTGTCTGTCGTGCACTTACTGAGTGTAGGGACCGTCGCCCAGTTGTACCCCGTCGCCTAGGGCGGGTCGTTGCAAGTTGGCAGGGACTGAGTGGCGGGTAGATTAGGGCTCACTTGTCTGTTTCCCTATCCCTGTCATTACATTAACACATATTGACATAGATAAAAAATGTTTAAAAGGTACAAAAAGGACGGGAGGGCTAAATACAGTTCCAGTGTGAACACGGAATGGCAGACTACCTATAACATATGGGGAGAGTATAAAACAATCCTGGAAATGATTGTGATGTATGGGTGGCAACCGTTATAATAAAGACTAGTTACTATACCCTGACATAATGTGAGCAGTTCATAGGAATGTACAGAGATAGATTGGAGTACTAGGTAACATGTAATGATCAGTCAAAAGAACTGATATATCCACCCTTCCCCTCTACTTGTGGAGAGTCTTACCCATTTGTAGTTGATAGGAAAATCTGACAGCCGTGCACAGAGACCCCAACGCGCGTTTCGCGGTGTGCTTCCTCAAGGGGTATGATTTTGTATCTATGTCAATATGTGTTAATAAAGCTGTTTATTTTTATTTTACTATATGGCTTCCATGCTCCTTTTTCCCCTCCATTGTATAAATATATATATGGGAGTTGCCTTTCTTGTTACTTAGGGAGTATGCTTTACTTTAATAGCATCTAGCCCCTTATTCTGAATTGCTATAGGAGTTACAGTGAAGGAAATAAGTATTTGATCCCTTGCTGATTTTGTAAGTTTGCCCACTGTAGAATTTTTAGGCTAGGTTAATTTTACCAGTGAGAGATAGATTATATTTTAAAAAAAAAACAGAAAATCACATAGTCAAAATTATATATATTTATTTGCATTGTGCACAGAGAAATAAGTATTTGATCCCCTACCAACCATTAAAATTCAGCCTCCTCCAGACCAGTTACACGCTCCAAATCAACTTGGTGCCTGCACTAAAGACAGCTGTCTTAAATGGTCACCTGTATAAAAGACTCCTGTCCACAGACTCAATTAATCAGTCTGACTCTAACCTCTACAACATGGGCAAGACCAAAGAGCTTTCTAAGGATGTCAGGGACAAGATCATAGACCTGCACAAGGCTGGAATGGGCTACAAAACCATACGTAAGATGCTGGGTGAGAAGGAGACAACTGTTGGTGCAATAGTGAGAAAATGGAAGACATACAAAATGACTGTCAATCGACATCGATCTGGGGCTCCATGCAAAATCTCACCTCGTGGGGTATCCTGGATCCTGAGGAAGGTGAGAGCTCAGCCGAAAACTACACGGGGGTAACTTGTTAATGATCTCAAGGCAGCTGGGACCACAGTCACCAAGAAAACCATTGCTAACACATTACGCCATAATGGATTAAAATCCTGCAGTGCCCGCAAGATCCCCCTGCTCAAGAAGGCACATGTACAGGCCCATCTGAAGTTTGCAAATGAACATCTGGATGATTCTGAGAGTTATTGGGAGAAGGTGCTGTGGTCAGATGAGACTAAAATTGAGCTCTTTGGCATTAACTCAACTCGCCGTGTTTGGAGGAAGAGAAATGCTGCCTATGACCCAAAGAACACCGTCCCCACTGTCAAGCATGGAGGTGGAAACATTATGTTTTGGGGGTGTTTCTCTGCTAAGGGCACAGGACTACTTCACCGCATCAATGGGAGAATGGATGGAGCCATGTACCGTGAAATCCTGAGTGACAACCTCCTTCCCTCCACCAGGACATTAAAAATGGCTCGTGGCTGGGTCTTCCAGCACGACAATGACCCGAAACATACAGCCAAGGCAACAAAGGAGTGGCTCAAAAAGAAGCATATTAAGGTCGTGGAGTGGCCTAGCCAGTCTCCAGACCTTAATCCCATCGAAAACTTATGGAGGGAGCTGAAGATCCGAGTTGCCAAGCGACAGCCTCGAAATCTTAATGATTTACAGATGATCTGCAAAGAGGAGTGGGCCAAAATTCCATCTAACATGTGTGCAAACCTCATCATCAACTACAAAAAACGTCTGACTGCTGTGCTTGCCAACAAGGGTTTTGTCACCAAGTATTAAGTCTTGTTTGCCAAAGGGATCAAATACTTATTTCTCTGTGCACAATGCAAATAAATATATATAATTTTGACTATGTGATTTTCTGTTTTTTTTTAAATATAATCTATCTCTCACTGGCAAAATTAACCTAGCCTAAAAATTCTAGACTGTTCATGTCTTTGACAGTGGGCAAACTTACAAAATCAGCAAGGGATCAAATACTTATTTCCTTCACTGTATTTTGTGTATATCATATATATGACATAGTCCCCACCTCCGATCTGCATCTCCAGCATAACTCATCAGTGGTAAACCGTCATTTATAGAATAGCTGGGGGGTCTTGTAACATCTCGTAAGTGTCTTGTAGGAGTTCTCTTGTATCTTAACACATCGAGAAAATCCGTGTGAGTTGGACAGAATACTAGAAACTTCAGAACGGGTAAAAGTGGTGGAAATCTCCTTTTCCCATGCCAACAAATATCTAGGTTTGGGCGGAGCAGCTAACTGCAGGAGTTTAGTGTAAATTTTAGATAGAAGGCCTTTGGGGAGGTTTGGGAACAACAAATAATGTTCTAGCCAATTAATGTCCCACAGGGGTTGTGTATATTTCGTACAAAATTCTTTACATACCGTAGTGAATGCAAGTTCATGTATGAATGATAGGGAGGCAGACTCTAGCGGAGGCAGTAAACCAGCCAGCTTCGGCATGCCAGAGACATTTTGTAGAGTAGGATAGAGCGTTGTATGCAGTAGGTGCGACCAAGGATATTGGGTCGGAGTGGCGGCCGCTTTAAAAAAGGCCGGGAGAACGCTGATTGGCATAAGTGGAGAGGGCCCCCTATCAGCTTTCGCTTTTTGGAAAAAGTACTGACACACCTCCACCGTGCCTTTTAATGTATGACTAGAATGGACACCCTTAATTGGTACATCAGACCAAAGGTGAATGACCCCCTCATCTCCAAGAATGTGTCGCTCAATGTGTACGTGAGGCCACTCATTCTGCTGTACATGTACCAAGTTCAACCATCTAGCTAAATGATTACCTCTATAATATGCCTGAACATCTGGCAATCCGCATCCCCCCTGTAATCTACCGAGTCGTAATTGAGTGTATGCAATTCTAGGGTGAGCAGAGTTCCATATAAACTTTGAAAATAAGCGGTGTATTTGGACGAAAAAGGATTGTGGAAGCCATATAGGAATTGTCTGCATCACATATAAAATTTGCGACATTATATAACATTTGAGTATATTCTTCTTTCCCATCCAAGAGACATACAGGATTTTTAGGTCTGATAGATGCGAGTTAATTTTCTTAATTATCGTTTTATAGTTATACTCGAACAGCTTAGTAGGGTCTGAGGAAATGCGGAAACCCAGGTATGTTATGTCAGTAGAGTTCCAGGTAAAAGGTGTGGACAATTTAAGTTTGTGGATTACTGGTTTTGGCACTGTAATATTTAAAGCCACCGATTTTCCTAGATTGATCTTGAAGTTTGAAACTTTTCCAAAGTCGTCAAGTATCGAGGGAATCTCTGGAAAAGCTTGAAGGGGGTTTGATATAAATAAAAGTAGGTCGTCGGCAAATGCAGCCGTTGAGTGAGTAACCTCCCCTATCTTAAGGCCATGAACATCTTGGGATTGTATAAATTTCTGGATTAGGGGTTCTATTGTGAGCACAAAGAGGGAGGGGGAAAACGGGCAGCCCTGTCTTGTATCTTTGTGAATATCAAAGGATGGGGAAAGGGTGCAATTTATTCTAATCCTAGCAGATGTCTTATTACAAAGCGTGAAGGTGGCTTTGATAAAGGCGGGAGGGAATCCATATCTAACTAGGGCCGCTGCCATAAAGTCCCACGCAACCCGATCTAATGCCTTTTTCTGCATCAGTGCTGAGGAGCACTAGCGGAATTTTTTGTCTTTTGGCCCAAGATATGACATTGATTACTCTGCAAGTGTTAAATTTCTCTTCCCTATGTGGGACAAATCCTGTCTGTTCCGGGTTTATCAGTTTGGGGAGCAATACATTTATACGGTGTGCCAGTAGCTTTGCCCACCATTTAACATCTGTATTCAGAAGGGAAATAGGCCTATAACTCCCACACGCAATAGGATCCTTGCCGTCCTTTGGCAAGACTGTTATATGTGCGTTAAGCATTTGTTTGGAAAGGGTGTCCCCCGCTAAAGGGGAATTGCTAAGTTTCACAAAATGTGGCACCAAAGTTGTGGCGAATGTTTTGTAGTAAAATATAGGGAACCCATCCCTGCCAGGGCTTTTACCACTGGGTATGGAGGATAATTCCTCCTTGACCTCTTACTCCGTAAAATGGGACATTATATCCGTCAAATCATCGTCATGTAATTTGGGTAAGGAGATGGAATTAAGGAAAGCTTCAGTGGGGACCGAACGACCCTCCGGTACTGAAGATGGATCATTAGACCGTATACTATAGAGAGAGGAATAAAATCTATGGCATTCCGTCGCAATATCCTCTGTGGAGGAGACTAATTCTCAAGTGTCTGTTTTCATTTTGGTAATAAAGGATTTTTCTTTTTGTTTTTTGTTAAGGCTCGACATAATTTTGGACCCCTTATCCCAATGGTCATAGTATTTAAATTTGCATCACTGGAGTGCCCTAGCAGCCTTGACATTCAGGAGATCCTTAAGATCATTTCTCAATTTTGCAAGTTCAGGTTGAGAATTCTGTATAGTAGATTGATTTCTGAGCATTTCTAAAGCTGAAATTTTGTTCAAAAGGGAGTTCACTTGGGCAACCCTAGCTATTTTGACCCTAGAGCCCAAAGCAATAAACTCGCCTCTAATGCAGGCCTTATGGGCAACCCATATTGCCGGCAAAGGGGTCTCCGGAATGTCATTGAAGCGAAAATACTCCTGGAGTTTGCTCTCAATTTTTGAGATATGATCTGGGGAACCAAGTAGTGTCTCATTTAGTGACCAGGACGGTGTTTTTCTGGGGAGAGAGGAAATGGAAAAGGACATTGAAATTAACGCATGATCAGATATCAAGATGGACCCTATGTGTGAAGCAGTGATGTTGCAGAGGTGTCTGCTAGAGATATAGATGCGGTCTAATCTGTGATATGTCTTGTGTACTGGAGAATAATATGTGAAGTATTTTGTGTCAGGATGGGCTGCTCTCCATGCGATAACCAGCGAGAGATCCACCAGAGCCCTCTTCATTGTCCTGAGCGCCCTGTTAGATATAGCCAGTGTTTTAGAAGTAGTATCAAGGTTATGCTCTAATACACAGTTGAAATCCCCTCCCAGAACCAGGACTCCATCCTGAAAGGTTTGTCATTTATGAAAAGTACGAGTCAACCATTTATCTTGGTTTCTGTTAGGTGCATAGAATTTAGCTAGAGTAATTTTTTTGTTTCCTATTGTCCCTTTAACAAATACATATCTAGCAGCAGGATCAATTTGTTGGGCTAGCAGAGTGAAGGGGCAGATCTACCAATGGCAATACTAGCACCTCTCGAGGCACAAGAATGAGTGCTGTGAAACCACATTGACAATGAAGTGTGTGATAAGGAGGAAGTGTGTGAGTGTCTGAATTCGGTTTCTTTCAGGAAGAGTATATCCGATCTGGCTTTCCTGGCAATAGCGAACATTTGGCTGCGTTTTTGAGTAGTGTTAAGTCCTCTCGCATTCAGCGATACAATATTTACCTCAGCCATTGTTACATATCTGCTGTAAAGGATCTGCCAGACACAGCTTCTGTGTCAACGCCCATAGGTAATCAGTCTGCACCTGCTTCTATGTCTGTGAGACTGACTCCATCTTCCACCACTCAGGATGGCAGGCTTAGGAGTGGGAGAGCCTATCACAGCCTGGCCAGACGGAGCTAGCTCCCGCCCTCTGTCTATTTATACCTGCCTTTCCTGTTCCTCCTTTGCTTGTGATTCTTCTCTGCTGGTTTCCTGGCCCTGCTGCAGCTTCTTGAACTACTGACCCTCTGCTTGTTATTGACCTCGGCTTTACTGACCACTCTTCTGCTCTGCGTTTTGAACCTCGCTCATCTCCTGGTTTGACTCGGCTCGTTCACCTCGCTTGTTGCTCACGGTGTTCCCTTGTCTGTTTGTCTGTCGTGCACCTATTGAGTGTAGGGACCGTCGCCCAGTTGTACCCCGTCGCCTAGGGCGGGTCGTTGCAAGTAGGCAGGGACTGAGTGGCGGGTAGATTAGGCCTCACCTGTCTGTCTCCCTACCCCATCATTACATAATCACAAGCCATATACCTAGTCTACCCTGGTCCCTGACACTCTATGGACCCCCATGAGACCCTGGCTCAGCAAATGCAGGGCCTCTCCCTACAGGTCCAGGCCCTGGCTCAGAGGGACAACCAGCCTGATGCTACCCTGATAGTGCCCCTCACCTCACCTCTTGAACCCCACCTCAAGTTGCCTGACCGGTTCTCAGGGGACCGGAAGACTTTTTTCTCCTTTCGGGAGAGTTGTAGGCTCTATTTTCGCTTAAAGCCCCACTCCTCTGGTTCTGAGAGCCAGCGGGTGGGTATAATTATGTCCCGGCTCCAGGACGGGGGACAAGAATGGGCCTTCTCTTTGGCTCCTGATGCCCCTTTACTTTCCTCCGTTGATCTTTTCTTTTCTGCTCTCGGGCTCATTTATGAAGAGACTGACAAGACTGCCTTTGCCGAGAGTCAGCTGGTGACCTTACGTCAGAGTGAGAGACCTGTTGAGGAGTATTGTTCTGACTTTAGGAAGTGGTGTGTAGCTTCTCGGTGGAATGACCCTGCCTTAAGGTGCCAGTTTAGATTGGGTCTGTCGAACGCCCTGAAAGACCTGCTAGTTAGCTATCCCTCTTCTGACTCCCTAGATCAGGTTATGGCTTTAGCTGTACGACTTGACTGACGTCTCAGGGAATGACGACTTGAACGTTTTTGTGTTTTCTCCTCTGACTCCCCCATGATCGCTCCCGAGGTTCCGTTGCTTTGTTCTTCCACGGAAGACTCGGAGGTACCTATTCAACTCGGGGCCTACGTGTCCCCCGAACAACGTAGAGAGTTCCGCAGGAAGAATGGTCTCTGCTTCTACTGTGGGGATGACAAGCATCAAGTGAACAAATGCCCTAGGCGTAAGAATAACCAGTCGGAGGAACTTCCGCGCCTAAGTGACCATCGGGGAGGTCACTTGGGCGCACAGGTATTTCCCGTATATATGAAACGTAATAAAATCTTGCTTCCCTTTCAGGTCTCTTTTGGTGGTAGGATGAATACCTATAAATGTACATGTGGACAAATCACACATCCACAAAGGAAGAAAAATAGAACCAAGTACAAATATGTACGTTGTAATAATCACATAGCTTTATTGAAATACATATAAAAACATATTGGCCGTCAAGACCTAAAATGAGACACACGGTTAAAATACAAAGATGTGGGGAACACCCGATTATGACACAATAAAATATACTCAGAAAAAAAACAATGTATGAAAGGTAGTACTGAAAGGCATACTATTAAAGGAAAAATCCAGAAACCACAAATGTGATGTAAGTTGCCATGCCAATACAATGACACAATCAATAGATAAACAGCGAGTATACAAGGAAGGAAACATACATAACACACTAGTATGTGTGTGAACAATATATCGAGGGAGTAACCGAGGTTCAAACCCGGTCCCAAAGAATGTACCAACCAGTATAAGTCATAATAGTCCTTAGGGTGAACACCACACCATGAGCCCCGGAAAACTTCCGTGCCTAAGTGATCATCGGGGAGGTCACTTGGGCGCACAGGTATTTCCCGTAAATATGAAACGTAATAAAATCTTGCTTCCCTTTCAGGTCTCTTTTGGTGGTAGGTCTGCTACCGACAGTGCCTTCGTGGATTCAGGGTCTTCTGCTAATATTATGTCTTTGGAATTTGCTATGTCTCTAGCTATGCCATTGATTGATTTGCCTAAACCTGTCGCGGTAGTGGGTATCGACTCCACTCCTCTTGCTAATGGTTATTTTACACAGCATACCCCTGTTTTTGAACTCCTTGTTGGCTCCATGCATTTGGAGCAGTGCTCTGTACTGGTGAGGCAGGGATTATCGTCCGATTTGGTTTTAGGCCTTCCCTGGTTGCAGTTGCATAATCCCACGTTTGACTGGAATACTGGGGATCTTACTAAATGGGGTAAAGAATGCATGACGTCATGTTTTTCTGTTAATTCTATTTCTCCCCCTGAGGAGGTGAACACTCTACCTGAGTTTGTTCAGGACTTTGCTGATGTTTTCTCTAAAGAGGCCTCCGAATTGTTACCTCCTCATAGAGAATACGATTGCGCAATTGATTTGGTACCAGGAGCTAAGCTCCCTAAGGGTAGGGCTGGGTCTAAAAATATTAAGGCTGATGCACTGTCGCGTAGCTTCATGGCCAGCCCTCCTTTGGAGGAAGATCCTGCTTGTGTTTTGCCTCCAGGTATAATCATTTCCTCTATTGATTCTGATTTAGTCTCTGAAATTGCGGCTGATCATGGTTCAGCTCCCGGGAACCTTCCTGAGAACAATTCCGGCTAAGGGTACTTACGGAAAATCATGACTCCGCACTATCTGGTCATCCAGGCATCCTGGGTACCAAGCACCTCATTGCCAGAAACTATTGGTGGCCTGGGTTTCCTAAAGACTTTAATGCCTACGTCGCCGCTTGTGAAGTTTGTGCTAGGTCCAAGACTCCCAGGTCCCAACAAGCGGGCTTACTATGTTCTTTGCCCATTCCCCAGAGACCTTGGACCCATATCTCCATGGATTTTATCACCGATTTGCCTCCATCTCAAGGCAAGTCGGTGGTGTGGGTTGTAGTAGACCGCTTCAGTAAGATGTGCCACTTTGTGCCCCTCAAGAAACTACCCAATGCTAAGACGTTAGCTACCTTGTTTGTCAAACACATCCTGCGTCTCCATGGGGTCCCTGTCAATATTGTTTCTGACAGAGGGGTACAATTTGTTTCATTGTTTTGGAGAGCCTTCTGTAAAAAGTTGGAGATTGATCTGTCCTTCTCCTCTGCCTTCCATCCTTAAACTAATGGCCAAACTGAGAGGATTAATCAGTCTCTAGAACAATATTTAAGGTGTTTTATCTCTGACTGTCAATATGATTGGGTCTCATTCATTCCCCTCGCCGAATTTTCCATTAATAACCGGGTCAGTAACTCGTCAGGGGTCTCCCCGTTCTTTAATTTTGGGTTTAATCCACGGTTCTCCTCCCTTTCACCTGGTAGTTCCAACAATCCCGAGGTAGAGGTCGTTCATCGGGTACTGTGCAGTCTGGGCCCAGGTTCAGAAGAACCTAGAGGTGTCCCAGAGCATACAAAAGACTCAGGCAGATAGAAGACGTTCTGCTAACCCCTTGTTTGTTGTCGGGGATCTGTTGTGGCTATCGTCAAAAAATTTGCGAATTAAAATCCCGTCCAAGAAGTTTGCTCCCCGGTTAATAGGGCCGTACAAGGTCATTGAAGTCCTCAACCCTGTCTCCTTCTTACTGGAGTTGCCCCCGTCTTTTCGAGTACACGATGTGTTTCATGCCTTCCTCCTTAAACGCTGCTCCCCGTCCTTGGCTCTCTCGAGGAAACCTCCGGTTCCTGTTCTCACCCCTCAGGGGGTATAATTCGAGTTGGCCAAGATTGTGGACAGCAGGATGGTCCAAGGCTCCCTCCAGTACCTGGTCCATTGGTGAGGATACGGGCCTGAGGAGAGGACTTGGGTACCCGCCCGGGATGTTCACGCTGGGGTATTGGTCAGGAGGTTCCACCTTCGTTTCCCCAATAAATCAGGTCCACCTAGAAAGGGTCCGGTGGCCCCTCATAAAAGGGGGGGTGCTGTAAAGGATCTGCCAGACACAGCTTCTGTGTCAACGCCCATAGGTAATCAGTCTGCACCTGCTTCTATGTCTGTGAGACTGACTCCATCTTCCACCACTCAGGATGGCAGGCTTAGGAGTGGGAGAGCCTATCACAGCCTGGCCAGACGGAGCTAGCTCCAGCCCTCTGTCTATTTATACCTGCCTTTCCTGTTCCTCCTTTGCTTGTGATTCTTCTCTGCTGGTTTCCTGGCCCTGCTGCAGCTTCTTGAACTACTGACCCTCTGCTTGTTATTGACCTCGGCTTTACTGACCACTCTTCTGCTCTGCGTTTTGTACCTCGCTCATCTCCTGGTTTGACTCGGCTCGTTCACCTCGCTTGATGCTCACGGTGTTCCCGTTGGCAACTTCCCATTTCCCCGGCTTCTTTGTACCCTTGTCTGTTTGTCTGTCGTGCACCTATTGAGTGTAGGGACCGTCGCCCAGTTGTACCCCGTCGCCTAGCGCGGGTCGTTGCAAGTAGGCAGGGACTGAGTGGCGGGTAGATTAGGGCTCACCTGTCTGTCTCCCTACCCCATCATTACATGTGCATTGGGTTAGGGATAAAGGGAAGATACTCAAGAGTCGTCACCACAACATCTAACTTATAACTAATTGCATACAAAATAGAAGCTTTGCAAAAATTGCAGTACTTATCGCATTGTAATCGGACTAAAAGGCCTGAGATTACATAAATCCAAACTCCCATCAGGGGTAGTAAAGTAGAGATGAAAACAAATATACACAACATAATGCACGTATACATAAGCTGAGAAAAATACATCCAACCTATACGTAAGGAAAGAGAAGAAACGCACTTTCTGTTAGTAGCAAAGTAACTGGTGGTGCCATTATGGTATAACTCACAAAAGGATACATAGTGTACCAGCTGGAAATCCTCAACATTCAATAAGAGGCCCTCTAACAGCTGGAAAGCAGGAGCTTATGCAAGCATTTTCACACCCTATAAACAACTCTTATATATCCAGAGAAGCTAGAAATTTCACATCCCAAGAGTTCAGATGGCATCCCTTCTTGGAGACTTAGCCTTGGTTTGTAGAGACCAGACATCTGGAGGTGGTAGGTCCAGATACGGAGCATGTAGGTGAACCGGTAGCCACGAGGGAATGTCTATTGGAGTTATGCGGAGCACAGTCCAGTGTTTATTCAAATCATCAGGTTGTCTAACCACAAGAGGTTTACCATTTTTCACCACAGAAAGCCAAAAGGGGTACAACCATCTGTAAGGAAAACGGCGATCTCTAAGAAAATCTGTGAGAGGCTTTAAGATGCGTCTTTTGGTTAGTGTACTGGCCGCCACGTCTTGAAAAAACAGGACAATTGTCATAGTAAATTCCCTGTGAATCTCTGGCCTTTTGCAGAAGAGCAGCCTTGTCCACAAAGCTAAGAAGCCCACAGACCACATCTCTTGGCGGTTCCTCCGGAGCAGGTTTAGGTCTTAGCGCTCTATGTATACGTTCGATAACGATAAAGTTCCGCTCCCAATAGGTCCGAAAAAATCAGTATGGCCGCTTCCCACATTGCCTCCGGTGCAACTGTCTCCAGCACCCCTCTGAGCCGAATGTTCTTCCTCCTGTTGCGATTCTCTTGATCCTCCAACTGAAGAAATGCTTGATTTAAGTGTTCTTGTTGGGAGATAACATTCTGTTGTGCCACTGTGCTGTGAGACAATAAAGCAGTGTGGACGTTTTCCAGTGCGTCTACTCTATGGCCAATGTGCTTGACATCCATTTTAATATCAGAAAGTTCTTTCAACACTGGTGACAAGGCTTGCGACAAACATTTATTAAGAAAGGCTCTAGAGATATGGCAGGCATCAGATTCATCATATGAAGTAGTCTGGGCTGAACTGCTCTCTCTATCTGAGTCCCCATCTTGTGACAGATCAGCGTCTTCTTCATGTGCATAAGATTGGCTCCCAGCAGAGGAGGAGGCAGCATGTTTTTTATGAAAGAAACGTTCCATATCATGCTGATTTTTGTGCTTTTTAGGGGTGTTTTGTAGATCCTTGAGCTTATCTTTACCCGTTTTCACCATCTTTTATTAGCTTGTGGTACCAAAGAAGAAAGAAAGTGGGTGTCTTCACAGTGGTAGTTACATGTGCATCATTTAGAACCGCGCTTACAGCTTCCCAGCAACCTCCCTACACAGTGGAGGGGAGGAGAGTGTCGCCCAGTAAAAATATAGAATGTAAATCCATAAATCTGCAGTATATGGCAGAATGGTATTAGCACTTACACACTAGGTGCTGGCCCAGCGATAAGACAATAGATCTGCGCTTTTTAAGGTAATAAGGAAGATAGGGGGATATAGGTGGCACTTACTCCGAAGTCCTTGGACGCTTGTCTGCAGGTTCTCCTGTCTTGCAGGCCCAGGTTCGTCCTTCCCAGACGGCACAGTGACGCTTCTTTCACCAGTGAAAACCGGGGCAAGAGATGTCTCTCTGGGCCTAAGGTGGTTGTAGTAGACCAGCTGCTCTAATCCAATTATTACTGCGTAATTTGTAAGCCTCAGCGGTACCTGGTCAGTGCAGCTGCCGTCGACGATCCATCCCGCCGGAAATTTAGGCCCAGGGCTGACACGAGGAGAAGGCCTCACACGCTACATGCCAGTAAATCCCCGGAAACGGTACCGAACAGGTTCTCTGTCCACACCGAGTCAGCAAGGAGGAAGGTCGGTACCTTTGTTACTTGTTTTATGCCACTCAGATAGGCAGATGGAGCCGGATTAACGGTAATCGAGCTGAGCTCACCAGAGTTGCGTCAAGTAACTTTTATTTCATATTTTAAGCACTAAGGTGACCAAAAAAAACTATTTTGATGTTTTACATTTTTAAGCTCGCGTGCGAGTTAAATAATGGTATAGTGTAATAGATCGGACTTTTACGGATGCAGCGATACCAAATTATTTTATTTTTTACATTGTGCTTGGGGAAAAATGGGAAAAGGTTTTTTTTTTTAAATTAATTTTTTTTACATTTTTTTACACTCCTGAAAATGTATCTAACATTTTATTTATCTTTTTACACATTTTATTAGTCCCCCTAGGGGACTTGAACCAGTGGCTACTTGGTTACATGTGGAGTACGCTATTTCTCAAATTCCCATAGTAGTGAATGGCAGTTATGGAAGCAGCGTAGCATGCGAGCTATGCTGTTTCCGTAACTACTGTTCAGTTCTATAGGAGTTACGGAAACAGTGTAGCTCCGCTAGTTACGCTGTTTCAGTAACTCCACATGCAATCAAGTGGTCGGGAGAGCACAGAAAGCTAGTAGGGGGTTTAGGGGGCCCCGTTCTAGAGAAAGCTGCGGGTCCCAGAGGTCGGTCCTGCATCTATCTGACATTTATGACATATCCTGTGGATATGTAATAAATATCCTTCATAGAAAAACCCCTATAAATGCCACGGTCGCTATTGACCACGGCATTTAACTAGTTAAAGGGGTTTGCCATAAAACACATTTATCCCCTATCCTCAGGATAGGGGCTACATGTGAAATCGCTGGGGGTCCCACTGCTGGGACCCCCAGCGATAAGGAGAACAGGGGACCGAAAATTACCAAGAGCACTACATGAGAAGCCTGAACTTCCGGGTTCTGTGTCCGGCTTATCTGTTCCGCAGCTCCATAGAGATCAATGGAGAGCCGCTCGCGCAGGCGCAGAAGAATCCCATTGATCTCTATGAAGCTGCTGGACACAGAACGCGGAAGTCACATCTTCTCATGCAGCGCTGTTGGTAACTTTCGGTCCCCATTATCCCATCACACATGTATCCCCTATTCATAGGGGATACATGTGTTTTATGGCACAAGCCCTTTAAATTGCCAGGAACAGCAAAATTGCTGTTCCTGGCCGTTAGAGCAGCGTGTCAGAAGCTGACACCTGCAGTGTATGGAGCGGGCTCATCGCGTGAGCCCGCTCCATACATCACCCCCCTCCAGCTCCATGATGTGCCGGCACGTCATGGGTCGGGAAGGGGTTAAGTCAGGGGCGTAGCTCGGGGGGGTCAGACAGGCATGTGCCCCGGGCGCAGCTTAGAGGGGGGCGCCAGCGCCACCTCCTCCTGCACTATAATTGTACCTGTGTCTATAGGACACAGGTACAATTAGAAGCAATGAATGACCGGGCACGTTCCGCGCCCGGCCATTCAGCGCCTTTCCACAAGTGAAGCAACTGGTACCTTTTGTACCAGTGAAGCTTCCGTCGATGAATGGCGCTGACTGACAGGGAAAGTCATCCTGCCCAGCCAATCAGCGCCTTTCATAGATGCTGCGTTCAACCACCAGGAGACCTGCGCAGAAGAGAGCAGGTCTCCATGGCTGCCGGACGGCGTGGGAGCGGGATTAAGTGAGTTAAAATATATATATATTTTTAAATTGTAATGAGAGTGTGGCTGTATCTACAAGGGGGACTTTATCTACGGGGGGACTTTGTCTACATGGGGGGGGGCTTTATCTACAAGGGGGACTTTATCTACACGGGGGGGCTTTATCTACGGAGGGGGGACTTTATTTACATGGGGGAGGGCTTTATCTACGGGGGGGACTTTATCTACGGGGGGCTTTATCTACACGCGGGGGGCTTTATCTACAGGGGGTGTCTATCTACAGGGGGGGCTATATACTGGGGTGGGCTATCTATGGAGCACCATATACAGGGGTGGGCTATAGCAACAGGGGGGGGCTATATAGTATATAGCCCCCTGTAGATATAGCCCACCCCTGTATATAGCCCCCCTGTAGATATAGCCCACCCCTGTAGATATAGCCCACCCCTGTAGATATAGTACACCCCTGTAGATATAGCCCAACCCTGGAAATAGCCCACCCCTGGATCTAGCCCACCCCTGGATATAGCCCCCCTGTAGATATAGCCCCCCGTATATAGTCCCCCTGTAGATATAGCCCACCCCTAGATATAGCCCACCCCTGGATATAGCCCCCCTGTAGATATAGCCTCCCTGTAGATATAGTCCCCCTGTAGATATAGCCCACCCCTGTATATAGTCCCCCTGTAGATATAGCCCACCCCTGTATATAGTATCCCACAAATAGCTCCCCCTATAGTGCTCCACAGAAAGCCCACCCCTGTATATAGCCCCCCTGTACATATAGTCCACCCCTGTATATAGTGCTCCAGATAGCCCACCCCTGTATACAGGGGTGGGCTATATGTGGAGCACTATATACAGGGGTGGACTATCTAGTGCAGCACTATATACAGGGGTGGACTATATGTACAGGGGGCTATATACTGGGGTGGGCTATCTGTGAAACACTATATACAGGGGTGGACTATATGTGGAGCACTATATACAGGGGTGGGCTATATCTACAGGGGGCTACATACTGGGGTGGGCTATATCTACAGGGGGCTATATACAGGGGTGGGCTATCTGTAGAGCACTATATACAGGGGTGGGCTATATCTACAGGGGTCTATATACAGGGTTGGGCTATACGTGGAGCACTATATACAGGGCTGGGCTATATCTACAGGGGGCTATATACAGGGGTGGGGTATCTGTAGAGCACTATAGGGGGAGTTATTTGTGGGACACTATATACAGGGGTGGGCTATATGGGCGCACTATCTACAGGGGGCTCTATGGCAGGCACTATCTACAGGGGGCACAGTGTGTGTGTGGGACACGGTTGTATGTTGCTATTATAATTAGAGGTGCAGTGTATGGCGCTATTATATTTAGGGGCGTAGTGTGTGGTATAATGATAACTTTATATTTATTTATAGGTGCAGAAATGTTGGAAAAGTGAGAAGCTGAAGACATGTGAGCGGCAAACTGCAGAAATGGGCTGTGACCGGGAGAAGTCATCATAGAGGTCTTGATCGGATGGAGAAAAATAACTAGAATCTGAGACGCCACTGGTGAGTCACTTAATGTAAATGTTTATTCTGCCTCTAATCAGCACTGTAGTTACTGTATGATCTGCAGCGAGATGATGGGTGATATGATTATGATATGATTTATTTTTTGTGAAACAGCATCTCCCAGCATATCCTTACCATTGTTCAGGTCATGCTGGGAGCTGTAGTTTTACGCCGTACACACCTATACGGCAGGGGTTGCACTAAATTGAGCTGTATTTGTGCTGGTGCTGTATTTATGTACTGAGCTTGGTTCTGGTGTTGTGTATAGAACTATATTGCTTGTAAAATGCACAAATGTTTTTATGCTCGCGTTACATAAAACGAAATGTGGAAAAGAAATGACACGTCGATTGGTAGAGAAAACAAACACGGCGAGGGGGAAGGAGATGTCGGGAAAGAGGTTGGGGGGGGGGGCGCCAAACTGAATCTTTGCCCCGGGTGCTGGAGAACCTAGCTACGCCTCTGGGTTAAGTAATGGCGCAGTCATGGCGCCCGGCGATGCCGGGTCCCTTGACTGCAGACTATAAGACGCAGGGACTTTTTAGCAAGATTTATTCTTGCTAAAAACTGCGTCTTATAGTCCGAAAAATACGGTACATTATTCTTATTAATACTATCATTAATGTAGTACTATGAGATTCCTATAATTTAACCTTTTGATCTGAAAGTCTTATTATTATTATTATCATCATTACCATATCATTATTATATTATTAACCCCTATCCGCACCAGGACGTAACTGTCCGTCGTCGCGGGAGGTTACTTCCCACACGAGGACGTACAGTTACTGAGTTTTTCCCGGTGCACACTGTCGGCGACAGTGTGCACCGGGAACCGGGAGGTCAGCTGTCGCCGACAGCTGACACTCCACTCTTGCCGACCAGCGGTCCTTTGCCGCTGGTTTCGGCGAATTAACCCCTTAAATTCGGCGATCAGGTGCAATCGCCGAATTTTGGGGGTTTCTAACATATCGGCAGACCCCAGTCCGAAATCGCGCGGTTTGCCGATAGTTACTATGGCAAACGGAAGCCAAACAATGACTTCCGGGTCTGCCATGGACGGAAGCCCATCAGGACCAACCTTCGGCTGGTCTTGATAGGCTTCCTGTCAGAGTGACAGGAAGTCACTGTGTCATTCCCGATGCCGCTGATTTCGGCAATTAACCCGTTACATGCGGGGCTCGATTGCGATCTCCGCATGTAGCGGGTTTGTAGCGCATCAGCAGCCCCCATGCAATCGTGGGGGCTTCTGATGCTTGTGATGGCACCCTGGGGCCAGACAACGGCCCCCGGGTCTGCCATGTATGTCAGCCTATGAGGATCAGCCTCTGCTGATCCTCGTAGACCAACTGTCAACTGACAGTTGGAATACGTTACACTACCTAGGTAGTGTAATGTATTCTAGCAGCGATCAGAGCTGCAGGTCCAAAAAATAAAGTGTAAAAAGTAAAAAAAAAAGTTAATAAACAAAAATATAATGTGTAAAAAGTTAAAAAAAATGTGTAAAAATAAAAGGTTTTGTTTTCCTATAATAAGTCATTTATTATAGGGAAAAAATGAAAACGTTAAAAAAAAGTACACATATTTGGTATCACCGTGTTCGTAACGACCCAAACTATGAAACTATAATGTTCGTTTTTCCGCACGGTGAACGTCGCAAACAAAATAAACGGAATACTGTCAGCATCGCTATTTTTTGGTCACCACCCCTCCCAAGATATAGAATAAAAAGTGATCAAAAAGTCGCATTTACCCCAAAATGGTACCAATAAAAACTACAATAAAAACTACAACCCGTCCCGCAAAAAACAAGACCTCCCACAGCTTTTTTGACGAAAAAATAAAAAAGTTACGGCTCAGAATAGCGTGTCTCAGAAAATAAATTATTTTATAGAAACGTAATTTTTTTGTGCAAACACTGCAAAACTTAAAAAAAACTATACATATATGGTAAAACGTAATTTATTGCGCACGGTGAACGCTGTAATAAATAAAGAATTTAAAGCGCCAAAATCGCTGTTTTTTGGTCACCTTAGCTCTAAAGAAGATCCTGAGGGGCCAAAATGCTCACTATATCCCCCGAGAAAAATTCCTTGAGGAGTGTAGATTCCAAAATAGGGTCACTTTTGGGGGGTTTCCACTGTTTTGGTCCCTCCGGGGCGTTGCAAACCCGACATGGCACTGAAAACCAATCCAGCAAAACCTGCGCTCCAAAATCCAAAAGGCGCTCCTTCCCTTCTGAGCCCTGCTGTGGGTCCAAACATTAGTTTACGACCACATATGGGGTATTGCCGTAATCGGGAGAAATTGCTTTACAAATGTTGGATGGCTTTTTCTCCTTTATTTCTTGTAAAAATGAAAAAATTCTATGTTTCCACAGAAAAATAGGTGATTTTCATCTTCACAGACTAATTCCACTAAATTCTGCAAAAAAAAACTGTGGAGTCAAAATGCTAACTATACCCCTAGATAAATGCCTTGAGGGGTGTAGTTTCCAAAATGGGGTCACTTTTTGGGGGTTTCGACTGTTTAGGTACCACAAGACCTCCTCAAACCTGACATGGTGCCTAAAATATATTCCTAAAAAAAGGAGGCCCCAAAATCCACTAGGTGCTCTTTTGCTTCTACGGCCTGTGTTTCAGTCCATTAGGACACTAGGGCCACATGTTGGATATTTCTAAAATCTGCAGAATCTGGGCAATATATTGAGTTGCGTTTCTCTGGTAAAACCTTCTGTGTTACAGATTTTTTTTTATTACAAATGAATTTCGGCAAAAAAAAATTACATTTGTAAATTTCACCTCTACTTTGCCTTAATTCCTGTGAAACGCCTAAAGGGTTAAAATACTTTATGAATGTGGCTTTGAATACCTTGAGGGTTGCAGTTTTCAAAATGGGGTGATTTATGGGGACTTTCTAATATATAAAGCCCTCAAAGCCACTTCAGAACTGAACTGGTCCGGGAAAAAATGGCCTATTGAAATTTTATTGAAAATGTGAGAAAATGCTGCTAAAGTTCTAAGCCTCGTAACGTCCTAGAAAAATAAAAGTACGTGAAAAAAATTATGCAAACATAAAGTAGACATATGGGGGATGTTAACTAGTAACTATTTTGTGTGGTATTACTATCTGTTTTACAAGCAAATACATTTACATTTAGAAAAATGCTAATTTTTGCTAAAATTTGAAGTTTTTCACAAATAAATATTGAATTTATAGACCAAATTTTTTCACTAACATAAAATACAATACGTCACGAGAAAACAATCTCAGAATCGCTTGGATAGGTTAAAGCATTCCGGAGTTATTACCACATAAAGTGACACATGTCAGATTTGAAAAAATTATCTGTGTCCACAAGGCCAAAACAGGCTGTGTCCTAAAGGGGTTAATAGAATAAACTATTGTTATTATTACTATTACTAGAATTACTTTATCATTAGTGTTTATACTATTACAATACTTATTATTACTATCACTACCTTATAATTACTACTATATTATTATTATACTTATATTATTCTTATTATTACTACCATTTCTATTCTTTTATTATTATACTTATAGTATTCTTATTTTTACTACTATTATCACTACCTTATTATTACTATTATATTATAACTATACTTATAGTATTCTTATTAGTACTATCATTACTATTATATTATTACTATACTATGGTAATCTTATTATTACTATCACTACACTATCATTACTATTATATTATTATACTTATATTATTCTTACTACTACTATCACTAACTTATCATTACCATTATATTATTACTATATTTATAGTATTCTTACTATTACTATCACTACACTATCATTACTATTATATTAATAATTATTATTATTATTATACGTATAGTATTCTTATTACTGTCGTTAAACTATCATTACTATTATATTATTATTATACTTATAGTATTCTTATTACTATCGTTAAACTATCATTACTATTATATTATTATACGTATAGTATTCTTATTACTATCGTTAAACTATCATTACTATTATATTATTATACTTATAGTATTCTTATTATTGCTATCATTACACTATCGTTACTATTACAGTATTTTTAAAAATTATACAATTCTTATTACTACTACCATTACCCTATCATTACTGTTATACTATTACCAGAATGATACTATTCTTATTATTTAAAAAAATATATATATATATATCACTATCATTACTCTTAACCCCTTAATACCGAAGTTTTGCTATTCACAGATGTAACGCAGTATAACTCTGTATGTGTTTAATGTATCGATGTGAATTTTGCACTGTTTTCTTGGGACATGTAGTGCTTCCTTTTTGTGGTATATATGTATAGGTAACATTTTTGTTACTTTTTTTATAGCCGTGGAAAGACAGAAAAAAAAGAAAAATTTCGATTTTTTTTATCATTTAAAATGTAACAGTTTGAAAATAAAAGTAATTGTATCAAACAAATCTATTGAAATATATTTTTAAATTTATCCTGATCATAAGGACACCTGACTTGGAGGTGCATTTTATTTATTTTTTGACCAGAAATATAATATAAAACACAAGTGCCCCTTTTTTCAATTGCGCACCAAAATTTCTTAATTTAGTTTTTTACACCATGGCATTAATGTATGGGTAATGGACTTGAAGTCCAATAAATAATGGTAAAAAAACATTGTGTTCTACAAACTAGACACTCTAAAGTCTATTTCTAGCGGTTCAATTTATGTTTCAACCCTTCACACTTTTTACAGAATTTGTCCTAACTTGGGCCAAAAAAATGTCAATTGCATTTTTTTTTTTTTTAAAAAGTGGCACTTTTCTTAAGCCATTTCGAAACACCATATGATATATTGGTAAAAGTGACACCTTTTCACATTCTGCTATTTCTCCCGTTTACGGTGATACCAAATATGTGTGTTTAATCTATTATATGGACCCGTTATAGGGCATATCATAGAAGGAGTCCATTTTGGCTTTTGGAGGCCTGTCACACCAGAATTAATTTTAGTGCACCATGCTGCATTTGCCATAGTACTGGAGTGGCAGACTGTCAGAATTTACCAAAAATTACCATGACACAAAACAATACACACCCCAAATTCTATTTCTAGGGGTTCAATTTCTATTTTAATCCTTCACACTTTTTACAGAATTTGCCCAAACTTGGGCCAAAAAAATGTACATTGCATTTTTTTTTTAAAAAAGTGTCAATTTCTTAAGCCATTTCGAAACACCATATGACATACTGGTAAAAGTGACACCTTTCCACATTCTGCTATTTCTGATACCAAATATGTGTGTCTAATCTATTATATGAACCTGTTATAGGGCATATCATAGAAGGAGTCCAATTTGGCTTTTGGAGGCCTTTTTACGCCAGAGCTGATTTTAGGGAACCACGCTATATTTGCCGTGGTACTGCAGGTCATTTTGACAAGTATAAATGTCCTGCTAATATTCATCTAGGGGTATAGTGAGTATTTTTAATAGGTGGAAAGAAATAAAAAATAGGTTTTTCCAGAAAATACAGTATTGCTGCATTTTTACAGTGAAACATTATCCAATAAGAAACCCTCCCTTTTAGTTCTCCCTACAAAAACAGTGTGAAAGTAAATGAGTTAATAATGTGGGTAATATCACGGTCTTTGCCTTCATAGATTCTAAAGGCAGATGTGTAGCCTGTACCGCTCTCCCAGAGCTTGTAGATTTTAACCCCATATTTTGCTCTCTTTGAGGGGATGTACTGGCGGAATGAGAGCCTGCCTTTGTAACTCATCAGCGATTCATCCACCGCTAGGCTTTCATCGGGGTTGTACACCGGCATAAATGACTCCTCCAAAATTTTTATCAGGGGCCTTATTTTATACAGGCAGTCACGGCCTGGATCACTACAGAGGGGGGGGGGTGCTGGTGATTGTCGTTGAAATGAAGGAGGCACATTAGCACTTCATATCTGCTTCTGGTCATAATGGCTGGAAAAACAGGTGTGACATGTGTAGGGCTTGTTGCCCAATATGACCGGATTGAGGGCTTTTTCACTAGCCCCATGTTGAGGATGAGCCCCAATTTTTTTTTTAAGTTCGCCAGTATTTGTGGGGTGCCACTGCTTTGCATAGGAGGACGTTGGCTTTTCAGCAAAGAATGGGTGAGCATACAGATTGGTTTGGTTGACAACCAGCTCCAATAGTTCATCTGTAATGAATATTTAAAAAAAATCAAGGGCTCTAAAATTTTCCACATTATTATTTATCCCTGGTGTGGCAATAAATTCTGGGATATTAGGGGAAAATGACTCTGTGGGTACCCACTCAATATATTCTGGGGGAATAGAGTGGGCCGTGTTTTGTGGTACTTCTGCGACATGGCCTGTGCTTGTGGACTCTGCAGCGACACTTGCATTTGCAGAAAGCGTATCACTGTCGTCGCTATCACTGGTAGACAACATTTCTACCTCGGCCGCGGTTTCTGTATCGCTTTCATCAGAGTCAGAAATTAACACCGTGAACCTTCTATGGGCCATTGTAATTACACACACGTACAACAAAGACGCAGACAAATTTTAACTGATGTCGAACAAACAAAAAAAATACACAGACTTCACACACGTAAACTACACAAAAACCCTAGGCTAAACCTAGACTAACCCTAGACTAACTCTAGAATAGAAGCTAGAATAAACCTAGACTAACCCTAGACTAACTTTAGAATAGAACCTAGAATAACCCCAGACTAACCCTAAGGTCACGTTCACACGTGGCGGAATTGCTGTGGAATTCGGCTGCGGACAGTCCGCAGTGGAATTCTCCAGCGTCCATTTTTTACATTTGTTTCTATACATTTTTAGGAAAGTTAGTGCAGACGTTGCGGAAAACACCGCTGCGGACCATAGGCTGCGGTGCAGAATTTTCTGTCCACAGCATGCACTGTCTGTTGCGGAGAAGAAGCGGAATTTCACTGCGTATTTCAGCGTTTGCAATGCAAAAACTGAAATCTATGGCAAGTCCGCTGTGTTTTCTGCAACGTCTGAACTACCTGTCAAATATGCAAATGTTGGTGCAGATTCGTTGTGAACCTGCCCTAAGGATAACACTAGCCTAGGTATACAATTGAAATTTATATAGAGTTTATATATTAGATTTTTTTGTAATTTTGTGTCTTTGGTGTCACAGTAAAATTCTCTCTCTGTCTCTTCTCATACAGAGTAACAAGTGTGAGGAGAGACAGAGAGACTGGTAGGAGAAACACTTCATTTTTCATTTTGTGATCACTGTGAATGGTTCTCGCAGTGATCACATGAACGGAGACCACTGTTAGGCTATTGAGCGGTTAAAACTTGCTACTGATGGGTTAAAACTGATCAGAGACCACTGCTAGTGGTCTCCGATCGTTGCCCTGAAGCCTGAGGCTGTTACCAGCAGCCCGGACTTCAGGAGATCGCCGCGAAAACCGCTCCGATGGGGCACCCTCCCTCGTAAACCGCTCAGATGTGGCCGGCACTTGCTATTGAGTGCCGCATCTGAGGGGTTAAATACGATTGGAGACCACTGCTAGTGATCTCCGATCGTTGCCCTGAAGCCCGAGGCTGTTACTAACAGCACAGTCTTTAGGAGATCCCCGCAAACACCGCTCCGATGCGGCCCCCTCCCTCGCAAGCCACACAGATGCGGCACTTGCTATTGAGTGCCGCAACTGAGGGGTTAAATACGATCAGAGAGCACTGCTAGTGGTCTCCGATCGTTGCCCTGAAGTCCGAGGCTGTTACCAGCAGCCCGGTTTTCAGCAGCACCACGCACGATGCGGGGAAAGTTCTTCTGAAGTGCCGACGTGAAAAGCCTACACTTCAGAAGAACTACCCTGAACGACAGAGTCAACATGTAACAGTGCCCCATGACAGAACTAACCTGTAACAGTGCCCCATGACAGAACTAACCTGTAACAGTGCCCCGTGACAGAACTAACCTGTAACAGTGCCCCATGACAGAACAAATCTGTAACAGTGCCCCATGACAGAACTAATCTGTAACAGTGCCCCATGACAGAACTAACCTGTAGCAGTGCGCCATGACAGAACTAACCTGTAACAATGCCCCATGACAGAACTAACCTGTAACAGTGCCCCGTGACAGAACTAACCTGTAACAGTGCCCCATGACAGAACAAATCTGTAACAGTGCCCCATGACAGAACTAACCTGTAACAATGCCCCATGACAGAACTAACCTGTAACAGTGCCCCATGACAGAACTAACCTGTAACAGTGCCCCATGACAGAACTAACCTGTAACAGTGCCCCATGACAGAACTAACCTGTAACAGTGCCCCATGACAGAACTAACCTGTAACAGTGCCCTATAAAAGAACTCACCTGTAACAGTGCCCCATGACAGAACTAACCTGTAACAGTGCCCCATGACAGAACTAACCTGTAACAGTGCCCCATGACAGAACTAAGCTGTAACAGTGCCCCATGACAGAACTAACCTGAAACAGTGCTTTTATAGCAAACACAGCCTGCAACAGTGCCCGCATAATGCCCAAACTTGCAACAGTGCACACACAACAGAGCAACAGTGCCCCCATATACAGCCAGTCTGCAGGAGTACGCCCATAAGAGATACAGCCATCTATCAATCATTGGTGCCACATCTAGTTTTGGTATCCTCAGGGTCTGTACTGCTAATAGTCCAAATATTCATATCAGTTATCAGCAATGTGGACTACAGAATGACGTCTCACTTTACCACATGACATTCCCGGTTCCCCCGTCACCATACATATTCCACAGTGATCACCGCGATCTGTATTTACTGAGTGGAAGAAATTGGTAAGAAGTTCCATCTTGTTATCTTTATTCCTCATTAATTTCTAGTTCAGCCCCATTATTATTAACAGAGATGATGAAGAAGAAGAAGAGAAATAATAAAACAGCGGCACAAGTAAAATCTTTCATTTTCTGTTTATTATGCGATAAATAAAGTGATGGCGTTTATAAAGAAATCTCACATGTAAGTTTTCTTGTTGGTAAGGGGAGGGGGATGGGCCGGGAGTCTTTATATTTCTTATTGAAAAAGTTCTTGTGGTCGGTCTGTTTTGAGCTTACAGACGTTCCAGTCCAGTCTCCCAGTTCTCTTGTTGGTAAGGGGAGGGGGAAGGGACAGGCAGGAAATCCGCATTTCTTTGTTACACCGGTGTTATGAGGAGCGTCTGCTTCCAGGTCTTATTTATCAGACGCCAATCCCATTCCAGGAACAGTTCTCTTGTTGGTACGGGAAAGGGGTGAAGGGGGAAGTTTTTTTTTTGGTTTTTTTTTAAATGTTCAATGATAGATGCCTGCAGGTTTTATATGATGTTGCATATTATTTTCTTAATGGCGGGAAGGTTCTGCGGTGTCACATATTTCCTCACCATTGGCATAAATCTGGGGTGATGAGCCAGAAGCTGCAGGGTGTTCCGGCCGTGCATCCTGTCACATATAATTTATTGTTAAATAAACATCAACAAGAACTATAGAAATCTATATGAGACATGAAGATACTGATATAAGATATATTTACGCGGCTACATGAGTTATCCCCAATCTGTCTTTAGAAAAGCTGAGTGACATCCAGATCAGCCACCCCTGCAAATCCCCCAATACTTGTCACACAGGTATTATGACTTGTAAATGGCAACGCTGAATAATAAGAAAAAAATGTCAGCGCTTCTGTCTTCTCATGTCTGAGGAAGGTTCTTCAAGAGCCAAAATCAGCAGCTTCCATTCATTATGAAGCATTCACTTGTCACCCTTCTATTTCCATTGGTTTTACATCTGAGCTCCTAATAACAGTCCATGGACATTGTGTATATAGTCTATATGAAGGTATCTCACCTGGCTTCAGAGCAGCCATCTTGGGCAGACCGGGTATGGCTGGTATAGCCCTGTCAGTAATGCCTCTGCCACCAGACAGGATGTAATCTTCTCCGCTCCTCAGCACGATGGTGTATAGTTGTTAATATAGAATTTATTGTTTGGACTCCATAAAAAACTTTTAGACAATTTCTCATATCTTTATCGTATTACAATATCACACCGATTGTATTCAACATATAGAAATACGTTAACCCGACATCAATGTGGGTGGCAAGTGCTCTGCCTGGGTGGATGTTACGGGTCATGGAGGACAAGGCCTCCTCTGCTGCGTCACAGAGATTGGTGTTACATTCTCCGCTCTTCTGCAGAAGGATATGGACGCAGATGTTAAGTCCGTATAGCATGTTAGGTAGGACTAAACATGGACACCACAACACTACTTAGTTCTTTTCAAATCAACGGTTTACTGAAAATCACAATTTCAAACAGGCCAAATAACAACAATACAGTATTCAAATCAAGTCTCTCAGGAGCTGAGGCACTCACCCTCGTGGGAGTCCCACCTGCTCTTGGGTGGCTGCGCCTGGCGCTCACTGACCCGGCCCGGCAGGTCTCAAGAAGGAAATGGGCCGTCTCCGCGGATTACTGTGGTGCTACCACTCACACTGCGGAATCCCCAAAGGTGGAAGCTATGCCCCTCGCCCTTTGGCTACGACGTGAGTCCGGCGGATATATTACCGCGTGCGCCTCCGCGTGTCAGAGCGAGAGCTACTCACTACCACGCGGCATACCACCCTTACCTCTGCTTTCTGCTCCTCTGTTGATGAAGATGACGTCTTTTCCCTTGTGTCTCCTGACACCGCTGAGCTGTAGTGAATGTCCAGCTAGTCCTCCTCCAGGAACGTTGAGCCAAGGATCCTTCTCCTACAAATGGCGGCAGCCTGGTCACTTTCTTGTCCCCACTCAGCTCTGTATCTCCTCTCCCCCGAAGTCTCCTCCCCTCTCCTTCTTCCTTCTGGGGTCCGCCAATTCCCCCTTCCCTCTCTCCCCGTCCGTTCTTTGGTTCCTCCTTTTTTCTGTCCTAATGGCCTGTCTGTTTTCTCACTCCTGCTGTGTTCCACTGCCCCCCAGTGGTCATTGTTAACTTTACGGTGTCTACACATTGTTTCTAAGACATATGTCTAACCTTTGCTGCAAGCGGCTTGACGTCACACAAACGGGGGAAAACACGAGGCCCAGAAGGGGCTGAGAGCACAAATGGACACCTAAGGCTCGTGGAGATGGTGGAGACCGGAACCTTTATAACCTCCGCGGGAGGCGAGGCGGCTGCGACCCCTATCATGTCATGAGGGTGCAGGAGGCTGGTACCCCCATTATACATCTCCCTTGAGGAAATAGTGCAGTCCCCGGCACTACAGTCAAAATCCCTGTAACGGGACGGTAAGGTCCCTCTGTTCTCTCGACGGGGGTAACGTACCGTCCCTTCTTCTTGGTCCCCTTCAACTGTTGGTGAGGATGGGACATCTGCGACCGGGACCACTACCCACCATTCGCCACTAGGTTCAGCGGGGGTAGTGTCAGGTGCCGTAGCCGGTGTCAGTTCCCTCATCTGCTCAGCTGGAAACGAACAGGGTCTCAGCAAGTTTCGGTGTAGTTTCCGTACCCTGCCGTTTCCGTCTTCTCGCTGTACTTTGTACACTGAGAGTTGTGGACTCGCTCTTCGGATAACGACATAGGGCTCTCGCTCCCAACGTGGTTCCAACTTACTGGCTCGTTGCGCTTGTTTGTTGCGGACCAATACCCTGTCCCCAGGGTGGAATGGTTCTATGGGCCGGCTGGGTCCGGCCTTTATCGAGGGTTGTTCATGTCTCCTTGCTGCTTGTACTCGATCTCGAGCTCGCTGAATCCTGCGCTGGTGCTCCACTATCCACTGAGACGGGGTTCGCACACTATTTTCTTCAGGTTGCTCCATGAGTAAGGCTATTGGTAGGTGTCCCATTCAGCCAAACATGAGCTGATAAGGAGTGTATCCAGTAGTACTGTGTACGGTATTATTATATGCCCATACTACGTCCTCCACATAATTAGGCCACCGCTCTTGGTGATCGTCGCCCAAAGTTCTCAGCATCCCCAACAGAGTCCGGTTAAAGCGTTCACACGCCCCGTTGCCCTGAGGGTAATAGGGCGTCGTTCGTGACTTCTGTATGCCGTGTAGCACACACAGCTCTTGAATCAGCTGTGATTCGAAGTTTGGACCCTGGTCAGTTAACAGTCTCTGTGGACACCCTTAGGGTCGTATAACGTGAGTCCATATTAGTTTGGCTGTGGTGGGTGCTGTCTGGTTCCTGGTTGGAATGACGATCACATATTTGGAGAAATGATCTACACACACCAATACGTATTTGTGTCCGGAGGTCACTTCATGGACGGTAAGGAAATCCATTGTTAATAGTTCAAAGGGTTCCCCCGTGTGTATGGCCTGCGGCACGGTAGTCTGCACTGGTCCTTTGTGGATAGCACAGTTGGCGCATGTCCGGCATATCCGCTCCACCGTCTCACTCAGTTGTGGGCTGTAGAAATAACCTCGGACCAGGGCCTCCGTTTTTACAGCGCAGAAGTGTCCTCGGACCTCATGTAGGGTCCGGCAGACTGACTCTACTTCTTTGATCGGCAACACCAATTGCCACATGACTCGTTGCTCTTTCGCCATCCAGAGCCGGCGGTAAATGACTCCACCTCGAAGGAGCAGCCGCTCCTGTTGTCTCTCAATTTGGCATCCCCTTCGTGTCAGCTGAGCACGTTCGGACCCTGACGGCCGCCGTCTGGCCAGAAGCCACCAATGTAAATGTTGTAGGTCCTTATCAGACCTCTGTTTCTCCTGCCACTCTAGATGACTGTACAGTTCACCCACTTCGGGCCCTCCATTCCTGGCCTCCAGTTGCATGACCCTGCTTGCCACCCGCAATGGCGGGATCTCCACCTCTTCCACTTCTTCATCCTGATCCCCGACAGGGTTCGTTGTCGGGTTCCGGGACAAGGCATCCTCTTTGCCGTTGTTGCGCCCAGGCTTATAGCGAATTATATAATCGAACCGGGCGAGGCGTGCCACCCAGCGCTGCTCTAGTGCACCCAGTTTGGTGGTGTGTAGATAAGCAAGCGGGTTATTGTCAGTATAGATCTCTATCCGGCTTCCCGTCAAGTACTCCGCAAATCTTTCCGTAACGGCCCAGACTACAGCTAGGAGTTCAAGGCGAAAGGAACTGTAATTCAGGGGGTTCCGCTCGGCGGGCCTCAGACTCCGGCTACCGTATGCAATCACCCTTTCCACTCCATCTCTCTTCTGTGACAGCACCGCTCCCAAACCGTGCAGGCTAGCATCAGTATAGAGTTGGAACGGCTGTGAATAGTCGGCGGATGCCAAGATGGGCGCAGTCGTTAATCGCTCCTTTAACTGTTGGAAGGCCTGTTCCTGAGTCGGGCACCATCGGTTGGCCACCGATGTACTCTGTTTCCCCCCCCGCCGTTCTGCCGCCTGCCCCCGTAACAGTTCGTGGAGTGGACCGGCAATCTTGGCAAAATCTTGGATGTATCGCCGGTAGTATCCTATGGTACCCACTTGTCCTTCCTCTTGGGCTACTCTTTCTTTTTGTCGGCAGATTCTCTGTAACTGTTGAAGAGACTGTTGCACTCGGGTGTTCCCGCCGACTCTTTCCCAGTAGACGGTTCCCATCTCCCGCAACAGGAGTCCGTCCAACTCTCGTAGTATGTTCATGCCGATGATTACAGGAACACCCGGCCGGGCATAGTTAGGCACGACCAAAACGGCCTGTCTAGGGATTGATTTTCCGAACAGCTCAATATCTAACCAGGTCATTCCAACCACTGGGATGGGGAGGTTGTTGGCAGCTGTCAAGGTGAGCCAAGGGTTCTCCAACTCATCAGACCCCGCAAAGTGTCTCTCATACACTTTCGTCGTAACTTCAGAGCCCGTGTCTAACAAGCAACTCACGTCTATCCCCTTTATCCGGGCCTGTCAGATGGGCGATCTACCTGCGATACGGTGATATTGATCATTCGGGCCGATGGAATTGGAGGTCCCCGCCGCTTGGCCCTCTGCCGCGGGTGATTCTAGTTTAAAGGTGGCCGTTCCATCCTAGGGGCCTGACAGTCTCTTGCCAGGTGTCCTGGTCGGCCACATTCCCAACACCGGCGAATTTCGGCCGGATCAAATCTTCTCTGCCGAGGACGGTCCTCCCGGGTAGAAATTGCCGCCTTCAACTGGTTGATCTCTTCTCTCATCTCCCTCATGGACTCCCTCACATCCCTGGCAAAGTCTCGGAGGAAAGCACTGTCTGTTGTGGGGTCCATTTTTGGAGGCGGTCCCCTTTCGGTAGAGTTGTGTACACTAACATGAGCACCATCCTCTCCCTGGCGCTGCCACTCTATGGCATCTCGAACTAGGTCCACTAAGGCGGTATGCGGCTCCGCCCGTATATAGTCTCTAAGGCTCCTTCTTAGCGCTCTATTCTTCAACCCAGATACGTATTGGTCCCGCAGCACCCTGTCAGGGTCGGGGACAGCCGCGCACCCCTCTTGATCTTTCTTGCTAAGTCGGTTCCACAATCGTTGGAGTGCGACCGAGTACTGTTGGACGGATTCATCTTCCCGTTGACTACGGGTAGAGAACTTTTTCCGTAAATCGGTAACTGAGGTAGTGTCTCCGTATAGGGTTTCGAGCCTGGCGATGATGTCTTCCAGGGTCGCTCTTTGACTGACTGGGAGGACTACTACTGCTGCACGAGCATCTCCTTCTAGCAGGCTCAACGCGAGGTCCGCTTGGTGTGGGGGAGGTACTTGGTAAAATCGGGCCGCTGCTCTTAGCCTCTCGGCCCAATCCATCAGCGTCACACTCTTTCCGTCATATTTGGGCACATTTAACATGGCTGCCCCCATAGGGAACAGAATTGGGGGTGTGGGTGGGGCACTGATGGCAAGCTCCGCTGAAGTTCCTGTTTGGCTCATCCTGTTCGTGACGCCACGTGTTAGGTAGGACTAAACGTGGACACCACAACACTACTCAGTTCTTTTCAAATCAACGGTTTACTGAAAATCACAATTTCAAACAGGCCAAATAACAACAATACAGTATTCAAATCAAGTCTCTCAGGAGCTGAGGCACTCGCCCTCGTGGGAGTCCCACCTGCTCTTGGGTGGCTGCGCCTGGCGCTCACCGACCCGGCCCGGCAGGTCTCAAGAAGGAAATGGGCCGTCTCCGCGGATCACTGTGGTGCTACCACTCACACTGCGGAATCCCCAAAAGTGGAAGCTATGCCCCTCGCCCTTTGGCTACGGCGTGAGTCCGGCGGATATATTACCACGTGCGCCTCCGCGGGTCAGAGCGAGAGCTACTCACTACCACGCGGCATACCACCCTTACCTCTGCTTTCTGCTCCTCTGTTGATGAAGATGATGTCTTTTCTCTTGTGTCTCCTGACACCGCTGAGCTGCAGCGAATGTCCAGCTAGTCCTCCTCCAGGAACGTTGAGCCAAGGATCCTTCTCCTACAAATGGCGGCAGCCTGGTAACTTTCTTGTCCCCACTCAGCTCTGCATCTCCTATCACCCGAAGTCTCCTCCCCTCTCCTACCTCCTTCTTCCTTCTGGGGTCCGCCAATTCCCCCTTCCCTCTCTCCCCGTCCGTTCTTTGGTTCCTCCTTTTTTCTGTCCTAATGGCCTGTCTGTTTTCTCACTCCTGCTGTGTTCCACTGCCCCCCAGTGGTCATTGTTAACTTTACGGTTTCTACACATTGTTTCTAAGACATATGTCTAACCTTTGCTGCAAGCGGCCTGACGTCACACAAACGGGGGAAAACACGAGGCCCAGAAGGGGCTGAGAGCACAAATGGACACCTAAGGCTCGTGGAGATGGTGGGGACCGGAACCTTTATAACCTTCGCGGGAGGCGAGGGGGCTGCGACCCCTATCATGTCATGAGGGTGCAGGAGGCTGGTACCCCCATTACACATCTCCCTTGAGGAAATAGTGCAGTCCCCGGCACTACAGTCAAAATCCCTGTAACGGGACGGTAAGGTCCCTCTGTTCTCTCGACGGGGGTAACGTACCGTCCCTTCTTCTTGGTCCCCTTCAACTGTTGGTGAGGATCGGACATCTGCGACCGGGACCACTACCCACCATTCGCCACTAGGTTCAGCGGGGGTAGTGTCAGGTGCCGTAGCCGGTGTCAGTTCCCTTATCTGCTCAGCTGGAAACGAACAGGGTCTCAGCAAGTTTCGGTGTAGTTTCCGTACCCTGCCGTTTCCGTCTTCTCACTGTACTTCGTACACTGAGAGTTGTGGACTCGCTCTTCGGATAACGACATAGGGCACTCGCTCCCAACGTGGTTCCAACTTACTGGCTCGTTGCGCTTGTTTGTTGCGGACCAATACCCTGTCCCCAGGGTGGAATGGTTCTATGGGCCGGCTGGGTCCAGCCGTTATCGAGGGTTGTTCATGTCTCCTTGCTGCTTGTACTCGAGCTCGCTGAATCCTGCGCTGGTTCTCCACTATCCACTGAGACCGGGTTCGCACACTATTTTCTTCAGGTTGCTCCATGAGTAAGGCTATTGGTAGGCGTCCCATTCAGCCAAACATGAGCTGATAAGGAGTGTATCCAGTAGTACTGTGTACGGTATTATTATATGCCCATAC
The DNA here is from genome assembly GCF_050947455.1 of Rhinoderma darwinii. Taxonomy (NCBI): domain Eukaryota; kingdom Metazoa; phylum Chordata; class Amphibia; order Anura; family Rhinodermatidae; genus Rhinoderma; species Rhinoderma darwinii. The sequence goes on along the minus strand of NC_134688.1, from coordinate 121,397,061 downwards.
TACGTCCTCCACATAATTAGGCCACCGCTCTTGGTGATCGTCGCCCAAAGTTCTCAGCATCCCCAACAGAGTCCGGTTAAAGCGTTCACACGCCCCGTTGCCCTGAGGGTAATAGGGCGTCGTTCGTGACTTCCGTATGCCGTGTAGCACACACAGCTCTTGAATCAGCTGTGATTCGAAGTTTGGACCCTGGTCAGTTAACAGTCTCTGTGGACACCCATAGGGCCGTATAACGTGAGTCCATATTAGTTTGGCTGTGGTGGGTGCTGTCTGGTCCCTGGTGGGAATGACGATCACATATTTGGAGAAATGATCTACACACACCAATACGTATTTGTGTCCGGAGGTCACTTCATGGACGGTAAGGAAATCCATTGTTAATAGTTCAAAGGGTTCCCCCGTGTGTATGGCCTGCGGCACGGTAGTCTGCACTGGTCCTTTGTGGATACCACAGTTGGCGCATGTCCGGCATATACGCTCCACCGTCTCACTCAGTTGTGGGCTGTAGAAATAACCTCGGACCAGGGCCTCCGTTTTTACAGCGCAGAAGTGTCCTCGGACCTCATGTAGGGTCCGGCAGACTGACTCTACTTCTTTGATCGGCAACACCAATTGCCACATGACTTGTTGCTCTTTCGCCATCCAGAGCCGGCGGTAAATGACTCCACCTCGAAGGAGCAGCCGCTCCTGTTGTCTCTCAATTTGGCATCCCCTTCGTGTCAGCTGAGCACGTTCGGACCCTGTCGGCCGCCGTCTGGCCAGAAGCCACCCATGTAAATGTTGTAGGTCCTTATCAGACCTCTGTTTCTCCTGCCACTCTAGATGACTGTACAGTTCACCCACTTCGGGCCCTCCATTCCTGGCCTCCAGTTGCATGACCCTGCTTGCCACCTGCAATGGCGGGATCTCCACCTCTTCCACTTCTTCATCCTGATCCCCGACAGGGTTCGTTGTCGGGTTCCGGGACAAGGCATCCTCTTTGCCGTTGTTGCGCCCAGGCTTATAGCGAATTATATAATCGAACCGGGCGAGGCGTGCCACCCAGCGCTGCTCTAGTGCACCCAGTTTGGTGGTGTGTAGATAAGCAAGCGGGTTATTGTCAGTATAGATCTCTATCCGGCTTCCCGTCAAGTACTCCGCAAATCTTTCCGTAACGGCCCAGACTACAGCTAGGAGTTCAAGGCGAAAGGAACTGTAATTCAGGGGGTTCCGCTCGGCGGGCCTCAGACTCCGGCTACCGTACGCAATCACCCTTTCCACTCCATCTCTCTTCTGTGACAGCACCGCTTCCAAACCGTGCAGGCTAGCATCAGTATAGAGTTGGAACGGCTGTGAATAGTCGGCGGATGCCAAGATGGGCGCAGTCGTTAATCGCTCCTTTAACTGTTGGAAGGCCTGTTCCTGAGTCGGGCACCATCGGTTGGCCACCGATGTACTCTGTTTCCCCCGCCGTTCTGCCGGCTGCCCCCGTAACAGTTCGTGGAGTGGACCGGCAATCTTGGCAAAATCTTGGATGTATCGCCGGTAGTATCCTATGGTACCCACTTGTCCTTCCTCTTGGGCTACTCTTTCTTTTTGTCGGCAGATTCTCTGTAACTGTTGAAGAGACTGTTGCACTCGGGTGTTCCCGCCGACTCTTTCCCAGTAGACGGTTCCCATCTCCCGCAACAGGAGTCCGTCTAACTCTCGTAGTATGTTCATGCCGATGATTACAGGAACACCCGGCCGGGCATAGTTAGGCGCGACCAACACGGCCTGTCTAGGGATTGATTTTCCGAACAGCTCAATATCTAACCAGGTCATTCCAACCACTGGGATGGGGAGGTTGTTGGCAGCTGTCAAGGTGAGCCAAGGGTTCTCCAACTCATCAGACCCCGCAAAGTGTCTCTCATACACTTCCTTTGCCATCGTCGTAACTTCAGAGCCCGTGTCTAACAAGCAACTCACGTCTATCCCCTTTATCCGGGCCTGTAAGATGGGCGATCTACCTGCGATACGGTGATATTGATCATTCGGGCCGATGGAATTGGAGGTCCCCGCCGCTTGGCCCTCTGCCGCGGGTGATTCTAGTTTAAAGGTGTCCGTTCCATCCTAGGGGCCTGACAGTCTCTTGCCAGGTGTCCTGGTCGGCCACATTCCCAACACCGGCGAATTTCGGCCGGATCAAATCTTTTCTGCCGAGGACGGTCCTCCCGGGTAGAACTTGCCGCCTTCAACTGGTTGATCTCTTCTCTCATCTCCCTCATGGACTCCCTCACATCCCTGGCAAAGTCTCGGAGGAAAGCACTGTCTGTTGTGGGGTCCATTTTCGGAGGCGGTCCCCTTTCGGTAGAGTTGTGTACACTAACGTGAGCACCATCCTCTCCCTCGCGCTGCCACTCTATGGCCTCTCGAACTAGGTCCACTAAGGCGGTATGCGGCTCCGCCCGTATATAGTCTCTGAGGCTCCTTCTTAGCGCTCTATTCTTCAACCCAGATACGTATTGGTCCCGCAGCACCCTGTCAGGGTCGGGGACAGCCGCGCACCCCTCTTGATCTTTCTTGCTAAGTCGGTTCCACAATCGTTGGAGTGCGACCGAGTACTGTTGGACGGATTCATCTTCCCGTTAACTACGGGTATAGAACTTTTTCCGTAAATCGGTAACTGAGGTAGTGTCTCCGTATAGGGTTTCGAGCCTCGCGATGATGTCTTCCATGGTCGCTCTTTGACTGACTGGGAGGACTACTACTGCTGCACGAGCATCTCCTTCTAGCAGGCTCAACGCGAGGTCCGCTTGGTGTGGGGGAGGTACTTGGTAGAATCGGGCCGCTGCTCTTAGCCTCTCGGCCCAATCCATCAGCGTCACACTCTTTCCGTCATATTTGGGCACATTTAACATGGCTGCCCCCATAGGGAACAGAATTGGGGGTGGGGGTGGGGCACTGATGGCAGGCTCCGCTGAAGTTCCTGTTTGGCTCATCCTGTTCATGACGCCACGTGTTAGGTAGGACTAAACGTGGACACCACAACACTACTCAGTTCTTTTCAAATCAACGGTTTACTGAAAATCACAATTTCAAACAGGCCAAATAACAACAATACAGTATTCAAATCAAGTCTCTCAGGAGCTGAGTCCCACCTGCTCTTGGGTGGCTGCGCCTGGCGCTCACTGACCCGGCCCGGCGGGTCTCAAGAAGGAAATGGGCCGTCTCCGCGGATCACTGTGGTGCTACCACTCACACTGCGGAATCCCCAAAGGTGGAAGCTATGCCCCTCGCCCTTTGGCTACGGCGTGAGTCCGGCGGATATATTACCACGTGCGCCTCCGCGGGTCAGAGCGAGAGCTACTCACTACCACGCGGCATACCACCCTTACCTCTGCTTTCTGCTCCTCTGTTGATGAAGATGATGTATTTTCCCTTGTGTCTCCTGACACCGATGAGCTGTAGTGAATGTCCAGCTAGTCCTCCTCCAGGAACGTTGAGCCAAGGATCCTTCTCCTACAAATGGCGGCAGCCAGGTAACTTTCTTGTCCCCACTCAGCTCTGCATCTCCTATCCACCAAAGTCTCCTCAACTCTCCTTCCTCCTTCTTCCTTCTGGGGTCCGCCAATTCCCCCTTCCCTCTCTCCCCGTCCGTTCTTTGGTTCCTCCTTTTTTCTGTCCTAATGGCCTGTCTGTTTTCTCACTCCTGCTGTGTTCCACTGCCCCCCAGTGGTCATTGTTAACTTTACGGTTTCTACACATTGTTTCTAAGACATATGTCTAACCTTTGCTGCAAGCGGCCTGACGTCACACAAACGGGGGAAAACACGAGGCCCAGAAGTGGCTGAGAGCACAAATGGACACCTAAGGCTCGTGGAGATGGTGGGGACCGGAACCTTTATAACCTCCGCGGGAGGCGAGGGGGCTGCGACCCCTATCATGTCATGAGGGTGCAGGAGGCTGGTAGCCCCATTACAAGCATTTTGTCCTGTGGCCCCTGAAACGTGTCACCTAGGCAGACCACGGCAGCTCTGGACACCGCTGATCTTAAATTCTTCACCTGTAGGTAAATCAAAGAAGAACGGGTCAGATCAGTAGGAGAAAGAAAAGTTGACAAACAAAGGATCTCTATTATCTCTTTAGATATTCTGAAAAGTTACAGATATAGCAAATTGTCATTGCTAATGTTTCATGTTAAGGACAAAGCTACACGAGTGATATTCACCCAACTTCGCCAGAGAGGAAATGTCCCCTGACATGTCACCAGTTATTAGCCGGTCTAGTAGTTTACGTGTTTGTAAAAAGATCACAATTGTTGGATAAGTAGGTACTTTGTTGTATCGTTATCTGGCAGTCCTAACCAGGACATTACGAGTTGGCCAATTGTTCCACTGCTACAACTATATCCATCAAAATCTATTGTGTAATCCTAGCCTAAAACTACCCTGTTTACCTTGCAGTACCGGGCTTTACCACATTGTGTGCTATCAAACTCCTTTTTGAGGATCTATCTATTCATCCATCCATGATCGCCATGGAACACAAAGTAGTTTTATATAGGCCTGTATACTGTGCTGTAGTATAATATTCTAACCTGCCATCTACTGGTAGAAATGTTTAGTGCAATTAATTACACTCTTATTTATACAATATATAAGGTAATTCTGCTTCTGTACAATGCTTCCTACCCAGAGATCCTAAATAATATGGAGTTGAGTCATTTCTGGTCCCACATCACCACCATCCTCACTATACACATCAGATGTAAGACTGAATTTAGGATCAGTGTATAATAGAAGTGACTATTATTAGAGGTGTATAATAACCTCATGGGTGATGGCGGCATGCAGCTCTTGGATCCTCAGTGCAGCAACATCCTGATGGTGGACAGAGAGGGAGCGGACGACCTGTAGACCGGCGATCTTCTTCTCCCTGTAGATGATACATTGGACTTAGTGATATAAACTGCACATTATATCTATTTCTACCCATCCTCTGTGTCATTGTCCTCACCAGTCGTTGCTCAGCAGTTCCAGGGCTTCACAGATGGCCATCTTGGGCTTGGAGAGGCGCTTCACTTCTGGTCTCTCCATGGGCTGAGCATGTACGACTGTGCAGTAATAAATGTAGAAAGAAGAGGCTGGACGGCAGCACGGAGGGCTTAACGGTAAGCCTCCATGACTGCCATAGGAGGGACAGCCAATAAGGGAAGAGAGGGTTAGTTGAGGCAGGGAGAGGGAGGAGATGGAGCGGGGTGTTGTCTGTTCTTCCCACTGTTTTCGGCATTGAGCCGGAAGCAGCGGGAGGAACAACAAGTAAGATAATCAGGTCCCCTGCTCCTGCTTACCTGAGGGCGTCTCTGGTATTGCTGCTTGAGCAGCTGCGGGCAGCAGCTGCGTATCACGATCCGGGCTGGCTGGAGGAGTCAGTGGCGCCGCTGGCCCGGATCCCTCAGGCGGGCCCGTCTTCGCATCGAGCCCGGCGCTCTGTGTCGGCGGCCCGCATGGATGCGCTCCCCTCCACTGCTCCTTTCTCAGACGCTGGTCACAGGGCGGTGGGGGGGAGAGATGATGATGATTACTGCCCCTGCTCCAATAAAGCAGAGGGTGTCGGCGGGAGCGGCGGTGACTCAGGCTAGGTCACCCCGCCGCTCCCGGAGGTCCAGGCCACCTGAACGGGTGAGTCCGGATGTGGCCCCGCGGGCCCGGCGTCGCAGGGGGAGCCCTTCTAAGGACGCTGTAGGCCAGGCTGCTGGGACGGGCGCCTCCTCCCAGGGCCTGCGTCCAGGCAGGAATCCCCAGCAGCAACGGAGCTCGGCGGTTAACAGGGAGTCGCAGGCTGGGCTCCCTGTCACGCCTCCACCTTCAGAGGCAGTTTTTCGGAATGCAGTCCACGGCCGCCCCGCATGGTGATGTTCCGGCCAGGGGGCAGGCTTCCTTGAGAGCATCGGTGAGGACGTCAAGATCGGCACTGACGACGCGGCAACAGGTTCGGTCGGAAGTCTGGGTCCCTGAGGTCGGGCGGCAGGTTGTCGGACCTCTGCCAGCGTGCCTGGATCCCCGTGTCGGAGATGTCGGTGTGAGTACCAATCGGCAGCAAGAGAGGATCTGGAAAATGGAGAGCTGGATAAGTCGCAACGCGGTCAGAATTGTCCGGCTGGCGGGAACACAGTGCCTGGGCAGCCTGGTGAGTGTATAACTCCTACTTTACCGTATCCAGCAATTTTCATGTCAGGTTTTGGGGGTGGGGTAGCGAGCGCGGAAGTATCGGCTGTCGGTGGTGGCGTGGTCGGGCGCGATGGCTTATCAGATTTAGTGGGTTGCTTGCGCGAGTTGGTCTGGCGCTTAGATAAGGCTGCGGCGCCTGTAGTTCCGGCGGGGTCCCCGATGGTGGTTTGGGAAGGTCCTCGGGAGTTATTGTCGCGGTCCGTAGGTGGTGACGTTCCGGGGGTGGCCAAGGACGCGGTAGCAGTGTCTGTCCAAACCGAGGCGCCGAATAATGGGGATAGAATTCGGCCGTGACCGGATTTGGAAGGACGAGTACGTGAAAATTCTTTCTCTTCTGCCGCTTGCTAAATTCAATTTGGATAAGGGCAAGCGGGATGAGATTAAGAAGGAGGAAGAGGAACGTCGGCGGCATCCCGCAGACGTTTGTCAATTGGTCGCAAGCTTTTGCTATTTTGACAAGCGTGATCGGAGAAAAGGCGCCGTAAAATTGCTCGGCGTTGTTTTTTGTTATTTTGATGCCATCGGGGAGGCCTATCGGGCGTACGGGGGTCAGGCTTGGTTGCGATACGACGAGCAATTTAGCCAGCGGAAGGCGTTTCGGCCGGTGATCAGGTGGGAGAAAAAGGATATGGCACTGGGGTTACGAGTTACGGCCCCGGTTAAGCAGTCCTTTCCCGGGAGCGTTAGCCAAGGTTGTCAGCCTAGAGTCCGGAAAGGGCTCTGGGTCAAAGTTGGGGTCCTGCGGGCAATTCAACGATGGCCAATGTAAGTTTGGTGCCACGTGTAGATTTAAGCATGTCTGTTCGGAGTGCAACGGGTCCTCGCATGGGGCCGCAAAATGCATGTGGAAAGGTAGGCGGTCGGGCCCTCAGTCTTCTGCCGTTGAACAAGGGGCGGTCGCCGGTGTGGTTGGAAAGGATGGCCCGGTTTCTAAGTGAGTGTCCGGATAGAGTTGCAGCCAGATTAATTTACGAAGGGTTTTTGGGTGGTTTTGTTATCCTTCCTCCTCCACATGAGGTTCCGGTTACCCGACGCAACCTTAAATCGGCTTATTTGCACTCGGCGATCGTCTCGGGAAAGCTTTTGAAGGAAGTGTCAGTGGGTCGCAGGGCCCGGCCTGTTGCTAAGCCGCCGATAGAGAATCTAGTGGTATCCCCCTAGGGATTTGTGCCAAAGCGGGAGCTTCATAAATTCCGCCTGATTCAGCATTTGTCTTTTCCAAGGGGATCGTTCGGGCATGGCGGGATAGATAACGACTTATGCTCGGTTGTTTACGGGTCATTCGACACAGCGGTGCGTTTGTGCGGTAGGCGGGGCCCGGGGCGTAGTTGGCAAAGACTGACATCGAGGCGGCTTTTCGGTTGCTGCCTGTACATCCAGAGAGCCAACGGTTGTTGGGTTGCTTCTGGAACGGGGGGTTTTATGTCGATAGGTGTCTTCCAATGGGATGCTCTCTTTCTTGCGCATGCTTCAAAGCATTTAGTAGTTTCGTGGAATGGGTGACGAAGGGCGTAGCTGGGGTGGATTCATTAATGCATTAGCTTGATGATTTTTGTGCGTCGGCCCTAGCGGTTCCCCTGTTTGCGGTAACGTATTGTATTCATTGCGGAAGTTTGAGACGGATTTTGGAATCCCTCTGGGGCCTGGTACAACTGAGGGCCTGGTTTCTACAATTTGTTTTTAAGGGATCGAAATTGATTCAGTTGCAATGTAGTGCAGGCTTCCTGAGGATAAATTAATGCCATTGCGGCAGGAGGTGAGGCGGGCTTGACGATTGAAGAAGATCACTTTGCGCGATCTCCAGTCGCTGCTGGGGAAGTTGAACTTTGCTTGTCGGATTGTGCCAATGGGTAGAATTTTAGTAGGCGATGGGAGGCAGTGACGGCGGGTATCCGGGCGTCCCGCCATTTTGTGAGGATTGGTTTTGATCACAGGGCTGATCTGCTGGTCTGGGATGCGTTCCTAGGGCAATATAACGGTTGATCGCTGTGGATGTCATTGGTACACGACATGGGCGAGTTGGAGCTGTTTACTGATGCGGCGGGGCCGGGGGGTTTTTGGCGCATATGCAGGAGGGCAATGGTGTGCGGGGAACTGGCCGGACAGCTGGGTGACCAGTGGTCTTACGCGGAATCTGGCCCTGCTCGAGCTGTTCCCCATGGTGGTTGCGGTGACCATTTGGGGGGACAGGCTCAGGGATAAAAAGGTTTGGGTCCACTGCGATAACATGGGGGTGGGTTAGCAATTGACAACTTATCAGCTTCTTCGCCACCTGTGGTTTCAGTTTTTTGCGTCACCTAGTTTTGGTGTGCTTGTTTTTTAAACACGAGGGTAGTTGCGGTGCATGTACCAGGGGTTTCCAATTGTATTGCTGATGCTCTTTCTCGCTCGCAGTGGGATCGATTTTGTCAATTGGCACCGGCAGTGGAGCTGTTCGGTTTGGCTTGCCCGGAGCATCTCTGGGATCTGATTTCGGTACCGGGGAACGGTTGATTGGGTGGTCGCTGGCTAGTGCGACTTGGAGCGCTTGTTCGGCTTGTTGGCAGCAGTAGGAGGAGTGGGTAAGAGTTTGGGTAACGTCAGCACGGAGAAGGACAGGTTGGTAGCATGGTTATACTGGTTGGGGGGATGATGGGGAGGCGGGGATTTTTCCCTGGCTAAAGTGAATCGTTTTGTTACTGGTTTGGCATTTGGATTTAATTTACGGGGTTTCCAGGATGTTTCCAGGATGTGTCCAAGTTGTGACCCAGATGTGGGTCTGTGGAGGGGATAGACTAGAGTTGTTTTGCGGCGGTCCAAGACTGATCAAGTGGGTCGGTAGTGTTCTGTCCTTCCGGGGTCGGCGATGTGTCCGGTTGCTTGTATGATTGCTTTTCAGTCATGGGGTGGGGTGCCGGAGTCGTCATTGCTCCGTCATGAGAATGGCTCGTTTTTTGTCCGAGTATCAATTTGGTGCTTTATGTTATAAATGCTTGGCTGAGGTTGGCGTGGGGCAGGGGCATTACTCGTCTCACTCGTTCAGGATCGGCGCTGCTACTGAAGCGGGGCGTTTGGGGTTGGATGATGAGCTTGTGCGTCGCATTGGCCGATGGGAGTCCGATAGGTTTCGGACTTACGTGCGCCCTCATTTGTTGTGTGTGGGTAATGTTGCTTTGATTGTTTTCATATGAGGTGCCTGTTTTCTTTTCAGATCATCACCTTTGTTTAGTGTGGCTTTTAGGACACTCTTTTGTGCACTGGGAATGATCTGGGGGTGTGCCCGTTTCGGGAGTTAGTGGGGGACATTGAACACGATTTATTGTGTTTATGGGCATCTTATCCTCACCTAGTGATTGGGTGGTCGGACATAGTTCCGAGGAAGTTTTGGCATTTAGCGAGATCAGCCGAGAGGGTGAACAAAGCCCGCATTAAGGTAAACCGGGCGGTGTCACGTTTTGTTGCCAAGAACGGGGGCATTTGTATTCGACACAGGGACCTGGAGTCAGGAGTCGGAAATTATTGGAAGAGTGATGGGGTACATTTGACCGAGGTTGGAGTTGATTTGGGGAGCCTGGACTTAGCAGACGGAATTGAGAGGGCGGTGGTGGTTTGGAGGGACTCACAGGCTTAAGGTGGTCAAGGCCTGTTTCGCTGTGGCGGGGGGAGTCCTTGAGGTTGGTCAGTACAAAATGGTGGGGGGGGGGTCGCATCGGGGGTATGCGTCCCCCAAAACGGTAGATCATTTGAAGACTTCATAGGGTGTTACCCCTTTGAAGTGGTCTTCTGGTGGAAGGTATATCATTTGAAGACTTCATCGGGTGTTATCCCTTTGAAGTGGTCTTCTGGTGGTTGGAGCCATCTGCAGAGGTGAGCGGTGCCTCCGAGCTGTTTTTATGGCTGGAGGTAAAGAGTTGGTGGTGGTTTGCAGATGGCTAACTTAAAGGAAATCCGGTGTTAAAAGGGCTTCAAGGACTTCCCCTGCTCTGTTAAGTGTTAATAATGTTGATTGTTATTTCTGATTCTGACCCATGTTGGGTCATGTGAATTATAGGAGGAATTCTCTGGTCGAATTCCTAAAGGAGTTATCCGAATGTTTCAGATTAAATTGCATTTAAAATAATGTCGATTAATAAACGGCTGCTGTGGCCATTTCACATCCAACCTCGGTTGTCACGTGTCTTTATTGGAAGGGAAAGGGGAATAAAAGGTTAACACGGTCAATTAGCACAGGACTCTACTTAGGCCAGTCAAGAAGAGGCTGGACGGCAGCACGGAGGGCTTAACGGTAAGCCTCCATGACTGCCATAGGAGGGACAGCCAATAAGGGAAGAGAGGGTTAGTTGAGGATGGGAGAGGGAGGAGATGGAGCGGGGAGGAGCCGGGGGTGTTGTCTGTTCTTCCCGCTGTTTTCGGCATTGAGTCGGAAGCAGCGAGAGGAACAACAAGTAAGATAATCAGGTCCCACCCTCCCGCCCTGAATTAGGTGGTCATTTTGGGGATCTGGATTGGTTTGTGGGGTTTGTCTATTTTATTGTGCTTTTGATGTATGTATATGTAACTTGTGTTTTCTTTTATTTCTTTTGAGTAGGTCCGGGTGTCATGGCAGCTGGTGGGGGGAGTCCTTGAGGTTGGTCAGTACAAAATGGTGGCGGGGTCGCATCGGGGGTATGCGTCCCCCAAAACGGTAGATCATTTGAAGACTTCATAGGGTGTTACCCCTTTGAAGTGGTCTTCTGGTGGAAGGAATATCATTTGAAGACTTCATCGGGTGTTATCCCTTTGAAGTGGTCTTCTGGTGGTTGGAGCCATATGCAGAGGTGAGCCATAACCATTTCCAGCAGAATTTCCCATCACACAGCCAGAGAATTAATGATACATTTCTGGTTTCCTGCACCAGCCACTAGGGGGAGTACACTGCACCAATATTTATACAGCTCATATTGAAATTATAGGGAGCAATATAAATACATATACAGCAGCTCCCCCTAGTGGTGGCTGCTAACAGTCTTTGGAGGACATTTGTCTTAGTAGGATTTAGGAGAAATAATAAAATCCTCATCAAATTCCTAATAATATGAGTGGAGGATCATGGGAGACGAGATAAATCAGCATCAGTTATATGACATTATGGGATGTGAGAACTCACCCACGTCCGTCTTCACTCCTCGTTGTCCTGTAACAGACTGAGGACCACTGACTGTTGTTGTTGTTTTTTCAAGTTCAAATCCACCGATATCATTGGCTGCTGACCAATGACAAAATTTAAAGGGACATGCCGCTCTTATATTAATAGACTGCATGTAATATCTGTGTTATACTTCTGCTTATAACATGAGGCTGTGGAGATAATCTGCGGGGACAGCCTTATATTTCTCTTCAGTGAGATTGACATTTCATATTCAATATCAGATCAGAACATTATATTATTACACTATCAATGTGCCATGAAGGATTTTATAAAATTACAGGTTTTTTAAAATTATGACTTCTTTTTAACCCCTTCCTGATCAGGTAATTTGGGGTCTCTATGATTATATCCTGGGGTTTTCATCTTTTTATCATTACAGTGGTCGGGTTATTTCCACATCTTTATTATACAGGGACATGAGGGGCAAATAGGGGTAAATAATAAGACCTTAGTTGTTCGGGGTGTGGTGGGGGTGTACAGCATCAGACGGCGGCTCCATTCGTATATTATTACGTGACTCTATATTATCGCTGCTGTATACTTGGTTCTGTATCTGTACATTGGACTCGGTTCTGCAGTGGTTCTGTTACATTATCTTCATTCTTCATACTCATGTATTCAGAGGGGTGAGCAGGAACTAAAACCGTACCGTAATGACCGACCTTAGGGGTGTGCGATCCGTGCGGTCACACAGGGTGCTACAGCTGCCCATGCTGAAGGGGCGCCACATTTTGCCCTTTCACTTGCAATTTTAAGTGTGAGTTGTATGGCAGCATTATTTATACATTGTGTAGCACTATTATTAGATGACTCTATATACTTGTATACCTATTTTTTATTTTACAGTTTGTCCGATGGGAAGAGGGGAATGGCCGTTACACGGCCACCATGATTGCGTCACAGCTGTGGCGCACATTCGGCTTGTAAGATGCGACACATTAGTTAAGAGGTGTTCGGCTCTTAACCCCTTTAACGACCGGCATATAGCCTTTTTACGTCGGATGTTCAGGGTAGTTCTTCTGAAGTGCCGCCTTTTCACATTGCCTTTCTACACTGACTGGCAATAATACACTGCAATACAGAAGTACTGCAGTGTATTATAATAGCGATCAAAAGTTTGCACAGTGGTCCCTAGTGGGACTAAAAAAATAAATAAATAAAGTCTGAAATAAATAAATAAAAGTCCCAAGTAACAAAAAATGAAAAACTCACTTTTCCCCTTACAAAATACTTTATTATGAAAAAAAGTAAAAAGTTACTCATATTTGGTATCGCCGCGTCCGTAACGAACCCAACTATAAAAATATTACATTACTTAACCCGCTCAGTGAACGCCATAAAAAAATAAAATAAAAAACAACACCAGTTTTCTGTTCATCCTACTTTCAAAAAATGTGATAAAAAGTGATCAGTTGCATGTACTCCAAAATAGTACCAATAAAAACTACAAGTCGTCCCACAAAAAAAAGCCCTCAAACAGCTGCATCTGTCAAAAAATAAAAAAGTTATGGCTCTTAAAATACGGCAACACAAAAACAAATAATTTTGAAAAAAAACAAACGTGTTTTTTACTTTGTAAAAGTAGGAAAACATAAAAAAACCTATATAAATTTGTTATCTCCGCAATCGTAACGACACGCTGAATAAAGTTATTATGTTATATATACCACACAGTACACGGCGTAAAATTAAGACGCAAAACATTGCCAGTACCCCACTTAAAAAGTTAATAACAAGTTAATCAATAACTTATATGTAGCCCAAAATGGTGCTATTATAAAATACAACTTGTCCTGCAAAAAAAAGTCCTTATACAGCTATGCCGACGGAAAAATAAAAAGTTGTAGGTCTTTGAATGCGACGATGGAAAAACTTAAAAAATTGCGCGGTCATTAAGGTTTAAAATACATTCGTTATTAAGGGGTTAATAAATGCGTCGCCTCTTACTCCAAATTTTCTGGTTATTATGACTGGCGAATGAAATACCAGTGTTAATAAATCCCCCCTTCAGGGTATAGAAGACATGATAGCGGTTAGGCTCCGTCCACTAGCTCAGAGACCACTGACTTCAGTCTATGGGTCGTTACGTTGATGCAGAGACCAAATATGTACAGTTATATATATTTTTTATATATTTTTCTAGACAAAGTGTTCGCACGTTGCGGATACACTGCGAAATAACACGCACCGCATCCGCCCTGTGCACCGCATGGAATTCCGTGAAAAAAACTGCAGACATCTCATCCATTTGACCACTGCTACAGCCCGTGATTGGCTGCAGCGGCGGTCACATGGGATAAAGCGTCATTCCAGGAGGATGAAACACAGACTCCTAGGTAAGTTTAATTTTAATTTTTTTCTGAGTTCAGTTTTTTGGGGTGGGATCGCTGCGAATCCACAGCAAAAAGCTGAACAACTGCTATTTGATGCGGGAATAACATCCCCATTGAATTCAATGGGGAAATCCCGCTACATATAAGCAGCGTTTACGTAAAGAAAATTGACATGCTGCGGAATGAATTTCCGCTCCGCAGGTCAATTTCTGAGCGGTATTTCCGCTCCATATTTACGCAGCGTGTGGATGAGATTTGTTCAATTTCATTCACTTTGCTGCTACTGTATGTGCTGCGGATTTTCCGCAATGAATTCCGTTGTTGAAAATCCGCAATATTTACGCAACGTGTGAACTGGCCCTAAAAGTATTTTTCATGGTAAAAAATTTTTTTGCATCGCCACTTTCCGAGAGCTTTACCTTTTTTATTTTTCTGTCAACATCAATTTTTGAGGGCTTCTTTTTTGCGGGACAAGATATATTTAGAAATGGTACCTTTTTGGGTACATATAACTCTTTTATTAACTTGTAGTATTTTTTTTAGAGGGTTAATATTAAAATAAGCGCCTTTTTTTTTTTTTTTTTTTACATTACTCTACATCATTCACTGTGCGGTATAAATAACACTTTAACTTTATTATATGGGTCGTTACGAATGCTACGATACCAAATATATATATATTTGTAATACTTTTGCTAATTTTGCACTGTAAGGCCTCATGCACACGACCGTGGTGTTTTTCTGGTCCGCAAATTCCAGGACCGTGTTCCGTGGAATGTCATCCGCAGTTCATCCGTATGTAATCCGCAGTTCATCCGTATGTAATCCGCAAAATGCGGATGAAAAAAAAAAAGCCTAGGTAAAACAGGATGACGACAGAACTCATTCCCGCTCGTCGCCTAGCAACACTTCCGCAAATCCGCAAACTGCGGATGACATACGGAGGTGTATCCGCAATTTCCACGGGCCCATTGACTTCTATTGGCATGTCCGCACCGCATTTGCGGCCCATAATAAGACATGTCCGGAGTTTCTGCGGCACGGATGTGCGGACATGCGGAGAGCCGTGAAAACACGGATAGTGGGTATGGCCACATAGAAATGAATGGGTCCGCAATTAACCCGTGGATTTGCGGTTGAATTGCGGACGCAAAAACACGGTCGTGTGCATGAGGCCTTAGTCTATTTTTGATTGTATTGCCTTTTCACTTCAAACCTTTGTAATTTTTTTTAAATAAATTTTATTTAATAATTTTTTCTTTTCTTTAGTCTTACAATAGGATTTAAATGTGCAATTCTCTGATTGATTCAATAATACATGGTAATACTTCTGTATTAAATAACCTATTAGTCAGATACTCATGGCAGTCGCGCGGTCATTGTTCGGGTCACGGATGCCATGATGACGGATGTCATGAGCCCACCCGTCCTCTATCTAAACCTTTAGATGCAGCTGCCACTTTTGACTGTGACATCTAAGGGGTTTTAATAGTCGGATTGAGTTTACTTACAGACAGTACTCGTACCTTCACCACGTAACAGCCTGGCGGTCCATTAAATTGACTTGGTTGCTTACGTCATGGGCATGAAGGAGTTAGAAGGACACTCCAGGCAAAATTGATACACTGTGTTATAGCTAGTGCATTGCCTGAGGGGGTGGAGCATGACACAGGGATTCTCTCATTGGATATTCTTTGAATCCTTGTGTCATGCTCCGCCTCCTTTTGCCTTACACTAAGCATATCAGTCTTTTTAAGGTAATGTAACTAGCTTAAATAAGGTACATATAAAAGAATACTACGGTTGAGGAAAAGCAGATGTCAATCATCGAGAGGTTACTCAAGAAAAATTACATAGGGGTCTGAAGTCTGGGGTTGAGTCTAACCATAAGAATCAGTGAGACGTTTCCTGACAACGTTATCATGTACATCATTGAAAACATCCAGAAGAAAATAATCTGAAGACTAAAAACATTGGAAAGTCCCAGAAGAATAAAAGTACTCACCAATGTTTGGTTTACATTCTTCACAGCATTGTCCAACATATTGTTTTGTTTTTTTTGGGATGAAATTCGAAATGAATGTAAGATGAAGTATAGTAATGCGGTTTAGCGTATACTTGCAGAACTATTGTTAAGATTTATGGAAAATAAGGGTATGTTCACACGGCGGGGGTCCGTAATGGCTGAAATTACGGGGATGTTTCAGCCTGAAAACATCCCCGTAAATTCAGCCGTACCGGCATGTGCAGGCGCTTGAACGCCGCGTCAATTACGGCCGTAATTAGCGCTGCTATTCATTGGAGTCAATGAATAGCGGCTCCAATTACGGCCAAAGAAGTGACAGGTCACTTCTTCTACGCGGGCGTCTATTTACGCGCCGTCATTTGACAGCGGCGCGTAAATATACGCCTCGTGTGAACAGACAAACGTCTGCCCATTGCTTTCAATGGGCAGATGTTTGTCAGCGCTATTGAGGCGCTATTTTCAGACGTAATTCGGGGCAAAAACGCCCGAATTACGTCCGTAAATAGGCCGTGTGAACATACCCTAAGTGTCAATGGATTATTGGCACCGATATTTTAAATATCAACATAAAAAAGTACAAAAACAGTAATTGTGACAGTAGTGTATCAGAATCCTCAAAAACATAACACTGTGAGATACTTCTAGGCTCCACAAATACTATATGGTCTTAGGTTAACCAAAAATGGTAGTCAACTGGGGTAACACTAGTATAAGGTTTCTGACCAGAAATCGGAACAAGTGGCAAGATTGTCTGGGAGTTAATCAGGAATTTCAGGGCCCCATACAGCTAAATTTTCTGGGCCCCCCTACCGAGGCACCACCTGTTAACGGTACTCCGTCCAGCACTATATCATGCTACCCAGGGCCGCCATCAGGGGGGTATTAGGGGTACTGATGTGAGGGGCCCGGCCAAACCTAATTGAAAGGGGGGCCCGGCAACTGCCTCGACTTGCCTTTGTTAGAAAAAAATCACGCCCCTGCAATGGGGCCCGTTTTTTTCACCAAAAGAATGTCGTGAGCTGCGGGCCCCCCTCTCATCATGGGGGCCGTCAAACACCACGTGACCGATCGCGCGCACCCGCAAACTCCCGCGCGAGCGTGTGACCGCGCACCCGCGACCGCGCACCCACGACCGCACGCATGCGTGACTGCCCGCGCGCGCACCCGCGACCGCCTGGAACCGCGCACCGAATTTTGAAGCAGATTTTGACCTGCCCACACTATCTTGCCGCGTTTTTTTGCTGCGTTTTTTGCCCGCGGCGATTGAGGACAGCAGACAAAAAAACGCAGCGAAAAATGAATTTTCTGCCTCCCATTGATTTCGATGGGAGGTCAGAGGCGGAACAGCGGCAAGAAAGAACGTGCTGCTTTTTCTTTTTTCCGCGACTGGCTCCCATTGATTTCAGATTAAATCAATGGGAGGCGGTTTTGGAAGTTGTTTGGTGCTGATTCTGACGCAGTGTCCGAGTCAATATCAAGGCCCAAAAACTCTGTGAACTGGGCCTTATTGTAAGGGCTTATTTAGACGAAAGTGTAATACATCCGTGCAACGTGCGTTATTTTCACGCGCCTCATACGGACCTATGTTACTCTATGGGGCCGTTCAGACTATCAGTGATTTTCACGCAGCGTGTGTCCGCTGCGTAAAACTCACGACATGTCCGATATTTGTGCATTGTTCGCGCATCACGCACCCATTGAAGTCAAAGGGTGCGTGAAAATCACGCGCAGCACACGGAAGCACTTCCGCAGCTGTAAAAACTATGAATGAAAACAGAAAAGCACCACGTACAAGCATACAAACAGAGTCATAATGATGGCGGTTGCGTGAAAATCACGCAGCCACGCATCATACGCCGCTGCCACACGGAGCTGTTATTGACCTTTTGCATGCGCAAAACGCCACGTTCTTTGCGCACGCAAAAAGCACACGCTTGTGTAAATCCGGCCTTAGGGTAGGAACACACTAGGCATGAACACTGCGGATTTTATGCAACACATTTTATTGTGGAAAATCCGCAGCGTATTACAGTCGCAGCCGAGTGGATGAGATTTCAACAAATCTCATCCACACGCTGCAAAAAAAATTGACCTGCAGTGTGGCTTTTTAAGCCGCAGCATGTCAATGTATTCTGTGGAATCGCTGCTCCTCTGTTGCGGAAATGCTGCGGTTCTGCCACAAAAATCACAAATGAGAAAAAAAAAAAGGTACTTTTTTAAATTTATAAAAAAGTTTAAACATACCCCGCCCGTAGTCCTGGTGATGTGATCCTCTATTCTTAGCGCAGCCCGGCCTCCTGTCATGACGTTTCATCCCATGTGACTGCTGCAGCGGTCACATGGTCTACAGCGTCATCCCAGGAGGCGGGACTACGTTCAGAAGAGAGAGACGCGTCACCTAAACTACGGCCGGGGCAAGTCTAAACTTTTTTTTCCCTGCAGGATTCCCGCAGCGGACATGCCTCACGAAACCTGCGCCACTATTTGGTGCGGTTTTGCTGGCAGAATTCCCTGCGGCTACCGGGGCGGATAAGCTGTGTAGTTTTACTCAGCATATTCGCCTAGTGTGTCCCTTATGATGTCGCTCCTGGAGCTGCTGCCGGTCTCTAAATAGGCAATTGGTCCAGTAGAATTTGGAATTTAGTTTTTTTGTGAACCAGCTTAAAAAAATACAAAACTTTTGTGTTAGGGCCTGTTCACATCACCGTTCGCTTCCGTTCCGGGGTTCCGTGTGAGATTTCTGTCGGGTGAACCCCGCAACGGAAAGTGAAAGTGACAGCACAGCTTCCGTTTCAGTCACCATTGATCTCAATGGTGACGGAAACATAGCTAATGGTTTCCGTTCGTCACCATTCCGGCTGGTTTTCGGACGGAATCAATAGCATAGTCGACTGCGCTAATGGTGACGGAAACGGAAGCTGTGCTGTCACTTTCACTTTCCGTTGCGGGGTTCACCCGACGGAAACCTCAGACGGAACCCCGGAACGGAAGCGAACGGTGATGTGAACAGGCCCTAACACAAACGTTTTGTATTTTTTTTAAGCTGGTTCACAAAAAAAAATAATTCCAAATTCTACTGGACCAATTGCCTATTTAGAGACCGGCAGCAGCTCCAGGAGCGACATCATAAGGGACACACTAGGCGGATATGCTAAGTAAAACTACACAGCTTATCCGCCCCGGTAGCCGCAGGGAATTCTGCCAGCAAAACCGCACCAAATAGTGGTGCAGGTTTCGTGAGGCATGTCCGCTGCGGGAATCCTGCAGGGAAAAAAAAGTTTAGACTTGCCCCGGCCGTAGTTTAGGTGACGCGTCTCTCTCTTCTGAACGTAGCCCCGCCTCCTGGGATGACGCTGTAAACCATGTTACCGCTGCAGCAGTCACATGGGATGAAACGTCATGACAGGAGGCCGGGCTGCGCTAAGAATAGAGGATCACGTCACCTAAACTACGGCCGGGGTAAGTCTAAACGTTTTTATCAATTTAAAAAAGTACCTTTTTTTTTCTTCTCATTAGTGATTTTTGCGGCAGAACCGCAGCATTTCCGCAACAGAGGAGCAGCGATTCCACAGAATAAATAGACATGCTGCGGCTTAAAAAGCCACACTGCAGGTCAATTTTTTTTGCAGCGTGTGGATAAGATTTTTCAAATCTCACCCACTCGGCTGCGACTGTAATACGCTGCGGATTTTCCGCAAAATAAAATGTGTTGCATAAAATCCGCAGTGTTCATGCCTAGTGTGTTCCTACCTTAAGGCCGGATTTACACAAGAGTGTGCTTTTTGCGCGTGCAAAAGGTCCATAACAGCTCCGTGTGGCAGCAGCGTATGATGCGTGGCTGCGTGATTTTCACGCAACCGCCATCATTATGACTCTGTTAGTATGTTTGTACGTGGTGCTTTCCTGTTTTCATTCATAGTTTTTACTGCTGCGGAAGTGCTTACGTGTGCTGCGCGTGATTTTCACGCACCCATTGACTTCAATGGGTGCGTGATGCGCGAACAAATATCGGACATGTCGTGAGTTTTACGCAGCGGACACATGCTGCGTGAAAATTACTGACAGTCTGAACGGCCCCATAGAGTAACATAGGTCCGTGCGAGGTGCGTGAAAATCACGCACGTTGCACGGATGTATTACACTTTCGTCTGAATAAGCCCTAACAATAAGGCCCAGTTCACAGAGTTTTTGGGCCTTGATATTGACTCGGACACTGCGTCAGAATCAGCACCAAACAACTTCCAAAACCGCCTCCCATTGATTTAATCTGAAATCAATGGGAGCCAGTCGCGGAAAAAAGAAAAAGCAGCACGTCCTTTCTTGCCGCTGTTCCGCCTCTGACCTCCTATCGAAATCAATGGGAGGCAGAAAATGCATTTTTCGCTGCGTTTTTAGTCTGCTGTCCTCAATCGCTGCGGGCAAAAAACGCAGCAAAAAAACGCGGCAAGATAGTGTGGCCAGGTCAAAATCTGCCTCAAAATTCTTTAAGGAATTTTGAGGCAGATTTTTTTCTGCCTGCAAAATACTCTGTGTGAACAGGGCCATACTTAAACAGCACTTTGAGATACTTTACTCACTGTGTCAGAAGAGCTGCTGCTGGCTGCCACTCCAGTCCTCGTCAGGCGATGTCTTCCAGGCGATGTCTTCGGTCCAGACGTCCAGTCCTTCACCTCCAGCCAGGCTCCTGGTAAGTTGTGTCCATGTGTGTCCGTGGGTGTGCGGGCGATCGCGGGTGCGCGCGCGTGCTGTCCCGGCTGCAAGCGCCCGGGCTCTCGCGGGTGCACGCTTCTGGATTTTCGCGTGTGCGCGCGTTTGCGATCGTGAGTGCGGGCGTCCGTGGCTATGCGCTCGCGGACACTCGCGGGTGCGCACGCGTGGTAGTTTGCGGCTGCGTGCGACTGCGGTTTGACGGCCCCCATGACGAGAGGGGGGGCCCGCAGCTCACGACAGTCTTTTGGTGAAAAAAACGGGCCCCATTGCAGGGGCCTGTTTTTTTCTACCAAAGGCAAGTCGCGGCAGTTGCCGGGCCCCCCTTTCAATTAGGTTTGGCCGGGCCCCTCACATCAGTACCCCTAATACCCCCCTGATGCAGGCCCTGGGCCCATTGCTCCAAAAAGGCTACAAGTTATATGTGGACAAGTATTATTCGGGCATCCCCTATTCCAAAAACTCCAAGCGGCCAACACAGGGGCCTGTGGTACTATCCGCCATAAAATAAAGGGATTTCCAGTTGCTCTAAAGAGAAAAAACCTTCAAAAAGAGGAATCTGCTGCTCTCCGTTGCAGCAATATGCTAGCGCTTCACTATAAGAAAGACGTGTTCATGTTGACTACTGTGCACACTGATGCCACTATGCCAACTAAAGAAAAGAAATGAAAGAAACACACACGGCGCCACATAGTGTGAGTAAGCCCAAAATGACAGTCAATTGATGACGAATGGATGCTTACCACAGAAGGATAGATCAATCACTTTGAGACAGGTGAATAGCAGTGAGTGCTGCTGCCGAAATCCCAAACGGTCACGCCAATAGGCCCCCGTGCAAAATAATCAAGTAAAAGTGAAAAACGGGATCATGTACGGCGCTGCTACTCAATAATGATGCATGAGTTATTATATGATGTTTATTTAATGAAGGCTACGCGTTTCAATGCCGCACCGGCATCTTCCTCAGGCCTGAGGAAGATGCCGGTGCGGCATTGAAACGCGTAGCCTTCATTAAATAAACATCATATAATAACTCATGCATCATTATTGAGTAGCAGCGCCGTACATGATCCCGTTTTTCACTTTTACTTAAAGAGGCTCTGTCACCAGATTTTGCAGCCCCTATCTGCTATTGCAGCAGATAGGCGCTGCAATGTAGATTACAGTAACGTTTTTATTTTTAAAAAACGAGCATTTTTGGCCAAGTTATGACCATTTTTGTAGTTATGCAAAT